>NC_067250.2:287988680-288613680 GCF_019359855.2 Lolium perenne | reverse complement strand
TATTATAAGGATATGGCCTATAGTTGTTACTAGAATTGTTCCGGTAAGCATTGTTGTTGAAATTATTATTTTTAATGAAGTTTACACCAACATGTTCTTCTTGTGCAACCAATGAAGCTAATGGAACATTATTAGGATCAATATTAGTCCTATCATTCACAAGCATAGACATAATAGCATCAATCTTATCACTCAAGGAAGAGGTTTCTTCATTTAATTTACCTTCTTACCTTGTGGAGCTCTTTCCGTGTGCCATTCAGAGTAATTGATCATCATATTATCAAGAAGCTTTGTTGCTTCACCAAGAGTGATGGACATAAAGGTACCTCCAGCAGCTGAATCCAATAAATTCTGTGAAGAAAATTTAGTCCTGCATAGAAGGTTTGGATGATCATCCAAGTAGTCAGTCCATGGGTTGGGCAATTTTTAACCAGAGATTTAATTCTTTCCCAAGCTTGAGCAACATGTTCTGTATCTAATTGTTTAAAATTCATTATGCTACTCCTCAAAGATATAATTTTAGCAGGGGGATAATATCTACCAATAAAAGCATCCTTGCATTTAGTCCATGAATCAATACTATTCTTAGGCAGAGATAGCAACCAATCTTTAGCTCTTCCTCTTAATGAGAAAGGGAACAATTTTAATTTTATAATGTCACCATCTACGTCCTTATACTTTTGCATTTCACATAATTCAACAAAATTATTAAGATGGGCAGCAGCATCATCAGAACTAACACCAGAAAATTGCTCTCGCATAACAAGATTAAGTAAAGCAGGTTTAATTTCAAAGAATTCTGCTGTAGTAGCAGGTGGAGCAATAGGTGTGCATAAGAAATCATTATTATTTGTGGTTGTGAAGTCACACAACTTAGTATTTTCAGGGTTGGCCATTTTAGCAACAGTAAATAAAGCAAACTAGAGAAAGTAAATGCAAGTAAACTAATTTTTTTGTGTTTTCGATATAGCAAACAAGATAACAAATAAAGTAAAACTAACAACTAATTTTTTTGTATTTTGATTTAGTGCAGCAAACAAAGTAGTAAATAAAACTAAGCAAGACAAAAACAAAGTAAAGAGATTGAGAAGTGGAGACTCCCCTTGCAGCGTGTCTTGATCTCCCCGGCAACGGCGCCAGAAAATATGCTTGATGGCGTGTAACTCACACGTTCGTTGGGAACCCCAAGAGGAAGGTATGATGCGCACAGCAGCAAGTTTTCCCTCAGAAAGAAACCAAGGTTTATCGAACCAGGAGGAGCCAAGAAGCACCTTGAAGGTTGATGGCGGCGGGATGTAGTGCGGCGCAACACCAGGGATTCCGACGCCAACGTGGAACCTGCACAACACAACCAAAGTACTTTGCCCCAACGAAACAGTGAGGTTGTCAATCTCACCGGCTTGCTGTAACAAAGGATTAACCGTATTGTGTGGAAGATGATTGTTTGCAGAAAACAGTAGAACAAGTATTGCAGTAGATTGTATTTCAGTAAAGAGAATTGGACCGGGGTCCACAGTTCACTAGAGGTGTCTCTCCCATAAGATAAACAGCATGTTGGGTGAACAAATTACAGTTGGGCAATTGACAAATAAAGAGAGCATGACAATGCACATACATATCATGATGAGTATAGTGAGATTTAATTGGGCATTGCGACAAAGTACATAGACCGCCATCCAACTGCATCTATGCCTAAAAAGTCCACCTTCAGGTTATCATCCGAACCCCCTCCGGTATTAAGTTGCAAAGCAACAGACAATTGCATTAAGTATGGTGCGTAATGTAATCAACAACTACATCCTTAGACATAGCATCAATGTTTTATCCCTAGTGGCAACAGCACAACACAACCTTAGAACTTTCTGTCACTGTCCCAGGTGTCAATGCTTGGAGCGTCGGTGACAGAAAGTTCTAAGGTTGTGTTGTCCTGTTGCCACTAGGGATAAAACATTGATGCTATGTCTAAGGATGTAGTTGTTGATTACATTACGCACCATACTTAATGCAATTGTCTGTTGCTTTGCAACTTAATACTGGAGGGGGTTCGGATGATAACCTGAAGGTGGACTTTTTAGGCATAGATGCAGTTGGATGGCGGTCTATGTACTTTGTCGTAATGCCCAATTAAATCTCACTATACTCATCATGATATGTATGTGCATTGTCATGCTCTCTTTATTTGTCAATTGCCCAACTGTAATTTGTTCACCCAACATGCTGTTTATCTTATGGGAGAGACACCTCTAGTGAACTGTGGACCCCGGTCCAATTCTCTTTACTGAAATACAATCTACTGCAATACTTGTTCTACTGTTTTCTGCAAACAATCATCTTCCACACAATACGGTTAATCCTTTGTTACAGCAAGCCGGTGAGATTGACAACCTCACTGTTTCGTTGGGGCAAAGTACTTTGGTTGTGTTGTGCAGGTTCCACGTTGGCGCCGGAATCCCTGGTGTTGCGCCGCACTACATCCCGCCGCCATCAACCTTCAACGTGCTTCTTGGCTCCTCCTGGTTCGATAAACCTTGGTTTCTTTCTGAGGGAAAACTTGCTGCTGTGCGCATCATACCTTCCTCTTGGGGTTCCCAACGAACGTGTGAGTTACACGCCATCAATACGTCCCAAACGTATCTATAATTTCTTATGTTCCATGCTACTTTTATGATGATACTCACATGTTTTATACACATTATATGTCATTATTATGCATTTTCCGGCACTAACCTATTGACGAGATGCCGAAGAGCCAGTTGCTGTTTTCTGCTGTTTTTGGTTTCGGTAATCGTACAAAGGAAATATTCTCGGAATTGGACGAAATCAACGCCCAGGGTCCTATTTTTCCACGAAGCTTCCAGAAGACCGAGGGAGATACGAAGTGGGGCCACGAGGCGACGCCACACTAGGGCGGCGCGGCCCAGGCCTTGGCCGCACGGCCCTAGCGTGTGGGTCCCTCGTGACTCCTCCGACTCCGCCCTTCCGCCTACTTAAAGCCTTCGTCGCGAAACCCCCAGTACCGAGAGCCACGATACGGAAAACCTTCCAGAGACGCCGCCGCCGCCAATCCCATCTCGGGGGATTCAGGAGATCGCCTCCGGCACCCTGCCGGAGAGGGTAATCATCTCCCGGAGGTCTCTTCATCGCCATGATCGCCTCCGGATTGATGTGTGAGTAGTCCACCCCTGGACTATGGGTCCATAGCAGTAGCTAGATGGTTGTCTTCTCCTCATTGTGCTATCATGTTAGATCTTGTGAGCTGCCTATCATGATCAAGATCATCTATTTGTAATGCTACATGTTGTGTTTGTTGGGATCCGATGAATATTGAATACTATGTCAAGTTGATTATCAATCTATCATATATGTTATTTATGTTCTTGCATGCTCTCCGTTGCTAGTAGAGGCTCTGGCCAAGTTGATACTTGTGACTCCAAGAGGGAGTATTTATGCTCGATAGTGGGTTCATGCCTCAATTAAATCTGGGACAGTGACAGAAAGTTCTAAGGTTGTGGATGTGCTGTTGCCACTAGGGATAAAACATCGATGCTTTGTCTAAGGATATTTGTGTTGATTACATTACGCACCATACTTAATGCAATTGTCTGTTGTTTACAACTTAATACCGGAAGGGGTTCGGATGATAACCTGAAAGTGGACTTTTTAGGCATAGATGCATGCTGGATAGCGGTCTATGTACTTTGTCGTAATGCCCTGATTGAATCTCATAGTACTCATCATGATATATGTATGTGCATTGTTATGCCTTCTTTATTTGTCAATTGCCCAACTGTAATTTGTTCACCCAACATCTGTTTATCTTATGGGAGAGACACCACTAGTGATCTATGGACCCTGGTCCTATTCTTTACATCTGAAATACAATCTACTGCAATTGTTCTTTACTGTTCTTCGCAAACAATCATCATCATCCACACTATACATCTAATCCTTTGTTTACAGCAAGCCGGTGAGATTGACAACCTCACTGTTACATTGGGGCAAAGTTCTGTGATTGTGTTGTGCAGGTTCCACGTTGGCGCCAGAATCCCTAGTGTTGCGCCGCACTACACTCCGCCGCCATCAACCTTCAACGTGCTTCTTGGCTCCTACTGGTTCGATAAACCTTGGTTTCTTTCTGAGGGAAAACTTGCTACTGTACGCATCACACCTTCCTCTTGGGGTTCCCAACGGACGTGTGTTTCACGCGCAATCAGCCACCACTGAATCCCTTGGCTTCACAGAAGTCAAGATAGTTGCAAGTGTACTTCTCTTGTCCAGTCATCCATGTCATAGTGCGAGCGGGATCATCATGAAAGAACACAGTGTAGTGGAATTGACGGACAAGGATTGGGCAATAATACCCAACACCATTTCCATCACCAGGCTTCAAGCACACAAGATCAAACAACCCCATCTTTTGCAAGGTATCAACCACAAAGCGGTACTTGGTGACTTGATGCATGGTAAGATCTTCCTCGTTGATGGCCTTGGGCATCACAATGACACCATTCTTCATACACTCTCTAGAGTTGTAGAAATCATCCCATATGCTCACTTGAGTGTTGGTCCAGAATACCCTATCTTCATCAGTGTAAGTCCGTTCCTCAAACCGATAGGGATTCGCCTCTCTGAGTCTTCTCCAATCAGCAAGATGCACTGTGCCCACATTGAAAGTTGGTAATCTCTCAATAATATCATCATCTTGAGCTGCATGTTTGTCTTTCTTTCTCTTGGCAAATGACTTGCTTCTACCCCCAGCTGAACTACCTGGAACATTGCCCTGAGCTGCCCTGCTAGGCATGCGAGAGCTAGTGCGGCACCCTAGAGGCCTCTCATGCCTACCTCTCTTGGAAACAGTACCACAGGCATCATCACTTGAATCACCTGTGAATGAGAAAATAGAGCGAGGGTAGCAGTGGGATAAGTGTACATGTCATCAGAAATAAGGAGGCCAAAGAGTATAGCATATATTCAAGTGTTTTGACGAGATTGTGCGAAAGACTGGGTGAGCCGGCGTATGGACCGGTCCAACCGGACGAGAGACCGGGCTGGCCGGTCTGTCATCCGGTCGACCGGGCGACACGCCGGACCGGCCGGTGTGAGGGCCGGTTGACCGGGCCTGGGGCTGGATACTGTCGCTTTGTTAGATTTTGCCTAGAATTTCAATCACAAAATCATGCAAAAACTCATATACTTGTGCATATACTATAATAATGTAGAGTGGAACATGTGCATAGTGGTGTGAGAGACTCTAATGGCATGAGGACTTTAGACAAACCCTAACCCTAGCCCTAGTTTTCTCAAATCCCCTCAACAAATATGCAATGTGTGAGGGAATCGAGACATAGAGGGATGGGGAGAGGAAATTACCCGAAGACATGGTCCTCCTTGCTCAAGGGAACAAGAAGAACAACAAGAGGAAGTTTGACGGCCAAAAACCCAAAATCTCCAAATGTGGCTTGAGAGGGATCAAATCCCTTGGTGGAGATCTTCCAATGTGCCCGATCTACGGTGGGGTGAAATTTGAGAGGGTTCTAGTGGTGGGAAAGCCCTAGGGAGTGGTGGAGATGAAGGGGCTGCGCCAATGCATGGAGTCTATGGTGGAGGGGGAAGTGAGGAAGAAGAGCCCCAAGGGGTAAATTCCATCCTCACTTAACCAGTCGTGCGACCGGCGCGCCTCCTGGCTGACCGGGCTGGAGACCAGGTGGGCCGGCGCAGGGGCCGGTCCAACCGGACCAGGGACCGGGCAGCACAGTTTTGCCTCGTTTTGCCCCTATTCTTTGTGCAATTGTGTGTGTAGCTCAGAAGATGACATGTACATGTAGATAAATAGATGTATGATGAGAAGAGCACAAACAAGGGGTAGGAAACACAAGGTTTTCTAGGCATACCCATTGGAGTGAAATCCAAACAAGATGTAAATAGCAACAATGGGCATGATTCGAAATATATCAAGAATCATAAATCATTTTAGATTTTTTTTGCAATAAGACCATTTAGCCTCATGGAGTGAAGACATGTTGCAAGTGAGGCTAATGAGGGGCGGGGGATTACCCCCCCTATGTTAAAGCACAAATGTCATGAGACCTCGAAGAGACATGCTTGGGTCCATATAATGACATTGGGTCTATTTATGTTGCACACATAGGTATGCATTATACCAAGACATGGTAAGATGACTATCCCCATATGTGCTGCACCTCTAAGATAGATAGCAAGATAAATGCAAGAATATAGTGCAATAAGTTATTCAATCTAAGTTGTTAGGATCAAGAATACTGAGTTCTCCTCTCAAGTTTACAAACCGGGCTTCATCCAAAGGCTTAGTGAAAATATCCGCCAATTGGTACGTTGTTCCCACATGAGTGAGATCAATGTCCCCATTGGCAACATGATCACGTAGGAAGTGATGGAGAATGTCAATGTGTTTTGTGCGGCAGTGTTGAACTGGGTTATTGGCGATCTTTATTGCACTTTCATTGTCACATAGAAGAGGCACCGTACCAAGAGACTGTTATCACCAGAAATTGACCGAGTCAGAGGTGGGCCGCGATCAAGATGGACTTGAAGAATATACATAGAAGAAATACGTGAATCGGCCTATTACACAAAGTTTTGGGCTAGTTTGCCCGTGTATCTGTAATATATTAGGATACGTGTCGGTTAGTTAGAATTTGTCTCGTGCACGGTTGGGATTATTCCCACGTTAGAAAGTCCCTTGGACTATAAATATGTATCTAGGGTTTATGGAATAAACAACAACCAACGTTCAACACAAATCAATCTCGGCGCATCGCCAACTCCTTCGTCTCGAGGGTTTCTACCGGTAAGTATCATGCTGCCTAGATCGCATCTTGCGATCTAGGCAGCCCAGGCTTATTACGTTGTTCATGCGTTGCTCGTACTGAAGCCTTTTTGATGGCGAGCAACGTAGTTATCTTAGATGTGTTAGGGTTAGCATTGTTCTTCGTATCATATGCTGTCGTAGTGCAACCCTTGCATTATCTAGCCGCCCTTACACCTATCTTAGGTGTAGGGGCGGCACCCCGCTTGATCATTATTTAGTAGATCCGATCCGTTACGGTTGCTCCTTGTTTCTTCAAGGATTAGTTTAATATCTGCAATAGTTAGGCCTTACAAAGGGTTGGAGGATCCAGCGGCACGTAGGGTGTCGTTTGCTAGTCCTAGACAGGATGTTCCGAGGATCAACCTCGTGTTGGTTTTTAGGCCTTGTCTAGGATCGGCTTACGATCACCGTGCATGGCCGCGAGGCCCAATCGTGAGTAGGATGATCCGATTATGCGGTGAAAACCCTAAATCGTCGTAGATCGCTTTAGCTTTATCTTGATCAAGCAGGACCACCATATGTTCGTGCACCTCGTACGAATCATGGGTGGATCGGCTCTTTGAGCCGATTCATAGGATAACCTGAGAGCCGATCGAGGCTCGTATTTAATGTTTACGTGTATGCCATGCAGGAAACTAAGCGAGGCATCTCCATCACCTTCCTGACCAGGTATAGGTCAGGTGGCACGCTGCACCAAAGATCGGACGTGCGTACCAGAGGCTTTGCGGGCCGTCGCTCGGAGGGACCAGGGCCAGCTGCAGCCCTAAGTTGTTCCCGGCTCTACTGTGTTGCCCGTCGCTGCCCGCCGGTGGGTTTCTGACGTCAACACATTCTGGCACGCCCGGTGGGACGAGCTTCTACATCAACCACATCGCCATCTACATCTGAGATGGCGGACGGCACCCCAGTCACGTACGAGGATCTGACCGACGAGCTCAAGAAGAAGTATGATGAGGTCAAAACGATCCTCGAAGCCGACCTCATCGGCTCGTTTCACAGGACCCGTTCACATGGCATCAGGTGGAAGGGGTTCTCACCTCAAGGTGCGCTCGATGGAATAGACCTGTCTGCCCCATCAGAAGAACGCACCAGGTCCCTTCGTCAGGAGATTAATTACATGGTGGCTCACTCGCTACACCGCCAGTCTGAGAACCTGGTGAACACTTTGGAGCGTGTTGCTCTTCGAGTGATCCAGGAAATCATGAGTCGTCAATACTCTCCGTCAGGACCAGCTCTCGGGACATACCAGGGAGAGATGCCACTCCAGTCCCGTCCACCGCTGCCATTTGCGTGGGCAGCACCAGAAGTGCCGAATTCACCGGCATTCGTCGTCTACAAGATCGGTGGTGACCCTAGTGACTGCCAGTTCTTGCAGGAGGCGCCTAAGGAGATCCCTCACGGATACATGTGCACATATGTGCCAGACTGCGGTAACTGGGCACTCACGAACCAGGCCGCAACATCAGGGACTTCTGGGAAAACAGGAGGAACGTCAGCGACAGATCTTGAGAAGCAGACGTGGCTAGCTAAATATGCCACCCCGACGAACCTCCAGAGCTCAGCTCCTGCAGTTGGCTCAGAGCTGGAAAAGCAAGCATGGCTGGCTAAGTACGCCACCCTGGCGAATCTTCAGAGTTCTACTCCTACAGCCAGCACGGCGGATCAAATCAGTACCATACTGAGAGACCAGTTCGGCATGGTGCCGAAAAGGAGGACAATCGGCTATTCCAAGCCGTACCCTGACGAGTACGAGTTGATCCCGCTACCACCCAAATATCGGCTCCCTGATTTCTCCAAATTCAGTGGATCAGATGGTTCTAGCTTCATCGAGCATGTGAGCCGATATTTGGCACAGCTAGGAACGGCCTCAGTGTCGGATCCACTACGCGTGAGGTTCTTCGCACAGTCCCTCACGGGATCGGCTTTCGGGTGGTACACCTCGTTGCCACCAGACTCGATCCGGACTTGGAAGCAGTTGGAAGAACAGTTCCACATGCAGTACCACTCAGAGGCTTCCGAGTCTGGCCTTGCCGATCTAGCACAAATACGTCAGAAGCGTGGAGAAACTGTGACAGAATACATCCAGCGCTTCAGGAATCTTAGGAACCGATGTTATTCGGTTCGTGTGACTGAAAAGGAAGCAGTCGAGTTGGCAGTGGCGGGCCTTGCATCGCCACTCAAGGACATGGCCTCCCAAGCAGATTACCCTTCACTGGCGCACATGGTTCAGAAACTATCAGCATATGAATAGCGCCATCCGGACTTGTACCAGGACAAATTCAAGCGTGCGGTAGTCCTGGTTGAAGCCGATGAAGACGAAGGCTCTGCGGGAGATCAAGAGGTAGCAGTGGCTGAATGGACTCGGGGGGCAACCCCCGTGTCCTGCAAGTGGGTTAAGCCACCAGGCCCGCCCAGAGGGTTTGATTTTGACGTGACTAAAACTGAGCAAAATTTCGACCTCCTACTCAAGGAGAAGCAGTTGAAGATACCCGAAGGCCTCAAAATCCCCACGGTACAGGAGTTGAACGGAAAGCCATACTGCAAATGGCATAACTCGGTCTCCCATGCCACCAACGACTGCAGGGTGTGGCGTCAGCAGATCCAAATGGTGATAGAACAAGGACGTCTGATTTTTAACCAGTACGCCATGAAGGTCGACACCCACCCCTTCCCCGCCGTTAACATGGTGGAGTGCACTTACCCTGAAGGTTGCCAGCCAGGATCCTCGTTCAATATCAACATGGTAGGACCTGGGCACCACTCTGGCAAGGATGGAGACGAGGGCAGCTGCTCTCGTAGCAAGGACACAGAGGAGGCCGCTCCACACGATCGGCTCCGTCACGATGGCAAGCGCTACATCACAGAGGAGGAGTACGAGCGCCGTGCCAAGGAAAAGTCAAGGGAGCGAGACGACGAGGATAGGCACTGGGACTGCCCCTTCTTCAGACACTGCTGGGACTCAGGAATGAGCCGATTGCCTACAATCGGCAATTGCCCAGAACGCAACCAGAAGAAGAAGGAGGCAGCCAACGTGTCCGTGTTCAAACGTCTAGGGCCTCTCCCACCACAAAGCAAACGCGCTGAGTCCCCTCGGATGGAAGATCTCGAGGATTCGGAAGACGAGGGAGAAGAAGAAGAAGACAGGTACCACCGTCCAAGGTGGTGCCCTGATGGACTCAGCCGTTCCCAGAAACGTAGGGTTCAGCGACTGCGTGGCTTGGAGGAAGCCGAAAGGTTATACCTGCACACGCTGAGAAAGGCGCGGCCTGATCTGGCCACGAAGATTCAGCGAACCCTGGATGAAGAGGGTCGACCACGAAAAATGGAGTGGCGCCCCAAGCAAAGGAAAGCCGATGATGAAACATCGGCTGGCACAAACATGGTGTTCATCCTTCCTTCGGAGTTCAGTGCTCCAGGATTAGACGAGGCACCTGTGGCACAACTTGACTGCGGCCCACAGCCGGTTATCTTTGAGAAGCCACGAGAAAGAAGCTACAGACATCTGAAGGCCCTGTACTTGCGAGGTTATATCGATGGGAGGCCTGTCAATAAGATGCTGGTGGACACCGGAGCGGCAGTCAACATTATGCCATACTCTATGCTACGTCGGTTGGGACGCTCTAGCTCGGATCTGATCAAGACCAACGTGACATTGAGCGATTTCAACGGCCAAGCGTCTGACGCACAAGGTGTTCTGAACGTGGATCTGACCGTAGGAAGGAAAACTATCCCTACGACGTTCTTCATCGTCGATAGCAAGAGCACCTATGCTGTTCTGATAGGAAGAGATTGGATCCACGCCAACTGCTGCATTCCCTCCACGATGCACCAATGCGTAATACAGTGGGATGGAGATGAGGTAGAGGTCGTCCAGGCTGATGACTCAGCCGAGATTTCAACGGCTGGCACGAATGCTTGGGAGACAGCAGGTCAAGAGCCACTCTCAGGCATCAATTTGGACGACTGCGAGCGCATCGACGTGACGAAGGGCAGGGTTAGGCTGGTCTTATCCACCGGCCTGACCATGTAGCAAGAACAAACCGATGAGCAAACATGGCGAGGCTGATCCTTGGGATCGGCCCCAAAGATCTATGGAGGAACATTACAAAGCCTTCATTGAGCGATTCAATATGGAGGCCGATTCCAGCAATCGGCCAAAATTATCTTCACCACATGTTCTGCTTGTGTTCAACATCAATCTATTGGGCAGCGGTCACGTCGGCGGATGAGAGTCAACACGAATCCTAACGGAGCCGACGTGCGAATACAGTGCCTTGGCTAACCACAAAGCCGATATCTGCAGTCACCTGGCAGATTCGGCTCGGGGGGCATTTAATCAGATGAACATGTGTAGATGAACATGTGTGCAGTGAAACATTGGGGGCCGATAGGAAAAATCGGCTAGTAAAAAAAAATCAGCATCACGATATACAGCCGATGCAAGGACATCGACTTCAGAACTAAGGAACAAAGCCGATGCACAGTCATCGACTCTAGTACGTGTTCAAGGCTCAGATTTTCGCCAAGATGGTTTTCAGTTTGGCTTCAAGAGCGTCTGTTTCCTTGGAGGGAATGCACAGTGAGAGCAGCCTCGACTGCAATGAGCCGATAACCCTTTGCGCCAGTTCAGCGGTAACATCAATTTGGCATGCAAGGCAGCCTCTTTCTCATTAAGCTGTTGGTGTGTCATCTACAAAATCGGCGTTCAGCAGAAGAAAGCTGATCAATGGGGGCAAATCGCTGGTATGCTCGCCTTGATTAAGGCTCGGGGGGCAACTAACTTGGTGGATGCTCTATTCTTTGGAGCCGATGGGAGTTGCATCGGCTGACCCTGCATCATGACCTTCTCCGAAAACGATGAGCTGTTTGCAGAAGAAGACTGCTAAGGCTACGGAGAGGAGCCGGAAAGGGAAGCCGTCGTCTTTTACAGGGTTTGGACCGTCCTGTTGCTGCAAGAAAAGGAAGGAGACTGGATTCTCAAAATAGCCGATGAACAGTCATCGGCTATAGGGTGGCGAAATATCATTGTCAGGTATCAAATCACAGTCTGAATTTGAGAAGTGCTTGACTGACGGTCTAATCGATATCTGAGTCCGGCTTCATGGGCGTCTAAGGAAGAAAGATCCGATACGTTGCTATCGGTCTTGGTGTGGCAAGCGGAAGGATTGAAATTGGATTAATTGAAAGATAAATTGGAAGAACAATTCTCATTAATTCAAAAGAGCGGCTTTACAGGAAAGAGCCGATGGCTCTCAAAAGGGGATCTGGTGCCTAGTGCACTGCTACTACTAGTCCTACTCTACTAGTCGTCGCTGCCCTCGTCGTCGCCGTCGTCGATGTCGTCGGCGCTGCTCCCAGGAAGTTCCTCGTCGCTGCTGCCCCAGCCCTCGACCGGAGCTGCGTCTTCCTCGTCATCATCATCATCCTCGCTGTCCGCCCAAGAACGGAATCGCTTTGCCGGCAGAAGCTTAGCGGGGGAGGAGGGGTCGCCCTCCTCCTTTTTCTCTACTTCCTCTTCTTCCTCCTTCCCGTCTGAGGAGGTGGGTTTCACCCAGGGATGGAGGTCGTCTTCGCTTTCGCTTATCAGCTCCCCTTCGATGAGGAACTTGAGGTCGTCTTCCCCATCGGTCAGAGGCTGGTCGCCGTCTGGCGCATGATCGGAGTTCCACTCCGGCTCGCTCGAGGAGAAGGACTGGAGGGAGAGGCCGGAGGAGACGGAGGAAGAGGAAGACATTGCTGCAGGGAAAGAGGGTTTTTTTGGTGCCGATAGCTAGAACAGAAGAAGGGGATGAAGAGGGCTGATCAATCGGCGCAGTTAAATAAAGAAGGAGCCTAGTGGAGATTTAATGCCATTGCAGTTTCCGAGGGAGTGATGCTAAAGCTATCAAATTTTGCAGAGAAGTTGAGAAGACAAGGCATCATGATGAAGGATACTGTAACGTTTCTGCTCTGCCATGACATGACCCGACGAAGAAAAAGCAGAGTGATTTTGGAATTATCAATTCCAAAACCAGGGGGCATGTGTTATCACCAGAAATTGACCGAGTCAGAGGTGGGCCGCGATCAAGATGGACTTGAAGAATATACATAGAAGAAATACGTGAATCGGCCTGTTACACAAAGTTTTGGGCTAGTTTGCCCGTGTATCTGTAATATATTAGGATACGTGTCGGTTAGTTAGAATTTGTCTCGTGCACGGTTGGGATTATTCCCATGTTAGAAAGTCCCTTGGACTATAAATATGTATCTAGGGTTTATGGAATAAACAACAACCAACGTTCAACACAAATCAATCTCGGCGCATCGCCAACTCCTTCGTCTCGAGGGTTTCTACCGGTAAGTATCATGCTGCCTAGATCGCATCTTGCGATCTAGGCAGCACAGGCTTATTACGTTGTTCATGCGTTGCTCGTACTGAAGCCTTTTTGATGGCGAGCAACGTAGTTATCTTAGATGTGTTAGGGTTAGCATTGTTCTTCGTATCATATGCTGTCGTAGTGCAACCCTTGCATTATCTAGCCGCCCTTACACCTATCTTAGGTGTAGGGGCGGCACCCCGCTTGATCATTATTTAGTAGATCCGATCCTTTACGGTTGCTCCTTGTTTCTTCAAGGATTAGTTTAATATCTGCAATAGTTAGAACTTACAAAGGGTTGGAGGATCCAGTGGCACGTAGGGTGTCGTTTGCTAGTCCTAGACAGGATGTTCCGAGGATCAACCTCGTGTTGGTTTTTAGGCCTTGTCTAGGATCGGCTTACGATCACCGTGCGTGGCCGCGAGGCCCAATCGTGAGTAGGATGATCCGATTATGCGGTGAAAACCTAAATCGTCGTAGATCGCTTTAGCTTTATCTTGATCAAGCAGGACCACCATATATTCGTGCACCTCGTATGAATCATGGGTGGATCGGCTCTTTGAGCCGATTCACAGGATAACCTGAGAGCCGATCGAGGCTCGTATTTAATGTTTACGTGTATGCCATGCAGGAAACTAAGCGAGGCATCTCCATCACCTTCCTGACCAGGTATAGGTCAGGTGGCACGCCCTTGCACCATCATCGGACGTGCGTACCAGAGGCTTTGCGGGCCGTCGCTCGGAGGGACCAGGGCCAGCCGCAGCCCTAAGTTGTTCCCGGCTCTACTGTGTTGCCCGTCGCTGCCCGCCGGTGGGTTTCTGACGTCAACAGAGACACACCATAGTCTTTCAAGGTTTGCTTCATCCAGAACAACTGAGTGCAACAAGATGTCGCGGATATGTATTCGGCTTCGACGGTAGATAGGGCAGTGGAGTTTTGTTTCTTGGATGACCAACTCACCAATGACCGGCCAATGAATTGGCAAGCCCCGGAGGTAGACTTCCGGTCAACCTTATCACCAGCCCAATCGGAATCCGAATAGCCTATGAGTTCAAAGGTTGACCCCTTTGGATACCACAGCTCTAGAGTAGGAGTGAGAACAAGGTATCTTAGAATCCGTTTGACCGCCATAAAATGGCTCTCCTTAGGAGCAGATTGAAAACGAGCACACATCCCTACACTTAGCATGATATCCGGCCTAGAGGCACAAAGGTAGAGCAAGGATCCTATCATGGACCGGTATACCTTTATGTCCACATCCTTCTCACCATCACATGAGCAAAGCTGCCCCTTTATGGGCATAGGTGTCTTCATTGGGCTTGCATTGGTCATGTTAAACTTCTTGAGCATGTCCTTCACATACTTTTCTTGAGAGATGAAGGTGCCTTTTGCAAGTTGCCTCACTTGGAAGCCTAGGAAGAACTTCAACTCTCCCATCATGGACATCTCAAATTTCCTAGTCATCAATAGCTCAAAAGTTTTGTTATGATTGGGGTTAGTTCCACCAAAGATAATATCATCGACATATATTTGACATATAAATAAGCCACCCCTTTAACCCGCTTGGTGAAAAGGGTGGAATCGACCATACCCATGCAAACCCATCATGTAGTAAGAAATCCCTAAGGAACTCGTACCAAGCACGTGGGGCTTGCTTGAGACCGTAGAGTGCCTTATGGAGTACACATGGTTGGGTCGGCGTGGGTCTTCGAAACCCGGGGGTTGAGCTACATATGCAGTTTCTTTTAGGGGACCTGTCGTGGTATCGTCACGGCATATGCCATAGGGTGGCTAACGAAGGTGGTTCCTAGGAGATCTCAAGGCGGTATCCGGATGCGGGTATGGGGACGAGCGACGCGGCGACGTACCCAGGTTCGAGGCCCTCCAATGGAGGTAACACCTCTACTCCTGCTATGAGTGTATATGATGATCACACAATACAATGGTGCTCCTAGAGCTGTGTCCGGCTGCTCCTGGGAGGCTAAGGGAGACGATGGTCTCTCTCACAGGGCAGCGCTAAGGGTGGAATGAAGTGAGAATGATCGATCCCCTGCACGAGAGGGGGTAGTGCGGCTTATATAGGCACCGGCACTTTACATATAAGACCCTATAGTTTACTGGCCGGCTTGACCGGCTCCGGCTTCCGCTCCTTCCCGAGGCAGTGACGTCAGGAGCCGTTGAGGCCTCATGGCCTGTCCCATCCGGCTGCCTCGGTCAGCGGTATGGAGAGGAGGAGTCCCTGTCGCCATCAGCCACTGTAGCCAGTACGGATCGACGTAGACCATGATGGCCTGTCCGGCGCGTGGCACTATTGCTCTACAGTGCCCCGTGCTTTACGGAGGATGAAGTCAGCATGGACTTTGGGAACCCGGATCACCAACCCGGTTCCTTCCAGTGCAAGACTCGCCAGCCTCGAGTCGGTCTGAGGTACAGACCCCCGTTCGGATATGGCTTGTAGAAGCCGGCCCAGCTACAGCATTGGCGGCCGTAGCCAGGCCGACTAGGACCTAGAGCCAGCCGGCTTCCGGACCAGCCGGCCGTGGCACCAGCCGGCTGCTCCTCAGCCGGCCTTTGCCGCGAGCCGGCCAGTGGCCAGCCGGCTGCTCTGCGTCCATTGCCCTACCCGGGGTCTTCCCCCCGACATTAGCCCCCGAAGCTGGCAAGGTCCTGCATTTAGAAGGACCTAGGCAGGTTTTCCTGGCTTCTCGAATATGCTTGACGGCACTTGGAGGGGCCGACCGAGAATTTCCATTCAGCCGGCTGCGCCCTCATCTGGCTCGTTCCTGCCGGCTGCTTCTAGCCGGCCATGATTTACACTTATGCAGCTTTTGCTTTCTCGCAAGTTTCGGTGGTGTCTCCGCTTTGCTGGATGGCTTTTGGTCCGAGTTGAACTTATTGTCCGACTCCGGCTTGCGGCGCGCCGGAGTCTCCGCCGCCTCGGGTCCTGCGCCCGACTTGACCGGTCTGACGCCTGGGTCCTGCCGTCGGTTCGTCTGGTCACATCAATGTCCCCTCCGGATCTGGTGCGGTTGTGGGCGGCATGGTGTGGCGGTTTTCGGTAACGGCAGCGGTCGTGGGAGCAGTTAGCGCGCAGAAGATCCGGGCGACGTGGCCACGATCGCCACTTGGAGGCCAACCGTCCGCCGCGGTCGGCTATAAATGCCGCGGGGGAGGGTACCGAGGCGGCCACTGCCTCACTTCATCTTCCTCGCGCTTCCGCTCCTCTCGCCCTCTTCTTCGCGCTTGAGCCCGTTGCTGCTCCGGCGAGCGTCTCCCGCTGGCGAACTCCGGCGAGCGAATCTCCGCCGATCCGCCGCCGCCACTCCGTCGAGCCGGCGCCACAGGGCCCCGCGTTTCAACGGAGCGTCCTCCGCCGCCGCCGTCGCCACCGTCGCGAGGCTCTTCTTCGCCCTTTTGCCTTTCGTGGTCCTCCTCTTCTTCTTCCTCGACAATGGCCTCCGCCAGCAGATCATGGAGGGGATCCTACATGAGGGAGGACGATATCGAGCGGCTGGTGCGCCTCCGCCGGATCCCGTCGTCGGTGGTCACGCGGGCGCCCGGCGAGGAGACGGAGCCCGAGCCGCAGCCCGGCGAGCGCGTCGTCTTCGGCGCGCACCTCGACCGCGGGTTGGGCCTGCCGGCGTCCAACTTCTTCCGCCAGTTCCTCGACAACTTCGGCCTGCAGCCGCACCATCTGCCAGCCAACGCCTGCATCCTCCTCAGCTGCTATGTGGCTTTCATGGAGGCCTACGCTGGCTTGTGGCCGGATATCGATTTCTGGAGCCGGCTGTTCGACCTCAAGGCGCAAACCACTAAGGGCCGCCTGCGGGCCTGCGGCGCCGCCTCGATCTACACCCGGCCGGGTACGCCCTTCCCCAAAATTCCAACCGTTGACTCGGTGAAGAATTGGCAGATGTCGTTCTTCTATGTGCGCAACGAGGGCGGGCTCGTCGACCGGATCAACCTTCCGGAGTTCAACCCGGCTCCTCCAGTCGGCCGGATCAACTGGAGCTACAACGCCCGCACGACGGACCCGGACGCTGAGGTGAATCAGCTCTGGGACTTCCTGGGGGCGGCCATCGCGAATGGGCTGACCGCCGAGGACCTCCTCTGCACCATCGCGGAGCGCCGGGTGCTGCCGCTCCAGATGCGCACCCACAAGATCGGGCACATGTCCGGCCGGTTTGACCCGACCCAGACGTCCAGGGCGCCGCTCTCCAAGGCTCAGGTGGCCCACCGGGTGAATAACATCACCAAGGCGAACATGCCAGAGGAGTGGAGCTACGGGCTGGCGCCCCGCAGCCGGGATCGGCTGCCCGAGCTGGTAAGTTTTCACTGTTTTAGGCCGACTGCTGGCTTGCGGCTGCGAGGCTGGCTTGACTTTCTTTCTGCCAACTTCCGGCTTGCTGTTTGCTTATGTCTTCTGTTTTTTCTAGCTCTTCAACCGTCAGAACGTCGAAGACGGCGATCTGGCGACGAGGAGGTGGACGCCGGATCACGCCGATCCGGCTGGCCAAGCCGGCGACCATGCCGGTGACGACGACCTGCTGCAGGCGCCTGATCTGGGCGGCCAGGGGGAGCATAATCCGCCCCCTTCCCCGGAGCAGCAGGAGGAGGAGGAGCCGGCGACGTCCGCCACGGGGCCAATCCCCGCCGTGCCTCTGCGCGCGAGGCCGCCAAGCACCACGGCGACTTCGGCGCCCAAGGGGAAGAAGCGGGTCGGCTCCACCGCCGCCTTGGAGGCGAAGGCGAAGAAGCTTCGCCGGCTGCAGCCGAGGAAGGTTCCGGAGCAGGCCGGGTGAGTTCTCTTTTGCTCTTGTTTGATTCCTTTTCTTTCCTTACTCTTTATGCTTATCTTTTTCTTATCTGTTTGGCTAGGCCCCCATCAAGTTTGCTCAGGGCGGCGGCTCCCGGCCAGCCCCGCTTGTCGTGTCGCCGCTTCCTCGACAAAGGAGGGAGTCGACGCCGCAGCCTCCATCGCGCGCGCCTACGCCGCCGCCGCCTGCGGGTACTCCGCCTCCCGCAGGGGCGTCTTCTTCCGCCGTGCCACTGGCCACAGCGCCTGGCCGCGGCACGCGGGCCGAGCCGACGCGCCAGTCGACGCTGGACGACATGTTCCCGCGCCGCGCTCGTCTCCTGGACCGAGGCGCCGGGGCCGGCTTGGGCATGCCGCCTTCGACCGGAGCCGGAGCCGGCGGGGCTGCGCCGCCGCGACCAGGGCCGGGACCAGGCCGGACGTGGTGGTGTTGGAGGGGAGCCCGGAGGGGGAGCCTCAGGCGCCGGAGACGGCTGCACCGACTGGGCCATCTGCTTCACCCGGGGCGCCACCACCGCCAGAACCGACGATGGAGGAGCCGGCGAGGCCGGAGCCGGCAAGGGATGAGCCGGCGCGCACGGAGGGCGCCGACTCGCGCGCGCTGGTGAGGACGGGAGCTCCATCGGCGCCGCAGCAGGACCTGCACGTGGCCAAGGGCGCTCTGCTTCTGCATGTGCCGTCCGCCTCCGACTCCAGCCTTGGCTCGGCTGGCACTATGGAGCAGGCGTGGCTCCGCGCCGACTCCTATGAGGTGACCAGCCGGGAGGGGAACCCCGGCCAAGCATCGGTGGAGATGTTCTTCTCCAGCTTGCAGGCCAACCTCAAGGCTAGGGCTGCCGAGGCCGCGGCCAGCCTCGCCAAGGTGGAGGAAGCCAGCAAGGTAAGCTTCATCTGTTTTTCAATTTGGTTATCATCCTGGTAGCCCTCCGAGGCATGGGCCGGCTGCTTGGAGCCGGTCCGGGTTTCGCCTAGCATACTGATTTTCTTTTTCCTTTAGGCTGTGGCAGATCGGCACACCAATCTGTACAACCGCGCCGTGACCCACTACCACAAGGCCAAGCTGGATCGGGCTGACTTGGCCCGCGAGCTGGAGGCCGTCAAGGGTAGGATCTTGCTTCTTCCGACTCGATGTCTTCTTTCTTTTTAGTCTTGGTTGGCTGACGTTTCTTTCCGGCTGCCTTGCAGTTGAAGCCACCAAGGTTCCGGGGCTGGAGGCGGATCTCCGGGCTGCTCGCGCTCAGTGCGCCGAGAGCGAGGAGGCGGGTCGATCTGCAGCCGCCAAGCTCAATGTGGCTGAGCAGGAGCTGACGCGGCTGCGCCGGCTTGAGCAGAACCACCTCACTGAGCTTGCCTCCCTTAGGACGGCGGAGAAGGAGAAGGTGGAGGATCTGAGCCGGCGGCTGACCGAGGTGGAGAAGCAGCGGCTTGCGCTTCAGGAGGAGGTCACCACCAAGACCAAGGAGCTGACGGCCACCGCCAAATGCTGGGTGGACGAGATTGGCGCACTCGACCGTGGCTTGTCGGGTGAGTGCACTTCTTCTTTCTCTCTTTCCCTTTGCCGGCTTTCGGCTGTCGGCTGCCGGCCTAGGTTGGCAGCCGGCGGCAGAAACTCTTATCTTTTTCGCTATCTCCATCTTCGGGCTGGGGGCGGTCGGTTCTTGCCGGCTGCCGCCAGGCTTTTTCTTTTAGGCGACTGCTTCCATAGACCCCTAAACCAACAATTGCATAAACGTACCATTATGCACGTGCTCCTTCCGCCGGCGCTAACGGGTCGGGCTAGGTTAGCCTCCGAAGATCCATATCGATTGTACCCGTGTACCCGTTGAAAGGGTATACGGTGTACCCTTGTACTCGTTGAAAGGGTATACAGTGTATGTACGTTTCGGTGTATGTACATGTCGGTGTATACGTCCGATGGATACTGCTTGGTGATCGTCGTCGGTTGTCACTTTCCATTCTCACGTACCTTGATCAGCTCGTCGCAGCCGCCAGCCCGGCGATCTCCGATCTAGATCTTCTCCGGTGAATACTGCTTGTCCGCCGATCGCGGCAAGGATCCGGCGTCCAACCTTGGCCCAACTCCACCCCTCCCCTCCCACGGCCGCCATTCATACCTAGGGTTTTGATCCCTCCGTCTTGTTGTAGCCGGTCGATCCCTCACCACCGCCATTTGCACGTACCCCGGTGAATCGTAGCAGGTCTGGCTGGTTACCTCGGCGATCTCCTATCCTTCCCGCATCCGGTGGATCGGTTGGCCGTCACCGCGGTGCGCACGATAATACGGCGGCGAACGTCTGAGTCATCCACCCTCCGCCTCCCCACGATCGACATATAGGTCGTTCCATTGCAAGGCAGAGCACCGCCGAGCCCAACTTCCCGTGGCTGCCCAGATTGCCACCGACGAACAGAAGAGGTTAGCCCCCCGTGCCACACTGTTATTCTATTCTTATTCCATGTATACTTTATAGGATGTATTGTCGCATTTGTGCTTAGGGTTTAATTTGTTGTTCAAAATTTTACCAATTTTTCGTATATTTTTTGTTAATCAGCATTTCACAATGAATTCCAAGCCGAGTTTTTATGTTGATTAGGTCAGTGATGTTGGTTTTATTTGGACAGATGGACGGCTCTATGGCTTCTGGGATTGGCAATGAGAAAGCAACTACAGATGTTGATGACTCTACATGGGATGCTTTTGATATTTCATCTTCAGAAGATGAATATGAAATACCTTCGTCTGATGATGATGATAGCATTTTTGGTGATCCTGAATCTGAGTCTGATAATGTGAGTCACTCACATTTTCATATTTTATCAGTACAGTGTGCATGGGAATATTTTGTCCTTGAATTTTGCCTCCTTGTTGCAAATTTTGTAGATGGACATCGATGATGAAGACAGCATAAGAGAGACAGATGATGAACCCACTTCTGAAAATACGAGTGATGTATGTTTTCTTTTATCTTACTTGCCTTCTTCCAGGTGAAGATGAATATACATGTAATTTGCTATTTTCCTACAAATTGCGCAGGTTGTTGTAATCAGAAACAGTGAGCTTACCTACTATGGGGATTCTGATTTGGAAGACTTTGCTTATGAAGAGGATATTCCTGAGCAGTCGAAATCATTAGAAGGGGGGGTTTCACAGCTGTCAAAATCTGA
The DNA here is from genome assembly GCF_019359855.2 of Lolium perenne. Classification (NCBI taxonomy): domain Eukaryota; kingdom Viridiplantae; phylum Streptophyta; class Magnoliopsida; order Poales; family Poaceae; genus Lolium; species Lolium perenne. Next base: position 288,592,499 of record NC_067250.2, on the reverse strand, counting down.
ATGCAAAAGCGAAGTAAGATTTTATTTTGATGCATTGCAATGCATAATAGAACAAATCAAAGTGTCTGTAACAATAACGCCATGTTTGTCATATTTGTTTAGGTGACAGGAAGTTCCCAGTTGGACCATACTAAGCAGGAAGATAATAAGGATCCATATGATATTGATGCGGAAATGAGCAGACAGCGAAAGTATGAGGCTGTAAGGGCCATGATCTTTGTTTCCGAAGAGGCTGCCTATTATTTCTACAACAAGTATGCCAAAGAACATGGTTTTAGCATTCGACGCGAGAAGAAAAAGGAACGCCTTGATGAATTAGGGACACCCACCATTCGGTATAGGCGGTTTCTTTGCTCCAGGGCTGGGCAACGTGAAAGCAAGTACTTAGAAATGAAAGACAGAACGTATAGGCACCGTCCTGAGTCTCGCTGCAACTGTGGTGCCCATTTCAGTGTGTCGTATAACAGGAAAAAGGGTGTTTGGACTGTTCTGAGATTTGACGACAATCACAACCATAAGCCTGCTACAGCTGATCAAATCGCTTTTATGAGGTCTCATAGAAAGATCAAGGCTCATCAGAAATCTAGGATCATGTCACTGGGAGCTGCTGGGATGAGATTATTCAACATTATGAGGACATTTATCAGTGACAATGGAAAATACAGCATGGTAGGATTTGGAAGAAAGGATCTTTACAACATGTCTTGCCGTGAAAAGAGGAAGATGCTTGCAAAGGGTGACGCCAACACAACCATTGGCATTATGGAGAAGAGGAAGCGAGATGATCCTGAATTCTATTTTGATTACAAGCTTGGTAAAGGTGGAAAATTGTTACACTCCGTTTCCGTGTGATTCTCGAGTCTCGGCGGGACTATGCCGACTTCGGTGACGTCTTGGTGTTTGACAAAGGCACGTACAAAACAAATCGGTATGCTATGCCGTTCATACCTTTTGTGGGAATAAACAATCACCGCAGGACTCATCGTTTTTGCATGCGCCATTGTCTCGGACGAAAAGGAAGTAACATACAAGTGGTTGTTAGAAACATTCCTGAAAGCCATGTATCAGCAGAAGCCTAAAGGGATCATCACTGATGGGGACGCTGCAATGATCGCCGCTGTTGGTAAAGTCTTTCCAGGCGTGTGGTACCGTGTTTGTACGTGGCATATTGAGAAGAACATGAAGAAGCACATTGACTCCCTGGCTCACAATGAATTCCGGTCGCTATTTGTACTACACCACTTCAGAACAAGTATTCGAGGAGAGATGGAGGGCATTCATCGAGAAGCACCAGACGGAATTAACCAAAGAATGGATGAAGAGGATGTATAGGAGGAAGAAGTTGTGGTCAGCCGCGTATCTAGCGAATGGATATTTCCTCGGAATGAAAAGCAACCAGAGGAGCGAGAGTTTGAACTCCACCCTACACACCCACCTTGACTTTGGACTGACAATGGTGGATATGGTTGTGCACTACGAGAATAACAGTAGCCGTGTCCGGGAGGAAGAGGCCCGCCAGGACACCATAGACTCTCAGACAGTACCGGTTGCAGTTACCAGGTACAAGGATATAGAGATGTCTGCTGCCCGTAAATTCTTTGCTACAAACTTCTACCTCGTTCAAGGGAGCTGAAAAGATTGGGGGCCTAGAGATTGTAGATCAACTTGGATGTGCTGGTGGGTTAACAACCTTCGTTGTGTCATGGATGAATAACCGTAAGTATTTGTTTTCAGTGGAGTACAGACCTGAAAGCAAAGAGGAAACAATAACGTGCAACTGCCGAAGGATGTATCGGAAAGGGCTACCTTGCAAGCACATCTTGTTTGTTTTGCATTTTGTGGGGTGCTCTGAAATTCCGAACTGTTGTGTTCTCCGAAGGTTCTCGAAGGATGCAAGGTATGGTTTGCCCTCGAGACGCGAGAGTGATTTGTACGGATGGGGATGGGAAGGGGTAGCTGAGCGGAGAAAGCATAGCGAGCTTACCCAAATTGGAGCAGAAGCTTTTGATGCAGCATTGCATGACCCAGAATCTTACAGCGAGCTTATGAAATGTATGAAAGGCATAATACACAGGAGAAAAGGTGACCAGAACAGTCGTTCAACGGCTTACCATGAGGACGCACAAAACAGAGGAGATGCACCAGTAGTGGGTGATCCTGATAAAGCTGAGACCAAAGGAGCACCTAAACAAAACAAGAAGTACTATAAGGACAAGGATACGAATCAACAGACGTCAAAACATGGCAGGATACTGTCACACGACGAGCGGAAGAAGGAGAGGTTGTGCACTGCTTGCAATCAACCAGGTCATAACAGAAACAACAAGATGAAGTGCAGGCTACATAAGGAGTGAGTATCTGATTCAGCCCTACTCTTAAATAGCTTGCACTAATCTTCTACTATTTTATGTGCCACTGACTTGTGTGTTATTTCATGCAATGCAGATATGAGGGACCATCGGAAGTATGAACAACACTACTTGATCGATTCACATTGTTGCACTTGTGTATTATTTGTTGTACAAACATTGGTCAGATTGTCAAAGGTCGAATTTTGATACTTGCAACACAACTAGGACAATTTTGTTCACGAATGACAGAGAGCACAGCTTATGTCTTGCACACATTGCGAATACCATTACAGACTGCACAGATCACTGTATGATACTTACAAAACAATATGGAGAATTTGTTCACAAATAACATAGAGCACAACTATGTCTTGGACACATCGCAAATATAATTACAGACTGCACAAACACACTAGTACTTGCCCCTTGAGTCTTATCACTCTCAGGCTTGCTTCTGACGCTTGTTCATTGATGAAGATTCATCCTGATTTTTGCATCTGGGGCAGATGTGGTCTGATCTCTGGAGGTGAGCTTGTCCCTCGTTCACCGTGTAGATCTTGTTGTATATCTCATAACTGAGATAGCCGTCAATAGCTGCGTACTCGAGGTTCATCCAGGACAGTGGCTTGCTTTCCCCGATACCTGGCCCTTCCTTCCGAAGCCGGTTGTACTTGAAGTCCTTCTTCATGTTGGCAAACTTGGGATCAATGAGCTTTGCTGCAAGATCAGCCATTCCAGCTGCGGTTGACCATTAATCTTGAAAATGTCCTGGATGTCGATGTGTCTCTCTTCGGAACAGGAAGACCGGCCGCACGAAGAACTTTTGTGTCATTTCTTTTATCAACACTTGTAAAAGTGTATTGCTTGTCCTTGAGAAAAGTCAGTAGGCGCGGACAATGATCCTTGCACCTTTGTCAAGAGCAGCACAAATAAATTCAACAAGTACTGTAATGAAAATGTAGGGACGCTTTAAATTCAATGTAGGGACATAAATTTCAATGATCCTTGTACCTAATGTAGTGGAATACAAGAACGTGCTCCCTCATGGCGATTTGCATTACCGCCAACTTGTGTCCGCTAGAGTCATACTCGAGATCCAGACCAATGAACTTGAACCTGTCCTCGTCCTCGTCGAGCCAACCCTCGTACATACGAAGAATTCTATCAACAGTCACCGCCTCATTGGTGTAGACGACGTCGATATATGTACTCCCGTGCGCAAGGATGCGGTACTTCTCCGTCGTGGACTTCTCGACTCCGGCCACGACGGAGGAAGAGGCAGATGCCATGGACAGCATGGGAGGAAGGGAGCACTGGGATGCGGTAGACGAACGGCCGGGGTTGGGACAGAACGGTGGAACTGCCACAGTATTGGGCGGATATAGGGGCGGGAGGCGAACATGCAGTTAGAGGTCTGGCGGCCCACATTGGCCCGTTACATGTCTGACGGCCAAATTCGAAAAATTCGAAAATTCGAAAAATTCAAAAAAAGTTTTAACCAACGGATTATGTTCACAAAAACGTGTGACATATTGGGTAAAAAAAACTGGATTTTTTTTCGAAGGTCGAAAAATCGACTAGCTTAGAAAAAGTGGTTTGATGTAACCCAAACGATTCCGTTTCTAAGAATGTGGATTTTTCGACCTTCGAGAAACGCTCCAGAAACTTTTGCACACACTCTCGTATCCATTCTAATACGAAGTGTGAAGGTTTTTTCAATTTTTGAATTTCTGTGAAAATAAACAATTAAATTTCAGTTAAATTCGAGTTGAAAAAAAAACAAAAGAAAACTAGAGAACCCTGATGGATGGGCCATGAGTGTTCCTTCCCCGCGTCCATGCTCCACCTTAATGGGCTTAGTAGAAACCGCGTTACATGTCTTTCGGCCTAGCTGATAAGTTTTTTAGTTTTGATTTGAATAAATCTGCAGCACATCTGGTAAAATTCAAAAAATTCAAAAAACGTTTTAACCAACGGATTATGTTCACAAAAACGTGTGACATATTGGGTTAAAAAACTGGATTTTTTTTCGAAGGTCGAAAATCGACTATCTTAGAAAAAGTGGTTTGATATAACCCAAACGGTTCCGTTTCTAAGAATGTCGATTTTTCGACCTTCGAGAAACGCTCCATAAATTTTTGCACACACTCTCGTATCCATTCTAGGACGAAGTGTGAAGGTTTTTTCAGTTTTTGAATTTCCGTGAAAATAAACTATTAAATTTTAGTTAAATTCGAGTTGAAAAAAAACAGAAGAAAACTAGAGAACCCTGCTGGATGGGCCATGAGTATTCCTTCCCCACGTCCATGCTCCACGTTAATGGGCTTAGTACAAACCGCGTTACATGTCTTTCGGCCTAACTGATAAGTTTTTTAGTTTTGATTTCAATAAATCTGTAGCAAACCTGGTTAAATTCAAAACTTTCAAAAAAAGTTTTAACCAACGGATTATGTTCACAAAAACGTGTGACATATTGGGTAAAAAAAACTGGAATTTTTTTCGAAGGTCGAAAAATCGACTAGCTTACAAAAAGTGGTTTGATGTAACCCAAACGGTTCCGTTTCTAAGAATGTGGATTTTTCGACCTTCGAGAAACGCTCCAGAAATTTTTGCACACACTCTCGTATCCATTCTAAGACGAAGTGTGAAGGTTTTTTCATTTTTTGAATTTATGTGAAAATAAAGTATTAAATTTCAGTTAAATTCGAGTTGAAAAAAAAAAGAAAACTAGAGAACCCTGCTGGATGGGCCATGAGTATTCCTTCCCTGCGTCCATGCTCCACGTTAATGGGCTTAGTACAAACCGGCCTATTATTACCTGTCCGGAATGTTAACCGAATATATCAGCAGCACATGTGCATTTAGGGTTGAAACAGAATTAACCAACGTATTATGTCCTAAAAAACGTGTGACACTAAAAATAGTCTGAATTACAAAAATTAGTTTTTACTACAAAACGCACGAAAGTTTTTGCTGAAATAAAAATAGTACAACCCGAATACAAAGATGAATTACAATTTCTCCTTTCATTCTATGAGGATTCATCCATATGCATATCTTATAATGTGATATCTTCAATCTCAAGCCTGATGCACAAATCCCTGAACTCAATCTTCAACATACTAATGAACCTATCACAAGATGAGCTGCTACACAGAACGCATTCCATCCATCTACAAACTCAATATGCTGCCCCTTGTAGATTGTATAAGCCCCAACCATTTGTCCATTAATAGATCTGCTATAAAAAATAGCAGCACCTTCTCTCGGCCTATAGTATCCACGTGCAACATCAAATGGAATGAGCTACAAAAAAGTAAAATATAAACAAAGAAAACGTTAACACTGTTTGTATGTTATGAATGAAACTTAAAACAAGTGAAAAAGTTACTAACCAAACGAGTAAGAGAAGATTCATTCAACCTCGTCACAAAGAACTGAGGTACTTCAAAGAAATCGAGGAATTCGTTTTCCTCCACTTTATTTAGCTCTTTGAATATAGCCCATGTAACTGCATTCATCTCTGCGGAGTTAATGTCTAGCAAATTTGAGAAAATGGTTTTCTCAAAAGTAACTCACAGACACTCCAAAACCTCCCATCAATCTGAACAAACTAAAATATAATAGTGAATGAACATTGTGAAATATTTGATAAAAATATCACAATAATAATTAGAATGATAGAAACATGCACTGTAGCTGAACCCATGGTTTTTCGTCACGGTCAGCATTGAATACAACAACTTCAAACTTGGAAGTAGTTTCATCATATGTGAACTCCACAATGTCATTTTCATCCATAACATAAGAGTCTACAAAAGAACTCCAGAATGGTCCACAAAGGTAAGTTCTTGCTTCAGTCTTCTCCACATGGAAATGATAAACAGAACCATGATTGCATTCAGCAACAACCCACGTATCTACTAAACTATGTAGCATCTCCCTAGCATGGCAAGGCACGGCCTGAAGAATTGAACACAAAAAACAATTTATTTAGAAAAGAATTGAACACGGCGGGGAAATAATGTATATCTAGCTTGTACTATGCAAAACATACATACAATTAGTTCTTCAAACAAATGCACCATCGCTACATCAAATGAAAATGCACGACGCTTGGACCGGAAGCAGTTAGTGTCAGGCTGGCCACAAATAAGACATCCTGCTTCTTCATCCATCTCTGACAAAAATAATATAACATATCAAACACATTCGAAACATTCCAATAACAGAAATCCAAAGAATTAAATCAATGTTCACAATGAACTACAAACTCCTGCTGATGTCCTAGATTTCTGGGTACTAACCCTAATAGATAGCTACCCTACATCAGGGGCGGCGCGCGGCAGCAAGTCGTGGAGGGGGGCGTGCAGGATGTAGTGCAGGGGCTCAGAAAAGTACCACCGGGGCTACGACCAAAAGAAGAAGCGCCTCCGCTCTCGCTCTCGCCGTCGCCGTCGCCGTTCGCCGTCGCTCCTCGCCGCTCGGTGTCCCCGCTTCAACAATAACCGCATACAATCTCCGCACAAAAGCCTCGGGCTATAAAAATGGGCCAACAAAAACCGGGCACAACAGAAACAAAAGGCCCAACATGTGACTAATTCCAACTGACTACACGGTTATTTCATGTCAGAACCCTACGAGACTTTGTGAAACCAATGCACCTTTAGTCAACAATATATAGGGCATATTTCATTTTGAACAAAAATAAGAGGTCTATTTTTTACAGACTATTTGTTTTGGGTTCACAAGTCTACCAATATGTGAATATTTTTTACTCATTTTTTACCCTAGATCTTAACCAAGCTACGTCTTTTGAACTAATAAACTAGAAAATGCAAGAAAGTTAAGACACCTGGCATTAAACATAGGGCCGACAGAGGATTTTCATTCCTTATAAGTTTCTTACACAAGATTGAACAGCAAAGGGAAGAAAAAAACACTAAATCGGCGGCCTCTACATCTTGCTTGTCCCTCCAAGACATGCCACCCGGCTAATCCTCTTCGTCGGAGGACCACCATTTTCCGCCCTCTTCTTCGACCTTGGACTCCTGGAGCGCCTTGGCGAGCCCCGGTGTATCGGCTGGGTCATCGTGAGCCCGCATCTGGGCCTGGTAACTCAGTTCCACATCTCCCAATATCACGTCCTCATCGTCTTCGGAGGACCACCATTTGTCGTCCTCCACTTCGGCCTTGGACTGCTGGAGCGCCTGGGTGAGGCCCGTTGTGTCGGCGGGGTCGTCGGGAGCCCGAATCTCCGGCGACCACCATTTGTCGAACTCCTGTTCGGCCTTGGACTGCTGGAGCGCCTGGGTGAAGCCCGGTGTGTCGGCGGGGTCGTCGGGAGCCCGAATCTCCGACTGGTAATTGAGATACGCAGTCCACCTCGGCTGCGGCTCGGGCTCCGGATCCGGTTGCGGCTCCGGCTTGGGAACACGCAGATGAGGTGCAGGGCCGCGAATCGGAATTTGGTCCCGCGGCTCGCTTGTCGCTGGAGGTGGAAGGACGATCCCTGCGTGCCGGCGCGGTGGAAGAGCTGGAGGTGCCCGTGGTTCGCCGTACGGTGGTGGTAGGCGGCGTGGCGCGCCGCGAGGAAGAGGGCCATAGCCATGCGCCGCGAGCACGGTGTCCACGTCCTTGCCGGCCCAGAAGGACTGCCGCCCTATTTGATTGTACCTCCCGCCGGCGTACATACCGTACTCGTTGGCTAGCTCGTCGAGGCGCTCCATCTCGAACCGGGGCCTCCACAAGGCGCTGTCCCCCCCCAGTCTGGGTTCGCCCGATCCCACGGCGTGAGGGCAGCTCGACGGCGGCGGATGTAGCCGCGCAGATCTTCGTCTTTTTCAGGGACCGGCGGGATGGCGTACCCGGCGGCGCTCACCCTCCAACCAGCTGGCAGGTGCCAGTACGGCGGAACGAGCAGCCGCGCCTCGGCCAAGATCGTCGCTTCGTCGGGGTTGAGGCTCTGAGGACGAGGGGCCGCACGGCGGATTTTAGCTCCGCGGGCGCTGCTCCCTCCGGCTTCGTGGTCGTTGAGGCCCATCGCTTGCTACGGCTGCTCGACGGCGGCGGGTTTAGGTTATGGGCTAGCTAGGGTTTGGTGCGGGATGGCCTGATGTGCTCCACTGGATGGGATAAAATGGACTGTCGGTGAACCGAGTGAGTGGTGCTGCGGCCTTGTACGCGTGTTCGCTGTTGACGACCTGTTGACTGGGAGGCCACGCGTGTTCGCTATTATGATGCCACCGAATCAGTTCCCCTCCTGTTTAATGGCTCGCCGGTTGTGAAGCGACATATCTAGTTGGGACGCCGCCACCGGTAAACCACGCGCAGGAGCCACTGGTTATCCACGCGCAGGCGCCACGGTAAATGCGTCGCCTAGGCTGCCATGCAGCAAATTCGGTCGTCAGTTGCCCCAATGGACGGTCAGTAAATGCTATACATACGGACGTTTTACTTACGAAAACACTTTACGGACTCACGATGGAGCAACACACACGGAAGTCCATGAACAGAAAATAAGTTGAAGATAAAAAATCGATGACACAATGGTTCTTCAAAAACATAACAAAATATTTGGAGTATGAACTAAGTGTTCATATTTCAGAGCCTATCTACTACCATCTTGAATTCACCATCGACGACGCTTCGACCAAAAGCGAAGATGAATATGTCACTAACTCTCATATCGTGCAGTTTCACCAGTTGCTTCCAGTTCGATGTTATCATGGCACCTCCTTTGGCTTTGCCTTTCACCTTTGACTTGTCCATCACCATCTTAACTTTGAGGCGAGCCTTTCCTAAGAATAAGACTTCTACTTCTGATGGCAGTTCAAAATTAGGGATAATGTGGCTCATGGTGAATCTCTTCGAAAAGTACTGCATAAAAGAAATCAAACATATAAACAACAGTTACGGTGTAGAAAATAAATATAAATCTCTTGGTGTGTACTGTAATGTTTACCATTTTTGCTTTACCCTCCTGGACGTGTGATTTTTTTATGGTGCAGACATATATTGGTGCTTTCAGATTAGTTTTCTGAACATTACTTCTCAGATAATCAACTACAGTTCTCAGATAACGAAATTCTCCATCATCCATAGCTACTCGATTTGCATACTCAACAAACACCTCGAACTCATGCTCACACTTTATTCTAGGACCTGCGTAAGTATTAAATAGATCAGGCCCAACAATAGAATCGCATGGAAGACATAAATGGGAGGTAATTTCGGACCTCTTATATTCAGCTTTTTGTGCAACTTAAGAGCAGCACGAACATGACGAACACGAGCAAACGATGCCACCTAGTTCAATATAGAAAAGATGTAACACGTACAAATTTGAGTCCTAAGATGGTTAGGGCATCGATCACCGTCAGAGAAAATAGGGCATCGGGCAATCGGAAGAGACGAGTTTGTACTTGACTAGATTAGATCTGATATTAAATATAGACAACACGAGATGAGTTGCGTATGACTTACATCATCTTCCATTGTAACTTCGCAGACGCCGCTCTTCCCGTCCAGGCTTCGATGAGAGACGATATGAGGTTAGATGAGGCGATTATATAGGTGGAAGTGGGCAAAAGGCGATCATAATCTTGTTACCTTAATTCGTGGGAGGGTCGATATCAACGTGACAAAGTTTATTTCCCTAAATAATGTCGTTACCTTAATTCGTGGGAGGGTCGATATCAACGTGACAAAGTTTGTTTCCCTAAATAATGTCGTTACCTTAATTAGTGGGGAATGTTGGGATTCGATAGTTTGGAGGCGTAGTCAATTACGGGGATCGATTATTAATGTTGTCCCCTTAATTAGTACAATCAAAGGTACACATTTTTGAATAATTGCCCGCTAATTCATGTTGTTACCTTAATTAGTATTACTCATGTCGTAAAACTGCTGCAAATAGAAATTAATTTTCACACCTTATGCGCAGAGTAATCAAAGTAGCTCAAACAGATTCTCTTAGCGACGGCGTTTGATAGTCGGAATGAGAGGAGATGGACGGAGAGCAAGGTTATTTCACGGCGTTTTTTCGTGGTTACAATGCATTATAATTTCAGTAAACTTAAAATTTGAACCACTACTGACATTCATGAATAATTTGAAAACAGTATGACATAAACGTCAAATAAAGTTTGCAACAAACATCAAAATGTCTCAGCATGACTTCCAACTTGGACAAATAAGTTAATTGTAAAAATAATGTAATGCCTTTGTTGATTTCAGAGAATATCAACCAGAAGCTTGAGACCACCACCGCGGCTACCACGGAACCAGAACACAAACACGTTTTTAACTCTCATATTAGTCTTCTTCACAACCTCCATCCAGTTTGTTGTTATCATGGCACCTCCTTTGCCTTTTCCATTGACCTGTGACTTGCTCATCACCATCTTAACTGTTGCAATTTTAGTATTCGATGAATAAACTTCTATTTCTGCTGGTAGCTGTGTATGCCTAGCAATGTGGTTTAGTGTGAATCCCCTCGAGAAGTACTGCATATAAGATTACAGTCAATTAGAGAATTCAATCAGCTATGTTAGGAAACTGTGAAAATTTTGGTGTGCAATCCAGCGCTTACCATTTTTGCTTTATTCTTCACGACGATTGATTTTTTGATCGTGCAGACATACGGTGGCTTTCTTGGCATGTGCTTGTCAACTAGCTGTTTCAATGTAGCAAATTGTGCATCATCCATTCTTACGCGATTGGCATACCTGATGAAACCTTCAAAATCCTCACCCTCCTCACAGTTAGGACCTGCATACAAAATTATATACATAAACCAGAATATTACAATTTCCTTGGAAAACAAGAGTGTCCTAAATTTGTGTACCTCTTACGATATGCTTTTTGTTCTTCCTCACAGCAGCACCGCAACGCCGTGGGCTAACACGTTGTGCCACCTAGCAAAGTGTACAACACATATAACTGATGAGTTCTTGTGTGGAATACTCAAGCGTCCCGGATATAGAGATCTAACTAGTGGCGATTAGTGCAAATCTTTGTGATAAAATAAGGAGGGGACAATCGATTATTTACCCAAACGTTAATCTGCCCTGGATGATCTAACCATAGTTGTAGATTACGCATTAAGGACATGGCGGCCTAAGGACATTATATATACTTGTGTTTATGATCTACCCGAAAGGGGTTTTCGGAGAACTAGAATCTGTTAAGTACGTATAATCTAATAAGTATGAAGCGCCGACTCTATCCAATGAGATTTTGGATGTGTTGATCTGGTCGATTCCCATGGCGGCCTCCCATACCTAATTTGCGATCTATCTCGACGACAAGTCAAATAATATTACGACAGGTGAAAGTCTTGACATACCTGATCCATGGCAAAGGGGTGCCGTCGATGATCAACACTAGTTCTCTCAGATGAACAGGTGAAAGATGTTGCTTGGTCGGCCTCCCAGACGTCGCTGAGATGAAACGGTGTGAAAAGACGATGATGATATAGTTCGTGGGGGTGTGGGTTACCCGTGATGGGTAGTACGTGTTGCCGCAAATTACGCCCTGCACAATTAAAGTTGTTAACTAATATGTTGGGTGGGTGGGCTTGATCGTTTCGTGCCGGAAATTTGTTTCGTGGGCCGGATCATCGTCCAAGCAAGGCAGCCTTTGTTTAATTTTTTTCTTTTTTATATTTAAGAGGGAAAATATAGGGTTTTAGGCCAAAACATGCACTTTTGGGGCAAATCAAGTGGCTGGGGATGCCAGGGTGAGGCCACACTTGGCACATGGGTGCACCAATGCATGCCCCACACTTCTACCCTTGGAATTTACATGAATAATATGGGGTAGACCATGGTGAGTTGCACCCAGACACCCCAAATATAGGGTTTTAGGCCAAAACATGCACTTTTGGGGCAAATCAAGTGGCTGGGGATGCCAGGGTGAGGCCACACTTGGCACATGGGTGCACCAATGCATGCCCCACACTGCTACCTTTGGAATTTACATGAATAATATGGGGTAGACCATGGTGAGTTGCACCCAGACACCCCAAATATAGGGTTTTAGGCCAAAACATGCACTTTTGGGCAAATCAAGTGGCTGGGGACCCCATGGTGAGGCCACACTTGGCACATGGGTGCACCAATGCATGCCCCACACTGCCACCCTTGGAATTTACATGAATAATATGGGGTAGACCATGGTGGGTTGCACCCAGACACCCCAAATATAGGGTTTTAAGCCAAAACATGCACTTTTGGGGCAAATCAAGTGGTTGGGGATGCCAGGGTGAGGCCACACTTGGCACATGGGTGCACCAATGCATGCCCCACACTGCTACCCTTGGAATTTACATGAATAATATGGGGTAGACCATGGTGGGTTGCACCCAGACACCCCAAATATAGAGTTTTAGGCCAAAACATGCACTTTTGGGGCAAATCAAGTGGCTGGGGATGCCAGGGTGAGGCCACACTTGGCACATGGGTGCACCAATGCATGCCCCACACTTCTACCCTTGGAATTTACATGAATAATAGGGATTTCTATTTTCGTGCCCTCGGTTCCTTAGTTGTGCTCAGTTTTCCCCAGCCCCTTAGTTTTTCCTCAGTTTTCCCCAAAACCTTGTCTGAAACCCGCAGAAGGAGGTCGGACGGAAGGAATCCCGTTAGTTGACGTTGGTTGGTGCGGCAAGTGGGGCCGCTTGTTGGTGCCCCGCGGTGGACACGTCTTCACTTATCCGGATCATCGTGGGACCCACAACTTGTCCACGTTAAGTGCGCCAGGACCCACGACTTACCCAGGTGACCGTTGCAAAATGGGAGCCCGAGCCAGCCCCGCGCCCGTGCCCGTGCCATTGCTTCGCCTTTCTTTCTCCGCGCCCCATTGTTCTTCTTCTCCGCCAGCGGCAGCCCTTCTCCGGTAGGCGGGTGATGTCTAGTTTCTCTTCGACCTCCCGGTCTTCATGGCCGCAGTATGGACCCGTGCCTTTGACAAGATGCCCTGACTGCCCACGCCAGGAGCCTCTGAAGCGGTCGATACGCCAAGACGGACGAGAACGGCAACCGTGGACGTGAGTTCGTTGCATGCGAGAGCTTGCCATATAGAGAGGGGGATAAGGTTAGATCTCGCTCCAATTTCTCTGTTTTCTCTCGATTTTCTTGTTATTCCCTCGAATTTGGGATTTAGGGTTCACGTAGTTGTTTTCAGATCTTGAAGAAATGCAGGCATTTCGAGTGGATCGATGTGTACGTTCAGAGGCTTTCATTGCAGAATCAATTGGCGCTATTGGGGGCGCAATTTGGGAGGGGGACTTCTTTGTAGAGAATGCGGCGGAGAGAGGAGCCGTTCCGATTAGGGACCTTCCGATTATGCCTAATGCTCCCAATGCGGTCGGTGGAAGTGAAGGAGAACTGAAGAAAATGAACAAGCGATTAAGGCAGCTGATCGAGTTGAAGAAGCAAGCTAATCTGATGGCTGGTTGTTTTTTTTGTTGTATAATTACGATCGGATTCTTATCATTGCTCACCAGGCGCTAGAAGTTGTTACAAGGGATACCTTGTTACAAATCCATTATTCAGTTACATGTACTTGTAGTTGTTTTCAAAGTTAGTGTGTGCATTCACCGAAATTACCAACTATATTCCCTAAAAGAAAAGGAAAGCTAAAGATCGTTGATAATTGTTAGAGGGGTGACAAATAATGCAATCACCGAAATCCGCAAATATGTATGCCTCATGTTTATACCAAAATTATACCACTTTTAGGCCTTTCCAAAATACCAATACCATATCCCAAACTATATTCCCTAAAAGAAAAGGACAGCTAAAGATAGTTGATAATTGTTAGAGGGGTGACAAATAATGCAATCGCCGAAATTCGCAAAAATGTATGCCTCATGTTTATAACAAAATTATACCACTTTTAGGCCGTTTCAAAATACCAATACTATAACCCAAACTATATTCCCTAAAAGAAAAGGACAGCTCAAGATAGTTGATAATTGTTAGAGGGGTGACAAATAATGCAATCCCCGAAATCCGCAAATATGTATGCCTCATGTTTATACCAAAATTATACCACTTTTAGGCCTTTCCAAAATACCAATACCATATCCCAAACTATATTCCCTAAAAGAAAAGGACAGCTAAAGATAGTTGATAATTGTTAGAGGGGTGACAAATAATGCAATCGCCGAAATCCGCATAAAAATGTATGCCTCATGTTTATAACAAAATTATACCACTTTTAGGCCTTTTCAAAATACCAATACTATATCCCAAACTATATTCCCTAAAAGAAAAGGACAGCTCAAGATAGTTGATAATTGTTAGAGGGCTGACAAATAATGCAATCACCGAAATCCGCAAATATGTATGCCTCATGTTTATACCAATACTATATCCCAAACTATATTAAGTGGCAAACTCGTCATTGCATTCTCCACCGACAGAGAGAGAGAGAGATGGGTGGCCACGAAGAGAGAGAGAGAGAGAGAGAGAGAGAGAGAGGTTGCCACGAAGAGACGGATAGGGGTATACTGCCCGTTAGATCGGTGGATCAACGGTTAGGAGTCGATCCGTGTGACAACGGCTCAACCAATCAGGATAAGTTTGGGCTTCTCAGAGCATTTGTGACAGTACTTGAGGGCAAAACTGAGTAGTACTAAGAATCCAAGGGCACATAAATAGTAAATAGACTAAGGGATTCAAACAAAAGAATTACAAAATGAAAAATGTGTGTTTTGTACAATATAATTCATATTGGGCTACATCAAATTATTTGCAATTCAAATATACATGAGTGTGACAATTATGGCATCATTTAGACAAACTATGTTTTGGGAAAGATGTTTTGCAAAGGGGTTTGGGTGGAAAACCATGCATCTTCATAGCTACACTAGTGATTCTGAGAAGTGGCACTTTGTGGTAAAACTTGATTTATATATGGTTGTGCAGGTTTTCTAGGTGGCAGGTTGCGTACGAAGACTCCATGAGTAGTTGCCACTATGTTTTTATTTTTTGGATTTTTTTGCGCATGAAATGACTCAATTAGCTATGTTAATCTCATTTGTTGACTCTCTGTTGACCAGCTACCTGAGGGTAAAACTGAGTATATTGCACTTGCCGGTCTAAGTCCTCGAGGGGAAAACTGAGTACAGATAAAATTTCTGTATAAGGCCTGAGGTTATAACTGAGTACACCAAACGTCCCGGGGTTAGACGCGGGTCGCGGTGCACGCTGCAGCCGTGCATAGCGGACGCGTGTTGCCGTGCATAAGCGGACGCGTGTTGCGGTACACGCCACCTTCGTCTTTATAGAGCCCCTCTTTCTCTCCCTCGACGCACGTTCTCACTGGCTCACTGCAACCGCCTCTCCTGTCCCATCATCTTCTCCACAACCGAAGAAAAAACCCCGAAGAAAACCGCCGGCGATGGAGAAGAATGAGATGCCCATTGTCGGCACATCAGCCGCCGCCCCCGTCCAGGCCCCCTGTCGCTGCTTCCATCGTAGCGATCGGCGCATCGGCCGCCGCCCCCGTCCAGGCCCCCGTCGATTGGGACCCGTACGAACCAGTGCAGTACGACGCGCCGGAGAACCCCTACGACACCACCATCGTCGACAACGAGCCGGAGGTAACCCTTTGTTCCCTTGTTCTTATCTCATTTCAATCATTTTGTGTTAGATCTACCGTTATTACGGTTCGTCTGTTCCTAGTTCAATCCTTTTTGTTAGATCTTGCGTTATTATCGTTCGTCTGTTCCTAGTTCGATCCTTTTGTGTTATATCTTGAGTTATTAGTGTTTGTGATTTGCTTTTGTTTAAGATTTGTGCCGATGATGATGAATATTTGGGCATAAATTGATTCAGGGTTTGGTCAGTAAACAATTGGTGTGTACAAATTTGTTGTGCATGATCTTTGGTTTGCTGACTCAAATCCTGGATATAAGTGTGTCCAATGTAACTGAGGCTACCTCTTTTTTTCGAGCCCATATTATCATGCATGATTTTTTGTTCACTCTCTGTTCCATCATCGTTGCAATTGACTCCGTGTTTTTTGCACGATCTTTGGTGCTACGTGACAGGTGCAGAGCAGCGACGTCGACAGCGACGACGAGTCCTTCCACACCAAGACTCGTCACGTCCTCAGGAGGCTGCAGTCCGGCCATTACGATGGCCCTTTTGCTCGAGGCATTTACAAGTGCCCCTTACGCAACAGGAAGCTCCGCGCCACCGACTTCAACTCCCCTGGTGAACCATGCTGAATCCATTGGCAGATGTGGCGCTAGAGTTGGAAGGACCGTGAACGTGCATGCGTACATGGCCAAACACAAAGCACTTGGGATTCACCTGCGCAACCTCCAAGCGAGTCACACGCGCTACCTGGAGGCGTTGAACGTGCCTCATCGCACTCTCTGTATGTGACTGCTCTATCTGTAGAGCAGCTTAATTTCATGTAAAATGTAGCTTATGTTGGATCTATCGGTACTACTTTTGGATCTGTCCTGAATATATCTATGCTATGTTGGTTGCTGTATGCAGCTTATCCTATATTTTTTCTCTGGATTTGTGCCCTAGATTTCCTACCTGATTGGGTAAAAACGAAGGCATAAAGAAATGAATGGCATTAAAAAACAGAAGGAGAAGCTGCTCTAGATTTGCTACCAATTTGGGCTATCAAATATGAATGAGATCGAGCGATAGAGAGGAAAAAGGTACATTGAAAACTGCTAATCTGGGCGAAAGAGACAGAAACCACTCGTGCCCCCGTCCCGGACCCACACGCTACGGCCCCACACGCTACGGCCACACAAACACGGCCTCGTCCTGTCCCACGCGGTCCCTTCCTACCAGCCCCACACGACGCGGTCCCACACAATGCGACCCCACAAACGACACGACCCCACTCGTCAGCACGGAACGGTCAACTTAACGGATTCCTTCCGTCCGAGCTCCTTCTGCGGTTCAGACAAGGGCTTGGGGAAAACTAAGGAAAAACTAAGGAGCTGGGGAAAACTGAGTACAACTAAGGACCTGAGGGCACGAAAATAGAAATCCCTGAATAATATGGGGTAGACCATGGTGAGTTGCACCCAGACACCCCAAATATAGGGTTTTAGGCCAAAACATGCACTTTTGGGGCAAATCAAGTGGCTAGGGATGCCAGGGTGAGGCCACACTTGGCACATGGGTGCACCATTGCATGCCCCACACTGCTACCCTTAGAGTTTACATGAATAATATGGGGTAGACCATGGTGGGTTGCACCCAGACACCCCAAATATAGGGTTTTAGGCCAAAACATGCACTTTTGGGGCAAATCAAGTGGATGGGGATGCCAGGGTGAGGCCACACTTGGGACATGGGTGCACCAATGCATGCCCCACACTTCTACCCTTGGAATTTACATGAATAATATGGGGTAGACCATGGTGAGTTGCACCCAGACACCCCAAATATAGGGTTTTAGGCCAAAACATGCACTTTTGGGGCAAATCAAGTGGCTGGGGATGCCAGGGTGAGGCTACACTTGGCACATGGGTGCACCAATGCATGCCCCACACTGCCACCCTTGGAATTTACATGAATAATATGGGGTAGACCATGGTGGGTTGCACCCAGACACCCCAAATATAGGGTTTTAGGCCAAAACATGCACTTTTGGGGCAAATCAAGTGGTTTGGGGATGCCAGGGTGAGGCCACACTTGGCACATGGGTGCACCAATGCATGCCCCACACTGCTACCCTTGGAATTTACATGAATAATATGGGGTAGACCATGGTGGGTTGCACCCAGACACCCCAAATATAGGGTTTTAGGCCAAAACATGCACTTTTGGGGCAAATCAAGTGGCTGGGGATGCCAGGGTGAGGCCACACTTGGCACATGGGTGCACCAATGCATGCCCCACACTTCTACCCTTGGAATTTACATGAATAATATGGGGTAGACCATGGTGAGTTGCACCCAGACACCCCAAATATAGGGTTTTAGGCCAAAACATGCACTTTTGGGGCAAATCAAGTGGCTGGGGATGGGTGAGGCCACACTTGGCACATGGGTGCACCAATGCATGCCCCACACTGCTACCCTTGGAATTTACATGAATAATATGGGGTAGACCATGTTGAGTTGCACCCAGACACCCCAAATATAGGGTTTTAGGCCAAAACATGCACTTTTGGGGCAAATCAAGTGGCTGGGGATGCCAGGGTGAGGCCACACTTGGCACATGGGTGCACCAATGCATGCCCCACACTGCCACGCTTGGAATTTACATGAATAATATGGGGTAGACCATGGTGGGTTGCACCCAGACACCCCAAATATAGGGTTTTAGGCCAAAACATGCACTTTTGGGGCAAATCAAGTGGCTGGGGATGCCAGGGTGAGGCCACACTTGGCACATGGGTGCACCAATGCATGCCCCACACTGCTACCCTTGGAATTTACATGAATAATATGGGGTAGACCATGGTGGGTTGCACCCAGACACCCAAAATATAGGGTTTTAGGCCAAAACATGCACTTTTGGGGCAAATCAAGTGGCTGGGGATGCCAGGGTGAGGCCACACTTGGCACATGGGTGCACCAATGCATGCCCCACACTGCCACCCTTGGAATTTACATGAATAATATGGGGTAGACCATGGTGGGTTGCACCCAGACACCCCAAATATAGGGTTTTAGGCCAAAACATGCACTTTTGGGGCAAATCAAGTGGCTGGGGATGCCAGGGTGAGGCCACACTTGGCACATGGGTGCACCAATGCATGCCCCACACTGCTACCCTTGGAATTTACATGAATAATATGGGGTAGACCATGGTGGGTTGCACCCAGACACCCCAAATATAGGGTTTTAGGCCAAAACATGCACTTTTGGGGCAAATCAAGTGGCTGGGGATGCCAGGGGTATGCCACACTTGGCACATTGGTGCACCAATGCCTGCCCCACAAGTCTACCCTTTGAATTTACATGAATAATATGGGGTAGTCCATGGTGAGTTGCACCAGACACCCCAAATATAGGGTTTTAGGCCAAAACATGCACTTTTGGGGCAAATCAAGTGGCTAGGGATGCCAGGGTGAGGCCACACTTGGCACATGGGTGCACCATTGCATGCCCCACACTGCTACCCTTAGAGTTTACATGAATAATATGGGGTAGACCATGGTGGGTTGCACCCAGACACCCCAAATATAGGGTTTTAGGCCAAAACATGCACTTTTGGGGCAAATCAAGTGGATGGGGATGCCAGGGTGAGGCCACACTTGGGACATGGGTGCACCAATGCATGCCCCACACTTCTACCCTTGGAATTTACATGAATAATATGGGGTAGACCATGGTGAGTTGCACCCAGACACCCCAAATATAGGGTTTTAGGCCAAAACATGCACTTTTGGGGCAAATCAAGTGGCTGGGGATGCCAGGGTGAGGCCACACTTGGCACATGGGTGCACCAATGCATGCCCCACACTGCCACCCTTGGAATTTACATGAATAATATGGGGTAGACCATGGTGGGTTGCACCCAGACACCCCAAATATAGGGTTTTAGGCCAAAACATGCACTTTTGGGGCAAATCAAGTGGCTGGGGATGCCAGGGTGAGGCCACACTTGGCACATGGGTGCACCAATGCATGCCCCACACTGCTACCCTTGGAATTTACATGAATAATATGGGGTAGACCATGGTGGGTTGCACCCAGACACCCCAAATATAGGGTTTTAGGCCAAAACATGCACTTTTGGGGCAAATCAAGTGTTTGGGGATGCCGGGTGAGGCCACACTTGGCACATGGGTGCACCAATGCATGCCCCACACTTCTACCCTTGGAATTTACATGAATAATATGGGGTAGACCATGGTGAGTTGCACCCAGACACCCCAAATATAGGGTTTTAGGCCAAAACATGCACTTTTGGGGCAAATCAAGTGGCTGGGGATGGGTGAGGCCACACTTGGCACATGGGTGCACCAATGCATGCCCCACACTGCTACCCTTAGAATTTACATGAATAATATGGGGTAGACCATGTTGAGTTGCACCCAGACACCCCAAATATAGGGTTTTAGGCCAAAACATGCACTTTTGGGGCAAATCAAGTGGCTGGGGATGCCAGGGTGAGACCACACTTGGCACATGGGTGCACCAATGCATGCCCCACACTGCCACACTTGGAATTTACATGAATAATATGGGGTAGATCATGGTGGGTTGCACCCAGACACCCCAAATATAGGGTTTTAGGCCAAAACATGCACTTTTGGGGCAAATCAAGTGGCTGGGGATGCCAGGGTGAGGCCACACTTGGCACATGGGTGCACCAATGCATGCCCCACACTGCTACCCTTGGAATTTACATGAATAATATGGGGTAGACCATGGTGGGTTGCACCCAGACACCCAAAATATAGGGTTTTAGGCCAAAACATGCACTTTTGGGGCAAATCAAGTGGCTGGGGATGCCAGGGTGAGGCCACACTTGGCACATGGGTGCACCAATGCATGCCCCACACTGCCACCCTTGGAATTTACATGAATAATATGGGGTAGACCATGATGGGTTGCACCCAGACACCCCAAATATAGGGTTTTAGGCCAAAACATGCACTTTTGGGGCAAATCAAGTGGCTGGGGATGCCAGGGTGAGGCCACACTTGGCACATGGGTGCACCAATGCATGCCCCACAGTGCTACCCTTGGAATTTACATGAATAATATGGGGTAGACCATGGTGGGTTGCACCCAGACACCCCAAATATAGGGTTTTAGGCCAAAAAAACATGCACTTTTGGGGCAAATCAAGTGGCTGGGGATGTCAGGGTGAGGCCACACTTGGCACATGGGTGCACCAATGCATGCCCCACACTTCTACCCTTGGAATTTACATGAATAATATGGGGCAGTCCATGATGTGTTGCTACCAGACACCCCAAATATAGGGTTTTAGGCCAAAACATGCACTTTTGGGGCAAATCAAGTGGCTAGGGATGCCAGGGTGAGGCCACACTTGGCACATGGGTGCACCATTGCATGCCCCACACTGCTACCCTTAGAGTTTACGTGAATAATATGGGGTATACCATGGTGGGTTGCACCCAGACACCCCAAATATAGGGTTTTAGGCCAAAACATGCACTTTTGGGGCAAATCAAGTGGATGGGGATGCCAGGGTGAGGCCACACTTGGGACATGGGTGCACCAATGCATGCCCCACACTTCTACCCTTGGAATTTACATGAATAATATGGGGTAGACCATGGTGAGTTGCACCCAGACACCCCAAATATAGGGTTTTAGGCCAAAACATGCACTTTTGGGGCAAATCAAGTGGCTGGGGATGACTGGGTGAGGCCACACTTGGCACATGGGTGCACCAATGCATGCCCCACACTGCCACCCTTGGAATTTACATGAATAATATGGGGTAGACCATGGTGGGTTGCACCCAGACACCCCAAATATAGGGTTTTAGGCCAAAACATGCACTTTTGGGGCAAATCAAGTGGCTGGGGATGCCAGGGTGAGGCCACACTTGGCACATGGGTGCACCAATGCATGCCCCACACTGCTACCCTTGGAATTTACATGAATAATATGGGGTAGACCATGGTGGGTTGCACCCAGACACCCCAAATATAGGGTTTTAGGCCAAAACATGCACTTTTGGGGCAAATCAAGTGGCTGGGGATGCCAGGGTGAGGCCACACTTGGCACATGGTTTGGATAGCTAACAAGAGATAGGTTTTTCTGTTTATTTTTTTAGCACAAGGATTGTCGTGCACACAATTATTAACTTAATGCATATTTACATCATCTACTAGCAACAAAGTCACAATAAAAATAGAAATAGCTAATAAAACAAAACATTTAGTTGATAGCACACTCCTCCGCTAAAACATGAGAGAGGTCTGGAAAACAAAACGTCGACCATCCATCTTAGTGCATCTAACGCTACGGTGCTGAACTGCATCCGTTGGATCGGTCTTCTAGAAGGAATCAACGGGCTATCCGCGAGAGCGACGATTTGGCGACGTGATTGGCTAGCGTTTTTTTTTCTTCCAGCGTCTCGCGGTTTGGCAGGAGACGTCGAAATATCCATTGGGCTCTGGCTCACGCGTCCACGCATGCCATCGTCGAACGAGCCCGTCTAGGCCTGCCATGCATGCGCAGCGATCCACCACGTTGCGTGTTGCCATGCATGCGCTCGTTGCAGACGTCGCTCCATCGCACAAACGCTGAAACGCTGAAACTCTGAGACGCGGCGTGCATATGTGTCGCATGGCAGTGGTAACAGCTTCACGCGGGCGTGTCGGTCGTCGGTTCGTTTTTTCCGTCACGCTGAAAAAGGTTTCGGTTCACACGCGCAGTTCTGTATCCACGCGCCTAATTAATTGACACACTAAACACCGTGCGCCGCTTTGGATGCCGTGTCCTGCGTTTCAATGTGCAGTTAGTGGATAACACGAAAGCAGCTCACAAGCCCCCTCACCTCACCCATCCACGCCTATTTAACGCCACCATTGTGCTCACTCTGTCTCACACTCATCAAATCTATCTCCCATCCCATCTAACCGCCTCCAAATCCAATACACGCCACATCTCAAGGAGATCGCTACAATGCAGTTCAACGGCCCTATGTTCCGCCGCCCTGGAACCGTGCCGGAGAGACAGTACCCGGCCGGAGTCGTCTGCGAGAACCAGCTACGCGTGTGGGCCATATCGAGGTGGAGGGGCCCAACGGAGCTAGCTTCATGCTTCCTCTCTTCCGGCTACCGCCACCTCCCTCCAGACTCGCCAAGCATGTTCGAGCTTGAGAAGTACTACGACGGCAACTCCGGCAACGTCATCGGCCTCTTCGTAACTTTCACCAACAGGTTCGACGCTCACCATCTGCTCGGGCAGGTGTTTTGGTGCGGGTGCGAGTTCATCGCATTCACCAACTACAACATCTTCACCAACTTCTACGCCATCTTCCCCACCCCGGGCAACATGCACTGCCTCCCCTACATCATGCCGGAGGACGAGCAAGCGAGACTTGCGTCTGTGAGGGGGCAGCGTCGCCGGCAAGCTCCACCAACGCCAGCGGCCATGCTCCACCAGCGGATGCGCGAAGCTAGGGCGGAGAGGAGGGCAATAAGGCAGGCGTCAAACGGGAGGGACGAAAACGAGGCAGGCCCATCGAGTGCCTGATGCGTGTGGTTGGCACGTCCGTTGGGAACCCCAAGAGGAAGGTGTGATGCGCACAGCGGCAAGTTTCCCTCAGTAAGAAACCAAGGTTTAATCGGACCAGTAGGAGTCAAGAAGCACGTTGAAGGTTGATGGCGGCGAGATGTAGTGCGGCGCAACACCAGTGATTCCGGCGCCAACGTGGAACCTGCACAACACAACCAAAGTACTTTGCCCCAACGAAACAGTGAGGTTGTCAATCTCACCGGCTTGCTGTAACAAAGAGTTAACCGTATTGTGTGGAAGATGATTGTTTGCAGAAAACAGTAGAACAAGTATTGCAGTAGATTGTATTTCAGTAAAGAGAATTGGACCGGGGTCCACAGTTCACTAGAGGTGTCTCTCCCATAAGACGAACAGCATGTTGGGTGAACAAATTACAGTTGGGCAATTGACAAATAAAGAGAGCATGACCATGCACATACATATCATGATGAGTATAGTGAGATTTAATTGGGCATTACGACAAAGTACATAGACCGTCATCCAACTGCATCTATGCCTAAAAAGTCCACCTTCAGGTTATCATCCGAACCCCCTCCAGTATTAAGTTGCTAACAACAGACAATTGCATTAAGTATGGTGCGTAATGTAACTAGTGACTACATCCTTGAACATAGCACTAATGTTTTATCCCTAGTGGCAATAGCACAACACAACCTTAGAACTTTCTGTCACTGTCCCAGGTGTCAATGCAGGCATGAACCCACTATCGAGCATAAGTACTCCCTCTTGGAGTTAATAGCAAAAACTTGGCTAGAGTATCTACTAGTAACGGAGAGCATGCAAGATCATAAACAACACATAGATATAACTTTGATAATCAACATAACAAGTATTCTCTATTCATCGGATCCCAACAAACGCAACATATAGAATTACAGATAGATGATCTTGATCATGTTAGGCAGCTCACAAGATCCGACAATGATAGCACAATGGGGAGAAGACAACCATCTAGCTACTGCTATGGACCCATAGTCCAGGGGTAGACTACTCACACATCACACCGGAGGCGACCATGGCGGCGTAGAGTCCTCCGGGAGATGATTCCCCTCTCCGGCAGGGTGCCGGAGGCGATCTCCTGGATCCCCCGAGATGGGATCGGCGTTGGCGGCGTCTCTGGAAGGTTTTCCGTATCGTGGCTCTCGGTTCTGGGGGTTTCGTCACGGAGACTTTTTATAGGCGGAAGGGCAGGTCAAGAGGCGGCACGGGGGCCCCACACCACAGGGCCGCGCGGCCAAGGGGGGGCCGCGCCGCCCTAGGGTGTGGCCCCTCCGTGGCCCCTCTTCGTCTCTCCTTCGGACTTCTGGAAGCTTCGTGAGAAAATAGGCCCCTGGGCTTTGATTTCGTCCAATTCCGAGAATATTTCCTTACTAGGATTTCTGAAACCAAAAACAGCAGAAAAACAAAGAATCGGCACTTCGGCATCTTGTTAATAGGTTAGTTCCAGAAAATGCACGAATATGACATAAAGTGTGCATAAAACATGTAGATAACATCAATAATGTGGCATGGAACATAAGAAATTATCGATACGTCGGAGACGTATCAGCATCCCCAAGCTTAGTTCTGCTCGTCCCGAGCGAGGTAAAACGATAACACGTATAATTTCTGGAGTGACATGCCATCATAATCTTGATCATACTATTTGTAAAGCATATGTAGTGAATGCAGCGATCAAAACAATGTATATGACATGAGTAAACAAGTGAATCATATAGCAAAGACTTTTCATGAATAGCACTTCAAGACAAGCATCAATAAGTCTTGCATAAGAGTTAACTCATAAAGCAATAATTCAAAGTAGAGATATTGAAGCAACACAAAAGAAGATTAAGTTTCAGCGGTTGCTTTCAACTTGTAACATGTATATCTCATGGATATTGTCAACATAGAGTAATATAATAAGTGCAATAAGCAAGTATGTAGGAATCAATGCACGTTCACACAAGTGTTTGCTTCTTGAGGTGGAGAGAAATAGGTGAACTGACTCAACATTGAAAGTAAAAGAATGGTCCTCCATAGAGGAAAAGCATCGATTGCTATATTTGTGCTAGAGCTTTGATTTTGAAAACATGAAACAATTTTGTCAACGGTAGTAATAAAGCATATGCATCATGTAAATTATATCTTATAAGTTGCAAGCCTCATGCATAGTGTACTAATAGTGCCCGCACCTTGTCCTAATTAGCTTGGACTACCGGATCATCACAATGCATTGTTTTTACCAAGTGTCACAAAGGGGTACCTCTATGCACTTTGTACAAAGGTCTAAGGAGAAAGCTCGCATTGGATTTCTCGCTATTGATTATTCTTCAACTTAGACATCCATACCGGGACAACATAGACAACATATAATGGACTCCTCTTTTATGCATAAGCATATACCAACAATTAATAATTTTCTCATTTGAGATTTGAGGATTGTTGTCCAAAACTGAAACTTCCACCATGGAGCATGGCTTTAGTTAGCGGCCCAATGTTCTTCTCTAACATATGCATGCTTAACCATATGGTGGTAGATCTCTCTTACTTCAGACAAGACGGACATGCATAGCAACTCACATGAAATTCAACAATGAAAAGTTGATGGCGTCCCCAGTGAACATGGTTATCGCACAACAAGCAACTTAATAAGGGATAAAGTGCATAATTACATATTCAATACCACAATAGTTTTTAAGCTATTTGTCCCATGAGCTATATATTGCAAAGGTGAATGATGGAATTTTAAAGGTAGCACTCAAGCAATTTACTTTGGAATGGCGGAAAATACCATGTAGTAGGTAGGTATGGTGGACACAAATGGCATAGTGGTTGGCTCAAGTATTTGGATGCATGAGAAGTATTCCCTCTCGATACAAGGTTTAGGCTAGCAAGGCTTATTTGAAACAAACACAAGGATGAACCGGTGCAGCAAAACTCACATAAAAGACATATTGAAAACATTATAAGACTCTACACCGTCTTCCTTGTTGTTCAAACTCAAAACTAGAAATTATCTAGACCTTAGAGAAACCAAATATGCAAACCAAATTTTAGCATGCTCTATGTATTTATTCATTAATGGGTGCAAAGCATATGATGCAAGAGCTTAAACATGAGCACAACAATTGCAAAGTATCACATTACCCAAGACATTTATAGCAATTACTACATATATCATTTTCCAATTCCAACCATGTAACAATTTAACGAAGGAGAAACTTCGCCATGAATACTATGAGTAGAAACCAAGGACATACTTGTCCATATGCTACAGCGGAGCGTGTCTCTCTCCCATAAAGTGAATGCTAGGATCCATTTTATTCAAACAAAACAAAAACAAAAACAAACCAACGCTCCAAGAAAAAGCACATAAGATGTGATGGAATAAAAATATAGTTTCAGGGGAGGAACCTGATAATGTTGTCGATGAAGAAGGGGATGCCTTGGGCATCCCCAAGCTTAGACGCTTGAGTCTTCTTGATATATGCAGGGGTGAACCACCGGGTGCATCCCCAAGCTTAGAGCTTTCACTCTCCTTGATCATGTTGCATCATACTCCTCTCTTGATCCTTGAAAACTTCCTCCACACCAAACTCGAAACAACTCATTAGAGGGTTAGTGCACAATATAAATTGACATATTCAGAGGTGACACAATCATTCTTAACACTTCTGGACATTGCATAATGCTACTGGACATTAATGGATCAAAGAAATTCATCCAACATAGCGAAAGAGGCAATGCGAAATAAAAGGCAGAATCTGTCAAAACAGAACAGTTCGTATTGACGAATTTTAAAATGGCACCAGACTTGCTCAAATGAAAATGCTCAAATTGAATGAAAGTTGCGTACATATCTGAGGATCATGCACGTAAATTGGCTTAATTTTCTGAGCTACCTACAGGGAGGTGGACCCAGATTCGTGACATTAAAGAAATCTGAAACTGTGCAGTAATCCAAATCTAGTACTTACTTTTCTATCAACGGCTTAACTTGGCACAACAAAACACAAAACTAAGATAAGGAGAGGTTGCTACAGTAGTAAACAACTTCCAAGACACAAAATAAAAACAAAGTACTGTAGGTAAAAACATGGGTTGTCTCCCATAAGCGCTTTTCTTTAACGCCTTTCAGCTAGGCGCAGAAAGTGTGTATCAAGTATTATCAAGAGACGAAGTGTCAACATCATAATTTGTTCTCATAATGGAATCAAAAGGTACCTTCATTCTCTTTCTAGGGAAGTGTTCCATACCTTTCTTGAGAGGAAATTGATATTTTATATTACCTTCCTTCATATCAATAACAGCACCAACAGTTCGAAGAAAAGGTCTTCCCAATATAATGGGACAAGATGCATTGCATTCAATATCCAAGACAACAAAATCAACGGGAACAAGGTTATTGTTAACGGTAATGCGAACATTATCAACTTTACCCAAAGGTTTCTTTGTAGAATGATCAGCAAGATTAACATCCAAATAACAATTTTTCAGCGGTGGCAAGTCAAGCATATTATAAATTTTCTTAGGCATAACAGAAATACTTGCACCAAGATCACATAAAGCATTACAATCAAAATCTTTAATCTTCATCTTAATGATGGGCTCCCAACCATCCTCTAGCTTTTTAGGAATAGAGGCTTCGCGCTCTAGCTTCTCTTCTCTAGCTTTTATAAGAGCATTTGTAATATGATGTGTAAAAGCCAAATTTATAGCACTAGCATTAGGACTTTTAGCAAGTTTTTGCAAGAACTTTATAACTTCAGAGATGTGGCAATCATCAAAATTCAAACCATTATAATCTAAAGCAATGGGATCATCATCCCCAATGTTGGAAAAAACTTCAGCAGCTTTATCAAAGGCAGTTTCAGCAGTTTTAGCAGTTTCAGGCAGTTTTTCGCGCTTTGCATTAGAAGTGGAAACATTGCTAACACCAATTCTTTTATTAGTATTAGTAGGAGGTGCAGCAACATGTGTAGCATTAGCATTACTAGTGGTG
Organism: Lolium perenne; assembly: GCF_019359855.2. Taxonomy (NCBI): domain Eukaryota; kingdom Viridiplantae; phylum Streptophyta; class Magnoliopsida; order Poales; family Poaceae; genus Lolium; species Lolium perenne. The sequence continues at coordinate 288,563,938 of NC_067250.2, read as the reverse complement.
GTAATAGTCCAAACTTTAGCTATATTCTTCTCTTTAGCTAGTTTTTCATTTTCTTCTCTATCCCACCTAGCACGCAGTTCAGCCATTAATCTTATATTCTCATTAATTCTAACTTGGATGGCATTTGCTGTAGTAGTAATTTTATTATGATGATTCTCATTAGGCAAAACTTTTGATTTCAAAAGATCAACATCAGCAGCAAGACTATCGACTTTAGAAGCAAGTATATCAATTTTCCCAAGCTTTTCTTCAACAGATTTGTTAAAAGCAGTTTGTGTACTAATAAATTCTTTAAGCATGGCTTCAAGTCCAGGGGGTGAACTCCTATTATTGTTGTAAGAATTCCCATAAGAATTACCATAGCCGTTGCCATTATTATAAGGATATGGTCTATAGTTGTTACTAGAATTGTTCCGGTAAGCATTGTTGTTGAAATTATTATTTTTAATGAAGTTTACATCAACATGTTCTTCTTGTGCAACTAATGACGCTAGCGGAACATTATTAGAATTAACATTAGGCCTACCATTCACAAGCATAGACATAATAGCATCAATCTTATCACTCAAGGAAGAGGTTTCTTCGACAGAATTTACCTTCTTACCTTGTGGAGCTCTTTCCGTGTGCCATTCAGAGTAGTTGATCATCATATTATCAAGAAGCTTTGTTGCTTCACCAAGAGTGATGGACATAAAGGTACCTCCAGCAGCTGAATCCAATAAATTCCGCGAAGAAAAATTTAGTCCTGCATAGAAGGTTTGGATGATCATCCAAGTAGTCAGTCCATGGGTTGGGCAATTTTTAACCAAAGATTTCATTCTTTCCCAAGCTTGAGCAACATGTTCAGTATCTAATTGTTTAAAATTCATTATGCTACTCCTCAAAGATATAATTTTAGCAGGGGGATAATATCTACCAATAAAAGCATCCTTGCATTTAGTCCATGAATCAATACTATTCTTAGGCAGAGATAGCAACCAATCTTTAGCTCTTCCTCTTAATGAGAAAGGGAACAATTTTAATTTAATAATATCACCATCTACATCTTTATATTTTTGCATTTCACATAGTTCAACAAAATTATTAAGATGGGCAGCAGCATCATCAGAACTAACACTGAAAATTGCTCTCGCATAACAAGATTCAAGAAAGCAGGTTTAATTTCAAAGAATTCTGCTGTAGTAGCAGGTGGAGCAATAGGTGTGCATAAGAAATCATTATTATTTGTGGTTGTGAAGTCACACAACTTAGTGTTTTCAGCGTTGGCCATTTTAACAACAGTAAATAAAACAAACTAGATAAAGTAAATGCAAGTAAACTAATTTTTTTGTGTTTTAGATATAGCAAACAAGATAGCAAATAAAGTAAAACTAGCAACTAATTTTTTTGTATTTTGATTTAGTGCAGCAAACAAAGTAGTAAATAAAACTAAGCAAGACAAAAACAAAGTAAAGAGATTGAGAAGTGGAGACTCCCCTTGCAGCGTGTCTTGATCTCCCCGGCAACGGCGCCAGAAATTTGCTTGATGCGTGTGGTTGGCACGTCCGTTGGGAACCCCAAGAGGAAGGTGTGATGCGCACAGCGGCAAGTTTCCCTCAGTAAGAAACCAAGGTTTAATCGGACCAGTAGGAGTCAAGAAGCACGTTGAAGGTTGATGGCGGCGAGATGTAGTGCGGCGCAACACCAGTGATTCCGGCGCCAACGTGGAACCTGCACAACACAACCAAAGTACTTTGCCCCAACGAAACAGTGAGGTTGTCAATCTCACCGGCTTGCTGTAACAAAGAGTTAACCGTATTGTGTGGAAGATGATTGTTTGCAGAAAACAGTAGAACAAGTATTGCAGTAGATTGTATTTCAGTAAAGAGAATTGGACCGGGGTCCACAGTTCACTAGAGGTGTCTCTCCCATAAGACGAACAGCATGTTGGGTGAACAAATTACAGTTGGGCAATTGACAAATAAAGAAAGCATGACCATGCACATACATATCATGATGAGTATAGTGAGATTTAATTGGGCATTACGACAAAGTACATAGACCATCATCCAACTGCATCTATGCCTAAAAAGTCCACCTTCAGGTTATCATCCGAACCCCTTCCAGTATTAAGTTGCTAACAACAGACAATTGCATTAAGTATGGTGCGTAATGTAACTAGTGACTACATCCTTGAACATAGCACTAATGTTTTATCCCTAGTGGCAACAGCACAACACAACCTTAGAACTTTCTCACATCGTCCTGTGTGTCAATGCAGGCATGAACCCACTATCGAGCATAAGTACTCCCTCTTGGAGTTAATAGCAAAAACTTGGCCAGAGTATCTACTAGTAACGGAGAGCATGCAAGATCATAAACAACACATAGATATAACTTTGATAATCAACATAACAAGTATTCTCTATTCATCGGATCTCAACAAACGCAACATATAGAATTACAGATAGATGATCTTGATCATGTTAGGCAGCTCACAAGATCCGACAATGATAGCACAATGGGGAGAAGACAACCATCTAGCTACTGCTATGGACCCATAGTCCAGGGGTAGACTACTCACACATCACACCGGAGGCGACCATGGCGGCGTAGAGTCCTCCGGGAGATGATTCCCCTCTCCGGCAGGGTGCCGGAGGCGATCTCCTGGATCCCCCGAGATGGGATCGGCGTTGGCGGCGTCTCTGGAAGGTTTTCCGTATCGTGGCTCTCGGTACTGGGGGTTTCGTCACGGAGACTTTTTATAGGCGGAAGGGCAGGTCAAGAGGCGGCACGGGGGCCCCACACCACAGGGCCGCGCGGCCAAGGGGGGGCCGCGCCGCCCTAGGGTGTGGCCCCTCCGTGGCCCCTCTTCGTCTCTCCTTCGGACTTCTGGAAGCCTCGTGAGAAAATAGGCCCCTGGGCTTTGATTTCGTCCAATTCCGAGAATATTTCCTTACTAGGATTTCTGAAACCAAAAACAGCAAAACAAAGAATCGGCACTTCGGCATCTTGTTAATAGGTTAGTTCCAGAAAATGCACGAATATGACATAAAGTGTGCATAAAACATGTAGATAACATCAATAATGTGGCATGGAACATAAGAAATTATCGATACGTCGGAGACGTATCAGTGCCCCAACCGGCGGCCTGGCCAATTGGGTGTTTCTTTGATGTTTCGTCAGTTGCGCCAACTGACGGCCAGTACATTGCGCCAACTGATGTTGAAACTATATTTTGGGTGTCTATTTGATGTTGGCGCGCCTTTGATGTTTATCGTTACGTGCAAGTGCTCCAAATTTAAATGCTCCATGAATAAGACTTTACTTTTACTTCTGCTGGCAGCATTAGGGATAACGTGGCTCATGGTGAATCCCTTCGAAAAGTACTGCATAAAGAAATTAAACACATTAACAACAGTTACTTCCTCCGTCTCAAAGGATAAGGCGTAAATATTTTTCCAAAATTTCGTCATAGCATAAGGCGCACGATGCGGTGTATACGTTTTCTCCCAAAACTACCCTTCGATATTATTTATATCGCCTTAAACATCGGAAGTGGAGCAGTAAATTGTGTGGTTGTCATTGGCCTTCCACGACGCATGCGGGAAGCCGAGCCAAAAAATCCGGAAAGGAGCACAATAGATGCTTCATAAACAAACAGATGATAGAAGCAAAGTTTCTTGACAAGCAAATACGTACAAATAATTAACTAGGCATGGATCTTTGGAGAAGTCGTCAGTAATTGCCTGGCTTCGTCAGCCACGGATTATCACTCTTCGGGCTCTGCTGATCACTCATCTCCGTCATCCACGGATCATCACTCTTCTGCTCATCACCAGTCCACGACTTCCTCAGGTTCTGCCAATAATCACTACTCTTCGTCGCATCACTACTCTCCAGCCACTGCTCATCATTCATCTTCCTCCGCTTGCCATGAGGGGGACTTGTCTGCTGGGTGTTGTCGCTGGAAGCTGCTGCCTTCAAGCTTGCTAGTTCAGCCTGCACGCTTGCAAGTTCAGCATTTAACCTTGCTATTTCAGCTGCAGCATTTTTCTGTGCACGTTCAACTTCGATCTCTGCTTTATTGCATTTGTCACACAAATGTCCCCTCAGCGTGTCTTCCTTCTTGCAACCGGGGCAAAAGACAAGGTAACGCAGGAAGAACCATATCTTAACGTAGAGCTGGTAGCTCACGTAAGCATCTTTAGCTGCATACTCCAGGTTTAAATCAGACAACGGCCGCTCTTCCCAGTAATCGTGCCTCTCTGGAGGGAATTTGTCCTTCATCTGGCTGTACGACTCGTCGATGATGCTAGTTGCAAGACTAGCCATTCCATCCCTCATTAATTTTCCTCTCTCGTTGAGACCTTTGACGTTGACAAATTTCTGGATATCGATCCAGTTCTCCCTAGGAATTATAATCTTCTCGTAATATAACTTTATAAAATCTGCTCTATTGTCAACGGTGCAGAACACAATTCCTTGATTTTGAAGGAATGAGCGCAGCGCCGGACATTCCCCGTTGGTCCTGAAAGCAAAAAATTATTACTTGCGAGATCAACACTTGAATAAAATTTGGGACTACGAAGCTAGTCTATATGCAATCTCATAGCTTGAATATAAAATTTGAAACTACATAAGTTTAGTAAGTTCATGATCAACAGTCTGAAAATTATCTAGTCATAATTCATTTGGTACTAATAGAATGCATGAACAACACTTTTATGAAATGTGTAAGTGCAATTGTTTAGTCATTGAAATTTCATTTTGCATCATATAATTTTGAAACTAACAAAAGTCTATTAAATGCAAGATCAAGACTCCGAAAATTTGCTTGTGATAATTAATTTAGTATAATGAAATCCAGTACATGCTAGATGAGCATATGGATAGATTCAATTTGATGCAAAAATTTAGTACTTGCGAGATCAATACTTGAATAAAATTTGGGAATACGAATGTTTAGTCTATGCAATCTCATAACTTGAATAAAATTGACATAAGTTTAGTAAGTGCATGATCAAGAGTCTGAAAATTATCTAGTCATAATCCATTTGATACTAAAAGAATGCATGACCAACACTTTTATGAAATGTGTAAGTGCAATTTTTTAGTCATTGAAATATCATTTTGCATCATTAATTTTGAAACTAACAAAAGTCTATCAAATGCAAGATCAGGACTCCGGAAATTTGCTTTGTGATAATTAATTTGGTATAATGAAATCCAGTAAATGCTAGATGAGCATATGGATAGATTCAATCTGCAAGATCAGGACACCATGCATGCTTTGTGGCTTTTGTTACACAAAACACAGAAACAAAACTAGTTTTGCAGCTAGCACAGTTTGTAGTTTAATTTGTTGCACCTAGCCCAAATGAACCAATTTGTAACTTGCTGTTGCACGAATTCCCAGTTAGAAAACACAGAAATATGACTCGGTCTGAAACTAAATTCACAATTCAACATCATATAGCTAAATACACGGTTCATTAACACAAGAATTATGGATAATCCCCTCTCCACAATTTCTTTCAATAAAATGCACTATCCCATATTCTTGAAACTGCCTTGCGAATTATGGTGCATGTGAGTTGCAATTTTCTCTCAAACAGAGAAAACAGAGCACTCGAGATTAACTAAAACAGATCAAGATTAACTAAAACAGAGCACTCGAGGGTGACTTGGTTCATGCACTAGCGATTAACTAAAATCTGAGCAAGATTAACTAAATCAGAGCAAGATTAAGTAAATCAGAGCAAGATTAAGGTCTACAAACCAAGAATAGTGGCAGACGAGGACGTGGTTCCTCATGGACAGTTGAACGACGGCGAGGTAGTTGTCTTCTTCGTGGTTGGGGTCCTCCGGAGTGTACTCGAGATCCAATCCTACAAATTTGTTCTCTTCTTCTTCCGCATACCACTGCGCGTACATCTTCAGGTACTTGCTCATCGTCTCCTCCTCGTTTGTGTAGACAACATCGATCTCCTTGCCGCCATGGACGGTGAAGGTCCCGATTCGAGTAAAGGCCTGCATGGCTGACGGCGGAGGAGGCAGAAGCGGTTGCGGAACAGAGGAAGAGGAAGAAGAAGCGTCCATGGCGCGGAGGAGGCAGAAGCGGAGGAGGAGGGTTTTTCGTCTAGTGGGGTGGAACCGGCAAGAAGCGGAGATAAATGAGTGGGAGGAGGAGTGGAACCGTCAAGAAGCGGAGAGGCGGAGGAGGGTTTTTCGTCTGTGAATTTCTGATTTATTAAAATTAGTAAAATCCGCGAATGAGGGTTCCATTTTACCTGCTGGCCCCTAATCCACATAAAATTACCAGAAATGGCCCAACCCAGTGGTATCTACTGCTAGATGGCCCCACACGTCAGTGGGTGCCATTTTGCCCCACCCACCCCAAAATGTCCTATACCAAAAGCAACTTTCTCCCCTGTCTCACTCTCTCTCTCCCAACCCAGCCGCCACAGCCGCCTCTTACATGAATAATATGGGGTAGACCACGGTGAGTTGCACCCAGACACCCCAAATATAGGGTTTTAGGCCAAAACATGCACTTTTGGGGCAAATCAAGTGGCTGGGGATGCCAGGGTGAGGCCACACTTGGCACATGGTTTGGATAGCTAACAAGAGATAGTTTTTTCTGTTTATTTTTTTAGCACAAGGATTGTCGTGCACACAATTATTAACTTAATGCATATTTACATCATCTACTAGCAACAAAGTTACAATAAAAATAGAAATAGCTAATAATAAATATAGGGTTTTAGGCCAAAACATGCACTTTTGGGGCAAATCAAGTGGCTGGGGATGCCAGGGTGAGGCCACACTTGGCACATGGGTGCACCAATGCATGCCCCACACTTCTACCCTTGGAATTTAGATGAATAATATGGGGTAGACCATGGTGAGTTGCACCCAGACACCACAAATATCTTTACTATTAAATTGCAATAGGTGGCTACCTGGTGTCACAAACGGGCCAAAGTTTTTTTTCTCTAGGTCCAACGTCTCCTGAAAATCTTAGGCCCAATATCTCTAAATCTGCCACCTATCTGAGATCTGAGAGCCTATCTCAAACTAACACCGAAAAAACCGGTTGACCCACGCCACCATGTAACCACGAGTCCACCCCAGTTTCCGGTTCTAAGTTGTATTCCAACAAACAATAGCTGAATCAATCCGCCTCCTGTGCGTCAAGTTATGCATCGTTTGGCAACTATCATATTTTTTTATATCGTGAAGCAACAGTCTAAAAGGCGGCGGACGAGTTCTCGTGGCCTGGGCTGCCTCAGGCAAGCCGACATGGACTAACTATCCCAATCTGGCACGAGTCGTCCTCTTCTTTGCCGTGTATCCCAATCTGACACGTCCTTTTCTTTATTTCCTTCTATAACCAAATCAATATGTGAGCGATCGACCGAACTAAAATCGAGGAGATCGACAGTAGGAGGAAATAAATTCGACGAGATCGATAGACGGCAAACGGAAGTAAAGTTGACCAGGTAGTGGAACTTTAGTCGCAGCATAGGTTGTCGCCGCCGTCACCTAAGCCGCCCAGTCTGGTCCTGTGTTTTCAAGCTATTAGACGGGAGGCGCGACCATGGCGGACAGAATTAAGGCCGGCGAGGTGATAAAAGAGAAGTCGACAACAGCAAGATGATCACGCAGTCAGCTCCAACGGCGAGTGCTTTGAGGAATTGCAAATGACAGCATAATTCGATATTGAATTTGTAAATGGCTTCCACAAAGAATTGCAAATGACAGGTCTCAGCTCGGAATTGTGTTTATCCATGGTATCATTTTGCTGGATTTCCTAAATGAAATGATGGCCCAATTCTGTGACAACCAAACAGCCCACCTATGGAATTTCAAAATGAATTCCTGAATTTCAGGCCCAAATGATGGATACCAAATGACTTTATATGTTTTACGAAATATATAATTTTTACTCTCCCGGTGCAACGCACGGGCATATTTCCTAGTAGGGTTTTAGGCCAAAACATGCACTTTTGGGGCAAATCAAGTGGCTGGGGATGCCAGGGTGAGGCCACACTTGGGACATGGGTGCACAATTGCATGCCCCACACTGCCACCCTTGGAATTTACATGAATAATATGGGGTAGACCATGGTGAGTTGCACCCAGACACCCCAAATATAGGGTTTTAGGCCAAAACATGCACTTTTTGGGCAAATCAAGTGGCTGGGGATGCCAGGGTGAGGCCACACTTGGCACATGGGTGCACCAATGCATGCCCCACACTGCTACCCTTGGAATTTACATGAATAATATGGGTAGACCATGGTGGGTTGCACCCAGACACCCCAAATATAGGGTTTTAGGCCAAAACATGCACTTTTGGGGCAAATCAAGTGGCTGGGGATGCCAGGGTGAGGCCACACTTGGCACATGGGTGCACCATTGCATGCCCCACACTGCCACCCTTGGAATTTACATGAATAATATGGGGTAGACCATGGTGGGTTGCACCCAGACACCCCAAATATAGGGTTTTAGGCCAAACCATGCACTTTTGGGGCAAATCAAGTGGCTGGGGATGCCAGGGTGAGGCCACACTTGGCACATGGGTGCACCAATGCATGCCCCACACTGCCACCCTTGGAATTTACATGAATAATATGGGGTAGACCATGGTGAGTTGCACCCAGACACCCCAAATATAGGGTTTTAGGCCAAAGCATGCACTTTTGGGGCAAATCAAGTGGCTGGGGATGCCAGGGTGAGGCCACACTTGGCACATGGGTGCACCAATGCATGCCCCACACTGCCACCCTTGGAATTTACATGAATAATATGGGGTAGACCTTGGTGGGTTGCACCCAGACACCCCAAATATAGGGTTTTAGGCCAAAACATGCACTTTTGGGGCAAATCAAGTGGCTGAGGATGCCAGGGTGAGGCCACACTTGGCACATGGGTGCACCATTGCATGCCCCAAACTGCCACCCTTGGAATTTACATGAATAATATGGGGTAGACCATGGTGGGTTGCACCCAGACACCCCAAATATAGGGTTTTAGGCCAAAACATGCACTTTTGGGGCAAATCAAGTGGCTGGGGATGCCAGGGTGAGGCCACACTTGGCACATGGGTGCACCAATGCATGCCCCACATTGCCACCCTTGGAATTTACATGAATAATATGGGGTAGACCATGGTGAGTTGCACCCAGACACCCCAAATATAGGGTTTTAGGCCAAAGCATCCACTTTTGGGGCAAATCAAGTGGCTGGGGATGCCAGGGTGAGGCCACACTTGGCACATGGGTGCACCAATGCATGCCCCACACTGCCACCCTTGGAATTTACATGAATAATATGGGGTAGACCTTGGTGGGTTGCACCCAGACACCCCAAATATAGGGTTTTAGGCCAAAACATGCACTTTTGGGGCAAATCAAGTGGCTGAGGATGCCAGGGTGAGGCCACACTTGGCACATGGGTGCACCAATGCATGCCCCAAACTGCTACCCTTGGAATTTACATGAATAATATGGGGTAGACCATGGTGGGTTGCACCCAGACACCCCAAATATAGGGTTTTAGGCCAAAACATGCACTTTTGGGGCAAATAAAGTGGCTGGGGATGCCAGGGTGAGGCCAAACTTGGCACATGGGTGCACCAATGCATGCCCCACACTGCCACCCTTGGAATTTACATGAATAATATGGGGTAGACCATGGTGGGTTGCACCCAGACACCCCAAATATAGGGTTTTAGGCCAAAACATGCACTTTTGGGGCAAATCAAGTGGCTGGGGATGCCAGGGTGAGGCCACACTTGGCACATGGGTGCACCAATGCATGCCCAAAACTACTACCCTTGGAATTTACATGAATAATATGGGGTAGACCATGGTGAGTTGCACCCAGACACCCCAAATATAGGGTTTTAGGCCAAAACATGCACTTTTGGGGTAAATCAAGTGGCTGGGGATGCCAGGGTGAGGCCACACTTGGCACATGGGTGCACCAATGCATGCCCCGCGCTGCTACCCTTGGAATTTACATGAATAATATGGGGTAGACCATGGTGAGTTGCACCCAGACACCCCAAATATAGGGTTTTAGGCCAAAACATGCACTTTTGGGCAAATCAAGTGGCTGGGGATGCCAGGGTGAGGCCACACTTGGCACATGGGTGCACCAATGCATACCCCACACTACCACCCTTGGAATTTACATGAATAATATGGGGTAGACCATGGTGAGTTGCACCCAGACACCCCAAATATAGGGTTTTAGGCCAAAACATGCACTTTTGTGGCAAATCAAGTGGCTGGGGATGCAAGGGTGAGGCCACACTTGGCACATGGGTGCACCAATGCATGCCCCACACTGCCACCCTTGGAATTTACATGAATAATATGGGGTAGACCATGGTGAGTTGCACCCAGACACCCCAAATATAGGGTTTTAGGCCAAAGCATGCACTTCTGGGGCAAATCAAGTGGCTGGGGATGCCAGGGTGAGGCCACACTTGGCACATGGGTGCACCAATGCATGCCCCACACTGCCACCCTTGGAATTTACATGAATAATATGGGGTAGACCTTGGTGGGTTGCACCCAGACACCCCAAATATAGGGTTTTAGGCCAAAACATGCACTTTTGGGGCAAATCAAGTGGCTGGGGATGCCAGGGTGAGGCCACACTTGGCACATGGGTGCACCAATGCATGCCCCACACTGCTACCCTTGGAATTTACATGAATAATATGGGGTAGACCATGGTGGGTTGCACCCAGACAACACAAATATAGGGTTTTAGGCCAAAACATGCACTTTTGGGGCAAATCAAGTGGCTGGGGATGCCAGGGTGAGGCCACACTTGGAACATGGGTGCACCAATGCATGCCCCACACTGCTACCCTTGGAATTTACATGAATAATATGGGGTAGACCATGGTGGGTTGCACCCAGACACCCCAAATATAGGGTTTTAGGCCAAAACATGCACATTTGGGGCAAATCAAGTGGCTGGGGATGCCAGGGTGAGGCCACACTTGGCACATGGGTGCACCAATGCATGCCCCACACTTCTACCCTTGGAATTTAGATGAATAATATGGGGTAGACCATGGTGAGTTGCACCCAGACACCCCAAATATAGGGTTTTAGGCCAAAACATGCACTTTTGGGGCAAATCAAGTGGCTGGGGATGCCAGGGTGAGGCCACACTTGGCACATGGGTGCACCATTGCATGCCCCACACTGCTACCTTTGGAATTTACATGAATAATATGGGGTAGACCATGGTGAGTTGCACCCAGACACCCCAAATATAGGGTTTTAGGCCAAAACATGCACTTTTGTTATTCAGTAGATGGGAGAGATCAAGTGGTAGAAAATCTAGAACATGAACTTAAAGTGATGGGAGAGGAGAAAAGTAGATTCATCTGTGCAGTTTTATTAGGTGTCATCCCTGTCCTAGCAGTTATGTGGTTCTGGTAGACGATTTAGTATAGAATTGTTATTCAGTAGATGGCTCTAACCACTGTATTTTGTTGTGGCTCTAAGCACTGTATTTTGGTGTACAATTTCCTACTTGTGCTACGTAATGCACACGATAATTTTAGAATGCATGAACATTTTATAAAAGTGAAGGGATCCCAAAAGTGAAAGCATGTACCAGCCTCCGGATCAAATACATATCAATATCTTCCCAATCAAGTTGGGATAGAATTCAAATCATACATACGGATGTACATGGACACATCAAGAACGTGGAGAAGCTTTTTTGAGACGGAGGTAGTAGTTCGAACAATTTTATCCCATTTGGAAATTGAAAAATACAAATTTATCATAATTTATCCCAATTTGCGGCGTTAACACGGTCATCTGCGCCATCAAACGTTGAAGCGATGTTATCGGCGATGGCTTCAATGTTCGTGGCATCGATGACCAGTGTCGGAACCGCCGCGGTCTTGGTGTACTTCATCAGAGACGGTTCAGCGGAGGGCAGGCACGGCGGCTTTGCAGCAGTTGTAGACGATGGCTTCAATCGTCTTGGCATCGATTCGCACTCTCGGCACCGGAAGTGAGACATCAACAGTTCCGACATTGAAGTCCGGGTCTGCGCCGTCGTCGAAGCGATGTTGTAGGCGATGGCTTCAATGTTCGTGGCATCGATGACCACTGTCGGCACGGCCGCCGTCTTGGTGTTCTTCATCATTCAACAGATCTGAGAATAGAATCCTCACCGGTTAGAGACAAAGAGAGACAAAGAGAGACATTTGAACTATTTCTGACGGTTAGAACCTCACCGGCACTCTTAGATCCACGGCGCACGCACGGTTAGATCCGCGCCGCCGCACTCCGCCGCACGCACGGTTAGATCCGCGCCGCCGCACGCACGGTTAGATCCGCGCCGCCGCGACCGCCGTAGTAAGAGAGGAAATACGAGAGAGGAGGATGCGACTGGAATATGCGACTGCCAGGGTTGTAAAATAATAAACGGACTAAGGGAAATTGAAGCTTTTGGCATAAAAATTGTAAAATTGTGTTATTTGAAAAATATATTACATTTTGGCCGAGTAGATATTGTTTGCAACTCAAAGATACACAAGTGTGACGAATTTGGACTCATTTGGACAAAGTTTGTAAGCATAGTGGGTATTTGGGAGGTGTATTGAGCAGAAAGCCCTGCATCTTCATATCTAGTAGCTCATGGACTAGGAAGTGGTTTTGAAGCTTTTGGCATAAAAACTTCATATCTCTATATTTCCTTTTCCATTATTATTTCTCTAAGTTGTAGGTAACATAACAAGGCTCCATGGGAAGGTTCCACCATGTTTTGAATTATTTTGAATTGAACCCTAAAACCCTAAAACCCTAAAACCCTAAAATGATAAATGTGGCTTAAATGTGGCATACACTTGGGTGAGGCCACACTTGGCACATGGGTGCACCAATGCATGCCCCACACTGCTACCCTTGGAATTTACATGAATAATATGGGGTAGACCATGGTGCGTTGCACCCAGACACCCCAAATATAGGGTTTTAGGCCAAAGCATGCACTTTTGGGGCAAATCAAGTGGCTGGGGATGCCAGGGTGAGGCCACACTTGGCACATGGGTGCACCAATGCATGCCCCACACTGCCACCCTTGGAATTTACATGAATAATATGGGGTAGACCTTGGTGGGTTGCACCCAGACACCCCAAATATAGGGTTTTAGGCCAAAACATGCACTTTTGGGGCAAATCAAGTGGCTGGGGATGCCAGGGTGAGGCCACACTTGGCACATGGGTGCACCAATGCATGCCCCAAACTGCTACCCTTGGAATTGACATGAATAATATGGGGTAGACCATGATGGGTTGCACCCAGACACCCCAAATATAGGGTTTTAGGCCAAAACATGCACTTTTGGGGCAAATCAAGTGGCTGGGGATGCCAGGGTGAGGCCACACTTGGCACATGGGTGCACCAATGCATGCCCCACACTTGTACCCTTGGAATTTAGATGAATAATATGGGGTAGACCATGGTGAGTTGCACCCAGACACCCCAAATATAGGGTTTTAGGCCAAAACATGCACTTTTGGGGCAAATCAAATGGCTGGGGATGCCAGGGTGAGGCCACACTTGGCACATGGGTGCACCATTGCATGCCCCACACTGCTACCTTTGGAATTTACATGAATAATATGGGGTAGACCATGGTGAGTTGCACCCAGACACCCCAAATATAGGGTTTTAGGCCAAAACATGCACTTTTGGGCAAATCAAGTGGCTGGGGATGCCAGGGTGAGGCCACACTTGGCACATGGGTGCACTAATGCATGCCCCACACTTCTACCCTTGTAATTTACATGAATAATATGGGGTAGACCATGGTGAGTTGCACCCAGACACCCCAAATATAGGGTTTTAGGCCAAAACATGCACTTTTGGGGCAAATCAAGTGGCTGGGGATGCCAGGGTGAGGCCACACTTGGCACATGGGTGCACCAATGCATGCCCCACACTGCTACCCTTGGAATTTACATGAATAATATGGGGTAGACCTTGGTGGGTTGCACCTAGACACCCCAAATATAGGGTTTTAGGCCAAAACATGCACTTTTGGGGCAAATCAAGTGGTTGGGGATGCCAGGGTGAGGCCACACTTGGCACATGGGTGCACCAATGCATGCCCCACACTGCTACCCTTGTAATTTACATGAATAATATGGGGTAGACCATGGTGGGTTGCACCCAGACACCCCAAATATAGAGTTTTAGGCCAAAACATGCACTTTTGGGGCAAATCAAGTGGCTGGGGATGCCAGGGTGAGGCCACACTTGGCACATGGGTGCACCAATGCATGCCCCACACTGCTACCCTTGTAATTTACATGAATAATATGGGGTAGACCATGGTGGGTTGCACCCAGACACCCCAAATATAGGGTTTTAGGCCAAAACATGCACTTTTGGGGCAAATCAAGTGGCTGGGGATGCCAGGGTGAGGCCACACTTGGCACATGGGTGCACCAATGCATGCCCCACACTGCCACCCTTGGAATTTACATGAATAATATGGGGTAGACCTTGGTGGGTTGCACCCAGACACCCCAAATATAGGGTTTTAGGCCAAAACATGCACTTTTGGGGCAAATCAAGTGGCTGGGGATGCCAGGGTGCACCCAAACATGCATGCCCCACACTGCCACCCTTGGAATTTAGATGAATAATCTGGGGTAGACCATGGTGAGTTGCACCCAGACACCCCAAATATAGGGTTTTAGGCCAAAACATGCACTTTTGGGGCAAATCAAGTGGCTGGGGATGCCAGGGTGAGGCCACACTTGGCACATGGGTGCACCATTTCATGCCCCACACTGCCACCCTTGGAATTTACATGAATAATATGGGGTAGACCATGGTGAGTTGCACCCTAACACCCCAAATATAGGGTTTTAGGCCAAAACATGCACTTTTGGGCAAATCAAGTGGCTGGGGATGCCAGGGTGAGGCCACACTTAGCACATGGGTGCACCAATGCATGCCCCACACTGCCACCCTTGGAATTTAGATGAATAATCTGGGGTAGACCATGGTGAGTTGCACCCAGACACCCCAAATATAGGGTTTTAGGCCAAAACATGCACTTTTGGGGCAAATCAAGTGGCTGGGGATGCCAGGGTGAGGCCACACTTGGCACATGGGTGCACCAATGCATGCCCCACACTTCTACCCTTGGAATTTACATGAATAATATGGGGTAGACCATGGTGAGTTGCACCCAGACACCCCAAATATAGGGTTTTAGGCCAAAACATGCACTTTTGGGGCAAATCAAGTGGCTGGGGATGGGTGAGGCCACACTTGGCACATGGGTGCACCAATGCATGCCCCACACTGCTACCCTTGGAATTTACATGAATAATATGGGGTAGACCATGTTGAGTTGCACCCAGACACCCCAAATATAGGGTTTTAGGCCAAAACGTGCACTTTTGGGGCAAATCAAGTGGTTGGGGATGCCAGGGTGAGGCCACACTTGGCACATGGGTGCACCAATGCATGCCCCACACTTCTACCCTTGGAATTTACATGAATAATATGGGGTAGACCATGGTGAGTTGCACCCAGACACCCCAAATATAGGGTTTTAGGCCAAAACATGCACTTTTGGGGCAAATCAAGTGGCTGCGGATGCCAGGGTGAGGCCACACTTGGCACATGGTTTGGATAGCTAACAAGAGATAGTTTTTTCTGTTTATTTTTTTAGCACAAGGATTGTCGTGCACACAATTATTAACTTAATGCATATTTACATCATCTACTAGCAACAAAGTCACAATAAAAATAGAAATAGCTAATAAAACAAAACATTTAGTTGATAGCACACTCCTCCGCTAAAACATGAGAGAGGTCTGGAAAACAAAACGTCGACCGTCCATCTAAGTGCATCTAACGCTACGGTGCTGAACTGCATCCGTTGGATCGGTCTTCTAGAAGGAATCAACGGGCTATCCGCGAGAGCGACGATTTGGCGACGTGATTGGCTAGCGTTTTTTTTTCTTCCAGCGTCTCGCGGTTTGGCAGGAGACGTCGAAATATCCGTTGGGCTCTGGCTCGCGCGTCCACGCATGCCATCGTCGAACGAGCCCGTCTAGGCCTGCCATGCATGCGCAGCGATCCACCACGTTGCGTGTGTTGCCATGCATGCGAGGTGCTCGCCTCGTGCATGCGCTCATTGCAGTCGTCGCTCCATCGCAGAAACCCTGAAACGCTGAGACGCGGAGTGCAGATGTGTCGCATGGTAGTGGTAACAGCTCCACGCGCGGGCGTGTCGGTCGGTCGGGTTTTTCCGTCATGCTAAAAAATGTAGGGTTCACACGCGCAGTTCTGTATCCACGCGCCGAATTAATTGACACACTAAAAACCGTGCGCCGCTTTGGATGCCGTCCTGCTTTTCAATGTGCAGTTAGTGGATAAGGAAACCAGCTCACAAGCCCCCTCACCTCACCCATCCACGCGACCATGCCTATTTAAAGCCACCATTGTGCTCACTCTTCCTCACACTCATCTCAAGGGGATCGCCACAATGCAGTTCAACGGCCCTACGTTCCGCCGCCCTGCAACCGTGCCGGAGAGACAGTACCCGGCCGGAGTCGTCTGCGACAACCAGCTGCGCGTGTGGGCCATATCGAGGTGGAGGGACCCAACGGAGCTAGCTTCAGTCTTCCTCTCTGCCGGCTACCGCCACCTCCCTCCGGGCTCGCCACGCATGTTCGAGCTTGAGGAGTACTACGATGGCAACACCAGCCACGTCATCGGCCTCTTCGTAACTTTCGCCAACAGGTTCGACGCTCACCGTCTGCTCGGGCAGGTGTTTTGGTGCGGGTGCGAGTTCATCGCATTCACCAACTACAACATCTTCACCAACTTCTACGCCATCTTCCCCAACCCGGGCAACATGCACTGCCTCCCCTACATCATGCCGGAGGACGACGAGTGATCCTTACAAGGAGGAGCCAAGGAGGATGATATGACGGCGTTGTCACTCTTGTTTTTGTAGTTTTTATGTGTTTTATTATCTAAGTCTTGTAAGGCAGCTATCGTGTCCCTGTCGTGCTAGTGGATGTGTTTTGTAAACATGCATGATCCTGTTAAGTAATGATGAACTGTGTTGGCCAGTTAATCGCAGAAAAATGCATGGTTAATCATGTGATCCACAAACTAAGTAAAAAACAAACAATGCAGTACAAATTTGTAGCAATATATCTTGCTGAGAGTACACTACTTCTAAATCCTTTATTTCATATTACAAATTTAGTTCTTATAACCCAAGAGTACAATTACAATACCCAGAAGAATCGCTATAATCTGAAGCATTGACACAATTTCGTTCAGCTTCATTACAATTATTTTCTTCAGGTGCTTCATGTCCTTGTTTAGTGCATCTTGCTTCTGTAGTTCTCCATCTCCTCCGTTTTCTTCAACCACTTCTCCTTCTAGGGGAATCAGCATAGGTGAGTTTGGTGGAACAATACCCTTCTTCACGAGCAGATCTGCGTACTTTTCAATCCAATACCAGAAGTTGCATCCTCCTCTAACCGGCTAGAAATAACGAACATTAATCATACTTACAATTTTGGCATAAGTCCTGATGACAATAGACGGATATTGAATAACATTAAAAACATCTTACATTGTGATTATTGCACCTGACGAAATCGCCGGCGTTGGACGTTGTGGAGGCTGTTTTCCTCTCCACGACGCGCCACCGGCAGCTCGTGCACTTGATCATAGGGAGAGGACCATAACTTGGGTGCCGGATTATAGTGGCCGAGCTCGAGGAAGACATGACTTTGCCGGCGGCACGACGTTCGATCTAGAGTAGATGAAGTCGTAGGTAGAGGCGTTGAAGGGGAATTGTAGCTAGGGTTTCTACCTTGCTCTCGTTCTTAATAAAGCGTCCTTTACTTCTGGGCCTGGGCCGCACGGCTAATCTAATGGCCCATCTGTTAATGGTCAACGCACCGCGCGCGCAATTACCCCACGTCCTTCGTGCGATGAAGGAAACTACCATAACTTGACGCACGATAATCACGAAGATTGGCAGGGTAAGCTCGTCTTCCACATTTTTTAGGCGCCAGCACTCTCGCCCAACGCCGCCGCCATCCGTGAGATCTGACTACCGCCGCCTCCCTCCCCATCCCTTATCGGCGAGAAAGCCTCCTCTAGCTGCTCACAAGACATGCAAACATCGAGGTATTGCCTTGCCTTATTGCTTGTATGCAGTACGTGTTCTTTGTTTGGGATGTTTCTGTACGTATGATATCCTTATAGCTTTTGTGATTATGGTGAGATCATAGGCAGTAATCGATGTCAATATAATTGTTCTTTGAATTTTAGATCTTAACACTTTAGTGGAAATTTTTGTTCAACGCAAATCATCGCTTTGATAAAGATAGCGGATAGAATTATGATCTAAGAAAAAATATCCGGCCCTTTCATACGTAACATAAATATGACTTTAGAAATTATGTTGCATGGCATTATACTTGCACACAAATTTTGACATTTATCTACTCATTTTTATGAACAGTAAGTTGAAAATTGGTGTGTGCGATGTGGTTCATTGGGTGGGCTTTGTAACAAGAATGACACAAGCTCAGCGATGTAAACTCGCTGAAGCTGATTTACAAAGCTTGATTCACATGAAGAGTATAAGTCCACGATCGTCTATACTTAGACTCATGTTTAAGGCATTTGACGTAGAGTCAGAAACATTCAACTTGCAAAAAGATCAACCCTCGATTACTATAAAAGGAGTCGATGTGGAGGAAATTTTTGGTCTCAAGGACAAAGCAGCAGATGGGCTGGATATTGACACCATCCTTTATGAGGATGGGGAATATGCAGAAAATGATATACCATCTCGTTTTCTGAACAAGTCCACCGGCAGCCGAGTATTGATGGATTGATCTCGGACGCAATCAAGAGCGGATTAGCCGACGATGACTTCCTTCGAAGAGCTGTTCTTGTGGCCCTTGGTACAGTTCTTGCACCACAGTCCAGCTCAACAGTTCCGTTGGAGTATTGGACAATTGTTAAGTACGTGTCACGATTGAAGAAAATGAACTTCAATGGTTTCACACGTTCTTATTTAATTAACAATATAAAGAAACTGCGAAGTGAACATGAGATGGTGCAATGGCCCCGCGGCAACCTAGCCCTGCTTCAGGTATATTTCTCCTCACCACGTCCATTCTCTTAAAAAAAAATCCAACAATGTATAAAGGTGTTTAACTGTTGTGCCAACATATGCAGTATATTTACTATGAAAAAGTGCACCCAACTGGTTCACAATTGACGTCATCAAAGCCGTTGATGAGGAACTGGACAGAAGAAGAGGCGAGTAAGAGAGACAACATTGAATACCAACATGGACGAGGAACAGGCTTGGTAAGTTTTCTCTTACTCATGTACTATTATCTTCATCATTTCATGTGGACTTACATCATCACTTCATGTGCATTCCTTCTAGATTGACGACGACATATCTGCTAACCACAGAAGGGAGGTGATCCACACACCTGACGTTCCTCCAAGATCAAAGAGGAAGCAAAGTAAAAGAGCTAAAGCTTCAGGTTCTAGCATGAAAACGCCAGGTTCAA
This sequence comes from Lolium perenne, assembly GCF_019359855.2. Classification (NCBI taxonomy): domain Eukaryota; kingdom Viridiplantae; phylum Streptophyta; class Magnoliopsida; order Poales; family Poaceae; genus Lolium; species Lolium perenne. Next base: position 288,544,313 of record NC_067250.2, on the reverse strand, counting down.
GAATGGAGGTCATGGTTGAGCAGATTCTGATTAAACTGACCAATCACATAGACACATCACTAAGCAAACATATGGACAAAGTTGTAGACGTATCTGCTCAGGTGACATGGACTATTTTTTGTATGCTTCTATCTGCTGAAATGCATCTCTACACAGCATGACATTAATTACCTTCTGAATTTTGTTCTGCAGAAAGTCCTAAAAATGCTTAACGCGAAAGGAGTTGCGTACAGGGCAGGCAAGGCTGACATGTCTGATGACGAAGATCAGGAGGTGGAAGACAAAAAAGAAGGAGCGGCCTCCACACCTAGCCATGGCGTCCTTCCGCCTAAAGATTTCATGGACTTTGACGACATCAAGTCAGACGGCACTGCATCATTTTTGAATTCAGTTAAGGATCAACATGACGATGAATTGGAAGATGCAAGTAAGAAGAGTGAGCCGATGGATGATTCGAACTTCGTGACACCCACCCACAAGAAGAAGACTGCTAATGCTGGGTACACGACACCAGCGCCTAAGCACGGAGACACCCCTGAAGTACCCATAATCATCGACGACAAGGCTACACCTGAATCGTCCTGCTCGGCAACTATTGATTTAACTCTTCCAGATGCATTAGAAGAATTTGATAGCTTGAACACGATCTGTCGGAAAGCGATAGAAAGTGGGAAGAAGGAGGAGAAAAAAGATGATGTATGTGGCAAAAAGGAGGAGAAAAAGGAAGATGTCTCTGGGAAGCGCAAACGCAAAGCTCCTCGCAAATTAAGTTCCCCAAGCATTGTGATGACCGAGAACTGTCCTAAACGGTTTCCACGCGCAGTCAGAAAAGGTATATTTTCTGAAATATTTTGCACTATATCAAGGAATCTTGTTCACATAATTAACTATATATGGTTGTTGTCGATAGGTCCTGATGCTTTGTTCAACAACGAATATGCCACGGACGGATCAAATCCGCTGACACCGGAGATAATTGACGCGGCTGCCGAGTATATTCGGATAATATGCAAATCTACAAAAAAAAACCAAAGAAGTAAGACTGTGTACGAGAATGAAGACGGGGCTGTGGCGAGGGCTGATTTTCTTAAACCTATCCTTGACCGTGGATGGCTGTGCGGCACTGTAAGTCCAACAACCGATGTCATCCTTCTATTTCTCCTAGGCTTGAATATATATGTGCTCTGGAGTGATCATCTGTTTGAATTATATGCAGGTCATTGAGTGTTACTTGGCTGAGCTGAGATTAAAATTGAAGGATAGGACAATATGCCCTGCATGGAGGGCAAATTCTATAGTCGAAAATCGACCGAGAAGGCAGCGATGGAAAAAGAAAAACCTTGACACGACGGATATTGCAGAAATGTCAAGTTGCTACGAAAGATGCGAGCTGGAATATTTTGGCACTAACAAGGTAATGATTGCTTGTACATTATTAAGTGAGAGGTTTCAAAATTAACTATTAATGCATTAATTATTAACTATGTATTTTTGGTAGGCTTATTTCTCGGTTAACATTTCCAAATGCCACTGGGTCACCGTCGTCATGCACAGTGACAAGAAGGAATTTCAGGTGCTAGACTCGTTATGGCGCCTTGAGCAGAGCAAGGATTTTGTGGAAAAGCTGGTATGACTTTTGATCACGGAATGTAAGACCACCTTTTGGTACTCAGTGCACTGTACTTAAATTTTATGCTTCACAGAGAGAAGAAATCTTGAAGGACGTCGAGTTTGCGAACAATGAGATATCAACAAAGAAGTATCCAGACGTTTCGAAATGGGAAATTAAAAGATACCCAATACCTATGCAAAGTGATACGTGAGTCCACCGTTAATCTTACGCCATTACTATTGATGCCTATTGCAGATAGTTTACCTCTGATCTATATGCAGGAACTCATGTGGACTGTTCCTGTTAGCATGTATGGAGCACTGGGATGGAGATAAACTAACGGCCGAATTTTCGCAGGTTACCTCTTATCTATAGTATCTTTGTTACACACATGTTTATCTCTCCCGGTAATCTAAACTACATAATAATTGTTGCAGGAAACGATAAACAAGAACAGGAATATGACTGCCGCCAAAATTATAATGGCAGAATCAAACATGCACGAGAAGGCGAAGAAGGATGTCCTTGACATCACGGCGAAAGCACGTGCGTAAAAAACATTATCAGATATTATTTCCACTAGTTGTAATGCTAGGGTGGATTTGTGTCCGGAAGGTCTCATAGACCTGTAGAACTTTTTTACTCTGGGTGTTGAACTTATTTGGGGTTGATGTTATTTGTTCCACAATGAGATAAGTACTTTTTTGCACGATAAAAAGTACAGATAAGTAATTCAACCTTTCGCACGTACATAATTCAAACGAGTAGCACATGACATGACATAGAAAAAGCGGGAAACATAACAAACACATGTTAAAACTAATGAAACTAAACATGACCATCCTCAAGTAGCCCCGGCAGCTTCACCGCCATCGTGAACTTCACTCCTCCTCCTCCTCCTCCTCCTCCACTTCGTCGAAGTTGTAGGGAAGGGTGTGCATCATGTTGCGCGTGGGAAAGTGGCACTCAAAGTTGGTGTAGATGTTGAACGTAGTGAATGCTATGAACTCGCAGCCGCACCAAAAGACTTTGCCGAGGAGCTCGTACGCGTCGTAGCGGTTGGTGAAGGTGACCGTGAGGAACAAGAGGAAGGCGCGCGTGTGGTCACGGGCCTCGTCGAGGCGAAACATCACCGGCGCGTCCGAAGGGAGGTGGGCAAATCCGGCGGTGAGGAACGCGCGGGCGAGCTCGACCGGTCCCCTCCACCTGGAGATGGCCCACACGCGGAGTGTGTTCTCCACGACGACGCCCGCCGGGTAGCGTCGCTCGGGCACGGTAGGAGGCCGACGGAAGACCGGTGCGTTGAACTGCATCCTACCGGTGCGTTGCAAGGTCTTGGGTGGGGATTAGCTTCAAGTGGAGAATATATGGATTGTGTGTCGCGCCGAGTGGAGAGGGAAAGAGGGGGTATAAATAGGGCGCCAAATCGATCAATTACAATGAAACGTCGCGCGTGTGTGTATCCGTGTCAATGCGGTGCGCCTGATTCAGTCTTCCTTTATTGCTCTGAATCGTCGACCATAAATGGCTCTGAATCGTCGTCTGCCTCGCTGAGCGCTCGAGTTGGTGCGGCGCATGCATGGCGAAGTCTGCGACGGACAAAACCGTGCAACGGTCCGAACCACGTCTCCTCCCTAGACTAATCATACTGCGGAGTGAGCCTCTCGCGGATCGCCGTCGCTCAGCAGATCGCAGCCGTGCACGGCCTCCATAAAACGGCGTAGAGCTAGGTATTGTAGGGCCCGCTCGGAGTCGCTTCGACCGCCACGTGAGAATGGCCATTCCTCGGCTCCCGAGCGGCTGCCGCCCACCTCTGCCAATGAAGTTATTGGCGACGCCACGCGTGCCCATCAGCCGCCGCCCACCTCTGCCAATGAAGCTATTGGCGACGCCACGCGTGCCCATCAGCCGCCGCCCACCTCTGCCAATGAATTTATTGGCGACGCCACGCGTGCACAGCGGCCGCCGCCGACCACGGTTGCCTGGGGCATTATATAGCGGCGCTCGTTCGGCTGCCTCATCTACTCCCGCACAAACCCTAGCCGCCGCACAACCTGCACCGTAGCGCAGCCCACCCACAAGCCCGCGAAGGAATCCATGGCTGGTTTTGGTGGGCGGCGAGGCGGTCGAGGCCGTCGAGGCCGAGGGCGCGGTCGCCGTGCTGGAGCAGCATCACCCAGCCGCTCGTCGTCGCCAGCGCCGTCATTGTCTTCGGAGGAGGCGACGTGCTTCGAATTCATCCTACGCATCGACCAGGACCCTCTCGGCATCAAGCGGCTTCCGGACAAGTTCGCCGAGTTCGTCGATGGCGTCGAGCCGGCAGAGTTGCAGCTACGGGAGGCGAGCTGCAACTTTCGTCGATGGCGTGTCGAGGTATTGTTCGACGGCCAGGGCAAGATGTACCTGCACACCGGGTGGGACAAGTTCGCCCGCTACCTCGATCTCGAACCCGGCTGCCAGCTTATCTTCTGCTACGACGGGGATGGCGACATGGTCGTCAAAGTGTTCGACGGCACATCCTGCCGGAGATACTACCACATCAGCGAGTCAAGCTCGAGCACCGACAGTTAGATATTTTCGAGTGTTCTTTCTTTGCAGCGAAAATGGCCACCGGCCAATAGAACCACTAGTGTACGTTTCCAGTCTGGGTGCCTGGGAGTGTTCTTTCTTGGCAGCGAACACAGGAAACACCCGAGGACGACACTAGTTAGGTTTCCTCATTTTTCAATGTTCTAATCTTGTTTTAAACTATGTAATGGTTTGTGTAATGTTCGTATCTGTGTTTAAATGAAAAAGAGAAAAAAAATTAGGTAAAAGTTATTGGTTTCCAAAATTTGTGAAGTTTTTTATTTATTTCAATTTTTGTGATAGTAAACCTATAAATTTCTGTTAAATTCAAAGTAAAAAAAAGTTGTGAGATAAAGCCATGGCCCATGAGTTCCCTCCCCGCGTGCATTGGCCCGTTACATGTCTGACAGCCTAGTTTTTTAATTTTTCTTTAAATCTGCAGCACATCCGGTTAAATTCAAAAAATTCAAAAAAGTTTTAACCAACGGATTATGTTCACAAAAACGTGTGACATATTGGGTAAAAAAATTGGATTTTTTTTGGAAGGTCGAAAAATCGACTAGCTTAGAAAAACTGGTTTGATGTAACCCAAACGGTTCCGTTTCTAAAAATGTGGATTTTTCGACCTTCGAGAAACGCTCCAGAAATATTTGCACACACTCTGATATCCATCTTAAGACGAATTGTTAAGTTTTTTTCATTTTTTGAATTTCTGTGAAAATAAACTATTAAATTTCAGTTAAATTCGAGTTGGGAAAAAACAGAAGAAAACTAGAGAACCCTGCTGGATGGGCCATGAGTATACCTTCCCCGCGTCCATGCTCCACGTTAATGGGCTTAGTTCAAACCGCGTTACATGTCTGACGGCCTAACTGAAAAGTTTTTTAGTTTTGATTTGAATAAATCAGCACCACATGTGGTTAAATTCAAAAAATTCAAAAAAAGTTTTAACCAACGGATTATGTTCACAAAAACGTGTGACATATTAGGTAAAAAACTGGATTTTTTTTCAAAGGTCGAAAAATCGACTAGCTTAGAAAAAGTGGTTTGATGTAACCCAAACGTTTCCGTTTCTAAAACTGTGGATTTTTCGACCTTCGAGAAACGCTCCAGAAATTTTTGCACACACTCTGATATCCATCCTAAGACGAAGTGTTAAGTTTTTTCATTTTTTGAATTTCTATGAAAATAAACTATTAAATTTCAGTTAAATTCGAGTTGGGAAAAAAACAGAAGAAAACTAGAGAACCCTGCTGGATGGGCCATGAGTATTGCTTCCCCGCGTCCATGCTCCACGTTAATGGGCTTAGTTCAAACCGCGTTACATGTCTGACGGCCTAACTGAAAAGTTTTTTAGTTTTGATTTGAATAAATCAGCACCACATCTTGTTAAATTCAAAAAATTCAGAAAAAGTTTTAACCAACGGATTATGTTCACAAAAACGTGTGACATATTGGGTAAAAAAAACTGGATTTTTTTTCAAAGGTCGAAAAATCGACTAGCTTAGAAAAAGTGGTTTGATGTAACCCAAACGGTTCCATTTCTAAGAATGTGGATTTTTCGACCTTCGAGAAACGCTCCAGAATTTTTTGCACACACTCTCGTATCCATTCTAAGACGAACTGTGAAGGTTTTTTCATTTTTTGAATTTCTGTAAAAATAAACTACTAAATTTCAGTTAAATTCGAATTGGAAAAAAGAGAAGAAACTAGAGAACCCAGCTGGATGGGCCATGAGTGTTCCCTACCCACCGCTCCATCGCCTCCCTAAGGACTATAAAAAGGGCCGCCTCTCATCGTCCCTTTCACATACAAACCCTAGAGGCTCTCTCCCCAACCCTTGCCGCCACCGTCTCAACAAGAGTTGACGCCATGGCTGGGAGAGGCGGAGGCCGACGTGGTCGTGGCCGTGGCCGCGGCAGAGCTGCACGCTCGCCGTCGCACGCCACACACCGTCGGCTTCATCGCCGGAGATGGACGTGGAGGGGCCCGTGCTGTTCGAGTTCGTCCTCGTACTCAAGGGCGACCCACGCGGCATCCAGAGACTTCCTGACCCCTTCGCCGTCTATGTCGCCGGCGACGATCGACCGGGCACGCTGCATCTGCGGGAGGCTTCGTCCGGCTTCTACCGGTGGATCGTCGACATGATATACGACGGGCGCGGCAAGATGTACCTCCACATCGGCTGGGAGAAGTTCGCGCGCCACCACAGACTCGAAGCCGGCTTCATCCTCCTGTTCACCTACTATGGCGACAGGGACTTGAGCGTCAAGGTTTTCGACGAGACGCGCCGCCGCCGGACAACAATGACAACCACGGCGACAAAGACCGACGAGGAGGACGACTGATGAAGAGTGTTGTTTCTTCGCAGCGAATACGTGCACGGAAGTTTCTGGGTGTTCGCCTCATCCTCCCGCTGGATTTTCCAGTTTGGGTGACTGGGGATTGTTAGCAGTGAACACAGGAAACCTTGGATGCACGGTCTAGTTAGGTTTAGTTTTTTTGCAAAATTTTATATTTGTGTCCACCATGGTTCAAAATATGTATTAGTTTATGGAAAACCATGTCCCAATTATGTATTAGTTTGTGGAAAACCATGTCCCAATTATGTATTAGTTTGTGAAAATTGAAATGAAAATACCAAAAAAAAGTATTTTAAAGGTTTCGTGTGTTCACACGAAACCTTCGATGCCAAATCAAGTGGATGGATGTGGATGTGGATGTGGATGGGGTTGCCAGGGTGAGTCCAACTGAGTGCATGGTTATTTCATGTGAGAAACCTAGGAGACTTAACACGGAATGGTGCATGGTCTATTTAGTCAACGTCGAAATAATCACAAGTACACAAATATGTGACTATTTTTTACCTCAAACTCATATGTGACTATTTTTTACTCCTTTCTTACCTGTACCTTCTATGGTAATCAAACTTGTTGATTTTAGATAACATCTCTACGTGGCAATGACTTTGTTATCGAGGGATCGAACAAGTTTGGCTACGGAGACGAGCGATCTATGTGAAAAACAATCTATGCATGAGAATAACAAACAAGGCATTCATGCATAACAGTTATAACTAGCATTTATCTAGATAAAAGAGTAACAGTTATAACTAGCATTTATCTAAACAAGGCATTCATGCTTAAAAGTTATAACTAGCATTTATCTAAACAAGGCATTCATGCATAACTGTCATAACTAGCATTTATCTAAGGCGCCTTTATCTAAACAAGCAGGCATTCATGCATAACAGTCATAACTAGCATTTATCTAAACAAGCAGGCATTCATGCATAACACTGGAGATATAAGTTCTTAATTAGTACTAAGAAATTCCATAAGTAGAACTTAAGGTTCTACGTACACACATTAAACCTAAAAGTTCTTAGTTATCCATTACAACCAGACAGAAATAAGCTCCAAGGACATAACATATATACGGGGACGAGCATCGGGCTGAGGCATGCATGGTAGGTTCAGATGTTGCGACGCCTCTTGAGGATCCTGCCGGAACGGGGAAGGCGAGGACCCAGCAGAAACCTTGCAAGTGCCTCGTGGTCAGCCTTGCCCTGCCACTCGCGGGCGCTGTTGCGAGTGTCCATAGCATGCATCTCAAGGGAAGCCAGCGCGCCGTCCTTCACCTTGCAGGGACAGAAGGGGCAAGCATGCTTTCCCCTCCGCACTGTCTTCAGAATCCGAGACTCGAATCCCTTGACCTGCCTCTGCACGTAGGACTCAAAGTTGTCCTCGTCGACGTCGTCGTCTGTGTTGTACTGCAAATAAAGGGGCACGTGTGAGGAAGCGGCTAAAGGATGCAGAACATGGTATGGTATTCACAAAGTTCATATCTTCTTAATATTAACTGCTAAATTTAATGAGTAATTCTTACAATTCATACTTGAGGAACATAGAGAGCAAACTTTAACCATGGGAGTTTGGATACACGATTTACAAACTGTTAAAGATAATGTATTTATGCTTTCTATCTTGGTACAAGATTTACATACCGCCAAGAAAGGACTTTCCACACATTCGGCAAACCTGAAGAGTCACTACTAAGCATGAATAATTTCAAAAATAATAGCTTACTAAGAGTTTCTACGACATCCAAAAACAAATCAACTGTAGGTAGGCATTCTTCAACCACCTAAAATTTCTAGGTTTGCAAGTTGTCAAAAGGCAATCCATTTTTGGTTACCTTGTCACATATGTTGCTGATTTTGTTTCCTATAGTACTTTTTTCATGAAGAAAGCAGTAGCTTTCATTTGAACATATCTTTTATTTTTCTTAGTGGAAGTCCAATTACTATTTTTCTGTTATGTTTATAATTTGAGCATAAGTTTGAATTTTCTTAGGACTTTATGTTCTTATGCAAGCGGCAGACATAAAGCAGTAGCTGATATAATAAATATTATTTCTGGTTTGTTTGATACATACATCAGGATGTAAATGATGAGTTTTCCATCTGACATACTCTTTATTTTCCATATGTTGGCATAGAACAATATAGTGTTGATCTACATAAAAAAGCTTTCCCATAATTCACTGAATCTACAGGGAAACGGGGCAAGGACCTGATCCACAATCAAGGTCTGAAATACCAATACTTTTTCCTTGTTTAACACTTGTCAGCACATATGTTTAGTATTTATGTCTGTAAAAATTTAGATGTGCCTTATATTGCTTTTCTACACGGTTCAACACTCTGTTAACTATGTTTTTCTTGTTTAAAAATTCAAATGAGAGGTCTGTATTAAAAAGTGGTTCTCAAGTCGTTTATCATACATTCTTGCGTATCCAAATCATGGTAAACAGCAAACCTTCAGCTCTTGACCCATTTCAATCCCCAACGGCAAATAGGCTCATTTCTATATGAAGAAGCTCCAAACCAACTTAGTATGACTGCAACTTTCATTTATATTAGGCAAGTGGCTTATTTAGTAGTTGTATCTTATTTGTTGTTTGAGAATAATTTAGCTGAATCCACAATAGTTTGAATGATATCGTCTTCTTATAGTGGTACACAGTAATGATTTTAATACAAAGTTTATTGCTTTGGATACAAGATCACAATGGTAGAAGAAGTGCAAGAAAAATGAATGTTTGTTGCTTTGGATACAAGATCACAACGGGCATTCAACTAGTAATATTAACTCGCCAATGTTTGTTGCTTTTAATACAAGATCCACTTATTTCTGGACGGAGGGAGTAGATCTAACTCGCAGGGCTCGATGTACTCGAGGACATAGCTGCGATTACTGGATCGACATAGCATCCACGCGCATCTACTACATCTACTTTGCAGGGGTTACCAGATCTGAGAGGGGAGACATAGATTTACCTCGCAGGGCTGGACGTACTGGCTGGCCTCGTACATGGCGTCGATTTCCTTGTACGCCGCCTCCCTATCGGCAGCGGCGCGAGCAGCAGCAGCAGCCACCGCATCAGCGATGCCGCCCAGATCAGCACCAGCAGCTCCCGCGCCGATGTCCGCCGCCGCACCAGAAGGCGCAGCCACTCCCGCTCCCGCTCCCGCTCCCGCAACCTCTCCCGCGGCCGCCCCCGCAGCCGCAGCCGCAGCCGCTCCCTCTCCGCCCTCCAAACCAGCAGCAGCCGCGGCTAGGTTCATGTCCATTGCCGGATCTGTGCTTCGCCGAAAAAATGGGAGTTTAGGGAGAGAGGCTTCGTTCGCCGAAGAACTAGGGTTAGGGTTTTCTCTCCTCTGCTTTTTGCCGGAAATGGGGATGGTGGGGAGGGGATGCGGCCGACTGGGGATAAAGTAGTGGACTCTTTTGGACTGTGCGCGTGTGCGTGGACCCGTGTGTGGACCCGTGGGCATTGACGGGCGTGTACGCGGAAGGGGCGTGTACGCGGAAGGGGTACGGGCGTGTACGCGGAAGAGGTGTACGGGCGTGTATGTATTCTCGCGGTGATACGCGTACCTCCTCGGGCTAACGGGTCCTACGGGTTTTGGAGCGGGCATTTCTATACCCGAATCGAAGTTGAAAAGACGATCCTGCCCCTCGCCGCGGAGTAATCTGGGTCGTCCTTGTGTTCCGCTCAACATACATGTTCGACGTTGGGGGTCTATGGAAGCACACGCCTTTCTTTTATCCTTCGAAATCTCCATCTTCGGGCTGGGGGCAGTCGGCTCGTGCCGGCTGCCGCCAGTCTTACTTTAGAGCTTCGAAATCTCCATCTTCGGGCTGGGGACGGTCGGTTCTTGTCGGCTGCCGCCAGTCTTACTTTAGGACTTCGAAAATTCGCATTTTTCAGCTTATTTCGGCTTCGATGATTTCTGACTTGCTTCTTCTTGCAGCGGCCTTCCCGGAAACGCAGGATGCAGCGTTAGCGGCCGTTGGCGTTGCGCGTGAGTCCAGGAGGCGGGCGACTGGCGAGGGTAGCTCGGAGTACTTCACCATGGAGGACTATATGGCGTCCATGGCTGCCCGCGTCAAGCCCATCACCAAGCTTGGCTGGGAGCTCCGGAAGGCGGCTGAGGAGCTGGTCCCGATGCTGTGGCCCACGGAGGCGGTGCCACAAGATATCTCCAACCTCACCTCCTTGATGGAGCAGGCGCCGGAACGCTTCCTCGACTGGAAGGATTCGGCCACGCGCGCTGGAGCCGACATGGCGCTGTCCTTTGTCCTCTCTTGGTACAACGAGGTGGACCTTGGGCAGCTCGAGTACCGGCGAGCCGACGTGGAGGGCAAGCTCCCGGCCGAATACAAGGCTGCCCGGCTTGCGCGAGCCAGCGCCATCGCCGAATTCGTCGACAAGAGCCTCTTCATCGCGGACCCGGACCCTCAATCTGATGAGGAGTACGAGATGGAAGATGAGGAGGCGGAAGACGCGCCTGGGGACGACCCGGCAGCCGGCCCCTCTGATGCCCCTCCGGCTGGTCCTTGATTTACCTGTCTTTCAGTTGTTGCTTTTGCCAAGACAATTTATTAAATCCCCGGGATGCCGGGTGCATATGTATGGATATTATTATCTCTTTTATTAGGTCACATTTTAATGTGTTTGTTAATCATTTGTGTGCCGACTTGCTTTCTTTCGACTTGTTCGCTTTTTCCCGTCCGTCCCACTCTTTGGCTTTGCTCTTGCCGGTCGTACGTCCGACTTGCGATCCGTCGCCAGATCAAGAGCGGGCCGCTGGGTGAGGCCGATAGTATTTCAGTCGAACGAGCCGAATTCGGCAATTCGGCACTTTTATGAAAAGTTGCAAGTCAACTCGCTTTTACTCTTTCTCTTAGTCGTCTTTCGCGTGCCGGCTCCCTAGGCCTTACTCCCGCCAGCCGGACAGCCGGGTTGCGGTCTGTAGCTGGATCGGAAGCCGGCTGTCGGAAACCGGATCACGTTACTGAGCCGGCCGCGTGAGAGGGTTTAAGCCAATTGGCGAAATAAAGTAGAGTGCGCGAAAAACTTGTCGGAAACGGCGCTCTTGGCGCATGCTTTTTCATAGCTTAGAAAAGGGGTACAAGGGATACATTCATTTCTGCTCTCAAGTATAAAATGGTCGAAGCAACCTGACATTCCAGGGACATTTAGTCTCCTCGTCAGTTTTGTTTGCCTTGTTTTTCTTAGCCTCTTGGGCATCTATGAGATAGTAGGAATCATTGCCTACTGCCTTGCTCACGATGAAGGGACCCTCCCACGGGGATGACAGTTTATGCTGTCCGGCTGTCCGTTGGATCAGCCGGAGCACTAGGTCTCCTTCTCGGAATGCTAAGGACTGGACCTTCCGGCTGTGATAGCGACGGAGGCTTTGCTGGTATACAGTGGACCTGGATTCGGCCATCAACCGGACCTCTTCAACCAGGTCGACTCCATCTTCGCGAGCTTCTCTGGCTTCAGCTTCTGTGTATAGCTTGATCCTTGGCGCGTCGTGCTCGATATCAGTCGGCAGGACGGCTTCGGCCCCGTATACGAGGAAGAAGGGTGTGAAGCCGACTGAGCGGTTTGGCGTCGTGCGCAGGCTCCACAGCACACTGGGCAGCTCTTCAATCCAGCAGCCGGCCGAGCGCTCGAGCGGCTCCACCAGCCGGGGCCGGATGCCGGCTAGGATCAAGCCGTTTGCTTTCTCCACTTGGCCGTTTGACTCCGGGTGCGCCACGGACGATAGGTCCATTCGGATCCCCATCTCTCCGCAGTAGCGTTTGAAAATGCCTTCGGCGAAGTTGCTGCCATTGTCGGTGATGATGCTGTGGGGGTAGCCGTATCTTACGATTATTTCCTTGAGGAATGTGACGGCTGTGGAGCCGTCCAGCTTCTTTATTGGCTTGCCCTCGATCCACTTGGTGAATTTGTCAATCATCACCAAGAGATGAGTCATGCCGCCTCGCGCTGTTCTGAACGGGCCTACCATATCCAAGCCCCATACGGCAAACGGCCATGTGATGGGGATGGTTTTTAAGGCGGAAGCCGGCGTGTGCTTTTGCTTGGCGAAGCGTTGGCAGCCGTTGCACTTCTTCACCAGTTCTTCTGCGTTCGAGCGCAATGCCGCAAGAAAACCGTGCCGGAAGGCTTTGGCCACTATGGCTCTGGATGAGGCGTGATGTCCGCACTCTCCTTGATGGATTTCCCGTAGGAGTTCAATCCCTTCAGCCGGCTCGACGCACCGCTGGAACAACCCACTTACGCTGCGTTTGTACAGCTGGTGGTTGATGATTGTATAGGCCTTGGCCCTTCTCTCAATCTGCCTGGCCTGGACTCTATCATCAGGCAGCACACCGTCGGTGAGGTAGGAGAGGAATTCTTGTGCCCATGAAGGTACGCATCTTATCTCGAATACGCTGACCAACAGGGCCTCCTGCGTGGGAGCTTCCGGATTCGACTGCATGGTCGCCGGGTTCGGCTTGCTAGCCGGCGGGTTCGGCTTGCTAGCCCCCGAGTTTGGCGATGAAGCCCCCGGGTTGGACTGAGAAGTCCCCGGGTTCGGCATGATAGCCGGCGGGTTCGGCTTGTTAGCCCCCGACTTGGGCGATGAAGCCCCCGGGTTCGGCTGAGCAGCCCCCGGGTCAGCCGGCACGAATATTGAATCCGAATCCGGTGACGGTATCATGGACGGTTTCTTGAGAATCGTCAAGGCGACACCCGGCGGAATGGCTTGCCGGGTTGAGCCAATCTTGGATAAGGCGTCAGCCGCTTCGTTGTTTGCTCGTGGCACATGGTGGAATTCGCAGCCGTCGAAGAAGCCGGATAGCTGCTGGACGTGGAAGCGGTACGAGGCCATGTTGGCGTCCTTCGCGTCCTGGGCCGCTCGATGCTTGCTGTACAACCAAGTCGGAGTCGCCGAAGCAGAGTATGCGACACACGCCAATCTCCTTGGCCAGCTTCAGCCCATGAATGAGCGCTTCATACTCCGCTACATTGTTGGATGCGGCGAAGTGGATCTGCAGGACGTAGTCCAGCCGATCTCCTTTGGGGGAGGTGATGACGATGCCGGCTCCCAAGCCGTTGCGCATCTTCGAGCCGTCAAAGTGCATCTTCCAATGTGTGGAATCCGGCACAGGCGGCAGGTATTGCATCTCGGCCCAGTCGACGAAGAAGTCCGCGAGGATCTGCGACTTGATGGCTGTGCGCGGCTCGTAGAGGATGGTGTGGGCGGCTAGCTCCAGAGCCCACTTGGCAACTCGGCCGTTGGCGTCTTTGCTGCCAATGATTTCCGCCAAGGGCGCTGTGGCAACCACCTTGATGGGGTGCTCTTGGAAGTAGTGCTTGAGCTTCTTGGCCGCCATGTACACGCCGTAGGTGACCTTCTGGTAGTGGGGGTAGTTTTGCTTCGACTGGGAGAGCACTTCGCTAAGGTAGTAGACTGGGCGCTGGACCAGCTGCTCCCTGCCGTCTTCTTTGCGCTCCACCACCAGGACAACGCTGACCACTCGATTGGTGGCTGCGATGTATAACAGCATCGGCTCCATTGAAGCCGGCGTTGCAAGGATTGGCGCGGTTGAGAGCACGCGCTTCAAGTCACGGAAGGCTTCATCCGCCTGTGGTGACCAGACGAACTTGTCCGCCTTCTTCATTAATTGATATAGGGGTAGTGCCTTCTCCCCCAGCCGGCTGACGAAGCGGCTCAAGGAAGCCAGGCAGCCAGCGAACTTCTGGACGTCCTTGAGGCACTGCGGCAGTTCCATCTTCTCCAGGGCACTGATCTTCTCCGGGTTGGCTTCGATCCCTCGCTGAGAGACGAGGTAGCCAAGGAGCTGGCCAGACGGCACGCCGAAAGTGCACTTGGCCGGGTTGAGCTTCATCCGAAATCTTCTCAGATTGGTGAAGGTTTCTCTCAGGTCATCAAGGAGGGTAGTTGTCTCCTTGGTCTTTACAACGACATCATCCACATATGCGTGAACGTTTCTGCCGATTTGATCCTGCAAGCATTTTTGCATGCACCTTTGGTAGGTGGCGCCTGCATTTTTCAAGTCGAACGGCATAGTCGTGTAGCAATAAGCCCCGTACGGGGTAATGAACGAAGTCTTTATTTGATCAGCCGGATTCAAAGGAATCTGGTGGTAGCCTGAATAGGCATCTAGGAAAGACAACAGTTCACAGCCGGCAGTCGAGTCTATGACTTGATCTATGCGCGGCAGGGGGAAGGGGTCCTTCGGGCACGCCTTGTTCAGGCTGGTGTAGTCGATACACATGCGCCAGGAGCCGTTCTTCTTCAAAACCAGGACCGGGTTTGCCAACCAGTCCGGGTGCAGCACTTCCATGATGAAGCCGGCTGCCAGCAGCCGGGCGATTTCTTCACCGATGGCCTTCCTTCTTTCTTCGGCGAAGCGCCTGAGAGGCTGCTTCACCGGCTTGGCTTCAGGCCGAACGTGGAGGTGGTGCTAAGCCAACTCCCTCGGCACACCCGGCATGTCTCTTGGAGTCCATGCGAAGATGTCCCGATTCTCACGGAGGAAGCTGGTGAGCTCGCTTTCCTATTTCCTGCTCAAGCCGGCACCGATGGTGACGTACTTGTCCGGCTGCGCCGGGTCCAGCAGGATCTTCTTGGTGTTGTCGGCCGGCTGGAAGTGAGTCGTCCCAGCCGGGTTGCCTGCAGCCGGCATGTCTGTCTGCGCGGCCTTGGCGAGGGCGACGGCGTCGTGGATGAGCTGCTTCTCGGTGGCGGTGACCAGCGTCTGGGCCATCTTGGAGCTCTGCGTGGCGCAGTCCATGGAGCGGCGATAGTCGCCGGCTATGGTGATGACCCCCTTGGGGCCAGGCAGCTTCATCTTCAGGTACCCGTAGTGGGGCACCGCCATGAACTTGGTCAGGGCCGGCCTGCCCAGGAGCGCGTGGTAGGGACTCACGAGGTCCACCACCTCGAACTCGATTCTCTCGGTGCGGAAGTGGTCCGGCTTCCCGAACATCACCTCCAGCGTGATCCGGCCAATCGGCTGGCAGCAGTGGCCTGGCACGATGCCATGGAAGACGGTGGGGGTGGGGCGCAACTCGGCCTCTTGGATGCCCAGCTTGCGGGCGGTGTCGCGGTAGAGGATGTTGATGCTGCTGCCCCCGTCGATGAGGACGCGCGAGAAGCGCACGCTGCGCCGGGTTGTGCCGATGGTGGGGTCGAGGACCATGGCATAGCTGCCCGGCTTCGGCAGGGCAGCCGGTGTGTCGCGGCGATCAAAAGTGATGGCCTGCTCTGAACAGTTTAGGTACTGGGGGACCGGCGGTATGACTGCGTTGACCTCGAGGGAACGGCTCTGCTGGCTCGTCTTGTCCTCAGGCTCGGAGGTGAAGATGATGTAGGTGGCATCTTCGGCCAGATATCGGCCATGGTGCACCTGGTTAGCCTCGTGGTGCTCGAGGTTGGCGTTCTCTACGCCGGCTTGGCCACCCGGCCCGCCGGCTGGTGGAGGCGGGGGTGGGGGCGGGAGAGGTTCACCGCTTGTCAGCCGCTTCATGAAGTGGCAGTCGCGGGTGGTGTGGTTGGAGGGTGTCGGGGGGAAGACCCCGGATAGGGCAATGGACGCGGAGCAGCCGGCTGGCCACTGGCCGGCTCGCGGTAAAGGCCGGCTGAGGAGCAGCCGGCTGGCGCCGTGGCCGGCTGGTCCGGAAGCCGGCTGGCTCTAGGTCCTAGTCGGCCTGGCTACGGCCACCAATGCTGTAGCTGGGCCGGCTTCTACAAGCCATATCCGACTGGGGTTTGTACCTCAGACCGACTCGAGGCTGGCGAGTCTTGCACTGGAAGGAACCGGGTAGGTGATCCGGGTTCCCAAAGTCCACGCTGACTCCATCTTCCGTAAAACGCGGGGCACTGTGGAGCAATAGTGCCACGCGCCGGACAGGCCGTCAGGGCTTACGACGATCCGTACCGCTACTGATGGCTGACGGCGACAGGGACACCTCCTCCATACCGCTGACCGTGGCAGCCGGATGGGACAGGCCACGATGCCTCAACCACTCCTGACGTCACCGCCTCGGGAAGGAGCGGAAGCCGGAGCCGGCCAAGCCGGCCAGTAAACTATAGGGTCTTATGTGTAAAGTGCCGGTGCCTATATAAGCCGCACTACCCCCTCTCGTGCAGGGGATCGATCATTTATTGCTTTCACCCACCTACAGAGCCGCCCTGAGAGAGAGACCATATTCTTCCTTAGCCTCTCAGGAGCAGCCGGACACAGCTCTAGGAGCACCATTGTATTGTGTGATCATCATATACACTCATAGCAGGAGTAGAGGTTTTACCTCCATCGGAGGGCCTCGAACCTGGGTACGTCGCCGTGTCGCTCGTGCCCATACCCGCATCCGGATACCGCCGTGAGATCCCTCAGGAACCACTTCGATTAGCCACCCTATGACATATGCCGTGACGATACCACGACATTTGGCGCCCACCGTGGGGCCTTCAGCATCCTCGGCCGGTGTCTTCATCCGGACGGGCCTCACCACCACCACCGGCGAGCGAGTCGCCTGTGCTTGATCCGGAGATTCGGCTCCTCGATCGCGCGGCGACAACGCTGGCTGCTTCGCTGACCGGCCCTTCCCAGCCGGCGGCAGCGTCATCTCCTTCGGCGGCCTCGACGTCTACGTCGCCACCGTCGCACCGCCGCGCTACCCGCGGCAGGTGCTGCGCTGCGCTAGCCCTCCTCCGCGAGCCGGCAGCAGCGCTCCCGCCAGCCCCGCCGTCGTGCAAGTCATGATGGCTGGCGACGAGCTCCCCACCAAGAACCCGCGCATGCGCGGCCCCAACCTGGAGCACAACATCGACCCCAACGCCTCCGGCTCGGGCCCGAAAGCGCCACCACCACCGTCCCGGCTGGATGCAGTCCGGGCAAAGCTGAGCACCCCGCTCACGCCTGGCGGAGACCCCACCGCCATCGAGGCGGACTTGGAGGCGCACCGCCAGCTCCTCCTCAAGCAAACCGAAGAGCTGGCTGCTGCCAAGCGCCAGATGGAGATCACCCAGCGCGAGTACAACCGCGCCCACGGCCTCACTCCAGGCGGCGACGAGCCAAGCCGAGCTGGTCACATCCGCCGCAGGGGCCGCGACCTTGGCGCTGAGATCGCCCGCGACGGCGCTCCTTCGCCGGCTCCGTCCGCGGAGCTCCCCGTCTACAACACCCCCGACAAGAACGTGCGCGCGGCAGAAGCCGCCGCAGAAGAGCTGAACCGCCTCGAAGGCGAAGAGTTACGCCGCCGCACTGGCGGGTGACTGAGCTGCTCAACGCAGCCAACAGGCAGATCGCCGACCCCAGGTATGTCAATGCCCCCAGAGCTTCTCACGCTCGTGGAGCTACAGGCAACGACAGGGAAGGCGCCAGGGACACGGCCGAGTCCTCCTCCCCAGCACCAAGCCGGCGCCATGATTCCCGGGCCACGCACAGCTCGGGCCGGCCAAGCCACCAGCCGAGCGGCAGCAGCCGCAGCCGGCCCCCTCCAAGCCGGAACCAGGAGCAAGACTCCGGGCCCCGCCGTCATCACCGGCCGGCTCCGAAGCAGCGGCGCACGCCAGCCGGCACACTCCCGGCTGGGCCCGCGCATCGAGCCCGCTCGACGCCCGAGACCGCCTCGACCGGCTGGTTCAATCCCGCATCGCGGAAGAAGAGGGGCCAGCCGGCCCAAAGTGCTTCGGGCCGCGGATCCTCAACGAGCCCATGGTCGATGGCTTCCAGCTCCCGCGCGACACCCCCAAGTACGACGGCACCGCCAAGCCGGAAGACTGGCTGCTGGACTACTCCACGGCAGTCGGCATCGCCAAGGGCAACAAGCGCCGGGCTGTGCGCTACTCCCCTCATGCTACTCGGCTCCGCCCGCACGTGGCTCAACAACCTGCCAGCCGGCAGCATAAACGGCTGGCTGGACTTGCCGCCTTCATCAGCAACTTCACCGGCACTTATCGCCGGCCGGGTCGCCCTCAACAGCTTGAGATGTGCAAGCAGGGCCCGGACGAGACGGATCGCGCATACCCGACGCGCGGGTGCGAGATGCGCAACTCTTGCGAGGGCGTGCACGAGATGCAAGCCATCAGCTTCTTCATGGGCGGCTGCCGACCCAACACCATGCTGTGGCACAAGCTACGCCGCAGCGAGCCCAAGACGATGGCCGCCTTGATGGTCATCGCAGACAAGTACGCGCTGGCAGAGGAAGCCGGCAAGGCGCCGGCTGATGTTTCACCGGCCCGGCAAGACGGGACAACAACAAGCCGGCCGAGGGCGCCTCGCACGGCAGCCGGCGGGACAACTACCGCGGCAAGCGTCACAGCGACCAGCCGGACCGCCGGTACGGCTCCGCCCACGTGGCCGCCGTGGCAGACAACGCGGCAGGCGGCAGCCGCCGCCAGAAGCAAGACCGGCAGTGGAAGCCGAAGTACACCTTCGAGCAGATGCTCGACTCGCCGTGCAAGTACCACAGCGGCAAGAACCCCTCCAACCACACCACCCGCGACTGCCACTTCATGAAGCGGCTGACAAGCGGTGAACCCCTCCCGCCTCCCCCCCCCGCCTCCACCAGCCGGCGGGCCGGGTGGCCAAGCCGGCGCAGAGAACGCCAACCTCGAGCACCACGAGGCTAACCAAGTGCACCATGCCGGCCGATATCTGGCCGAAGACGCCACCTACATCATCTTCACCTCCGAGCCCGAGGACAGGACGAGCCAAGAGCGCCGTTCCCTCGAGGTCAACGCGGTCATACCGCCGGTCCCCGCACCTAAACCGGTCAGAGCAGGCCATCACTTTTGATCGCCGCGACACACCGGCTGTCCTGCCGAAGCCGGGCAGCTACGCCATGGTCCTCGACCCCACCATCGGCACAACCCGGCGCAGCGTGCGTTTCTCGCGCGTCCTCATCGACGGCGGCAGCAGCATCAACATCCTCTACCGCGACACCGCCCGCAAGCTGGGCATCCAGGAGGCCGAGTTGCGCCCCACCCCCACCGTCTTCCATGGCATCGTGCCAGGCCATTGCTGCCAGCCGATCGGCCGGATCACGCTGGAGGTGATGTTCGGGAAGCCGGACCACTTCCGCACTGAGAGAATCGAGTTCGAGGTGGTGGACCTCGTGAGTCCCTACCACGCGCTCCTGGGCAGGCCGGCCCGACCAAGTTCATGGCGGTGCCCCACTATGGGTACCCGAAGATGAAGCTGCCCGGCCCCAAGGGGTCATTACCGTAGCCGGCGATTATCGCCGCTCCATGGACTGCGCCACGCAGAGCTCCAAGATGGCCCGTACGCTGGTCATCGCCACCGAGAAGCAGCTCATCCACGACGCCGTCGCCCTCGCCAAAGCCGCGCGCAGACAGACATGCCGGCTGCGGCAACCCGGCTGGGACGACTCACTTCCAGCCGGCCGACAACACCAAGAAGATCCTGCTGGACCCGGCGCAGCCGGACAAGTTCGTCACCATCGGTGCCGGCTTGAACAAGAAATAGGAAAGCGAGCTCACCAGCTTCCTCCGTGAGAATCGGGACATCTTCGCATGGACTCCAAGAGACATGCCGGGTGTGCCGAGGGAGTTGGCTGAGCACCACCTCCACGTCCGGCCTGAAGCCAAGCCGGTGAAGCAGCCTCAGTGCGCTTCGCCGAAGAACGAAGGAAGGCCATCGGTGAAGAAATCGCCCGGCTCCTAGCTGCCGGCTTCATCATGGAAGTGCTGCACCCGGACTGGTTGGCGAACCCGGTCCTGGTTTTGAAGAAGAACGGTTCCTGGCGCATGTGTATCGACTACACCAGCCTGAACAAGGCGTGCCCGAAGGATCCCTTCCCCTGCCGCGCATAGATCAAGTCATAGACTCGATCGCCGGCTGTGAACTGTTGTCTTTCTTAGACGCCTATTCAGGCTACCACCAGATTCCTTTGAATCCGGCTGATCAAATAAAGACTTCGTTCATTACCCCGTACGGGGCTTATTGCTACACGACTATGCCGTTCGGCTTGAAAAATGCAGGCGCCACCTACCAAAGGTGCATGCAAAAATGCTTGCAGGATCAAATCGGCAGAAACGTTCACGCATATGTGGATGATGTCGTTGTAAAGACCAAGGAGACGACTACCCTCCTTGATGACCTGAGAGAAACCTTCACCAATCTGAGAAGATTCCGGATGAAGCTCAACCCGGCCAAGTGCACATTCGGCGTGCCGTCTGGCCAGCTCCTTGGCTACCTCGTCTCTCAGCGAGGGATCGAAGCCAACCCGGACAAGATCAGTGCCCTAGAGAAGATGGAACTGCCGCAGTGCCTCAAGGACGTCCAGAAGTTTGCTGGCTGCCTGGCCTCCTTGAGCCGCTTCGTCACCGGCCGGGGGAGAAGGCACCGCCTGTATCAACTAATGAAGAAGGCGGACAAATTCGTCTGGTCACCGCAGGCGGATGAGGCCTTCCGTGACTTGAAGCGCGTGCTCTCAACCGCGCCAATCCTTGCAACGCCGGGTTCAATGGAGCCGATGTTGTTGTACATCGCAGCCACCAATCGAGTGGTTAGCGTTGTCCTGGTGGTGGAGCGCAGAGAAGCCGGCAACAGGGAGCAGCTGGTTCAGCGCCCAGTTTACTACCTTAGCGAAGTGCTCTCCCAGTCAAAGCAAAACTACCCCCATTACCAGAAGGTCACCTACGGCGTCTACATGGCGGCCAAGAAGCTCAAGCACTACTTCCAAGAGCACCCCATCAGGGTGGTTGCCACAGCACCCTTGGCGGAAATCATCGGCAGCAAGGATGCCAACGGCCGGGTTGCCAAGTGGGCCCTGGAGCTGGCCGCCCACACCATCCTCTACGAGCCACGCACAGCCATCAAGTCGCAGATCCTCGCGGACTTCTTCGTCGACTGGGCTGAGATGCAGTACCTGCCGCCTGTGCCGGACTCCACACACTGGAAGATGCACTTCGACGGCTCGAAGATGCGCAACGGCTTGGGAGCCGGCATCGTCATCACCTCTCCCAAGGGGGACCGGCTGGACTACGTCCTGCAGATCCACTTCGCCGCCTCCAACAATGTGGCGGAGTACGAAGCGCTCATTCATGGGCTGAAGCTGGCCAAGGAGATTGGCGTGCGTCGCATACTCTGCTTCGGCGACTCCGACTTGGTTATACAGCAAGCATCTGGCGACTGGGATGCGAAGGACGCCAACATGGCCTCATACCGCTTCCATGTCCAGCAGTTATCCGGCTTCTTCGACGGCTGCGAATTCCACCATGTGCCACAAGCAAATAACGAAGCGGCTGATGCCTTATCCAAGATTGGCTCAACCCGGCAAGCCATTCCGCCGGGTGTCGCCTTGGCGGTTCTCAAGAAGCCGTCCATCATACCGTCACCGGACTCGGATTCAATATTCGTGCCGGCTGACCCGGGGGCTGCTCAGCCAAACCCGGGGGCTTCGTCGCCCAAGTCGGGGGCTAACAAGCCGAACCCGCCAGCTACCATGCCGAACCCGGGGACTTCTCAGTCTAACCCGGGGGCTTCATCGCCAAACTCGGGGGCTAGCAAGCCGAACCCGCCGGCTAGCAAGCCGAACCCGGCGACCAGGCAGTCGAATCCGGAAGCTCCCACGCAGGAGGCCCTGTTGGTCAGCGTATTCGAGATAAGATGCGTACCTTCATGGGCACAAGAATTCCTCTCCTACCTCACCGACGGTGTGCTGCCTGATGATAGAGTCCAGGCCAGGCAGATTGAGAGAAGGGCCAAGGCCTATACCATCATCAACCACCAGCTGTACAAACGCAGCGTAAGTGGGGTGTTCCAGCGGTGCGTCGAGCCGGCTGAAGGGATTGAACTCCTACGGGAAATCCATCAAGGAGAGTGCGGACATCACGCCTCGTCCAGAGCCATAGTGGCCAAAGCCTTCCGGCACGGTTTTTACTGGCCGACTGCGCTCAGAGACGCAGAAGATTTGGTGAAGAAGTGCAACGGCTGTCAGCGCTTCGCAAAGCAGAGACACCAGCCGGCTTCCGCCTTGAAAACCATCCCCATCACATGGCCGTTTGCCGTATGGGGCTTGGATATGGTAGGCCCATTCAGAACAGCGCGAGGTGGCATGACACACCTCTTGGTGATGATTGACAAATTCACCAAGTGGATCGAAGCCAAGCCAATCAAGAAACTGGACGGGTCCACAGCCGTCACATTCCTCAAGGAAATCATTGTGAGATTCGGCTACCCCCACACCATCATCACCGACAACGGCACCAACTTCTCCCAAGGCATCTTCTCTCGCTATTGCGGGGAAATGGGGATCCGGATGGCCCTATCTTCTGTGGCACACCCAGAGTCCAATGGACAAGTGGAAAAGGCTAACGGCTTAGTCCTAGCCGGCATCCGGCCCCGGCTGGTGGAGCCGCTCGAGCGAGCAGCCGGCTGCTGGATTGAAGAACTGCCCAATGTGCTGTGGAGCCTGCGCACAACGACAAACCGCTCAGTCGGCTTCACACCATTTTTCCTCGTATACGGGGCCGAAGCCGTCTTGCCGACTGATATCGAGCATGACGCACCAAGGATCAAGCTCTACACAGAAGCCGAAGCCAAAGAAGCTCGCGAAGATGGAGTTGACCTGGTCGAAGAGGCCCGGCTGCTGGCTGAGTCTAGATCTACTATCTACCAGCAAAGCCTCCGACGCTATCACAGCCGGAAGGTCCAGCCCTTAGCATTCCGAGAGGGAGACCTAGTGCTCCGGCTGATCCAGAGGACAGCCGGACAGCATAAACTATCATCCCCATGGGAGGGTCCCTTCATCGTGAGCAAGGCAGTAGGCAATGATTCCTACTATCTCATAGATGCCCAAGAGGCTAAGAAAAACAAGCCGGACAAGGCTGACGAGGAGACTAAACGTCCCTGGAATGTCAGGTTACTCCGCCCATTTTACACGTGAGAGCAGGAATGTATGTATCCCTTGTATCCCTTTTGTGAGTTATGAAAAAGCTTGCGCCAAGAGCGCTGTTTCCGACAAGTTTTTCGCGTACTTTACCTTGTTTCGCCAATTGGCTTGAACCCTCTCACGCGGTCGGCTCAGTAACGTGATCCGGTTTCCGACAGCCGGCTTCCGATCCAGCTACAGACCGCAACTCGGCTGTCCGGCTGGCGGGAGTAAGGCCTAGGGAGCCGGCACGCGAAAAACGACTAAGGGAAAGAGTAAAAGCGAGTTGACTGGCAACTTTTCATAAAAGTGCCGGATTGCCGAATTCAGCTCGTTCGACTGAAATACTGTCGGCCTCACCCAGCGGCCCGCTCTTGATCCGGCGACGGATCGCAAGTCGGACGTACGACCGGCAAGGGCACAGCCAAAGAGTGGGGCGGATGGGAAAAAGCGAACGAGTCGAAAGAAAGCAACTCGGCACACAGATGATTAACACACATTAAAGCGTGCCTTAATAAAAGGATAATAACATCGTCTTACATATGCACCCGGCATCCCGGGGATTTAACGAATTGTCTTGGCAAAAGCACAAGGAAACAGGTAAAAGCTAAGCGCCGGCTGGATCAGAACCAGCCGGGGGAGCATCAGCAGAGCCGGCCGCCGGGTCATCCTCGGGCACATCGTCTGCCTCCTCGTCCTCAGCCGCCTCCTCCTCGTCGTCAGACGGCGGATTCGGGTCCGCGATGAAGATGGACTTGTCGACGAAGTCGGCAATGCCGCAGGCGCGGGCAAGCCGAGCAGTCTTGTTCTCCGCCGGGAGTTTGTCCTCCACGCCGGCGCGCCGGAATTCCAACTGGTCGAGGCTAACCTCGTTATACCAGGAGAGCACAAAAGATAGCGCCATATCGGCTCCGGCGCGCGTGGCCGACTCCTTCCAGTCCAAGAAGCGGTCGGGAGCCCTGTCCAGCCAAGCGATGAGCTTGGAGAGATCTTCTGGCAGCGTCTCCGTCGGCCACAGCAGTCGGATCAGCTCCTCCGCCGCCTTCCGCAGCTCCCAGCCAAGCTTGGTGACCGGCTCCACGCGGGCGGCGATGGACGCCAGATAGTCGTCCATGGTGAAGCAGTCGGAGCTCTGCTCCCCAGTGGCCTGCCGGCGATCCTCCCGCGCCCTGCCAACAGCCGCTAACGCCTCCTCCCGCGCCTCAGGGAAGGCCGCTGCAAAGAAGAAAAGCATGTCAGAAGCCATCAAAGCCAAAATAAGCTGAAAAATGCAAATTTTCGAAGTCCTAAAGTAAGCCTGGCGGCAGCCGGCAAGATCCGACTGCCCCCAGCCTGAAGATGGAGATTCCAAAGTCCTAAAGAAAGCCTGGCGACAGCCGGCAAGAACCGACTGCCCCCAGCCCGAAGATGGAGATATCGAAAAAATCAAGTTTCTGCCGCCGGCTGCCAACCTAAGCCGGCAGCCGACGGCCGAAAGCCGGCAAAGGGGAAGGCATAAGACAAAAGACTCACCCGCCAAGCCGCGGTCGAGCGCGCTAAGTTCCTCCAACCACCGCTTGGTGGTGGCCGACAGCTCGTTGGACTTGGTGGTCACCTCTTGCTGGAGCGAAAGCCGTTGCCGTTCCACCTCCTCCAACCTCTTGCTCAGACCCTCCAGCTTTTCCTCTTGTTCCTTCTTGAGGGCGGCAAGTTCCTTGAGATGGTTAGCCTCAAGAAGGCGCAGCCGTTTCAGCTCCCCGTCAGCCACCTTCAGCTTGGCGGCAGCAGCCCGGTTCGCCTCCTCACTTGTGGCGCATTGAGCGCGGGCAACTCGGAGGTCCGACTCAAGCTGCGGGACCCGGGCGGCCTCAGCTGCAAGCCGGCAAAAACAAGCCGTCAAGAAATGAAGCGTAAAAAAGAGTACAAGGCAAAGAGAGAAGGCCTCACCCTTGACAGCCTCCAGCTCGCGAGCCAAGCCGGCTCGCTCGATCTTGGCCTTGTGGTAGCTAGTCACCACCTTGTTGTACAAGACGGTGCGTCGCTCCGTAACCGCCTGAAAGAAACAATCAGATATCCAGACGAAACCCGGACCGGCTCCAAGCAGCCGGACCATGCCTCGGAGGGCTACCAGGATAATAACAAAATTGCAAAAACAAGAAGACACCTACCTTGTCAAGATCCTCCGGCGTTGCTAGCTGGGCAAGGGCCTCGGCGGCCTTGTTCTTAAGGGCGGCCCGGGAGCCGGAGAAGACCATCGGCATGGGGGCCGTACCCGGCTGCCCCTCCCGGTTGCACTCCTCGCAAGTATCCGCCGAATGCCACGCAGCCTCCATGGTGCCGCCCGAGCCAAGGCCGGAGTCGAGGCAGACGGCACATGAAGCAGCCGGGCCCCCTTGGCCACGTGAAGGCCCTCGGTTGGGCCCGGCGGGCCCTCGTCCTCACCAGAGCCCGGAGTCGGCGTCCTTTGAGCGCGCGGCTCCCCCTCGCCGGCTCCTTCCCGGTCGGCTCCCTCCTCGTCGGCTCGGCCGGAGGCGGCGCGGTCGGCGATCGGCCCGGTGGGAGCCGTCGCATCCGGCGCTTGAGGCGCTCCTTTCGAGAACTCTCCAAAGACCACGACGTTGGGCGCGGGCCCGCCAACTCCGGTCGAAGGCGGCGCAGCCCCACCAGCTCCAGCTCCTGCCACGATGGCATGCCCCCGCCAGCTCCGGCTGCCCGCTCCACAAACGGGGCGCGGCGCGGAACATATCGTCTAGGGTCGGCCGGCGCGCCGATCGACCCTGGTCTCCGCGCCGTGCGCCGCAGAAGGCGCGGCAGAAGAAGACGCCCGCAGAAGGTGGCGTGGCCGCAGCGGCACGTTAGCAGCCGGCGGCGTGCGCGCGCGTGCTGAAGGTTGCGGGGTTGGCTCCCTCCTTTGCCGCTGAAGCGGCGACGTGACGGGAGGAGCCTGCCGAGAGCCGCCTCCCTGGGTAAACTTAATCGCGGCCCTAGTCGAACAAGCAAGAAAAGATAAGTACAGAGGAAGGAAAGAAAAGGAATCAAACAACAGAGGAAAAAGAACTCACCCGGCTTTCTCCGGGACCTTCTTGGGCGCCGCCGGCTGTTTCTTGGCCCTTGCCTCCGAAGGCCGTGGACCCGACGCCGGCCCGCTTCCTCCCCTTCGGCGCAGAAGTCGCCGTGCTCGTAGGCGGCGCCGCGCGCAGAGGCACCGCCGGGATGGGCCCCGTGCCGGATTGGGCCGGCTCCGCCTGCTCCTGCTCCTGCTCCTGCTCCTGCCCATGCTCAGGCGAAGGCGGCGGGTTGTGCTCCCCCTGGCCGCCCTGATCCTGCGCCACCGGCAGATCGTCGTCGCCAGCTTGGTCGCCGGCTAAGTCAGCCGGGTCAACGAGATCCGGCGTCCAGACCTTCGTCGCCAAGTCGCCATCCTCGATGCCTTGGCGGGTGAAAAGCTGAAAACAAGACAAGATAAATATCGAGTCGGCCATGCTGCCGCAAGTCGGAAGATGGAAAAACATCAAACTTACCAGTTCAGGCGGCTGCTCTCGATCGTAAGGCGCCAGCCCCCAGTCCCAGTTGTCCGGCATGTTGGCCTTGGTGATGTTGTTCACCCGGTGAGCCACCTGGGACTTGGAGAGCTCCAACTTCGACGTCCGTGTCGGGTCGAGCCGGCCGGACATGTGGCCGATCTTGTGGACGCGCCACTGGAGCGGTATGACCCGGCGCGAGATGTAGGTGCAGAGGAGGTCCTCGGCACTCAGCCGGCCCCCCGTGACGCACGCGCCCAGGAAGTCCCACAGGAGGTTCACCTCCGCGTCCGGGTCCGAGGACTTGGGGTTGTAGCCCCAGTTGATCCGGCCGACTGGCGGAGCCGGGTTGTATTCCGGCAGGTTGAGCCGGTCGAAGGCCGGGCTCTCGTTCCGCACATAAAAGAAAGACATCTGCCAATTCTTTACAGAATCGACAGTCGGAATCCGCGGGAAGGACGTACCCGTACGGGGATAGATGGAGGCGGCGCCGCAGGTCCTCAGGCGGCCTTCGGTCGTCTGCGCCTTGATGTAGAAGAGCCGGCTCCAAAACTCCACGTCCGGCCACAAGCCGGCGTAGCCTTCCATGAAGGCCACGTAGCAGCTGAGGAGGATCATGGCGTTGGCCGGCAGGTGGTGCGGCTGCAGGCCGAAGTGATCGAGGAACCGGCGGAAGAAGTTGGAAGCCGGCAGACCCAATCCGCGGTCGAGATGCGCGCCGAAGACCACGCGTTCGCCGGGCTCCAGCCGAGGCTCCTCCTCCGCGCCCGGCGCCCTGGTAATCGCCCCCGCTGGGATGCGGCGGAGGCGCACGAGCCGGGCAATGTCGTCATCCTGCATATAGGAACCCTTCCAGGAGCCGCTCGGCTGAGCCATCGAGGACGAAGAAGAAGAGGAGGTCCAAGAGAGGCGGAAAGGCGAAGAAGAGCCGCTCCTCGCCGGAGGAGATCGCGGTGGAGAAGTACGCGCCGTCGATGCGCGTGGCCCCGTGGCGCCGGATTGGCGGGTTTGCGGCGGTAGCTCGGCGGAGGATCGTCGGGGCGACCGCTCGCTGAGGTTCGCCAGAAGAACGGAAGAGGAATGGCGTCGGAGCAGCAAAGAACTCGAGTGAAGAGAAGGAGCGAGGCAGGAGCGCGAGGAGGAAGAAAGGGGCAAGTGCCGCCTCGGTACCGCCCCCGCGGCATTTATAGCCGACCGCGGCGGGCGGTTGGCCTCCAAGTGGCCGACGTGGGCCACGTCTCCGGATTTACTGCGCCATAACTCCTCCCACGACCGCTACCGTTACCAGAAACGGCCACACCACGTCGCCCACTACCGCACCGGATCCGGAGGGACATTGATGTGACCAGACGAACCGGCGGCAGAGCCCTGGCGACAGGCCGGTCAAGTCGGGCGCAGGACCCGAGGCGGCGGAGACTCCGGCGCGCAGCGAGCCGGAGCCGGACAAGAAGTTCCACTCGAGCCAAAATTCATCAGCAAGGCGGAGGCGCCATCAGATCTTGCGAGAAAGCAAAAACTGTACAAGTATAAAAAGCGGCCGGCTAGAAGCAGCCGGCAGGAACGAGCCGGATGAGGGCGCAGCCGGCTGAATGGAAATTCTCAGTCGGCCCCTCCAAGTGCCGTCTAATATATTCGAGAAGCCAGGAAAACCTGCCTAGGTCCTTCTAAACGCAGGACCTTGCCAGCTTCGGGGGCTAATGTCGGGGGGAAGACCCCGGATAGGGCAATGGACGCGGAGCAGCCGGCTGGCCACTGGCCGGCTCGCGGCAAAGGCCGGCTGAGGAGCAGCCGGCTGGCGCCGTGGCCGGCTGGTCCGGAAGCCGGCTGGCTCTAGGTCCTAGTCGGCCTGGCTACGGCCACCAATGCTGTAGCTGGGCCGGCTTCTACAAGCCATATCCGACTGGGGTTTGTACCTCAGACCGACTCGAGGCTGGCGAGTCTTGCACTGGAAGGAACTGGGTAGGTGATCCGGGTTCCCAAAGTCCACGCTGACTCCATCTTCCGTAAAACGCGGGGCACTGTGGAGCAATAGTGCCACGCGCCGGACAGGCCGTCAGGGCTTACGACGATCCGTACTGGCTACAGTGGCTGACGGCGACAGGGACACCTCCTCCATACCGCTGACCGTGGCAGCCGGATGGGACAGGCCACGATGCCTCAACCACTCCTGACGTCACCGCCTCGGGAAGGAGCGGAAGCCGGAGCCGGCCAAGCCGGCCAGTAAACTATAGGGTCTTATGTGTAAAGTGCCGGTGCCTATATAAGCCGCACTACCCCCTCTCGTGCAGGGGATCGATCATTTATTACTTTCACCCACCTACAGAGCCGCCCTGAGAGAGAGACCATAGTCTTCCTTAGCCTCTCAGGAGCAGCCGGACACAGCTCTAGGAGCACCATTGTATTGTGTGATCATCATATACACTCATAGCAGGAGTAGAGGTTTTACCTCCATCGGAGGGCCTCGAACCTGGGTACGTCGCCGTGTCGCTCGTGCCCATACCCGCATCCGGATACCGCCGTGAGATCCCTCAGGAACCACTTCGATTAGCCACCCTATGGCATATGCCGTGACGATACCACGACAGAGGGGTTCTTGCCGCTGTGGTACTTGCACGGCGAATCGAGCATCTGCTCGAAGGTGTACTTCGGCTTCCATTGTCGGTCTTGCTTCTGGCGGCGGCTGCCGCCTGCCGCGTTGTCTGCCACGGCGGCCACGTGGGCGGAGCCGTACCGGCGGTCTGGCTGGTCGCTGTGACGCTTGCCGCGGTAGTTGTCCCGCCGGTTGCCGTGAGAGGCGCCGTCTGCCGGCTTGTGCTCAGCCGACTTGTTGTTGTCCCGTCTTGCAGGGGCCAGTGAAATGTCAGCCGGCGCCTTGCCGGCTTCCTCAGCCAGCGCGTACTTGTCGGCGATGGCCATCAAGGCGGCCATCGACTTGGGGTCGCTGCGGCGCAACTTGTGCCACAGCATGGTGTTGGGCCGACAGCCTCCCATGAAGAAGCTGATGGCCTGGATCTCGTGCACACCCTCGCAGGAGTTGCGCATCTCGCACCAGCGCATCAGGTATGCGCGGTCCGTCTCGTCCGGGCCCTGCTTGCACATCTCAAGCTGCTGAGGGCGACCCGGCCGGCGATAGGTGCCGGTGAAGTTGCTGACGAAGGCTTCTTCGAAATCCAGCCAGCCGTTG
Source organism: Lolium perenne (assembly GCF_019359855.2). NCBI lineage: Eukaryota > Viridiplantae > Streptophyta > Magnoliopsida > Poales > Poaceae > Lolium > Lolium perenne. The sequence goes on along the minus strand of NC_067250.2, from coordinate 288,514,177 downwards.
ATGCTGCCGGCTGGCAGGTTGTTGAGCCAGGTGCGGGCGGAGCCGACCAGCATCAGGGGGGAGTAGTGCACCGCCCAACGCTTGTTGCCTCGAGAGATGCCGACTGCGGTGGAGTAGTCCAGCCGCCAGTCCTCCGGCTTGGCGGTGCCGTCGTACTTGGGCGTATCGCGGGGGAGCTGGAAGCCGTCAAGCACGGGCTCGTTGGCGATGCGGGGCCCGAAGCACTTGGGGCAAGCCGGCGCCTCCTCTTCCGCGATGCGGGATTCGACCAGCCGATCGAGGCGGTCTCTGGCGTCGACGGGCTCGATGCGCGGGCCCAGCCGGGAGCGTGCCAGCTGGCGAGCGCCGATTGCTTCCGGAGCCGGCCGGTGCTGGCGGCGGGGCTCGGAGTCTTGCTCCTGGTTCCGGCTTGGAGGAGGCCGGCTGCGGCCGCTACCGCTCGGCTGGTGGCTCGGCCGGCTCGAGCTTGCGTGTGTGGCTCGGGAGTCACGGTGCCGGCTTGGTGCTGGGGAGGCGGACTCGGCCGAGTCCCTGGCGCCTTCCCTGTCGTTGCCTGCAGCTCCACGAGCGTGAGAAGCTCTGGGGGCATTGACATACCTGGGGTCGGCCGCCTGCCTGGTGGCTGCGTTGAGCAGCTCAGTCACCCGCTTGGTCTGGCGGCGTAACTCTTCGCCGTCAAGGCGGTTCAGCTCTTCTGCGGCGGCTTGTGCCGCACGCATGTTCTTGTCGGGGGTGTTGTAGACGGGTTGCTCTGCGGACGGAGTCGGCGAAGGAGCGCCGTCGCGGGCGATCTCGGCGCCAAGGTCGCGGCCCCTGCGGCGGATCTGGCCGGCTCGGCTTGGCTCATCGCCGCCTGGAGTGAGGCCATGGGCGCGGTTGTACTCGCGCTGGGTGATCTCCATCTGGCGCTTAGCAGCAGCCAGTTCTTCTGTTTGCTTGAGGAGGAGCTGGCGGTGCACCTCCAAGTCCGCCTCGATGGTGGTGGGGTCGGCACCAGGCGTGAGCGGGGTGCTCAGCTTCGCCCGGACTTCATCCAGTCGGGACGGTGGCGGTGGCGCCTTTGCGCCCAAGCCGGAGGCGTTGGGGTCGATGTTGCGCTCTAGGTTGGGGCCGCGGGTGCGCGGGTGCTTGGTGGGGAGTTCCTCGCCAGCCATCATGACTTGCACGACGGCGGGGCTGGCGGGAGCGCTGCTGCCGGCTCGCGGAGGAGGGCTTGCGCAGCGCAGCACCTGCCGCGGGTAGCGCGGCGGTGCGACGGTGGCGACGTAGACGTCGTGGCCGCCGAAGGAGATGACGCTGCCGCCGGCAGGGAAGGGCCGGTCGGCGAAGCAGCCAGCGTTGTCGGCGATGCGATCGAGGGAGCCGAATCTCCGGATCAAGCTGAAGCGACTCGCTCGCCGGTGGTGATGGTGAGGCCCGTCCGGATGAAGACACCGGCCGAGGATGCTGAAGGCCCCACGGTGGGCGCCAAATGTCGTGGTATCGTCACGGCATATGCCATAGGGTGGCTAACGAAGGTGGTTCCTAGGAGATCTCAAGGCGGTATCCGGATGCGGGTATGGGGACGAGCGACGCGGCGACGTACCCAGGTTCGAGGCCCTCCAATGGAGGTAACACCTCTACTCCTGCTATGAGTGTATATGATGATCACACAATACAATGGTGCTCCTAGAGCTGTGTCCGGCTGCTCCTGGGAGGCTAAGGGAGACGATGGTCTCTCTCACAGGGCAGCGCTAAGGGTGGAATGAAGTGAGAATGATCGATCCCCTGCACGAGAGGGGGTAGTGCGGCTTATATAGGCACCGGCACTTTACATATAAGACCCTATAGTTTACTGGCCGGCTTGACCGGCTCCGGCTTCCGCTCCTTCCCGAGGCAGTGACGTCAGGAGCCGTTGAGGCCTCATGGCCTGTCCCATCCGGCTGCCTCGGTCAGCGGTATGGAGAGGAGGAGTCCCTGTCGCCATCAGCCACTGTAGCCAGTACGGATCGACGTAGACCATGATGGCATGTCCGGCGCGTGGCACTATTGCTCTACAGTGCCCCGCGCTTTACGGAGGATGAAGTCAGCGTGGACTTTGGGAACCCGGATCACCAACCCGGTTCCTTCCACTGCAAGACTCGCCAGCCTCGAGTCGGTCTGAGGTACAGACCCCCGGTCGGATATGGCTTGTAGAAGCCGGCCCAGCTACAGCATTGGCGGCCGTAGCCAGGCCGACTAGGACCTAGAGCCAGCCGGCTTCCGGACCAGCCGGCCGCGGCGCCAGCCGGCTGCTCCTCAGCCAGCCTTTGCCGCGAGCCGGCCAATGGCCAGCCGGCTGCTCTGCGTCCATTGCCCTACCCGGGGTCTTCCCCCCGACAGGACCATTCAAAAATGCACTTTTCACATCCATTTGATATAGCTTGAAATTGTGGAAAGATGCAAATGCAAGCAAAAGACAAATAGCTTCAAGACGGGCTACCGACGCAAAGGTATCCTCAAAGTCCATACCTTCTATTTGGGCAAACCCTTGCGCCACTAACCTTGCCTTGTTTCTTATGACAATGTCATTCTCATCTTGCTTGCTATTGAATACTGATACGTCTCCGACGTATCGATAATTTCTTATGTTCCATGCCACATTATTGATGATATCTACATGTTTTGTTCACACTTTATATCGTTTTGATGCGTTTTCCGGAACTAACCTATTGACGAGATGCCGAAGGGCCAGTTGCTGTTTTCTGCTGTTTTTGGTTCCAGAAATCCTAGTAAGGAAATATTCTCGGAATCGGACGAAATCAATGCCCAGCATCCTATTTTTCCACGAAGCTTCCAGAACACCCGAGAGCCACCAGAGGGGAGCCCTGGTGGGCCCAGATGATAGGGCGGCGCGGCCAGGGCCTGGGCCGCGCCCCCTAGTGTGTCACCGCCTCGTTGACCTTCTGACGCCGCCTCTTCGCCTATATAAAGGTCCCTGACCTAAAACACGATACGGAAAAGCCACGGTACGAGAAACCTTCCAGAGCTGCCGCCATCGCGAAGCCAAGATCTGGGGGACAGGAGTCTCTGTTCCGGCACGCCGCCGGGACGGGGAAGTGCCCCCGGAAGGCTTCTCCATCGACATCACCGCCATCTTCATCAACGCTGCTGTCTCCCATGAGGAGGGAGTAGTTCTCCATCGAGGCTCGGGGCTGTACCGGTAGCTATGTGGTTCATCTCTCTCCCATGTGCTTCAATACAATAATCTCATGAGCTGCCTTACATGATTGAGATTCATATGATGATGCTTGTAATCTAGATGTCATTATGCTAGTCGAGTGGGTTTTACTTATGTGATCTCCGGAGACTCCTTGTCCCACGTGTGTAAAGGTGACAGTGTGTGCACCGTGTGGGTCTCTTAGGCTATATTTCACAGAATACTTATTCATTGTTATGAATGGCATAGTGAAGTGCTTATTTATATCTCTCTATGATTGCAATGTGTTTTGTATCACAATTTATCTGTGTGCTACTCTAGTGATGTTATTAAAGTAGTTTATTCCTCCTGCACGGTGTAATGGTGATAGTGTGTGCATCGTGTAGTACTTGGCCTAGGCTATGATTGTGATCTCTTGTAGATTATGAAGTTAACTATTGCTATGATAGTATTGATGTGATCTATTCCTCCTTTCGTAGTGTGAAGGTGACAGTGTGCATGCTATGTTAGTACTTGGTTTGGTTATGTTGATCTGTTATGCACTCTAAGGTTATTTAAATATGAACATTGAATATTGTGGAGCTTGTTAACTCCGGCATTGAGGGTTCGTGTAATCCTACACAGTTAGTGGTGTTCATCATCCAACAAGAGGGTGTAGAGTCTAGCATCTATCTATTTATTCTGTTATGTGATCAATGTTGAGAGTGTCCACTAGTTAAAGTATGATCCCTAGGCCTTGTTCCTAAATACTGCTATCGCTGCTTGTTTCATCGTTCTCGTTACATGTTTACTTCTGAAATATTACTACCATCAATCGCACGCCAAAGAAGCTATTTTTACGGCGTCGTACTACTACTCATATTCATTCATACCACTTGTATTTCACTATCTCTTCGCCGAACTAGTGCACCTATTAGGTGTGTTGGGGACACAAGAGACTTCTTGCTTTGTGGTTGCAGGGTTGCTTGAGAGGAATATCTTTGTCCTCTTCCTCCCTGAGTTCGATAAACCTTGGGTGATCCACTTAAGGGAAACTTGCTGCTGTTCTACAAACCTCTGCTCTTGGAGGCCCAACACTGTCTACAAGAATAGAAGCACCCGTAGACATCAAATACCCATTTGGTCCCAATAACATTGATGCGATGATCCTTAGGTCTCTCAACTAGATACCATACTTCATTGGGTGTGAAACACTCCAATTCTTCTTGCATGGCAATTACCCAATTTGGATCAACCAAGGCTTCATGTACCTTGAGTGGCACAAAACTAGACACAAAAGCATGGTGTTGACAATAGGTGATAAGGAATGCATGGTGTCTACGAGTTACCACTCCTCTTGAGATGCTACCAAGGACTTGATCTACTTTCATGACACTTGCCCTTGTAGCAGCCTTGATCTTCCAGATGGTTCCTTCATGATCAATAAATTCATCTCTTGCTAGTGCTTGATCATGAGGGACAACTTGAGCTTGATCATGAGTTGAGGATGTTTCTCGATCAGCATCATGGTCTTGCTTAGTGGGTTGAGGGATTTCTTCTTGTTCTTCGGAATGTGACTCATCTTGAGTAGAGGATAAGTCTTGAGCTGCACTTGATGGTTCAGCTTGAGTTGAGCTAGGCTCCACTTGGGCTGAGCTTGATACTTCTATTCCATCACTTTGATCATCAGTATGAACTTTTGTGGGCCGGATGTGTCCAATGCCCATAAGCTTGATGGCAGTAGAAGGATCATCATCACCTCACTAGTAGGAAAAGCCTCATCAGTGGCGCACGAAAAAATGATTCTATGGCGCATGGGGGGTGCGCCACAGAAACTTCGCCACAAAAATAAGGTTTCTGTGGCGCACCGGACCATGCGCCACCGAATTAAGGTTTCTGTGGCGCACTGGCTGCGGTGCGCCACAAAAATAAGAGGTTCTGTGGCGCATATGATCCAGCAGCGCCACAGAAATTGCTGCGCCACTGAATTATATTTTGGTGCGCCACAGAACAATGTACAGGTATACTCGATTTTGTTCTCCCTGGTGTATTATACAGGTTTTATACAGTTTTTGTACACAATATACAGGTAATATACAGATATAATATAGACAGATATAATATGGACACATATAACATAGCAACATTATACATCATCATCACATTACTTAGAGCCCGATCGAGTTATACATATAGCTCCATACAACTCACAATCCATGCAAATTAATTAAGTTCATCATCTCTAGATACAAATGAAGTGACACCGGCCGCCGCCTACACTAGGATGAAATAGAGTACCGCTGCGACGATGGTGAGCAAGAGCGAGAGAACAAGGAAGGTCTTCATCTTCATCTTGCTCTTGTTCGACTGGTGCTTCCTCCACTTGGCAACCGCCTCGTGTCTAGTCGGGTACCCTTTGTAGCAGTTGCCGCTGAACTTGTGCACCTATTTCTTGCACTCCTCCCACTCCTCGTACACTCCTGGAACCCGCCCCTCGAACACGATGTAGTACGTCATCTCTATGGACACAAGGCATATTAGTACATAATGCAATGGAAAGAGTTAGCGGGTTCACATGCATACATATTCATAAGAATTAAAGCAAGGAAATAATAATAAACCTAAAACACATATAGCATCGGTATCACATAAGTAATCAAGTTCAATGATAACGACTACAATAGTAATTGAAGTCCAACAACGACGACCACCGTTTCGAGCAAATTAAGCAAGTTTAGTTTACAACACGGTACAAATTGTCCATCGATTCACAGTAATGCTAGGCACACCGGCTCGGTCAACGAGACGTCTTCTTGAGCGGCTCCGGGAACGGCTTGTACAAGCCCTTCGTCGTCCACGTCCTTCCATCACCCTGCCTATGTAGGCGTTCTTCGATATCCCTCTTAGACAACCCTATGAGTTGGTGTAAGAGCCCCGATGCGTTGGATACATCTTGTACGATAATTTCCGAGAGCTTTACTTGGATGCGATGGAAGTCTTCTCTAAGATCATCATCATTGATTTCCCCCGACATTTTAATGGGGTCTCGCTTACTAGGTGGCAGACACATCATCTTTGCATCCTCGACAAACCCTTTAAGGTGATGGAGGACATAGAAGGCCTCCTTAATGCTGCCAGCTGGCTGCTTGATACAAGGGAAGTCGATCACGCGCTTGAACCCGAGCTTTTTAGTGTCCGGCCTGATATATTGCCCATTCTTGTCGAAGGTGCCTCCATTTTTGGAGTAGCCAAGGATAGCTTCATCGAGAACACCCCTTATTCTCTTGTAGTCTTTCTTCGTCGTCGTACTCGACGAGTCGAAATACTGGGCTAGTGACCACTTCGGGCAAAGGATGATGAGTGTGCAGTATTTGTCCCTGCTCAACACATGCAATTGAAATGAAATGTTGGAAGTGATCGACAATGGAAGAAATATATAAGAAAGCATAAGTTACGACGGTCGTGAGCGGATGTGTACTTACTCGGGAAAGACAGGCAGAAGAATGGTGTTGCTCTCTTTGTACATGAGTATGAAGCTCTGGAGGTACCGCATCGCCTTGGTCCGTGTCCTTGAGCCATCCTGGAGCTGGCTATCGCGCATGTAGTAGGGATCCGCTACCGCGATGTGGGGGGTCTCTCTCTGTTGATCTTCTCCGCCGACTTCTTCTTCATGATGATAGTCCCCGTCGACATGATGATAGTCTTCTTCATGATGATAGTCGTCTCGCTCGACATGGTCTTCATGCGCACCATTTGATGGGGCCGGCCGCGCCTGGTTGTCTTGCATGAAACCGCGCCTCAGCAGGTGCTCCTCTAGTTGTCCGGAATTAGGGTTGATCCAGCGCTCGAGTTTGCATGATCGACACGGACATCTTATCTGGCGCCTATTGTTCTGAATCATGTCCCCCTTCGCGTCTATCTTGTATCTAGAGATTCGAGCGGAACTCATCGAGAGGACCATGCTTGCCTGCAAATGGTATACATAGAACAGGAAATTAGAACCGCAACACATGCACACACATGCATGGGCCGTACCTCTCCTCAAGGTATTACATGGAGCGGAAAAATTTGGCATGACCTCTCCTCAAGGTAGGACATGGGTAGTGCAAAAATTTGCCGAAACGGAAATGAATCAACATTTCGGCAAACATCCATGCACCACACTGGCACACACACAAGCGCTTCACCTGCAACAAGCATCCATACACACGACGGCCACAGAAGATCTACAAGCATATGCATGTCTCCTCCAAGCATATGTATGTCTCCTCCAGCTACTCACCTTGTAGATTCGATACCGAGACGAAACCGCGATCGATGAGTTGGAGAGGAGGAGAGAGTATGGAGAGCCTTCTCCTCAACTCCAATTATGTATCAACCAAATTAAGTGCAATAAATACCCAAGCAAGTGAAAAGTATGGCCAAAATGGTATGAGAGAGAAGGGGGACGAGCTAGATGGAGGAAGAAGAATGGATTGGGTAGTGTGGTAGGTGGGAGGTTGGCTCTACTTTTGTATATCTGGTTCGCTAATTCTGTGGCGCATAGATCACAGTGCGCCACAGAATACCTTATTTCCGTGGCGCAGCCGAGCCAATGCGCCACATAATAGCTTATTTTTGTGCCGCACCGCGGAGCTGCGCCACAGAATAACTTATTTCTGTGGCGCACCAAGCTCAGTGCGCCATAGAAATAGTAAAACCAATGATTGGGGGTGGCAGGGTGTGGGCCCCACAAGTTTCTGTGGCGCACGGATTCCTGGTGCGCCACAAAATTAAGCTATTTCTGTGGCGCACCGTGCCTGGTGCGCCACAGAAATAGTTTCCGTGGCTCATTTTTGGTTGTGCGCCACAGAACTAAGCTCCCACCTATAAGCGTTTTCTTACTAGTGCCTGTAGCACATGTAACAACTTGCTCCACTTGGGAGCCATTATCCTCCAAGAACACCACGTCACAAGATACTTCAATAGCCCTAGTGGACTTGTTGTAGTATCTATAGGCGTGGGAGTTCTCCGATATCCAACAAATGTGCCCTCTATAGTTCTAGTTTAAAATTTACCGAGCTTCCCTTTATTGTTCTTAACAAGACATTTGCATCCAAAGACACGAATGTACATGACATTAGGCTTGTTACCTGTGAGAAGCTCGTATGGAGTTTTATTATGTAGGGGGCGAAGGAAGAGCCGGTTGGAGTAGTGGATAGCTGTAGAGATGGCTTCTTCCCAAAAGTTATGGGGTGAATTGAATTCACTCAACATAGTTCTTGCCATCTCAATAATAGTCCGGTTCTTCCTTTCAACAACACCATTTTTTTAGGGGTGTATGGAGCTGAAAACTCATGTTTGATGCCCTCATCATCAACAAACTCTTGCATAGTGTAGTTCTTGAACTCGGTGCCATTGTCGGTCCATGTCGCCTTGATCTCAGATTCATACATTCGTTGATCGAGCCTTCTTGGCGAAGATGATGAACTCTCTATGGGTCTCATCCTTAGACTTAACGAGAAAGACCCAAGAGTGATATGGATATCTGGGCCTGGTACTCTAGGACAGCCATTGATATGATATTTGGGTCTAAGGTTGTACCAGTAGTTTATTATAATCTTGTTATTAGGAGATAATAATGTAGCCAGGTCATGCTGTGGGCCATCTAGGGTTTTTAATAGAGTCCGTTTGACTTGGGCCTGTCCAAGTCGAACTAGGTTAGGCCCAATAAGGGGCCGGCCGGCCACCTCTCGCTCTCATATAAGGAGATGGCACGGCTAGGGTTTAGGTAGCCTAGTTTTGATTCAAGTTATGTAGAACCTTGGGTTCCTCCAGTATCACCATCCCTGCGGGGTTGGCCCTATGACGGCGTCTCGGACGTTTGGCTAGTTATCCAATAAAGATGTGTGAGTTCTTGAGTCTGTCAAGAGTAATCATATGCGCTTGAGTATCCTTGAATCTGTCGAGGAAGTTCAAGATCTATCGGTCCTATGGATCAACAAGGTGCATCGTGAAAGATCGGGAAACCAGCCCTCATCATGTGGTATCAGATTGCTAGGTTGATCACGGTGCAGATTGGTTTGTTACTCAGTTGTTTCTGCTCGATTGCTGTGGCTACCATTGGGTACGTCGCCACCATGCTGTTGGTGAAGATCAAGGAGGAGGAAGTGGGCAGCAGAGTCAAGTTTCAAGATCATCTGTAGGGTGTGCAACTGCAGATCGGTTGGCAGATCGTTTGTTTGGGAGAAGATTGGTGTCCTGGTGATCGCCAGGAAGGAGATCGGGTTGAGTTGCTGCTTTTTGTGGACGTGGTGGTGACGATCGAGTACAGAACGATTGCGTTTGATCGCTAGGAGTGCAGATTCGCGCTGGCTCCAAGTTTTCCGCGATAGCTCCAGATTTTGCGGCTGCGGCTCTAGTTTCCGTCCGCCGGCTCCAACTTTTCAACGCGCGGCTCCAACTTTTGCCGCTCCAGCTCCGGAGTTCGTCCGTGTCAGCTCCAGATCCACCAGTGCGGCTCCAAATTTGGCCGTCTAGCTCTAGATTCACTCTGCGTGGCTCCAGATTTTCCGTCTGGCTCCAGAATTGCCCCAGATGTGGACATACACAGTTTATTTGGACCCTTGGTATGCAGGAATTTGTCCTGTAAGTTTTGGGTGATCTACTCGGTATGTTTTTCAGATGGCATTCAACATGTTTGTGTCTCAATCAGCGTCAAGTTATGCACGCCGAGAGGGAGGATGAGGAGTGGCAGGCGAGCACAACTTGAAGACGGCTAGTCGAGAGGGAGGTGAGGCGTGGAAGACTAGCAAGGAAAGTGGCGATTGTGACGTCACCTTTTTCCGACCCGACCCTCACGCGTTGGGGACAATGCTTTTTGAAGAAGGGGAGAGATGATATGGATATCTGGGCCTGGTACTCTAGGACAGCCATTGATATGATATTTGGGTCTAAGGTTGTACCAGTAGTTTATTATAATCTTGTTATTAGGAGATAATAATGTAGCCAGGTCATGCTGTGGGCCATCTAGGGTTTTTAATAGAGTCCGTTTGACTTGGGCCTGTCCAAGTCGAACTAGGTTAGGCCCAATAAGGGGGCCGGCCGGCCACCTCTCGCTCTCATATAAGGAGATGGCACGGCTAGGGTTTAGGTAGTCTAGTTTTGATTCAAGTTATGTAGAACCTTGGGTTCCTCCAGTATCACCATCCCTGCGGGGTTGGCCCTATGACGGCGTCTCGGACGTTCGTCTAGTTATCCAATAAAGATGTGTGAGTTCTTGAGTCTGTCAAGAGTAATCATATGCGCTTGAGTATCCTTGAATCTGTCGAGGAAGTTCAAGATCTATCGGTCCTATGGATCAACAAGGTGCATCGTGAAAGATCGGGAAACCAGCCCTCATCAAAGAGTATCTTGAGTAATCATCAACAATGACTAGTCTGTATTTGCTCCCACCAAGAGTATCATAATGTGATGGCCCAAAGAGATCCAAGTGAAGGAGCTCCAAAGGCCTAGACGTGGTGACGATGCTCTTGATAGGATGTCTCTTCTTGAGTTGCTTTTCAGCTACACATGCACTGCATACACTATCTTTCTCAAAAGAAATGCCGGTTAGTCCAAAAATGTGCTCACCCTTTAGGAGTTGTTTAAGATTTCTCATATTGACATGACCAAGGTGGCGATGCCACAACCATCCTTCATCATGTTTGGCCGCCATTAGACATGTGGAGAGAGAGGGGCTCTCTTTCGAGAGGTCAACCATGTAAAGGTTGTTCTCCACATATCCAACAAGGACCAATTTGAGATTATCACTCCTAAAGACTTTCACACAATAATTAGTAAAATATGAATTGTAGCCGCCATCTGCAAGGTGATATATAGAAAGCAAGTTATAGCCAAGGGATTCAACAAGCATGACCGTCTCAAGGCACAAGTCCTTAGAGATTGCCACCTTGCCATACCCAAGTACCTTTCCCTTTGAATTGTCACCAAAGGTGATGCTTGACTTCTTGTTAATATCCTCAATGAATTGGTCAAGCACACCTCTTCCTCCAGTCATATGATTGGTGCATCCACTATCAAACACCCATTTTGGACCACCGGAGGAATACCCCTACAAAATCAAGTAGAGGTTCTAGGAACCTATCGATTAATGAGTTCCTTAGTCATGGCAACAAGATCTTTTGGTATCCAAATTGAGTACCCTCTATAAGCATAGCCATTACGAGGTCTAACATATTTAGCATAAACATCACCATAATAATCAATAGATAAAGCATAGTGATTGTTTGGTCCCGTGCGGTCACCACTAGTGGCTTTGCCCTTTGAGGCTTTGCCAACATTAGTGACCTTCTTGTTCTTCTCTTGAGCGGGTTTCTCCTTCTTTAGTTGTTCTTCTTGTAGGACTTAGGAACATACCCAAGTCCATATTTTTGATTATTTTACCTTTGCTTACTCAAAAGGTCATCCAATCCAATCTTGTTCTTGGCGGTGGTGAACTTGGCTAGTTCCTTTGTCAACCTAGCATTTTCCTCAAGAATAGTTGCTTGCTCACAAGCCGAATCATTAGGATGATAGTTGAGACCATATTTGGTCACCAAGGATTCAAGGTATGTATTGGTCTCAACATGCAAATATAGTTCCTCTTGTAAACGAACATGTTCCGCAACAAGTTTAGCATGCTCACAAGTAAATGAGGTGGAGGAACTAGCAACTTTTTCAACAATAATGAGATCATTTTTATTGATCCAAGAGCCTTCTTGTAGGTTTCTTGGAGTAGGTCATGGTTCTCTCCAAGTTTCTTGAGCTCATCCTTGGCAAGATTGTTAGCCTTTTCAAGGTGGTCAAGATCCCTAGTGAGAGAAGCATGATCAACTTCAAGATCCTTATTTGAAGCATCAAGCTCTTGGGCCAATAATTGAGCTCTTTCAATATTTTCAAGGTCCTTAACTTTATCTAGTTCAAAAGTTTCAATTTGTTGCTTCAGGCCTTGAGATATGCACCTTTCGGTTTTTAGCTCTTGTCTTAGGAGATTGAATCTCCGATCTTTATCATTCAAATGATATTCTAATTCCTCAATAGACTCATCCCTTTCTTTGAGAGAGTCCATCAAGAAATCAAACTTGACAAGAGCATCACCACAAAGAGTGCATCTTACTTTATAAAGTTCCTTAAGCATAGCTATATCTTCTTTATTTTCAGTTTCATCATCAAGAACACTAGATAGAGAAGGTGGGGATTCCATTAACTTTGTTTCTCTTTCCATTAGACAGGAGCCGACGATCGTAGAGGAGGGAGAGTCACCGGAGTCATCATCATGAGTTGTTCTTGCCATGAAGGAAGAACCAATATCATTCTCCGTGGAGTAATCCTTGGAGTAGTCATATGTGAAGAGTGACCCGGGTTTGGAGAAATCCAAACCAGCCACTCCGGCCTCCTTCTCCTCATATTCTTCCTCTTCATCGGAAGTGTACTCAGCCCCAACAAAGGCTCTTCCCTTGTTCTTCTTGTATCGTTCATTGATTGGGTTTGACTTCAATGTTGGCTTGACTCCTTTGACAAACTTTGGCTTGTCTACCCTTTTCTCATACGGGCACTCATTTGCAAAGTGATTATCTTCATCACAGTTGTAGCACGTTCTCTTCTTATTCTCATTGAGGAACATTGGGAACTTCGTATTGTACTTCTTGGCAAAGAAGGCAAAGTCTGTCGCGATGTCACTAGTTGATGTCATCTCTTCATCTTCTTCGATTTCATAGACTTCTTCTCTCACATGGTCATCTCTAGCCTTCAAAGCAAGGTTGTGTGAGGATTCATCAACACGGTTCATTGCCATGAGCCTTTCTCCTGTCTTGGCCATGTTGTCATTGGCTGCCACATAGGAGACTAGATCATCTGCGTTCAGATCAGCTTGCTTGGTGAGGATTTGCAAGTTGAGTCCAAGGTTGGGGTCCTTTTGTTTGACAGCAATCATGGCAATGACCTTGGAATTTATGAATTCTTCATTCATTTCAAAGCCATCATTGTACTTTTCACATCCAAGGCCCTTGACCTTCACTCTAAGAGCACCAATGCTTCCATAGGCATTGGCCAAGGATTCTCCTTCTCTAATCATGAACATAGTTGCCTCTGTGTTTGCTGACTCATAGAGAGCTACTTGCATCAGATTGATTCCCTCTTGGAGTACTACAATCCGATCACGCAGCTCTTTAGCGGAGTCAATGTCATTGACTTGATCAAGGAGCTTGCGGTTGATTCCACTTTTAATCTTATTGCATGCAGAGGCATTGAGTTGGTGGCTGTAGAACTCAGTGGAGGTTAGCCTAATGGGATCTTGTGGCTTCCGATAACCATTCACGATGATCTCCCACAACTCCACACTGCAGTTGCGAATATGAGACTCCATAGAGGATTTCCAAAAAGAAAAGTGAGTTCCATCAAAATGGGGAATATTCCCACTATGGTTTATATGAGGCATGGGTGAAGTGTTTTTGGGATAGTCATGATTGACTTCATGGAAGCCTTCTGGAGGGACCGAAGCCCCACTAGAAGTCCCACTAGTCAGGTTCTTAAGCATGGCACTCATTTGTGCCATTTGGCTTTGGACTTCATCCTCCTTCAACTTTTTCTCAGCATCATATGCTAAGAATCTGGATTTCATCTCCTTAACTGAAAGGTTAGAATTTTCATCCAGACCATCGAATAGTTTATCCATCTCACTCTTAAGGCTGTGAAGTCCTTAAAAAGAGTCCAGGCTCTGATACCAATTGAAAGTTCAGATATGGTAAACCTAGAGGGGGGTGAATAGGTTTCTACAAATTTTAATTCTTTCTTTGCAATATTAGGCTTTGCGGAATATAAAGGTGAGCCTAATGCAAACTAGGTGAGGCAACCTATATGATGATACAAGTAACTCAAGCACGAAGGCTCTCACAGGCAATTATATCACAAGTAAGGAGTTCAGTTAGAGATAACCGATAGCACGCAGAGACGAGGGTTTATTCTCGTGTTCCCTTCCTTTGCAAGAAGGTAGTCACATTTGGAGGGGTGGAGGTCCCACGAAGGATTCCCCAACCCCACGAAGGCTCACCCTATTCTCTGTAGCCTATCCCACGAAGGAATAGCTCACTCTCTTGTGGTAGACTTTGAGGTAGCCTCCAAACCTTCACAATCCTATGAGGAGCAAATCCACAGCCCGGATGCTTCGGACCTCTTTTGCCCACCTAGGGTTTCCAACGAACCCTAGAGAGCAACTATATTGATGAATACAAGGGGGAACAAGATTTGGCTCGGTAGAACGGTAGATCAGGCCCTCCTCTATCTTTTCCCCGGAGGGATTTGAGTTTGAGTGGAGGAGGAGGGAGATCTGAGGCTTTTGGTGTTTCTATCAATGGAGTATGAGAGAGAGAGAGCTCAAGAACAACTTGTAGTGTACTGCCTAACTGTTCAGAGGTAGGAGAAGGGGTATTTATAGTGTCACTTAAAATCTGGCCGTTGTGACTTGTCCACGTCAGTATTTCTTCGAGCAACCCGGTCAACCGGGCCTGGGACCGGGCCGTTCGGCGCAGGAGCTGGTCAGACCGGGCCAGGGGCCGGACCGTCCGGTCCAAACCGGAGCTGGGACCGGGCCTTGACCGGAGCAGGTCTTGTCGCACAGTACATCGCCTCCGGATACCACCAGAGCAGGAGCCGGTTGGCGCTGGGGCGTCCAATCCATAGCCCGGTCCGACCGGGCGGGTGACCGGGCCAGGCCGGTCCAGACCAGACCTCAGGCCGGGCCAGCACCGGGCGAAGGGAAAAGCTTACTGGAATGTGCCCGGTGTGCACCGGTCCTGGGGCCGGTCGGCCCCGGGCCACCCGGTGCCACAACCGGTCTGACCGGGCCTGTGACCGGGCAGGTGCTGAGCAGTCCTTCTTTATTTTTGACGAAGTGGGGGTCTCTGTTTACCTTCTTGTTCCATTGATACACTATTATACCTATTTGGCTAATACCTGGGAATAATCTCATATACATGTATTAGACCGAATACTCTAGCAACGGTTTCATTGTTACCAAAATAATGGATAAGGGTAAAATACTCTTACAGCTGCTTGTGCTAGCTCTTTTCATTTCAGTTTCTCGTGTTACTGCTATGTAGTTCGGCAAAGAATGATTGTCATTCGATGCATGTACTGAAGCTAGTACACAGGGCTGGTCCTGAGATTTTGGAGGCCCGGGCGAAACTAAAAATTTGCATCCCTCTTACTATTTTTTTCGCATGTATGAGATGATGAAAAATAAATACTTTTAAGTTTACAAAACTTTAATATTTATATAAAACAATGTTTACATGATACCTTAAAATTAGCAAAGTCCGTGACGATGGAATCAATATCAAACTCGTCCATTAACTTCTTGTCGATGTATGGCCGGTCAGCCGGATTTCATGCGCTGACTCAAGTCGTGGCCGCCGGATTGGAAACCAATAGGAAAAGAAAAGGTCCATACCAAGCCCATCTAAAATCGTAAAATCGCTCTCTTTTTTCTTCAAATGTATAGTAAGCCTATATAGAAAATATGGGCCCCCAATTTTTTTGGGCCCGGGGCGGCCGCCCCGCCAGACCCTCCCCGCCAGACCCTCCCCAGGCCCTGCTAGTACGGGTGGTAGATGTTAGATACTTTTGTGGATGTTAGATTGTACTCCCTCCGTCCCAAAATATAAGGCGCCTAATGATTGGTCAAAATTCAAATCATACAAACTCTGACCAAATATTTAGGAAAAAATATATACATCTACAATATCGAATTGACATATTAAGAAAATATACTTTAGAGTGAATCTATTGATAATGATTTAATATTTGTAAATGTTCATATTTTTTGTATAAATGTGGTCAAACTTTAAAAATGTTGACTTTTGACTAATCCTTAGCGCCTTACATTTTGGGACGGAAGGAGTATAATCACTCATGTATGAGAGTATTAATTTCCCAATGATCTCAATATATGAGAACTCAAGAATGCAGTTGAATCCGATTATCATATTTTACTTGAAAATTGAAAAGAGTGTATGGAATCTTCTCTTTCTTAATACTTAGTCCCATTTTCCTGCTCTCACATGGAGCCACGTAGGCTCATTAACAAAGTTAACCTCCCCGCACTGTTACCACCCGTACGGGGGATTCGCTCGCTATACCGACACGGCAAAACGCTACGGATGGTCGTTCCAGTCCATTCCACGTACGGGACGTTTCTTCTGGCCAGAAGCTGAAGCGTACGGATTGCCCTTTGTGGCCAGGCCCAGGCGCGTCGACCAGGTGGGCCGACCGACCTCAGCCTTCGGCCCGCTCAGCCCAACCCATGACTGTTCTTCTTCTCCCACAAAGGCATCTAAATCCACCGACGAACCTACCGCTCTGTCTTCCACCTCTCAATCAATGTACAGACAGGACCACCGCTGGACTCTCTCTTACTCTTTCCTGTGATTCTGGCAAGAAACAATTGCTGTGCAGGCCATCGACACTGCAGGCTGTATCCACCGGCGATTGACGCTTCCTCTTCTCCATTTATGCTCTTCTTCATGATCTGCAGGGCGGCAGACTCTGTTCCTCTCCTCAAGATCTCGGTTTGCACTAAACAGATGAAACGCCCCCATTATGTCATTACCTCCACCATCCGTCTCTTCACATCTAGGCATTTCTATTGTACTTTTATCTTCTCCCCGCATTATATAATAATCTCAAATCTGCGGATGCAGCAATGGGCATCACCCTCCTCATGCCGTAAAGGGGACAGAGTCGTATCTTACTGATCCCACCCATGCCTCAAAATTCTCTGCTATATAGTTCTTGATGGCTTAATTGTGTTGGACGGACCTTTAGGCTGCAGGTATAATTTCTTTTTCTTTTTCTGCATGGTTGCCACAAGCCGATCAACGTGTATATTTTCTTGATTTCTTCTACCCTATCTCTATCTCTCTCTTACTGATTGTTTTTATACACAGATCAACATCTCCATCAATAGGTCGAGGTACCGCTCTACACCTTCTCTCTGCGCATTTGGATCATGTTAGCTCATTTCTTTCTTTTTTTCTTCTTGCTTTTGTAGATTAATCTTACTCTGTACATTTTTCCTTCTTTTTGTTCTAGCATAAACA
This sequence comes from Lolium perenne, assembly GCF_019359855.2. Lineage (NCBI taxonomy): Eukaryota > Viridiplantae > Streptophyta > Magnoliopsida > Poales > Poaceae > Lolium > Lolium perenne. Next base: position 288,496,906 of record NC_067250.2, on the reverse strand, counting down.
ATCCCCTTTCCTTCTTGATGTTGGCCTTGTGGCAAGAGAGAGCAACACCACTAAGATGGCTTTCTTGAGTCTCTCCACTCAGTCAACAACACTTACAGATGCCATGTTTGAGCGTTCCATGTTTGATCTTTTTTGGGGTGACTTTTTTTGGTTAACTCCATGTTTGATCTGACTGCAGGTTTCTGTTTGTTTTTTTACTTGATTCACTAGGCATGCTACAAGTGGATGAAAATCGAGAGGGCACCATTCAGACCTCAATGTTTGTTTAGGTAATTACTGATTAGCAAATGATATATTCAGTTGTACAAATTCAAGCTTGCTAGAGTGTATGATAGATGCTTTGATGAATTATCTGAACTATCTAACAAGACATTCATATGGTAAAAAAACATTACTCCCTCCTGCCTTTCAATTATTTTGAGCTACCTATACTGCTATACATACTTAGTTACTTACAGTATTTACTATATATCAGACAAATAGCTCTAGGTACCTTAGTCCAGTTTCCATAGATTTACTATATATCAGACAAATGGCTCCAGTAGTCCAGTTTCCATGGAATTATCATAAATCCTCTTTGCCCCACACCTAAGTTTGTGCATCTGATTATCATGATTGATATAAGGTTGAAATTGGCTTGATGCTATGTTCAATTTTGAGAGGAAGGAGAAACAAAGAGGTGAAGACTAAGTTTTGTGCCCCTCTGCCAGTCACTGCTCATCCTTCAAGTACTACTCTACCAGCCGCACTTGAAAGCGTTCCTCTGCAGTGAGATTAGGAATTTTGAAAGGCCTCAAGGATTATCGACAGTTTATTCGAGAAAATAAGTTGGTCTAGCGATGTGCTTCCGTGTTCCAGTTTTATGATCTAATTGAATGCTGCGGAAGCTTGGAAAATTTGTGACATCAAGCTGTTGTGTAAAGTCTTCTAGCTAATGTTCAGTCAACAACCAGGTGGTGGGGTTGAGGATCTTAACCATTTCATTTTGCCCCCGTGTTGTACTTCTGAAGACAGTTGTTATCTCCGGTCAGCTTGGGATCTCTTATTTTGAAGTTCCACTTCTTGAATAACGCGGCATATTCTGAAGTGTGGTCGATTTTTTCTGTCAGCTTAATCTTACGATGACCATCAGGCCAATTATTAGTAACGCTAAAACGCTAATTATGCACAGTAATGTACAACCGAATTCTAGCTCCACATTTTGTACAGATTTGCTACTATTTTTTCAAATTTACTACTACTATGTTATGCGGTTGGACAAATTCTTTATTGCATTCTCGGTTGCAATATGCCAGTATCAACTCATTTGCCCTGTGCAAGAACTATTCCTCTTCAGCATTACATTATTACTTTGATTTGATTGCATTTTTGGGCTAACTGAGATTTTACGTGAACGATGTACTTATGTGTGGTTCTCAAAAGAAAGATTTTGTGGTACACATTTGTAGCTTTTGTTTTCTGATACAACTAATCAACAAGTCAATACGAAGCCTCGTGGGATTTACAAAAGTTTCTTACCGAGCTATGTTTTCCCATCTCAAGCAACTTAGAGTTTTTCATTTAATATTTGTGTGTTACTAAATACTCATTGTTATATATACTAAGCATTTTAATATGTGACCTCATCGTCGAACTTTCATTTCTGTTATCCACATTTGATGAATCTTTTCACGCACCTCCTATAAAGCTTCTAATATGTGTGCCCTGTTGAGAAAATTGGATGTCTTATAATTTTATTCTCCATAAAAAAATTATATAAATTCCCGCAACAACGTGCGGGGTATCATCTAGTATATCAAATTTTTCACCGCCAAATGAAAAGTCCTTGATACAAAGCTTCCAAAATATTTACATAACATAAACTGCCTGTCAAAACACCCTAAATTTTTAAGAGGGGTAAAAAATGGCAAAACTTTCACTACGTGGGGTAATATGGATGAAAAAATTGTTAAATGGAGTAATTAGTGTCACATACGACAAATCATGGGGTAAAAACTGGAATTAACTCTATTAAAAAACCACCTGATTCGAGATTTACGGAGGGGCGATCCAGCCCCATCTCCCTTCCCACCACACCCATGGCGGCGGCCGCTGTATGGATGTGACAGTTGGGAGCTGAGGCTGCTTCAGCAGTGGCGAGGGAGTTGAGGGATATCGGAGGGTTTTGTCAGCGGAGCAACGAACCCAACTAAAATAATATATGAAGCAGAACCGGTTGGATATCATTCGTTTGCAGGAGACCATCAAGCACAATTCTCCATGTCAGAGCTTCGTAGACTTTAGTGTGCTAGTCTATTCGCCTAGAATTAGCTCTTGGCGGATGGGCACCTCTCGGTTTTCACGATAATAGTTTTGAGCTGGGGGAATGGAGGAAAGGGACTTTCTTCATCAGGGCCTCGATCCTTCAGCAAAACAATAACATGAAGTGGTGCTTCATGTTGGTATACGGGCCCGCGGACCACAAGTGGACATATGAGTTCTTGTATGAACTGCTTAGGAGGTGGCTACTTGCCTTGTCCCGATGTTTCTCCGTGAAGTTTTTAATCTCATCAGGTCAGCAGGGGATAAGAACAATGCCAACATTAGTTGGTCCAAGGTGAGACAGTTTAATGAGGCCATTGCTACTTTAGCCCCGAGAGAAATATGTCGAGTGGGGGATCGTTATACATGGACTAACAAGCAACTCAACCCTGACAGATGTGTGTTTGCTAATTGCTCCGGCCTTAGCACCTGGCTTGGGAGACCGCTTTTCTGCTCTGTTTGCCGACTGCCATTAATCGGATTGGTCTGGATCATTGTCCCCTCCTCCTCCTCAGTAGTGACAAGGAGTTGGTCTGCAGAAAACCTAGGTTCTTCTTCCAGAACCCGGTGGGTCGAGGTCAATGGGTTTGGTGAGCTCTTCAAGGGGAGAGACCAGCCATGGATCCAGTGTGATACCATATTTCGAGTGCCCACCAGGTTCTGCAAAGTATTAAGTTTTGCAACTCGTGGATCACACAACGTGTACACATGAACTAGCCAGCGGAATAGAAAAGAGACATGTTTATGCATCTTGAAGTCGTTTAGTAGGCCACCAACTAGCCTGGCTGTATATAGCCTGTGCCACCGCTTCTAGCCGGCGGCATCCAACATGCATAGCCTCTCGTTGCGTCTCCGGTGGTAAAAGAGACCAGCCTTGGATCCAGTGTGATACCATATGGATAACCTATAGAAAATTAGAGTTCATACTCTTGTTAAAATAATATCATTATGACAGTTCCATATAGCCCACATCAACCCGGAAATCCCAATTCTAGTTCTAGCTTTATACGTCTTGTCCACCTCGTTTAACCAATTTTCAAACATATTGGTGACATTGGTAGGAGGAGGAATATTAAAAGTGAACCGAATAATTTTTCAAATGACTTTAGCGAAGGGACAATCAAAGAATAAATGGTTGATTGATTCTGGTGAATTACAGAACGTACATTTCTTACAACCATTCCAATTTCAGTGAGTTAAATTGTCCTTCGTGATTATGCCTTTTTTTATGAAGAAAACATGTAAAGATCTTAACTTTCAGTGGTACCTTAAGCTTCGAAATATATTTATGGAAATAAATCGTATGACTATTCATATAATCCGCGTACATCGACTTAACAGTAAAAGATCCAAAAGTTGTTAACTTCCACACGAAAATATCCTTCTTATTGGACAAGATTACAAGCATAAGTCGTTGGAACGAACTTTTGCTTATGTTCATCCTTCTTCGTGTCTAGACATACACTAGTCACTTTATTGCAGTGGCTTAGTGTAACTGATACCGTCTTGATATCAATATATTTTTTTTATGGAAAAAAGATAACACACATTAACTAAGATATGCCTAGAAGAACACACGAGCCTCTTCCAACAGTAGACAAAATGAAACGGAAAGGAAATATACACCTAATCTGCTTCACGAGGTAGCAAGCTTTGCGTGGAGAGTTGAGAGTCTCGTGGTAGAACAGCGAGAAGTTACGTGCAAGTCCAAGGATTTCTCGTCTAGTAAACTGGAAAAAAACTCCTCAACGAAATGATGTAGCCCGAGCTGCCTTGTAAGCCACCACCGTGCTCTCTGCACCGACCTGAATTCAGCTAGGTACCCAGCCAAAAATCAGAGAATCGCCATGTTAGAACGGTGAATAAAGGACAGTCAATTCGGCACATAACATAGAGATCTGGCTCAGCATCCGTCTCACCTAGCCTGTGAATGGAATATTTTGTACTCGCTGTTCTAATATGGAAAACAATAGACCTGAACTAACTTAGTTTTAGTCGAGTTCTACGTCATTAAATTTGTATCATGATTCATGTACTTGTGTTTTAAGTTAGGTTGCAATTAAAAAATAACTTCCGATCGTTAAATTTTGCTTGATGTTTTGTGTTAACGGTGAGTTGCAACATGAATTTCAATTAAGATTAGAAAAAAGATATTACCGAACCGGTACGTGAGAGAGTCCTCAAGCCCGCATCTCTCTGAAACAAAACGACCGCCCACTCCCTTGGGTGGGATCCCCGCCGCAGCTGCTATCTGCTCCCGCCGGCGGCGTGCCGCACGTCCTTGATTGAGGCTTTGTTGCCGGTTCCGGTCGATTTTGCGCCGCCTTGGATTGTCGCCCCTCTGTACCGCCGTGTTTGGCCACACGGCCAGGGCCGCCGGCGCTGCACGACGACCACTACCTCCTCTGTTTGTCCCGTTGTATACCGACTAAGCCACACAGGCTAGGCAAATCACGTCCTCATTCGCTCCCTTTTGAACGGGCGCCGCCGCCCCCAGCAACTTCTCTCACATTGGCATATGGGCAAGCTGATACCTTTCTAATCAGATCTTTTTTTTGAGATGTTTCTAATCAGATCTTGGTAATGTGGCTTGTTGATTCCAAGAAGCTAGACGTATTTAAACCGGCACAACTCCGTACAATATAGCGAGCTCAGCGCAAAAAATACAGAAAGGGGCTTCGCAGCTTTTGACGGTAGGGGCTTCTGGCCCATCGATGCTTAGCAGGCTCACCAAAGCAGCAACATGGCTTGTGACCCAGGCGGGATTAGAGACAGCACGACGGATAGACGAGCAAAATCGTTACAATGGGTGGTGCTATACACCGCCATCCCTATTCGCCGCTCATTGCGGGAGCGATTCGCTCCCGCTTAAGCGACGGATAGGACGGGCCGGCCCATTAGCGGCTAGCATGTACGGTTTTTCCTTCTGTTGTCTGGGTTTTTGGGATTTTTTCGGTTTTGCAGGTTTCTTTTGGTTTTTTGCTGCGTTGGTTTTCATGATGACAATTTTTTTCAGATTTTTTTTATTCTGAATTAAAATGTTCATATTATAAATTTGTTCAAATTCGAAATTTGTTCAAATTTGAAATTTGTTCAAATTCGAAATTTGTTCAATTTCGAAATTTGTTCAAATATAAATTTTGTTCGACATGAAATTCTTTGTTTTTTAAATTGTTCGGTTTTTAATTTGTTCGATTTTGAATTTTGTTCTGTTTTCATTTTTGTTCAGATTTTAAAATCTAAACCGAACAAAAAAAAAGAAAAAGAAAAAAGCTTAAACGGGCCGAGCCCGTAGCTGCTATTGATTGCGCCGGCCTGAACGGGGACGATCGTCCGCTCCGCTTAAGGCGGCCAATAGGCGCACCCGCTATACAGATCTGATCGGCACGAAAGAGTTGCCGCACACCCCCCACCTTCCCGGCTGTTAACTGGGCCGCGGCCCATCAGGTAAACCTCTTTTTCTTTTTTCGTTTTCGTTTTCTTATTCTTTTTTCTTTTTTCTGTTTAGAGTTTTGTTTTTAAACTAACATTTTACATGCTTTTTTATGTTTTCAAAATTTGTTCGAAATTTTCTGTCTACAGATTTTAAAAATGTTCAATTTTAATTTCGTTCAAATTTTGAAAATTTTCCAAAATTCAAAAATTGTTCGAAATTAAAATTTTGTTCAAATTTCAAAAAATCATTGAAATTTTAAATTTGTTCAAGATAAAAAATTTGTTCCAACTTAGAAATTTGTTCAAATTTAAAAATCGTTCCAAAATTAAAAATTGTTCAAATTTCAAAATTTGTTCAAGATTCAAAATTTGTTCAAATTTCGAAATTCATTCAAATTTGTTCAAACTTGAACATTTTTCAAAATTTGGAAGTTTTCGAAAATTATTTTAAACAAAAAATAAAACAAGCGAACAAAAAAAGAAACACTAAAAAAGAAAACAGAAAACAGAAAAGAAAAGAAAAGGGAGAAAAAATAGTAAAAAATCGCCTAACCGGGCCGGCCCACACCGCGCGCCGGGGGTGTGCGGCGCGGTGCAGGTGCCGACTTGGTCGGCATATAGGAATCGCCGATATAATTGGCACGGAGCGAACTTCACTTAGGCGATGGCAATCATTATAATTTCGTTTAAAAAATATAGGATAATTAGAAAGTGGACGAAAATTTGGGGAGAAGCTTAGTCACATTATTAGTAGGCAAAGATAAAGATAAAGATAGATGTCCTCACAAAAAAACACCACAGAACAAAATGAAACGAACCATTTCCAAGTGTTGAGATACATATCTTGTATATCTGGATGTGTATCCTCTGTAGTTATTGTATAGCGATACATATCCTTGTATTTACTATTGGGCCCGCCTCCTTCCTTGTATAGTCGAGGACGTGGCCTATATATGTACCGCCATATGCATCCGATCAATACATCGAGCATTGCATCTCCTTCTACATGGTATCAGACACCTCCTAGATCCTAAACCCTAGCCGCGCGCCGCCTCTCCTCCCCGTGCGCCGCACCCCCTCCCCCAACCCCTAAACCCTAGCAGCGCCGCCTCTCCTCCCTCTCCAGCCGCGCGCCGCCTCCCCTTCTTCATCATGTCAACCCCTAGCTCCAATCCCTTCGCCGACTCCTCCATCCCCGACCCCGGCCAACTCCGCGCCGTCGCCATCACCGACCATGTCCCCGTCAAGCTGTCCACCACCGCCGCCAACTACCTCGCCTGGAAGACGTACTTCTACCTCCTCTTCCGCGAGTACAACCTGCGCGACCACATCGACGGCACCGCCGACCTCCTCGCCTGCGATGCCGACTGGCTGGCCATCGACGCCACCATCATCCGCTGGCTCTTCCTCACCGTCTCGCCGGACATCTTCAAGACCGTCGTTCGGGAAGGCGATGATGCCCGCACAGTGTGGGGGAAGATCAACCGGCCTCTTCACCAATAACAAGCTCCAACGTGTTGTCTTTTTGCAGCAGGAATTCTTCGGCACACCCCAGGGCGATCAAACCTTGGACGCCATCGCCCGCGCCTCAAGGCAATCTCCGACGAGCTCCAGGACCTTGGGTTCCGGATTGGCGACGAGCTTCTCCTCTCCACCCTCACCGCCGGCCTCAGCGAGGACCTCGGCAACGCCGCCTCCAACCTCACCCTCATGACCAACCCTACGTTCGAGCGGGCGGTCGACTACCTCCGGCTGGAGGAACGCCGGCTGAAGGGTGTGCGCACCCGGGCGGTTCACACCGCTCTCTGGGCAAGCGGCAACAGCGTTCTTCCTCATGGCGGAGGAGCTCCACCGGCGCCCACCCCCGCCCCTCCACACTCTGCGCCTCAGCCGCAACAGCACCAAGGAGGAGGGGGCGGTGGCCGCGGCCATCGCCGTGGCCGTGGTGGTGGCCGTGGCGGTGGCCACAACGGCGGCCCTGGCATCGTCGGTCCGCGCCCCGGGTACTCACACCCCACCCCGCCGTGGGCGGGCGGACACAACCCACGGACGGGGGTCGTGCACGCCACACCATGCCCGTTCCGCGCCCCGTCCCCGGCACCGTCGGCCCCCGTCCGCCGACGCACCAGGCCTTCATCGCCACGCCACCGCAGGCTCCGCCGGCCTGCCCTACGCTCCGTCTACGGCGGCATGATGCCGCAGCCCCGGCGGCCCACCGGGACCAAGGCCTGTACACCGCCCTTCAGCACGCCCCCTCGCCGGGCGCCTACTCTGGCGGTGGAGACTGGTTCATGGACACCGGAGCCTCCGCACACATGGCTGCTCACCCGGGTAACCTTTCCACTTCATCTCCGACATCCACTTCCTCTCGCATCATCGTCGGTAACGGTGCTGGTCTTCCCATCTCTCATATTGGCTCCACTCACTTTCCTTCTAATTCCACACCATTGTCTCTTAATAATGTCTTAGTTTCACCACATCTTGTTCAGAATTTAGTTTCCGTCAAAACTCTTTCTCGCGATAACTCAGAATCGTGGAATTTGACGAGTTTGGTTTTTCTCAGAAAGGACGCCCGTACACGGATGGTTTTGCACCGCCGTGAGAGTCCCGGCGACTGCACCCCGTTCAGCCGTCTCCCTCCACTCACGCCGCACCTCGGCGCTCTCGCCGGCGTCGACCTTTGGCACGCTCGTCTTGGCCATCCCAGCTCCACCTCGCTCCGCCAAATAATGAGAGGCTTTTCTTTTTCATGTAATAAAATGGCGGCTCACTCATGTGACGCCTGCCGACTAGGCAAACATGTTCGGCTTCCTTTTAGTACTTCATCCACAGTTGCATCTTTTCCTTTTCAATTACTTCATAGTGATGTATGGACGTCCCCTATACCGAGTAATTCTGGTTTTCTTTATTATCTTGTTATTCTCGATGATTTTTCTCACTTTGTCTGGACTTTTCCTCTTCGTAAGAAATCTGATGTCGCTTCAACACTCACCGCCTTTTATTCTTATGTATCTACACAGTTCGGTCGTCCCATCCTCGCCCTCCAAACTGACAACGGCAAGGAGTTCGACAACACCACCATCCGCACCCTCCTCTCCACCCACGGCACCATCTTCCGCCTAACTTGCCCATACACCTCCCAGCAGAACGGCCGCGCCGAGCGCGTCCTACGCACCCTTAATGACTGCGTCCGTACCCTCTTGTTCCACGCCCACATGCCCCCTCAGTTCTGGCCGGACGCCCTCTCCACCGCCACCCTCCTAATCAACCTACGCCCGTGTCGCCCTCGCTGGAATTACACACCACATAACCTCCTGTTTGGCTCACCCCCCTCATACGACGGTCTCCGCATTTTTGGTTGTCGTTGTTTCCCTAGTACCGCTGCCACCACCCCTCATAAACTCGCACCTCGCTCCATTCCGTGTGTATTTCTCGGTTACCCGGCTAACACCAAAGGCTACCGTTGCTATGATCCGGTCTCTCACCGCGTCATCACGTCCCGGCACGTGTACTTTGATGAGCACTGTTTTCCCTTTGCACAGGAACAGGTGAGGACTTCTCCTCCCGCGACTGACAGTCCGCGACGTCGCGGTCCTACCTTGGTGGAGGTCCCTGGCTCGGCAGCGCCTCCGCGCGCTCCCTCTACTACAGCTGCGACGCCTTCCATGACGCCCTCGAGCCCTGCCTCGGGCTCACACGTGGCGCCCTCGAGCCCCGCCTCGGGCGTCGCCGCCTCGCCCCCGACACCGCCCGCGTCGCCCGCCATATGCATCCGATCAATACATCGAGCATTGCATCTCCTTCTACACCAAGCAGGCATCATGCCGGTATATCATGGCGATGGATCCAAATGACGCAGAGAAATGCTTTGGCGAAATTTATTCAGCCTTCCCAAACAGGAGCGCATGCAGCTAGCACAGTAGCACCCCATGTGGAACATGGTGGCACAAGCTTCAGCAAGGCAAGCAGTGCAGCCAGCCACACTGACACTGGGATCTATGTCCATTCTCAGCATACAAGACATTGCTTAATTTCTATGGTGCCACGTGATGCAGATGGTTGGTCGCGTAGCGGTCCAGGGATTGATCCTGAATTCGTCATCTCTCCGGTATCGGCATATCGCACACTCGCATGTGTGTGTTCATGGCTGACCAGTTCATCCCTCACTCTCCCTCCCTCGCTCCCGTTCATGGCTCCTCTGACGGTGTGCACCTCCGGATCCATTCTCTCGATGGATCCTACCTAGTATGTCCACTAATTACTCAACTGAATCCTCCCCGAGTGACCTTGGTCCAGGGCAAGACCATAGATTTTGGGGGGCCCACTGGCGGAGCTTTTCTAGCGGGGGGGGGGGGGGGGGGGGGGGGCATGGCCCCCCTACTCCTGAAAATTCTTTAGAATTTGTATTTATGCAGTTTAATCGTGATTGGTGTTCTTTGGCCATGTAAATCTTCAAAAAGCTCCACCACTTGGTCGCGCACAAAAGATTTTAAAAAGTATTAGTATTCCGCAAAAGAAATATTAAGGTAATACAATAGCATATACTAAATAGTATGAATATTTGAAAAATCCATGGTCTTTGAAATACCGGACAAAACATACTATGCATTTCTATTAATCTAGTGAACTATATACCATGATTCTTATTTCTACCATTATCTATTTGTAGACGCATGTATATACATATATATTTCTATAATTAATCACATCAAAAATTATGAGGATTAGTGTTGTTTTGCACAGATGTCGCCGGTCCGCTTCGCCTCCGGTGGCCTTAGTGCCTTGGAGGTGTGGTGGACCAGGACCCCTCGTCGGCGGGGAGTTTCCGTTCTTTATTTAGCTTGGTTTTAGTATTTTTTCGGAATGGTGAGGCGTCGGCTATATAAAGAAGCCAGAATAAGGTCATTCCCGTCCTATTCTCGCTCTGGTGGTGCGTTTAGCACCGACGGAGAGCACATGCACTTGTGTGTCCGGCAAATCTCGGGGGATCTGATCGATTTTCGTGTTCATTTGTCTGGTTTCATGTCAATCTCTTTTGATCTACGGTTGTCATCATTGGCGATGGTTGCTGCTCTTGTGTGCTGATTATTTGGGTCTTAGCACGACGATTTCCTATATGTCTACTACAACAAGCTCTACTATGATAAGGTTTATCTGGCTCGGTGATGTAGGGGTGAGGACGGCGGCGCGCCTTCAGCTCGTGTAGTCATCGCTAGGTGGTCCAAGTACCTATTTATATTTTGTGTTACTTTTTGAATTAGTTTTACTATTTGATAATTATTAATAGATCGGTAAAAAAATTGTAAACAAAATTGTAACTGAGATTAGATACATACCGCAACGGAGGAGCTCAACCAGCTGGTACTCACGTACGACCAGATGAGACGAGCAATCCTTCGGCTTCGGCAAGTAGTTCCAATGTTCAACCAACTAAATGAGTCTAAGACTACTAGTACTGCAAGTAATTTTAGGGGTTATTTCATGTCCAATTCAGCAAATTATGACTAGTCTAATGGATCAGTATGTGCCATATGAAAAAGGTTAAACAGATCAGATGATCAGAAACACAAAAGCGTAGCAGTTCCTTTGGCCACTCCTACTTGAACCATATAGCAACGGAGCGCCGTCTCCCAATTATCCTTCATCTTTGTTCATGATTAGCAGGTATTGCAACTCCTACATTGTATATAGTACTAGTACAAAGTGGTACCACTACAACATCTAATCATGATGGTTCTGCTGAACAATACACAATACAGTACACTCCTTTCACTTTCGGTAGTATATCCACTGTTTGTGCAGTTGAGCATTCTGTCAGGTGGAGGCTTCTCAGCCTCCCCAGGTGTTCTGCATTTGCAGCTCCATCCACCCCTGAGGCCCAAACTGAAAGACAAACGAGAGCAGTTAAAAACCCTTCGATCAGGTCAACGAGATTCAGATAACAATATCGAAGCAGAGCAGATCTGCAAAGGAGTTGGGGCCTTGCTTTCCATGCCCTAGCTAGCATTGCTTTTGATCCCATTGACTAATAAACACTTGCACTCTCACCACCGATCTGATGATAATTTACTGGCAGTTGCGTAGCCTAAGCCAATCCATCCTAGCCCAGTACTAGTAGCATCAACATTATTAGTAGCATGTTAGGACCAGGACATTCTCGGGAAGCCAGTTTAATCCCGTCAATGTTAACACCGAGACACCATGCGTGCTCTCACCTTCAGACTCCACTTGCAGTCGACACCTGGTGCGTTTGCTGTTGATTCCCCGTGCAGAGATTCTGCTTTGGCAATATTTTACGCTTGGTTGATATGCTTTTCTTGATCCGTTCGTGACAAGGCTTTAGATTAGATTAAACTAACAGTGAAGAATATATTTTAGGTGCTTCTTGTCGGGGCTTCACTCTAGGCCTTGTACTGGCATCATGTCGTTCTGGAGTCTAGACTGAAGACATACGATTTGGTGTCCGGTCCTCTTTCAGAAAAGGTTGCGATTTTGTAAAGCAAAGTAGGTAGTTATATCAGGTAGAGTAAATATACGTTTGATTCATGGTTGAAACAAAGTGGTATAGATCTGATCTGAAGTGTGAGCTATATGCTTTCGTTATCTTGGCATACAATTGACATCAGGGACACCTGCTATTCACTACTTTTCGCTTAGAATTGCTATTAACTACACTGTGTTTTAAGAATTGTGAACTTTTGCACAAGGGCACTTTTGTAGCTAAAGCCCATAACCTAGGAAAGGATAGACGCTTCCGCCGTCGAGCATGTTACGTCTTGGCACTCGCAGAGTTCAGGTCCTACGGTAGACAACGGTTGTTTCATTCTGAGTCTAGACTGAACAAATACTATTTGGTATGCCTGGCTTACAAAGGGTTGCACATTTTATAAAGCAAAGTAGTTATATCAGGTGGAATACCCGCAAAAAAAAATTAGGTGGAGTAAATCGGTTTGTTTATGTTGAAGCAAACTGGTCTACATCTAATCTGAAGTGTGAGTTATCTTTTCATTATCTTGGTACGATTGAGTTCACCTGCTATTAACCACTTTGTTTTAAGAATTGGGTACTTATCTAAGCCCATAATCTAGGGAAAGAATGAGTCCATAACATCCCTTTAGCCCTATTTGTTGGATCTTGGTTTTGGTATCATATGGTCGCAATGCTAGTTCAACCAATGACAAACAGAGTGTGGTGTCCTATGAAAGACAACAAAGGTTTTTTTTTTTAAAGGAAGGCAAAAGCTTTGCCCTTTCATCGTTAATTAGGAAGGAGAACAAGAGTTAAACAAGCTTCATATGCACAAAGTTAAATACACCGCAAAGGCTCCGAGGGACGAAATCAAAATCCTACCTTCTGGCATTACGTAATTTAAATGATTTGCCCCTGCCATGTGCCAAATTGGAAGTCTCCTCCTCGATTTTCGTCACAATAATCAACGACGACGTGGAAACATATATAAAGACCTTCACATTTCTCTCGTTCCAGAGATACCAAGGACACTAGAGGTACTAGTGAATAGAGGTCTTTGTGATTCGTATCACTCGATATTATCTATATGGCCACCACCCATCGGTTGATTTGTAAACTTGCCGGTCTTCCAAATAAAGGGATTCCTTCCAAACTCTGACCACGTATCATCATTTGAAAATAAGGTGGGCATTCAACTTGTTCTCATATTTGTGTTACTGATATACGGCATAATTTGATCATCCCCGCTTCTGTAGGAGGCCAGTCATCCAAATACGTCCTTAAATGGCTAGCAAAGCGAAGAATTTTCACTTAGGCCGAGCCTAAATATACAACACCGTCTACAACATCGTAGATTTGTGATTCACTTGAATTGAAGTTTGTGCACTGAGGCCGGGTTCTCGAAAAATAGTGTCATGACTCATGAGTCCCTCTGTGAAGTTGTAGGCCACTAATCATTTCCCAAAGGCAGAAAATGAGCCTCGCTCGTTTGAACGGTGGACTAAATGTACAATCTCACCACCTAGTTCAGATATTGGATGATGAAGTAAATGTACACAATATACTACTCCCTCCGTCCTAGAGTGTAAGTCATATTTCCAAAAACTATTTGTCCCATAACCCCACCTCTAAGGCATAATTTTATTTAATGAGGGAGAGAAAGGAGTTGCATGCACCAATGAGGGAGAGAAAGAGAATGCATGCACCAATGAGAGAGAGAAAAGGAGCTGCATGCACCAATGAGAGAGAGAAAAATAAAACCCAATCAGCTAGTACCTTGGGCCAAGATATTCAAAAATTATGACTTACAAACTAGGACGAAGGGAGTACTTCCGTCCCACTAAAAATGTAATTTTGCTGGGTCGGAGGAAGTACACTTGTTGGCTCGATTCCTTCATCACAAAAAAAGAAAGAAAAGGACAAAACGGATGTAAACTGCCGCGCGAAACCCGCACTTTGCGCCACTAAGGGCATCTCCAACCGGGCGACCCAAACGGACGCGCTGGACCGTCCGTTTTGGACCGTTTAGGTGGCCGCGCGGACACCCGGACAGCGCCCCGCGTCCGCGTGTCCGTTTGGGTCGCACGCTGCGCCCAACGCTGCGGCCACCCATTTGGCCATTTGGCATATTTCTTTGGGAAATAGGCCATCTGGCCACACATACTTATAAATAGTATCTAACAAATATAGAAAATATCTAACAATTATAGAATAATATCAAGTAGCATAAAATAATAAAATAATATCGATTTCATTGTCGAGGGTGCTCCTCGGTAATGCCCTCCGATAGAGGCTTAGGGTTGATGGAATCCTGCAAGCTGACACGAGACATCGGTTCACAGACAAGCGGGGAGAGCGATTTACCCAGGTTCGGGGCCCTCGATGAGGTAAAACCCTTACGTCCTGCCTGTCTGTTCTTGATTATGATGATAATGGGTTACAATGGGGTGCTAAATAGTTCGGCTGAGATCTCGTCGAGATGGCTAAGTACTAGGGTAACCTAGCTCTAAACTTCTGTTGGCTAAGATCGCTAAGATTGGTTGTGTCCCTCGACAGCCCCTCTCCTGGCCTTTATATAGGAGGCCAGGTCTCAAGAGGTCTAGTCGAGTACGACTAGGTTTACAGTAAATCTATCTCTAGACTTTCCTTGTTCGGCTCCTTCCGCGTCTTGTACTTCAAGGAACCTTCCGTTGCACCGTCTTAGTGGCCCATCTTGCCGTCGAGTGCCTTCATGGACCTCCAACTAGGAAATACAGGGTAGGGCAACATTGGTTACCCGAAGGGTAATGCCCACGTCAGTAGCCCCCGAGTGTCTAGCCGAAGGTAGTTCGGGTAGAGACTAAAGCATGCCTTCTTCCGATGTCCTTCTCCTCAGTCGTTCTTGTTTTCCTTCTGTCTGCATTATCTTCTTCTATCGGGTGCGCGTCAGCGCTCCCGATGGGAGTAGCCCCCGAGTCTAGGTACGGATGCTTGCAATCCGTGCGTAGACTCAAGTTGTACCACTCGGACATTTTTCTCTGCCGAAGTTTTTCTGCAAGTCTTCGTAGGTCATCCGATGTATTTTTCTCATGCAAGGGATAATGAGTAACGTGCCCAACTTTTGCTGGTTAACTGCCGATGGCAAAACAACGTTACCCTACACAGAATCAAGTCCCCGGGCATGATCCTGGAGTGCGAAAAAAGTTCTGTCGGGTGCGCGTCCAGCGCTCCCGATGGGAGTAGCCCCCGAGTCTGGGCACGGGTGCTGGCAACCGGGTGCAGACTCGAGTCGAACAATTTCCTCTTCTTGTAAGGCCTTCTTTTCAATTTCTTCGAGTCCTCATTTTGTCGGGTGCGCGTTCAGCGCTCCCGATGGGAGTAGCCCCCGAGTCTAAGTGCAGATGCTTTGCAATCTGTGCATAGACTCAAATTCGTCATCCGATACCTTTTCATTCCTTCGAATGCTTTGAGCATGACGTCATTGATGATGCTTTACTAATATCTTGATTTTGACTGACAGGACATGACCTGCTGGGCCTATTCTTTCTTTGTCTGGCCCTTTTCGCACAGTCACCAAGGTGTCTCCTCGATTTCTGCAATCTTTAATTGAAAAGATCCACTGAATGAACCGGTAGCAACGACACGTTCCTACACAGCTCTCAATTTCTCCTTAAAATCTACAAAGGGCGAAAAATCCCTAATCTTCTCCCACATTTTCCGTAGCATCTTCTCATTCTTCTCCTTCTTCCTCCCTTCGCTGCTGCTGCGCCGCCACCACTGCTTTTCCAATCTTCCCCAGATCGCACAATGGTGAAGAAGAAGAATCTTACCGCCGCCGCCAGTTCCACTAGCGGAGGCGCCGCCGCCAAGTCCTCCTCTTCTCTTCCGAAGGGGAGAGCTCCGAACGCTCCTCCCCCAGCTCCAGCGCCGCTAGCGCCGCCAAGTTCAGTGGCCAAGCCCGGAGACTGGATAGCATCAACCGTCACCAAGCGTGACGAGAAGAGATCCCAAAGCCTGGGATTAATCTCCTCTGACGAGGGGAATGTGATCTTTCCAGGTGCGATTTCTCGGCCTAATCCCCCTACTGGCTTTACCGTGATGTTCTTATCATTCCTATATCGGGGTCTTTCACTCCCCGCTCATGAATTCCTCCTCCATCTCTTGCGAACTTACGAGATCCAATTATGGAAACTCACTCACAACTCAATCCTCCACGTTGCTGTGTTCATCACCCTTTGCGAGGCATTTCTGGGCATCAAACCTCATTTTGGGCTGTGGAAAAAGATCTTCTATGTGAAGAGATACAGCAGTAGTAATGGATCCTTTGTCACCGGAGGGGTGGGGTTTGTAGCTCGTTCGGATGTTAACTACTTCAATTTCCCAATGAGAGAATCTGTGCAAGGGTGGAGATTGAAATGGTTTTACGTCAAGGATTCCTTGTCACCCGAATCCCAGCTTCCTTGCTTTGTCGACGTCCTTGAAGACAAGCCTAAGAATTCCTGGAAGAACATTCTCTCACCCGAAGAAGGAGTAGCAGCCGATGAATTATTTGCCAAATTTCTTCGAATCAAAGAGGCCGATGGCCAAACCATGGTCGGCACAGAGGTGGCAGCATTGTTTCTGAAACGTCGAGTCCAACCAGTCATGGCCAGAGTTCGTCCGATGTGGTTGTATTCAGGTCCAAAGGATGAGACCAGGATTAATGCTGCCGAACTGTCGGAAAAGGAACTGCTCGATGAAGTCCGTCGCCTTACTTTCTTTAGTCAAGAAGACTCGATCCCATTGACATCTTCTTACACTCCTCTTGATGCCGATCATCCGCCACCAGAGGTAACTTTCCCTTTTCAAATTCTTATCACGTTTCTTTTACTTTAGTCAACATAATTACCGTTTCTTTTACTTTAGTCAACATAATTACCACTGCTCTTATTCGTTTTTCTTTTCGACAGATCCCCATAGTCCCTGGAGATTTGCACGATTCGCTAAACAATACTTTTGAGGGAAGAGACTCTTCAGTACTCGTTGATTTTTTCACACTGTCGAGCATACATGCCCAGAGAGCGATCACGATGATCCAATAGATTCCGAAACTGTTCACACCGAACTTCCTCCCTCAGCCGATGACGCTTGCGACACAGAGGGATCAGTGCGTGATGATAATGCTGATCGTGATGCCTTTGTTAATGCAGTTGTGGAGGAGTCCAGGGCTTCACCCGTGAAGAGATCAACCGGCGGCTTTGCCGATGAAGACGATCTCCTTGATATGTAAGTAACTTCTTCCTTTTTGCTATATTTTGTCCCCTTGTTTCTCGCATTCTTTTCATAACTTCTCTCGACCATTTCCTTTTTGTAGGGACGAGGGTTTTGCTGAGCCTTCGTCTAAGAAAGCCAGATCTGATGTTGTTCCGCCAGCTGTTGCCGCTTCCGAAGCATCGGCTCCCAAGGCAGCTCAGGCATCAACTGCTTCTTCCCTTTCCAAGGGGAAAGATGTTCCTGCCGCCACCACGACTCCTCCTTCTGTAAGTCCTTGTTGAATACAACGTGAATTTCTTGAACTGTGCCTTGTCTAACGATTCTTTGTAAAACATCCTTTTTTCCCTAAGGATTTGCGAGGTGTTATATCTTCTTTGGAGGCCTTTGCCTCTCAATTTACCTCTCTGGAAGCGGACAAAGTTCGACTGCAGGAGGAAGTTAAATCTTCCTCTTCGAAGTTTGACGGCGCCATCAAAAAGGCTGCCACGGCTCGCCAGGAGGTCGACTCCCTGAAAGAGGAGCTGGGCAAACTGAAGGAGAGGCTCAAAGAGGAGGAAGCTCGGGCAGCTGAAAAGGATGAGCTCCTTCGTCAATCTTCTTTGGCTCTACTTGGTAAGCTCTTTCATACATCTCTGTCGATTATTACTCTTATGGATTC
Organism: Lolium perenne; assembly: GCF_019359855.2. Taxonomy (NCBI): domain Eukaryota; kingdom Viridiplantae; phylum Streptophyta; class Magnoliopsida; order Poales; family Poaceae; genus Lolium; species Lolium perenne. Next base: position 288,478,812 of record NC_067250.2, on the reverse strand, counting down.
GTTCCTTTATCAATGATCTTTTCCAATTCGTTTTCTTGCAGAAGCTGCCAACATTCCTGCTGCTGCCTTGGACAAAGTTCCAAACAACTCTCCGGCAAATGGTGTGTCGATGGCTCTCACCTCCCACCAGCTTACGCGGGAGCTTCTTGAAAAGGGAAAGGGTGCCCTGGCGCGGATGCACTTGATGATTTTCCCCAAGATCAAGCAGGACAAAACCCTGGGGCAGCTGATCGATGCCTTCGCGGTTAACACCAAGGAGGTTATCGAGGTATTCAAGCGTACTTCACGCACCTATGGTGCCCTCCTTGCCTTCCAGCTTATGATGGGTTACGGCTTTAAGGGTGACATCGAAGAAATGACTAAGGAGCTGCCGAAAGAGCAAGACGAGCAATTTGTTGACTTAAGCGCCTTTAAATCGTCTGCCCTTACTTGCGCTCGCCAGCTCCTTGAGCTAGTTTCGTCAAGGAAGTCATCGGCTGGACCCAGTTTATCGACTTAGACCCAGGCCCCTTGATTTTTGTAACAAACTTATCTTCGAGCTGATGTGAAACATTGTTCTGCTGCAAAACTTATGTTTGTAATAAACTCCGTGCTAGCAATGTTGCTAGCACACCTTTATTATGATATTTTTACTTGCGCTTCTCCCGATGGGAGTTACTTCGGGTGCTCAACTTGACCATATCCGTCATTCTTTTTAACGCTGTTTCCTGCAGGTTTTCCCAGTGCCCTCATTTGTCGACGACTCTTCGGGTGCTCTTCCTGAAGGTGATCGGATCCAGCGTATGAAGGATCGGATTACTCAGATGGAAAAGGACCTGCGCAATACTTATGCCTTAGCTGCTATTGTCAATAAGAAGAGCGAGATTGCAGTCGAAGTGGAGCGGTACGCTCTTACTGAGCTGCATAAAGCTACCGAGAGTTTGAACTGTAAGTTTCTTGATCCCTGTGCCCTTTTGTCGACAACGCCTTGTCTGATCCTCTATTTATTCCTTTGCCAGTCATAGCTCTGAATCGTGCGGAAGAGAACAAACGGATTCACGAGCGTGTGCACGTTTTAACCCAGCTGTCCTCAGCCGAAGAGATTTTCTGGCAGGAACACTCGAAGGCTTCGGCTGTCGCACTATTTCAGGATCGTGTTCAGCAAGTCCACCATTTCTTCGACAAGTGCTACAAAGCTATGAGGGTGGTTTGGAAGACGATGTTCCCTTTAAACGCACTTCCTCCTACGCTGCTGACTTTGATGTGTTCGGAAATGCCAAGAAGATTCGAGACTTGGTGCGAGCTCAAGTTTTCGCAGGGGCCAGGTTTGCACTTGCCCTTGTGCTTGCACGTTATCCCTCGGCAAATCTGCTGTCTATTGCCAACACAACTGGTGATTTGGAAGCACTGTATCCGAAGGTATTATTGCCCGCCAATATAATTGTCAACAGGCTCGAGGAGTGTTCGAAGGTACCTGAAGAAAGAGAAACTCCGCAAGGGTGACTTCAAGGATTAGGTTTATTTTGTAAATAGGTTATTTTGGCTACTTCGTCCGAGTGTTAAGCCGAAACTTTTTATTCGGTAGATACATGTGTATGCACTTTTACCGTGTTGTTGCCGTTGGCAATTTTTGAGGGAGCAAATCTTAATTGTCCGTTTAAACGTTTTTTCGTATTCGTTGGTCAGCAAACATTTGAGTGATCAGCTCGTGTTGCAGGTCTTTCTAAAACCCGTTGTATGTGCAACTTTGCTTTCAACCGATGTATGTTTCGACAGTCACTCCCGAATTTTTCGGGTGCAATGATTCTGCCGATGAGCCCGTTGTTCTTTGATATTTCCATAAGTAAAATATCGAACGTGGGTTGTGTGTATTTCCAAAACTCTTGCTGTTTTTGGCACTCGTAGAGGCATCTATAGCAGAGGGAAGGATTAACATCCTTGTTTGCTTTGTATCTTTTAGCACTCGTAGAGGCTTTTCTTTTTGGAGCACGATCTTCTGCCACGTACTATGTTGGATAGTGATGCAGCTTTAGACGTTTTTTGAATTACTGCAATGCTGAACAAAGGATTGAAGCTTTAAGTTCTCATTAATAATGTAAGCACGAGACTAGAGGGCGAAAAAAGGAAGGCCCTGTTTAAAATAAAGGAAAAATTAAGCGCTAATAAATTGCTTAAGCAAGGAAGGGGTTCTTCTCATCTTCTGGCTTTTTCACCACGTTAGTGGTTGCTGCAGCGTTGTTGATTTCACCAGGGGTCTGGGCAATGGTTGCCAGCGTCTTGTTGTCTTCTATGCCATCTGTGCCGTCAACTGCCGCACCTTGTGCTGCCGAAGCTTCTGCTGCCGAAGCTTTAAGAGCAAGGTCAGCTGACTTCTTCTTCGTTTCCCTGACATCTTTTTCTTCCTTGATTTCTCGTAACGTCAACTTGGGCAGGGGGTCGACGATTTCTTGCTGTAACCCGAACTTCGCAGCAATCCTCCGAAAGTCGCGATCACAATTGTCCGAGCGTGAGAAACTTCCATAGACTATGATGTTTGTTCCGTTGTTCCCAGGCATTTTCAGCTTGAGATATGCATAGTGCGGCACATCCATGAACTTGGCATAAGCTGGTCTCCCGAGTATAGCGTGATACTGTGACTCCCAGTTCACTACTTCAAACTCGATCTTCTCCTTCCTGAAATTGTCGGTTTTGCCAAAGACGACGTTCAGGTAAACTTTGCCAAGAGAGTAGCCCGGTGCGGTTGGAAGGATCCCATGGAAGCAAGTGTCTGTTTCTTCTAGCATCCTCATGGTGATCCCCATGCTTTTGATTGTGTCGACGAATATCAGGTTTAACCCGCTTCCACCATCCATGAAGACTTTGCTCATCTTGAACCCCCCGATTTGAGCCTCGACTACTAAGGCAGTGTGTCCTGGTTTCGGTATGGTCATCGGGTGATCTGCTCGACTGAACGTAATGTTCTGAGAGGACCACTCGACGTACTCGGGGATGTTCGCCATGATGCTTTCTGCTAGGTTAATCTCTCGGGTGAGCTTCTTCATCTCTCTTCTCGAGACACCTGTCCTATGGATCATGCTCATCTGCCCCCGTGGAGGTGGAAACGCCTCGTTGGGTTGGTGACGTTGAGCCTGCTGGACTTGATGCTGCGGTGGAGGTGGGGGTCGTGGTGGTAGCTGCTGCTAGCCTGACTGCTGGATGAGTTTGTGCATGTCAAGGAACTGCCGACAGTCCCTGAGCAGGTGACTCGACTTCGTTTTGTCATCCTTAGAAACGACATATGAGTGCAGGTAACAGGGGGCGTTGATCTGCTCAGCGTAGGGCAATTCGGGAGTCCTCTGTTGTCGTGGTTTATAATTGCCGCAGTTCCCTGAGTTGTTCCGATTATCGTCCTGCCGATCGTCTCTTCTATCGTCATATCGATCATCCTGCCGATCAGAGTATCCTGCGGCTACCAGGTTGTTGTCATCATAGTTGCGGTTCTTCCTTCTCTTGTGACGATACCTTCGGCCACCCGAGTCGTGCTTCGGCTGGTCATCGTCTTCGTCATCACTGCGCTGTCGTGGCCTTCGCACGTTGTCCTCACCATCAGCCCAACTGTTGGCGATTTCCATTAACTTGGTTATGGTTTTTGGCTTTTTCCGTCCGAGTTCTTCTATGTAACTTTCACGCCGGACGCCATCGCTGAAAGCATCGATTGCTCTGTCGAAAGATACATCTTCGGCAGCGTTTAGGAGTTTGGTGAATCTCCCGATGTATGAGCGCATCGACTCTTTCTGCTTTTGCTGGCAGTTTCGTAACTCTTCAATTCCGACGGGTCTCTTGTATGTTGCTTGGAAATTGGCAACGAAGGCGTCTACTAGGTCGTCCCATGATTTAATGGAACCCTTCGGCAGCCCCTGATACGTCCCAAACGTATCTATAATTTCTTATGTTCCATGCTACTTTATTGATGATACTCACATGTTTTACACACATTATGTGTCATTATTATGCATTTTCCGGCACTAACCTATTGACGAGATGCCGAAGAGCCAGTTGATGTTTTCTGCTGTTTTTGGTTTCAGAAATCCTAGTAAGGAAATATTCTCGGAATTGGACGAAATCAACGCCCAGGGTCCTATTTTTCCACGAAGCTTCCAGAAGTCCGAAGAGGAAACGAAGTGGGGCCACGAGGTGGCCACACAATAGGGCGGCGCGGCCCAAGCCCTGGCCGCGCTGGCCTAGCGTGTGGGCCCCTCGTGACTCTTCCTGACCTACCCTTCCGCCTACATATAGTCTTCGTCGCGAAACCCCCAGTACCGAGAGCCACGATACGGAAAACCTTCCAGAGACGCCGCCGCCAATCCCATCTCGGGGGATTCAGGAGATCGCCTCCGGCACCCTGCCGGAGAGGGGAATCATCTCCCGGAGGTCTCTTCATCGCCATGATCGCCTCCGGATCGATGTGTGAGTAGTCCACCCTGGACTATGGGTCCATAGCAGTAGCTAGATGGTTGTCTTCTCCTCATTGTGCTATCATGTTAGATCTTGTGAGCTGCCTATCATGATCAAGATCATCTATTTGTAATGCTACATGTTGTGTTTGTTGGGATCCGATGAATATTGAATACTATGTCAAGTTGATTATCAATCTATCATATATGTTGTTTATGTTCTTGCATGCTCTCCGTTGCTAGTAGAGGCTCTGGCCAAGTTGATACTTGTGACTCCAAGAGGGAGTATTTATGCTCGATAGTGGGTTCATGCCTCCATTAAATCTGGGATGTGATGAAAGTTCTAAGGTTGTGGATGTGCTGTTGCCACTAGGGATAAAACATTGATGCTTTGTCTAAGGATATTTGTGTTGATTACATTACGCACCATACTTAATGCAATTGTCTGTTGTTCGCAATTTAATACCGGAAGGGGTTCGGATGATAACCTGAAAGTGGACTTTTTGGGCATAGATGCATGCTGGATAGCGGTCTATGTACTTTGTCGTAATGCCCTGATTAAATCTCATAGTACTCATCATGATATATGTATGTGCATTGTTATGCCTTCTTTATTTGTCAATTGCCCAACTGTAATTTGTTCACCCAACATCTGTTTATCTTATGGGAGAGACACCACTAGTGAACTGTGGACCCCGGTCCTATTCTTTACATCTGAAATACAATCCACTGCAATTGTTCTTTACTGTTCTTCGAAAACAAACATCATCATCCACACTATACATCTAATCCTTTGTTTACAGCAAGCCGGTGAGATTGACAACCTCACTGTTACGTTGGGGCAAAGTACTGTGATTGTGTTGTGCAGGTTCCACGTTGGCGCCGGAATCCCTGGTGTTGCGCTGCACTACACTCCGCCACCAACAACCTTCAACGTGCTTCTTGGCTCCTACTGGTTCGATAAACCTTGGTTTCTTTCTGAGGGAAAACTTACTGCTGTGCACATCACACCTTCCTCTTGGGGTTCCCAACGGACGTGTGTCTCACGCGCATCAGCCCCCTTAGCCAGGCTCGCGCTGAATCCTTCAGGTAAAGCTGCAAGCACTGCATTGCTGCTATCTGGTTCCCCCTTATGCAGAATCACGGTCTGCAGGTAGTCGTCTATCCAAGATCTTGGTTCCTGCTGCCCATCGTATTTGGCAGCGTCGGTAGGAGTAGGCTTGAACTTTTTGGGCGGCATCGTCTCGCGGATTTTGTAATTTAAACAGTCGGCTCCTCTGAGTTTGCCGTCGTACTCCTGATCCTCATCCGAAGAATCACTATCGTTGTCCTTCCTAGCGGCGCGTCGTCGCCTTGCTTTGTCGATCCTGCTCTGAGTGATTTCATCCCGAGCATCTCTCGCATGATGTTTTGAACCACTGGCCTGCACCGTGGTCTTTTCCTTTTGCGGAACTAGATTGTTTCCCAATATCGCGAGACTTTCCAGGGCGCCTCAATGAGCTTGAGCCATGGATCCTTCAGGGCGCTGGTTGATGAGGTACGCAGCGAGGTTGGCTGTTGCTCCTGCAACGGTTTTTGGTCGTGGCATGCCTGCGGTGTCCGTAGTTATAAAGGACTTGGTCAGGTTTGACGTGATTTCTCTAGCGTCATCTTCCGAAAGCCTGGATAGCCTCGACCGGTGTTTGCCTGCCCCCTGGGTGTTTCGAGAGGCGCTCCCTTGCGAGCCCCTTCGTCGTTCGCTGGATCGATCTGCCGCAGATAGACGTCTCTTGAGGGTGGCTTTCTCTTTCGACAGGTGCTCCCGGTTTTTCTCTAGTATAGAGCGATACGCATTGAGTGTTCCAACCGAGGTTCCTGCGGGGAGCGGTGTGTTGTTGAGTACTGCTGCCCTGGCAGCTGCCCACTCCTCGTCCGCGATAGTGTAGTCGCTGTCGTGGTTACTGGCGCTGTTTTCGAAACTTGCCCGTCTACTGGAACGAGGAGTATGGTCTTCGTCTCCTCTGTGCCTTGCGTTTCCCGTGTTATTGGCGACATAAACCTGATGGTGTGCCATTCTTCGGGTGGTTCCTTGGACGATGCTGTCAATACTGTCGGCATTGCAGATGAACGGCGTGTCGCTCGATCCCAGCCCGTGCCTGGTGTCGCAGTTCAAGCAGTAGTACGAAGTTAACTCCGAAGATGTGGGATCGTCGGATCCTACCGACATGGACGACGCGGAACGGGGAGTCAAAGGCGCGGGCGAACTCGTCGAGCCTGTCAGTCCAGCCGAAAGGTCGAGTGATGATGACGCGCTTGAACTGGTCGATCTGGAAGTGGGCGATTCCAGCAGTCGAAGGATTCCTTCCGTGTTGACGTTGTAGTGGACGCTGCCGAAGGTCATCTCCGTGTTTCCTTGTAGATCTGAGAAGTTTGAGCGGGAGGAATCGCTGTGCGGGGTGAACTCATAGGAGCCGAACCGAATCGGGCTTCCCAGGTTCGGTGATGACGGTGTTGATGAAGTTGCTGATGAAGTTGCCGGTGAAGTCGCCGGTGCCATGATTAGATCTGCCGATGACCTGCCTTGTTCCGACAGGTTTCCCACAGACGGCGCCAATTGTCGAGGGTGCTCCTCGGCAATGCCCTCCGATAGGGGCTTAGGGTTGATGGAATCCTGCAAGCTGACACGAGACATCGGTTCACAGACAAGCGGGGAGAGCGATTTACCCAGGTTCGGGGCCCTCGATGAGGTAAAACCCTTACGTCCTGCCTGTCTGTTCTTGATTATGATGATAATGGGTTACAATGGGGTGCTAAATAGTTCGGCTGAGATCTCGTCGAGATGGCTAAGTACTAGGGTAACCTAGCTCTAAGCTTCTGTTGGCTAAGATCGCTAAGATTGGTTGTGTCCCTCGACAGCCCCTCTCCTGGCCTTTATATAGGAGTGATACGTCCAATTTGCATCACTATTTTATATCATAATTTGCTGTTATTCATTGATATATTTCATATTTGGACACAATACTTATGTTATTTCATCTATTTTGCATGTTTCATCATTATTGGAGGATCAAGCACCGGAGCCAGGATTCTGCTAGAAAAAGCACCGTCAGAACGCAATATTTCGGAAGATCAACTGTGGAAGGAAATTATACCAAAAATCCTATTTTTCAAGATGACGAAGGAAGCCAGAAGGAGGAGCTGAGAAGGCCCAAGGTGGGGCCAGACCACAGGCCGGCGCGGCCCATGGCCTGGCCGCGCCACCATGTGGTGTGGGGGCCCCACAGCCCCTTTCGCCTCCTTTTCTTTGCGAAACCCTTCGTCCCGAAAACCTAAGCCACAGAGGGTACCTCACGAAGAGTTATAGCCGCCTCTGCGGGGCGGAGAACACCAGAGAGAAAAGAGCTCTCCGGCGGGCAGGAATCCGTCGGGGAAATTCCCTCCGGGAGGGGGAAATTGACGCCATCGTCACCGTCATCGAGCTGGACATCATCTCCACCGCCATCACCATCATCTTCATCATCATCACCGCCATCTCCACCGCAGCACCTCGTCACCGCTGTAGCAATTTGGGTTTGATCTTGATTGTTTGATAGGGGAAACTCTCCCGGTATCTATTTCTACTTGTTGTTGATGCTATTGAGTGAAACCATTGAACCAAGGTTTATGTTCAGATTGTTATTCATCATCATATCACCTCTGATCATGTTCCATATGATGTCTCGTGATTAGTTCGTTTAGTTCTTGAGGACATGGGTGAAGTCTAAATGTTAGTAGTGAACTATGGTTGAGTAATATTCAATGGTATGATATTTAAGTTGTGGTGTTATTCTTCTAGTGGTGTCATGTGAACGTCAACTACATGACACTTCACCTTTATGGGCCTAGGGGAATGCATCTTGTACTCGTTTGCCAATTGCGGGATTGCCGGAGTGACAGAAACCTAAACCCCCGTTGGTATATCGATGCAGGAGGGATAGCAGGATCTCAGAATTTAAGGCTGTGGTTAGATTTATTCTTAATTACTTTCTTGTAGTTGCGGATGCTTGCAAGGGGTATAATCACAAGTATGTATTAGTCCTAGGAAGGGTGATGACGCGTAAAGCACACGCTCGTTGGGAACCCCAAGTGGAAGGTGTGATGCGTACAGCAGCAAGTTTCCCTCAGTAAGAAACCAAGGTTTATCGAACCAGTAGGAGTCAAGAAGCACGTTGAAGGTTGATGGCGGCGAGATGTAGTGCGGTGCAACACCAGGGATTCCGGCGCCAACTTGGAACCTACACAACACAACCAAAGTACTTTGCCCCAACGAAACAGTGAGGTTGTCAATCTCACCGGCTTGCTGTAACAAAGGATTAACCGTATTGTGTGGAAGATGATTGTTTGCAAAAAACAGTAGAACAAAGATTGGCAAGAGATTGTATTTCAGTAAAGAGAATTGGACCGAGGTCCACAGTTCACTAGAGGTGTCTCTCCCATAAGACAAACAGCATGTTGGGTGAACAAATTACAGTTGGGCAATTGACAAATAAAGAGAGCATGACCATGCACATACATATCATGATGAGTATAGTGAAATTTAATTGGGCATTATGACAAAGTACATAGACCGCCATCCAGCATGCATCTATGCCTAAAAAGTCCACCTTCAGGTTATCATCCGAACCCCCTCAAGTATTAAGTTGCTAACAACAGACAATTGCATTAAGTATTGCGCGTAATGTAACTAGTGACTACATCCTTGAACATAGCACCAATGTTTTATCCCTAGTGGCAACAGCACATCCATAACCTTAGAGGTTCTTGTCACCCCTCCAGATTCACGGAGACATGAACCCACTATCGAGCATAAATACTCCCTCTTGGAGTTACTAGCATCAACTTGGCCAGAGCATCTACTAATAACGGAGAGCATGCAAGATCATAAACAACACATAGATATAACTTTGATAATCAACATAACAAGTATTCTCTATTCATCAGATCCCAACAAACACAACATATAGAATTACAGATAGATGATCTTGATCATGTTAGGCAGCTCACAAGATCCGACAATGATAGCACAATGGGGAGAAGACAACCATCTAGCTACTGCTATGGACCCATAGTCCAGGGGTAGACTACTCACACATCACACCGGAGGCGACCATGGCGGCGTAGAGTCCTCCGGGAGATGATTCCCCTCTCCGGCAGGGTGCCGGAGGCGATCTCCTGGATCCCCCGAGATGGGATCGGCGGCGGCGGCGTCTCAGTAAGGTTTTCCGTATCGTGGCTCTCGGTACTGGGGGTTTCGTCACGGAGGCTTTAAGTAGGCGGAAGGGCAAGTCAGGAGGGGGCACAGGGGCCCCACACCATAGGTCGGCGCGGCCAGGGGGTGGGCCGCGCCGCCCTAGGGTTTGGCCACCCTGTGGCCCCACTTCTGCTTCGTCTTCGGACTTCCGGAAGCTTCGTGGAAAAATAGGCCCCCGGGCGTTGATTTCGTCCTATTCCGAGAATATTTCGTTACTAGGATTTCGAAACCAAAAACAGCGAAAACAAAGAATCGGCACTTCGGCATCTTGTTAATAGGTTAGTTCCAGAAAATGCACGAATATGACATAAAGTGTGCATAAAACATGTAGATAACATCAATAATGTGGCATGGAACATAAGAAATTATCGATACGTCGGAGACGTATCAAAGGGCGGTACATTAGCATAGGTTCACCCACACAACACTTATCATAACAATGAAGATTATTTAGCCGTATGTAGCGAAAGCACTAGACTGAAATCCTGTGTGTCCTCGAGAACGTTTGGTCATTATAAGTAAACAAACCAGGTTGTCCTTTGTGCTAAAAAGGATTGGGCCACTCGCTGCAATTGTTACTCTCGCACTTTACTTACTCGTACTTTATTCAACTGTTACATCAAAACCCCCTGAATACTTGTCTGTGAGCATTTACAGTGAATCCTTCATCGAAACTGCTTGTCAACACCTTCTGCTCCTCGTTGGGATCGACATTCTTACTTATTGAAGATACTACGATACACCCCCTATACTTGTGGGTCATCAAGACTATTTTCTGGCGCCGTTGCCGGGGAGTGAAGCGCTATTGGTAAGTGGAATCGGTAAGGAAAACCTTTACTGTTTGTGCTGATTTTATTTCTGCCGTCGCTATAAGTCATTATGGAGAGATCTTCTCTTCAATTTCTATTTGGGAAATCTACTACTACTGCAACGGTAGTGGATGAGGCGCCAGGTGAGGAAGTGATGCCATATAAAATACCTATGAAAATTATTGAACGTGTTATGGATAACCGCTATGAAGGGGATGGAACTGTCCACCCTGGAGATCATTTATTGTTTTTGCATGAATTATGCGGTTTATTCAAGTGTGCAGGTATTGCTATGGATGAAGTGAGGAAGAAACTATTCTCTATATCGCTGTCTGGTAAGGCGGCGCATTGGTATAAATTACTGGATAATGGGGACTCTCTTGAATGGAATGATATTGTGCCCTGGTTTTATTCTAAGTTCTATCCTCCAAGTGAAATTAACAAGGATCGGAATCGCATATATAATTTTTGGCCTCATGATGGAGAGAGTATTGCCCAAGCTTGGGGGAGATTGAAGTCTTTAATGCTCAAATGCCCCATTCATGAGCTTCCTGGTAATGTTATTATTGATAATTTCTATGCAAGACTTTCTTTTCAAGACAAGACCTTGCTGGATACTTCTTGTTCTGGATCATTTACACGCAACAAAGAAGAGTTTAAAAGGGACCTTCTTGATCGGATCCAAGAAAATACTGAAGGTTGGGAGAACGACAAGGATAGAGAATCAGGTATAATTTATGATTATAAATGCATTGAAGCTTTTATGGATACTGATAAATTTCGTAATATGAGTGCTACATATGGTCTTGATTCTCAAGTTGCTGCAAATCTTTATAAAGCTTTTGCCTCTCATTATGAATTGCCTAAGAAGAATTTTGATAAGTATCATGAACCATATAAAGATAAAATTGATTCATCTATTAATAAATGCGTTGTAGTTGAAACTGCTGATCATGTTATTCCTGAAGCTTATATTGAAAAAACTCCTTTCCCTGCTAAAATGAAGGAGTACTCTGTTATAAATAGTGCGGTTCATAAAAGTGAAAAGAAACCTGTAGAACCTGAAGAACAAATAAAAGTTGAACTCGTTGCAATAGTTAAAGATCTTGTGACTGGAAATGTGGAGGATGGTCATATTATTTTCTGTGAAGATGCTTCTAATATTGTTTCACATCCTAATAAACCCAAACAAGTTAGTGTTCCTATGCTATCTGTTAGAATTGGTGATCATTGCTATTATGGTTTATGTGATATTGGTGCAAGTGTTAGTGCTATTCCTTATGAGCTTTACACGGAGATTATACACGAATTGATTCTTGTGAACTTGAAGATATTGATGTGGTTATTCAGCTGGCTAATAGAGAAACTATTTCTCCAATTGGTATTGTTCGAGATGTGGAAGTTCTATGTGGTAAGATTAAATATCCTGCTGACTTTTTGGTACTTGGTTCTGCTGCTAGTGATTATTGTCCTATCATTTTTGGTAGACCTTTTCTAAATACTTGTGGAGCTATTATAGATTGCAAGAAAGAGAAAATTTTGACTAAATTTGCTGGTGAATCTTATGAGTTTAACTTCTCTAAATTTACCAAAACTCCTTATAAAGCTGATTTGCCTAGTGATGATTTTAAAATGGAGCAGTGTGCATCTATTGTTCTTGTTCCTAATAATCCTTTGCAGCAACATTTGGAGAATAGCAAGAGTGAAGTTTTTAGGAAAGAAAGAGATGAGCTTGAGGAAATTTTTCTTCGTCAACCTATTCTCAAGCATGATTTACCGGTGGAAGATTTGGGTACAACTCCGCCACCAAAGGAAGATCCTGTTTTTGATTTAAAGCTTTTACCTGATAATCTTAAATATGCTCATATTGATGATAAGAAAATATATCCTGTTATTATTAGTTCTAAGCTTACAGAGTTTGAAGAAGAAAGGTTATTGGAAATATTGAAGAAACACCGAGGAGCTATTGGCTATACTCTTGATGATTTGAAGGGGATTTCTCCTTCTATTTGCCAACATGCTATTAATATGGAAGATGATGCAAAGCCTGTTGTTGAACATCAGCGTCGTCTAATTCCGAAGATGAAGGAGGTGGTAAGGAATGAGGTATTAAAACTTCTTGAAGCTGGTATTATATATCCTATTGCTGATAGTAGATGGGTTAGTCCTGTGCATTGCGTTCCCAAGAAAGGAGGAATGACTGTTGTGCCTAATGATAATGATGAGCTCATCCCTCAAAGAGTAGTTGTAGGGTATAGAATGTGCATTGATTTTCGAAAAGTTAATAAAGTTACTAAGAAAGATCATTACCCCTTACCATTTATTGATCAAATGCTAGAAAGATTGTCTAAAAATACTCATTTTTGCTTTCTTGATGGTTATTCTGGGTTTTCACAAATTGCTGTTAAAACTAAAGATCAAGAGAAAACCACTTTTACTTGTCCCTATGGAACTTATGCTTATAGGCGTATGCCTTTTGGTTTATGTAATGCTCCTGCTACTTTTCAAAGATGCATGTCTGCTATTTTTCATGGCTTTTGTGAGAGTATTGTGGAAGTATTCATGGATGATTTCTCCGTCTATGGGAATTCTTTTGATAGTTGCTTGCGAAACCTTGATAAAGTTTTGCAGAGATGTGAAGAAACTAACCTTGTTCTTAATTGGGAGAAATGCCACTTTATGGTTAATGAAGGAATTGTATTGGGACATAAAATTTCTGAGAGAGGTATTGAAGTTGATAGAGCTAAAGTTGAAGCAATTGAGAAGATGCCCTATCCGAGGGATGTTAAAGGTATTCGTAGTGTTCTTGGTCATGCTGGGTTTTATAGGAGATTTATTAAAGATTTCTCCAAGATTTCAAAGCCTCTTACTAATCTTCTTCAAAAAGACGTACCTTTTGTTTTTGATGATGATTGTAAGGAAGCTTTTGAAGCTCTAAAGAAAGCCTTAACAACTGCTCCTGTAGTTGAACCTCCTGATTGGAACTTACCATTTGAAATTATGTGTGATGCTAGTGATTTTGCTGTAGACGCTGTTCTTGGACAACGAGTAGATAAAAAACTGAATGTTATTCATTATGCTAGTAAAACTCTTGATGCTGCTCAAAGAAATTATGCTACAACTGAAAAAGGATTATTAGCTGTAGTCTTTGCTTGTGATAAATTTAGATCTTATATTGTTGATTCAAAAGTTATGATTCATACTGATCATGCTGCAATTAGATACCTTATGACAAAGAAAGATGCTAAACCGAGGCTTATTAGATGGGTACTTCTTTTGCAAGAATTTGATTTACATATTGTAGATAGGAAAGGTGCTGATAATCCTGTTGCTGATAATTTGTCTAGATTGGAAAATATTGCTTATGATCCCGTTCTCGTTAATGATAGTTTTCCAAATGAACAATTGGCTGTAATAAAGGTGAGCTCGCGAGACAGTCCTTGGTATGCTGATTATGCTAACTTTATTGTTTCCAAGTACTTGCCTCCAACCTTTTCAGCTCAGCAGAGGAGGAAATTCTTTTATGACTTGAGGCATTATTTCTGGGATGACCCACACTTATATAAAGAAGGAGTGGATGGTATTCTGCGAAGGTGTGTTCCCGAATATGAACAACAAGAGATATTGAGTAAATGTCATGGTAGTGTTTATGGAGGACATCACGCCGGAGAAAGAACCGCGCAAAAGGTTCTACAATCAGGTTTTTATTGGCCAACTCTCTTCAAGGATGCGAGAAAGTTTATTTTATCTTGTGATGAATGCCAAAGGGTTGGTAATATCTCCAGACGTAATGAAATGCCTATGAATTATACTCTTGTTATTGAACCATTTGATTGTTGGGGATTTGACTTCATGGGACCTTTTCCGTCTTCAGAAGGTAATACTCATATACTTGTTGCTGTTGATTATGTTACTAAATGGGTGGAAGCCATACCTACAAAAAGTGCTGATGGTGAGACCTCTTTAAGAATGCTTTTAGACATTATTTTTCCTAGATTTGGAGTGCCTAGATATATTATGACTGATGGAGGTTCTCATTTTATTCATGGAGGTTTTAGAAAAACTCTTGCTAGGTATGGTATTAATCATAGAATTGCTTCCGCTTATCATCCTCAAACTAGTGGTCAAGTAGAATTATCAAATAGAGAGATTAAATATATTTTGGGAAAGACCGTTAATAAAACTAGAAAGAATTGGGCTAGTAAATTGAAGGATGCACTATGGGCTTATAGAACTGCTTATAAAAATCCCATGGGAATGTCACCTTATAAAATGGTTTATGGGAAAGCTTGTCATTTACCTTTAGAACTAGAGCACAAAGCTTATTGGGCTGTTAGAGAATTAAATAAAGATCCTAAACTAGCTGGTGATAAGAGGTTGTTGCAATTAAGTTCTCTAGATGAATGGAGAAGTGAAGCTTATGAAAATGCTAAACTCTTTAAAGAGAAAGTTAAGAAATGGCATGATAGAAGGATAATCAAAAGAGAGTTTAATGTTGGGGATAAAGTCCTATTGTATCGGTCTCATCTCAGACTCTTTGCAGGGAAATTACTCTCGAAATGGGAAGGACCATATGTTTTTGAGGAGGTGTATCGTTCAGGAGCAATTAAAATTAGCTCTCTCCAAGGCAATGCCACGCAAGTGGTGAATGGACAAAGACTCAAGCATTATATCTCAGGTGATTCTTATAATGTTGATGTTGATATTATTCAAGTGGAAACACCGGAGGCTTTCATTAAAGGACAAATTGACAGTCCGCCAGAACTCGACTTTGAATAGGTAACAGTACTGGTAATGAAAAGTTCGCAATTTACTTTCTGAACAATATTTTTGCTGTTTTTGGAAAATATGAAAAATTACGAGTTCGAAACGGAGTGGAAAAGACGCACGAGGGCGTGCCACCATAGGCCGGCGCGGCCTGGCCTGGGCCCGCGCCGTCCTATGGTCTGGCCGCCTCGTTGCCCCTTTCCGACTCTGGTTCGATCTGGTACTTTCCTTATGTCGCGAAATTTTTTGCTATATAATCCCCCGGACCCCTGGAGGCTCGTATATCGTTTTCTCGACGTGTTTTGTTTCGAGCTGTTTCTGCCAGGATCTGTTTTCAGTTTAGAAGCACCATGGTCTCCAAGAACAAGGGTAAGGAGCTTCCGGATGAAGATAATCAAGATCTTGAGTGGAAAGAGGAGGACAAGGACGTCAAGGAAGAGGATGAAGAAGAGATGGAGGAAGATTCGCGCGCACACTCGCGTGCTACCATCGCAAGCATCAAGGTGGTGGACAACCCTTTTAGTGCAAACAAGAGCGCAAGAATTCGCACTGGAGGAGCGGTTCCACGTCATTACCTAGCTCCGAAGACATCCTTATCAGGCACTCATCACCCCTTCCACAATCTAATTTTCAATAATCAAATTGAAGGGACTCCCAAGGCAGCATTGCCTAGCAATTGGGATATAGATCGCTCTAACACTGCAGGAAGGAGGGAGCCTGAGGCTGAAGAGTGGGGAAATAACTCCAAGAGTTGGGACTCGCCGTCGGACAGACTTCTTAACCGCGTCGAGCATAATTCGGAGATGATTCGCAATCTCACATACAAGATTGATGAGCTTCAGGAGCTTATTGAGAAGCTTGTCAGGAATTCATCACCACCATCGCCGCAGGAGTAATTCATCATCGGTATTGGCATCCCCTTGGTTTGTTCCAAGCTTGGGGGAGTGCCGCGGTATCACATCATCACTACCTTTTACTTTTTATTGTCAAGTAGTGTCATATCATGAGTAGGGAAGTTATCATATAAGATGGGTTGTAGTTTGGAAGTATCTCTCATTTAGTTGGTTATCTATGTATCCCTTGGTGTGAGTTATCGTTATGGAATATTAATGAGAAGTCTTATCATTTACATATTGCACATCTTATTTTAGTTTGCAATCTCTATTATATGATTTACCTTGTTGTTAGTATTGGTATCACTTTGGGAGCATTGAATAAATCTATTTGGTTTTGGCAAACTTAGCATTGGTCAAGAGCAACAACACTTTGAGGTTTAAGTAGAAAAGAGAAATACATGTAGTTATTTCATTGTCTTTCTTTCTTGTTAGCTCATAGCTTATTATTCTGAAGTTAAAATTGTTTGTGCTTACAAGGAAGATGCATGATTGTTTCTATCACATGTATATTTGTTTGTTTCCTTCAACTCTTATGCTTGCTAATTAGCCTTGCTAGCCAAAAACTTGTATTGAGAGGGAATACTTCTCGTGCGTCCAAACCTTAGCCCAAACCTATGTCATTTGTGTCCACCATACCTACCTACTACATGGTATTTTCTGCCATTCCAAGTAAATACTTCATGTGCTACCTTTAAACAATTCAAAACTTAGTATCTCTTATTTGTGTCAATGTTTTATAGCTCATGAGGAAGTATGTGGTGTTTTATCTTTCAATCTTGTTGGGCAACTTTCACCAATGGACTAGTGGCTTCATCCGCTTGTCCAATAATTTTGCAAAAAGAGCTGGCAATGGGATTCCCAGTCCCAAACTAATTAACCTAATTAGACACTCCTCCATGTTATGTGATTGATGGACGGCACCCGAAGATTCGGTTAGCCATGGCTTGTGTAAGCAAAGGTTGGGGGGAGTGTCATCATAATAAAACTAAAATAAAAAGGCACTCCTTCATGGTATGAGATTGTTGGCAGGCACCCGAGGATTCGGTTAGCCATGGTTTGTGAAAGAAAGGTTGGAAGGAGTGCCACACAAAATAAAAATAAAATGGGAGCCGCTCTTTGAAGGTTGTCTAGCAAGGGGATTAGAGTACCCGCTACCAGTCGTTGACAACAACAAACACCTCTCAAAATGTTACTTTTATTATCTCTATATGATTTCAAAACCGAAAAAGCTCTAGCACATGATTTAATCACTACTTCCCTCTGCGAAGGGCCTGCCTTTTATTTTATGTTGAGTCAGTAAACCTATTTCCCTCCATCTCAAGCAAGCATTTGAGTAGTTGTGATCAAACCATTATATTGTGATTTACTTCATCATGTTTTTACTTTTCCTTGTTTAGTACAAGTTTTATCTAAATGAATATAGCTTTGCAAGTTATCAATGATTATGAGGAGACTATTATGATCGGGTATGCAAGTTGTGCAATATAAACTTTAACATGAGAGCATTGCTCGATAGATAGGTATAACCTGTTAATTGTTCTCTGACCAAGAACGAAGTTTGCCATCACCAATTATGATTTCTTATGCACCTTTATTTGTGATTACTTTATACTTGTTTCAAGTTGAGTTATATGAGGAAGTTGTTTACTATAATGTCTTGTGTGAATGAATATGATGCTTCTTGTCTGTATTTTATTTATCGACTCTTCACTCCATAAACATGTGGTCCTGTTTACTGAGTTCAGTTTCGCTTGGGGACAAGCGAAGTCTAAGCTTGGGGGGAGTTGATACGTCCAATTTGCATCACTATTTTATATCATAATTTGCTGTTATTCATTGATATATTTCATATTTGGACACAATACTTATGTTATTTCATCTATTTTGCATGTTTCATCATTATTGGAGGATCAAGCACCGGAGCCAGGATTCTGCTGGAAAAAGCACCGTCAGAACGCAATATTTCGGAAGATCAACTGTGGAAGGAAATTATACCAAAAATCCTATTTTTCAAGATGACGAAGGAAGCCAGAAGGAGGAGCTGAGAAGGCCCAAGGTGGGGCCAGACCACAGGCCGGCGCGGCCCATGGCCTAGCCGCGCCACCATGTGTTGTGGGGGCCCCACAGCCCCTTTCGCCTCCTTTTCTTTGCGAAACCCTTCGTCCCGAAAACCTAAGCCACAGTGGGTACCTCACGAAGAGTTACAGCCGCCTCTGCGGGGCGGAGAACACCAGAGAGAAAAGAGCTCTCCGGCGGGCAGGAATCCGCCGGGGAAATTCCCTCCGGGAGGGGGAAATCGACGCCATCGTCACCGTCATCGAGCTGGACATCATCTCCACCGCCATCACCATCATCTTCATCATCATCACCGCCATCTCCACCGCAGCACCTCGTCACCGCTGTAGCAATTTGGGTTTGATCTTGATTGTTTGATAGGGGAAACTCTCCCGGTATCTATTTCTACTTGTTGTTGATGCTATTGAGTGAAACCATTGAACCAAGGTTTATGTTCAGATTGTTATTCATCATCATATCACCTCTCATCATGTTCCATATGATGTCTCGTGAGTAGTTCGTTTAGTTCTTGAGGACATGGGTGAAGTCTAAATGTTAGTAGTGAACTATGGTTGAGTAATATTCAATGGTATGATATTTAAGTTGTGGTGTTATTCTTCTAGTGGTGTCATGTGAACGTTGACTACATGACACTTCACCTTTATGGGCCTAGGGGAATGCATCTTGTACTCGTTTGCCAATTGCGGGATTGCCGGAGTGACAGAAACCTAAACCCCCGTTGGTATATCGATGCAGGAGGGATAGCAGGATCTCAGAATTTAAGGCTGTGGTTAGATTTATTCTTAATTACTTTCTTGTAGTTGCGGATGCTTGCAAGGGGTATAATCACAAGTATGTATTAGTCCTAGGAAGGGCGGTACATTAGCATAGGTTCACCCACACAACACTTATCATAACAATGAAGATTATTTAGCCGTATGTAGCGAAAGCACTAGACTAAAATCCCGTGTGTCCTCGAGAACGTTTGGTCATTATAAGTAAACAAACCAGCTTGTCCTTTGTGCTAAAAAGGATTGGTCCACTCGCTGCAATTGTTACTCTCGCACTTTACTTACTCGTACTTTATTCAACTGTTACATCAAAACCCCCTGAATACTTGTCTGTGAGCATTTACAGTGAATCCTTCATCGAAACTGCTTGTCAACACCTTCTGCTCCTCGTTGGGATCGACATTCTTACTTATCGAAGATACTACGATACACCCCCTATACTTGTGGGTCATCAAGGAGGCCAGGTCTCAAGAGGTCTAGTCGAGTACGACTAGGTTTACAGTAAATCTATCTCTAGACTTTCCTTGTTCGGCTCCTTCCGCGTCTTGTACTTCAAGGAACCTTCCGTTGCACCGCCTTAGTGGTCCATCTTGCCGTCGAGTGACTTCATGGGCCTCCAACTAGGAAATACAGGGTAGGGCAACATTGGTTACCCGAAGGGTAATGCCCACGTCAATGTTGCATGATGAAGAAATGTAATGTGCCATAGTTCGAACAAATATAAAAATTACAAATTGAGATTGTCAACTCAATTTGGGCGCTCTAGGATCTCCTTCTGCCTCTTCTCGAACCAAGCTCCCTTCGCCTTGCTCATGTTGGTCAAGTCGGCATTCATGATCAGGTTGTCCTCGGCTTGCCGTTTGAGCTCAACTTCCTTCGCCTTCAACTCCACCTCTTGGGCCCTTGCCATTGCTATGAGCTCAATTTCTCTCTCTTTGAGCTCAATTTCTCTAGCTTTGGTCTTGGCCTTGACCTCTTCAATCTCAAGCTTCTTCTTTTGGACATCGAAGTAGTTCTTCCTGTCCTCATCTTTCTCCCGGCGCCTTCTCTCATCCCTTTTGTCCGTGGACACCTCTCTGTCGGCATGCAGCTCCTTCAAAGTGCCAAACAATGGAAGAGGCATCACGCTTCATGTCGGCTTTGGTTGCCTTGTGGCCGCGAGGACGACTTGCACGAGAAGTGGAGGTACCGCAAGGCTGGCCACCATCAAGGTCAATGACCGTGGGATCTTTGGCGGTCTTGTTGCCAGTCAAGGTCGCCATGTACCCCTCGTACCCCTCCTGGAACTTGGGGGTGCCTTGGAGTTGCTTCCAACAATGAGGGAAGGCAAAGGTCTTTTCTCCATTGGACGATTTGTACCATTCCAAAGCTTGCCACACCTAGAGCAAAGTGAGACAAGAACGATAAACATATGTGCAAACATTGGATGAATATGTTGACGTTAAGAATCATACCAAGTCATTCATGCCCAAGCCGCTAACGGGGAGCCGCTTCACGTGATCGCCTGGAACTTGTTGCATTCCGTTTGAATTGTTCCCCGCCTCTTTTGGAGCGATATGTCGCTGCGGTCGCTCTCAAATGGCTCCTGTCCGTATTTGCGATGCTCATGGAAGTACTCATAGATCCGGCGCCAGAATGCGGACCCCTTCTGCTCGGCACCCGTCAATGCATCTTGCCCGATGGTCAACCATCCATCGACGAGCACCTTGTCCTCCTTCTCCATGTAGTTGGTTGTTCGTTTGCTTAAGCGGCGACCTCGAGCTTGTGCAGCTGCGGCTTGCGTGAGCTCCTGAGTGAACAACGGCTCCTCCTCGATGTTAATGCTGCCGGGACAGGCAGCGGTGTCCTGTTGTGTGTCAATGGGAGGTGGCTGGGGAGCCTGCTCGGTTGAAGCATAGGGCTTGGTGGTAGGCATTGTCTGCGTGTAGGACGGAGGGGCCTGCACGGTGGACGGTGCCTGCATCGGAGGCGGCGCGCGCTCTGCCGACAAATCGTCGAGCAGGTTGCGTGCACGGGCCATCGCTGCTGCTCCCATGTGCTTGGGGCCTTTGGAGTTCGCCGGCGCACGGTTCAGGTCAATGGACGAAGGAGACGGCCCTGTCAAGGACTCGCCCACCTCCGGTGACCCATCCCGTGACGGGTACGCGTACCGCGCCGACTACGTCCCCAATTCGTGCGCCCCGGGCGTGTACCCAAACGGGGCAGTCGGCTGGGATGTTGACCTTGGAGGAAGGGGCCGGGTCACGGACGAGGCCGAGCTCCCCCCGAGGCCGTGCCGGCGCCCGGGAGGATCAAGTGCTGAGCGAGCGCTGCGTGGCCATAAAAGAGCATGGCATGCTCTTGCATGACGTTCGCCTTCGCCTCCGTCTTGAGTTGGAGGAGCTGCTCCGCCGCCCGCTGCCGCTCCTCCGCGGCAGCGACATCCCTCTTCCGTTGCTCGAGCGCCCTGCGGCGGTCGCCCCGCTTCTTGCTCTCGATCTTCCTCTGCTCCGCGGTGAGGTCGGGCTTCGCCTTCTTCGTCGCCGGCTCGGGCTCCACGACCACCGGAGCGTCCAGTTGAGGAGCCTCCGCCAAGGGAGGAGCGGCAACGGCCGCGAGCTCTGCCTTCTCTCCGATGGTGGCGGTGGCAGCGGCAGTCGTTTCGTCGGCCATCTCTAGGTTTTGGGAGTGGAGTGGAGTGTTTCTGTTTTGGGAGACAGACAGGCGGGCCAGGGGCGGACAAGGGGAGGACGCGAGCGACCAGCATTCGGCGTCCGCGGCCACGCAACCAGATTTGGGCCGGGTTTGGGTCGTCCCGGACGCCGTGGCCATCCGTTTTAGTGATGGGTCCGCGCGCTGGGCCGCGTTTTTGTCCGGCTCGACTCATCCGGACGCGCGGGCGCGGTTTGGGTCGCCCCGTTGGAGATGCCTAACGCCAAAAGGCTCAGGAATCCACGTATACCATGGGGCCCGGCCACTTCATCTCAGTCCAGCATGGCACGCATATGGACGGCAAGTGCGTCAGTTCATGCCGGCATTTTCTCGCGTCGTCCGATCTCTGCAACTGCGAGCGCTTGAAGACGAAGCAGAGACGAGAACGGGTGGGCTGGGCGTGTCAGTCCCGTGGCTTAAATTCCAAGCGTACGCTGCTGGCTGCTGATAGCGTCTCCCGATCCGACCGCATTCAAGAGGCACCTGTTATACATTTTCATAATTTCATTGCCATGTTTTTTTTGAAACGGGATTTTGCCATGTTTTTGGCACCAAACTGTGATGGTATACCTGATAATAGCTTCACTGCTGACTTGTAACAAGAATTAGTGTCTACTCCATGGAGATATGGATGTCTCTGTTACTAATAAACATCTGAAGTTACTTTGTTGTTGACTTTGTAGTACTGGTGATGGACTGATGGTTCTGTGGCAGCAATATACTACAATATAGAAAAAGGAAAAGGATAACACCTGATTGTAGTTACATCCATATGTATTTCACGCAATCTAGATAGTATTTATTATATCAGAAATTATGCATGTGTAGTATGGAGTATATAAAAATATTTTGGTAGTACTATATATACTCCCTCTATCCCAAAATAGGATGTCTATAATATTTGAATAAAGTCTAACTTCTCAAAGTTTGACCAATTATATAAAAAAATGTCAACACTTATATTCCTAAATTAATATTTTTAGAACCATCATGAAATATATATTCATATTATATGCATTTAAAATTGTAGATATTGATATTTTACGTATATATAGTTGCTCAAATTTTAAATTTTTGAACTTTGACTAAGAACTACAGGCATTCTAATTTGGGAAGGAGGGGTACTACTTAGATATTACTTTTTTTTTACACATACCCACTTGTTTACGTATAAGTGAAATAAAACTCCGACATTCATTTTGGATCGGAGGGAGTATAGATTGTGGGTTTAGTTACAAATTTTTCACCAAGTTTGGTTTGAAGTATTTTAATATAGTTTGTAAACAATGGTAGTATAAGAGATGTGAATGTAACTATACCTATGATTAGGAAGTACTCCCTCCGTTCCTTTCTATAATGCCTATAGATTTTTGGAATTTGTTTCAGAATATAAGGTTGTAGCTTGGCTTTTTTTCAATTACCCCCTCTACCGGTCAGCTCACACACGATATGCGTGAAAAAAAATCCATACAAAAAGGAAACAATTAATTGAGATTCCTAATGCATGACCCTAACAATTCCTTAGATTTAGGAAGCAATTTTTTTATTTCCTTAATATAACCTAGCTGCACATATATGGAGAGTCAACCAGAGAGATTTGTGGGATTTGTTATGTTAATTTAGTAAGTTACCGATTTCCCTCATTTTACTCTGATCTTAAATCGTTAATCTAGGGGGTCTTGTGTAAAGAACACTATTGTCCTAATTTCTGTGCCAAAAAACTATAGGCACTATGGAATGGAACGGAGGCAGTATTTAACTAAGATAAATATACAAACATTTAAAAATATGAATATGTTATAAAAAATTATATTTAATGGTAAATCTACTAATATTCATTTGGTATCATAAATTATATATTTTTATCTATAACACTGATCAAACTTAGAAGACATTGAATTTGAAATAAATTATATTACTTCTGTTTCTAAGTTATTTCACGCAACTTTGTATAGATACACCGTATACTCAATGCGAGAACCCAAGCTAAAGTAAGGTGTTTTAGGGCAATGCCGATATGAATGACACACTCAAGATTTTATTGGTACTGCCTCTGTTCATAAAAAGATATCACAAATTTGTTTAAATTTAGATGTACCTAGTGTATAGATATATCTAAATTTAGACAAATCACTAGCATTTTTTTTGGACGCGAGAAGGAAGGAGTAACACATATTCTCACTCTTCTCGTTTCGGTTGGTGGCTTCTGGGTTGCGTGCGTCTGGAAACGTAGAGGCCGTATAAATACGGCATGGTGCTCCTTAAAACTTCGTACTCCGATTTGGTCTAGCTGCTCGACCTGGACCGTGTACCGGCAAGACAGTTCCCTTTTCCCTGGGTGCTGTGCAACTGAAGTGAAGACGGAGCGCGACGGCTCTCTTTGTGGTTCGATCAATCAGCTTTCCATCCCGTCCAAGCCAAAAGGGAACGAACCATTCATCGTGACCTCAGAACAGGAGGAGTAATATTCCACGAAGCCGAAGTTGCACGATACGATGATAGGAACGTATACTCCTGGCCTCGAGACTCAAGTCCACGATCGATTAACGCCGGTCGCATCCATTGTTACACGTTGCCATCTTTGAGGTTCTCCCGTCGAAAGGTAATCAGGCACGCGCTGGAAGGTTTCCACCTTTAACATCACACTTTTGTGTCATACTACTAACTTTGTTTTACTCTCTTAACGATAATAGTTACTGGACAAATCTAACTCAGCTCACGGATGCATATGAACTCATTGTATGAGAATACATTATAAAATGTCAAAAATTTAAAAGTAAAATTTTCGGAAATTCAATTCGGCACGTGGGAGCATATGCTCCTGCCACCGGAAAAACATTTTGAAATGTTCAAAAAAATCAAACAAAAAATTTCTCGCGTATGCATCAACATTTTACGTGCGCACATCAAGTATTGCGAAAAATCGACATTTTTTGTGACTTGTGTAAAAAAGACAAATAAAACATCTCGTACACAACCTTTTTTTAAACAAAAATTTGTCTTTTTTACGGATGGCACTCAAAATGTCGGTTTTATGTGAAACAACTTTTTGAACGTGTAGAATTTCAAGATGTATCCACTAAATTTTGTGTTCAAATTTTTCAATATTTTAAAAAAGCATTTAAAATGAAGTTTAAAAACCGGGAGCATATGCTCCCGGGTGTCAAAACGCCACTCCCTAAAATTTTGCATGTATATGTAGACATTCTATGTTCGCACATAAGTTTTCGGGAAAAAAATATTTTTTGTGTCTCGTGTAAAAAAGATAAATTTTGATGCTCCAACACGACTACGTACAGGACATTTTTTTGTCATTTTTATACATGCTACATAAAATGTTGTTTTGCCACGAAATTTTTTGTACGAACATAGAATATCATTTTATTTCAGGATTTTTGACATTTTTATTTTTTTTATTTTTTTATAATAGGTGCATATGCACATCTATGAGCCAAGACGCCACCTCCTAACTTGCTGCCACTATAAAAAGGATCTATTTGTATGCTCCACCGAACAGAAAAATAACTATAAGTCACCTGTAGCGCTAGTATGATTCGCTTAATTTTTTGTCGGTTATTTGATTTTAACCAAACTAGGAAATATACCCGTGCGTTGCATCGGGAGAAAAAACTATACCAAACTCTCTTACTAAAGGAACACACCGCACAAAATGTGAGAATTGGGCGCTCCTTTTTCCTAGTGAGTAGTGAGTGGCACAAAACGTGAGAATCTGGCACTCTTTCCTAGTGACAAACTAATTCATGGTCAATGCTAATGTGTGTTCTCCTACCTTTTAGATTAACGTGTAGACATTTTATAGTGGATAATCATACATAGATAGGTAGAAAGTTAAATGGAGAGAGTGAAACTAATGCAAATTACAAAAAAATTCATAAATGCAACCAAACTCTTGCATGGACCCCCAACATAAGCATTCTTAATTTAAAAAAGTACTACATGAAAGTAAATTGTGAATTATTTCATATAACGATTGAAATCCTTCTCCTTTAAGCAACTTATATGTAATGGCATCTCATCGCTCTGAAAACTATGTTTGAAACACACTATTATGATTTAAGACTGGATAGAGAACAAAAAAAAAGAACTTAATAGCCCAAACAATCCAGAGAAAAATAAATGCTAAGAAATTAGATTGTCCAAACAATTCTGAGAAAAATAAATACTAAGAAATAAGATGAGCTATTTGTCACTTCAGAAACTTGCATGAGAACAATTAGGAGAGAGTGAGATACATGCAGCCTGTTTTTAACTGATTGTGTTGTAGAGAAATAGGTGAATCTTCCCTATTTGTTGTTTCTTCTTCGAGGTAGGCAAGGCGCTATATTCATCCCACGGAGGCGATTGAAGACTGAAGTAACTGAACTCATGATGCAAGATTGATCGTTGTGAACAGACCTGAATCCTACTTTGAGAGCACGTCAAAACAAAACGGAAATACGACCAATTATCAGAAATCAGCTCTAGGAAATTTATTCCTTCTTCTATGGATCAGAGATCAGCACTCGTCCATAATCAGACATCTGCATTGGGGTGTGCAGCCGCGTCTGCAACCAAATACGGCTAGCAAACATCATATGACGACTGTCTGTGTCCAGGAAAAAAAATCTTCTGGCCCGCGAGAACCCCACTTGAGCTCTCGGCTTCCTCCAGGAGCGCTTCCTGCCCGGACCATCTCGACAGGAGCACAGAGCCTAGGCAGTGGCGGTGGAAACTACCGACCGGCTCGCCACCACACGCATTAGAGGGGAGGCACTGAAGGGTTGGGAGCAGAGCATGGGGAAGCGCTGGAGAGAGGGTCATAGAGCGGTGGCCAAGATCTGATTCGATCTGATTTCGAGAATTCAGAATTTTCGGCGTTTGTCCCCACCCGCATCTCCCTCATCTCGTCTTCTTCCCCAATGCGAACAAGTCACCTCTTCGTCAAAATCTTGGTTGATTAATCTCCCCTGCCGTCTCCTCTTGAAGTAGTGTCTCTCCTTCATTCCCCTCCAGGCCAGGCGCAAAAATAAGACGACGGACCTGACATTGACGATGATCGTTCCGCCACTTTTCTGGAACTTGGATGCCGTCGGGCTCAAGCAGACTCCATCTCAGGGGCCGCCGGCAGGAGGGATCCACGATCGATCTCGCGCTCTACGACGCTGCCTATTTCTCCATTGTGACCTAATTAATCGATCATCTCTCTAGATAGATGCAATTTGGGCGATCTGATCATGGAGGGCGGAGCGAGTACATATGTAGCAGATCGGCAATTTCTGGTCGGATCGGACTCTCCTCGAGGTCAACGCGCTCTGTCGGGACTACCATGCTTTTTTTTCCGTTCGATCGATGGGATAACGCTTCGGGACAACTTGCCGGTGGCATGTCATGTAATTTGGACGAAAATTAGGGGCAATAGAAAACGGACGAACAAGAAACCTTATTTTCTTTATTATTAGGTATAGATAGCATACAGTCCGATTACAACGGTTCAACTCACATTTTTTTTTAACTCCTACATATAGATATATCGGCAAAGACAGCTCGAGAGAATATCATGGATAAGATGAATAATCCGTACTATGTCGAGTGGATAACACGATTATGGGCAAAACATACTAGAGGCAAAAATGGGCCACGACACCGAACCTCCCTCCCCCCATCCACCCCTCCAAAGTGCAAATTTTCTTTTAGTATGTACGCAACACTCGTGACCAAACCCATTTTCCCTAATCTGACCAAACAGAGTGATCAAGCAAAGCCGATCAGACAGAGACGTCCTCGCCCAGTCTGCCAGGATGCATCCACCTCATCGCTAGGTCTTCCTCGATTCCTCGTTCTCGACATTCTTCCATCGTCGCTCATCCCTCCTCCTCAATTCCTCTTTTCTCGTTCTTGGTGTCGTGATCAACGATCCCAGCCGACGTCGGCACGCCATACCGTTGTTGCTCCACCCTTGGTTAGCTGTCTGCACCGCTGCAGACCACCGCCATGGTGCCCAGTCGCCCAACGCCCAGTCGGATGAGGCATCCTCCCCTGCCTAGGTTAGATAAGTAATTTTTCTAATTGTTTTCATTGAGGATTTGGAGTAATTGATGGCCGCCCAAGTTGCAAATTTATTTAGGTAGATGTGGGGAAAGATCAGAAGATGCAGTCCTCTTGGTCATTACCATTAGCCTTGCTCTTTCCTTTGGAGCAACAAAAAACTACTTGTCCACAATGCTCAATTATTGCCCGCAAAAAAAGCTCAGGTATATGTTAACCGTGAACCGTATCTCATGTTTTCTTTAACACGAAATATGTGTCATGGTAATATAGATTTTGTTCATTTTTTCTTTTTGATGATTTGGACCTTTTTCATGTTTATTTTGCGTTTCTTATGAATTAGCCCCACCTTATGTTGTGTTCACGCTTCGCCACTGAACACACGACTCGTTTTTTTTCTTCGATAAAGGGAATATATTAATATCGAGAGATACCAATTACACCCAGCCTCTGCAACAACCTACGGATGCCCACAGCCAAAAAAATGAAAAGAAAACTAAGAAACAAAAGTCCCGCTACAGCATCACGGACCTAACAACAGCAATACATCCACCACCATGACAACACCTGAATTGCAGACTCTCCAAAAAACGACGCCTCCAAGAAGGGAACAGTGCTCCAACACCGTCGTCGCCCGATCAAAGATCTTAGGTTTTCACCCTGAAGATAGTCCCCACTCTCAAAACAATGCCTCCACCAAGGTCACTGCCAGGCACAACCAGTTAAGGCCAGACCTTGGATTTTCACCCTGAAAGGTAGGACTCTGCGCTTCACATGTGTTGTCGCCCCCACTTTCATACCGCTGCTGTGAAGCACGGACACCAAGCAAGCCCCTCAACAGCGCGGAGACTTGAACCTCCCTTAGCTAGTCCTCCCCTTCGGCCTTCATGAAATTCTCTTCTTCCGACTTTTATCATGGATCCATAGTCACTTGATGTCAACACAGAAAAAGAGCTTCGCGCCGCTCCCTCCAGAACCAAACGGTCGGAATAAACGCATGGGTGCGCACGACCGAATACCTCTGATCCAGCAAACTCCAGGCAAAGCACTGTTACATTCGCCGGCGGAACCTTCCTAGAAGATGATCCTATAATGTTTTGGAGGAGGAGTTACTACTGTTGGATAATTAGGCAGAATTTCCATGATTAATTCCAGAATATTAAGCATGACGACAGTAACTACTAACATGTGAAACTCGAACATACTAGATGTAGTGATCAACATGAACAGTAGCATGGCAAACAGTACAACATCCATCGCTAAACAGATCGAGATATGTCGCACGTACCGATCTGGTGGAGGTGGCGGTGGAGGTGTAGCAGATGATGTCGCGGCAGTAACGTTGTTGATGACAACGTTGTTGACGATGGGGACGACGGGTCGAAGTAGATGGCGTTGAAGACGACGGTAGGCAGCACCGCCCGACTTGGACGGAAGGCGACCCGTGATGAAGAGCTTGAGCAGTCGCGCAGAGCGCTTCCCAAAAACCTAATTCGCCCTCTCCCGTACAGGATCGCAAGGACGAGCGGTTCCGGAGACCTGCTCTCCCGTTCGCCGATGCACGTCGGCGCGCGGGATGGAGTAGGCTACGATGGCGGCGCAAGCAGAGAGAGGTGGAAACCCTAACTCGTGTATTAGATATGTTTCTGCGGTAGCCGGGCAGGAGATTATATAGGCTCGGGAAACCCTAGGCAACGTGGGCCACACCCACGTCGCACGAACGTTTCGAGTCGGTTACAGATAGCCCACGATCCGGGAGCGACCCGAACCGACTAACTGCGACGCGTCCGTCTAGGACTCTGTTCGTTTTCCTGAGCTGCAAAAAGTAAGGAAAGTCTCGGCTCGAGGCTCAATCCACTCACCACGAGCACGGCGCGCGCGTCGTGACGTGTCGTGTCGAGACGAGCGAGCGAGGAGGAGGAGGAGCGCGCGTGTAGCACTCCTATTCTCACTCACTTACTAGTGGTGGAACAACCCACCTTATAAGGTGGTCTAACTTCCTCCCAACTTTCCATGTGGGACTAAACTTCCCACCTCTTGCCACTCCCTAGTGAGCTGCCACCAACTTGGGCTCAAACTCATAAGGCTGCCACTATGTGGGCTTTGAGATTTATAGGAAAAACTGAAATCTAATTTGGGCCACTAAAAGTGGGCCCAATATTTCAACAATCCCCCACCAGATCTCAAATCCCCATTTAGAGATTTACCAATACTCGCTGCTTGTTTATATACCAGTGTTTCAGCGGAGACTGTTAAGTTGAACTTCCGCCTAGAACCTTAAGCTACATCCACTCACACTTGAACAATGGACTAAGCCTTGAATCGCAAGTTTTGCGTGAACAGGGTTTCACTCAAAGTCATGACCAGTACATGGCTGCGGTAGCCTACCCCGCGTGTGTAGCATATGAGTCATAATTAATTGTCTCTTAATGAGTTTACTAGAGATCACCCAAATCTCATATATTGCTACTTTTAACTATCGGACTCATATATTTGTGTTATTTCAAGAATGCTCAGAGGACAAAGACATCTTTGCTAAAATAGCCAACATAAACACATTAAGGCTTGTTGCCAACCTGCCTTACAAAGAATCGAGAGTTGTGCATCTTCACATAGAGAGGGTTACATAATACTCTCCTCAATTAAACCACTAGTTTGTTCTTCCCA
This sequence comes from Lolium perenne, assembly GCF_019359855.2. Classification (NCBI taxonomy): domain Eukaryota; kingdom Viridiplantae; phylum Streptophyta; class Magnoliopsida; order Poales; family Poaceae; genus Lolium; species Lolium perenne. Next base: position 288,448,410 of record NC_067250.2, on the reverse strand, counting down.
GGTCCTAATTCACGGGATCTCCGATCACAAAGGTTGGGTTACCACTATGGCGTAACATCAACGGGTCTCAAACCCATCTCCCTCGATGCACTTTCTATCACATTACGTGATAGTCCCTTTGTAAAGGGATCTCGCAGTGTTTTTGTCTGTTTGAATATATGTAACAGTTATTACTCCGGAGTTTCGCAATTTCCTGACAGACTTCAAACGTCTCTTGACGTGTCTTGATGACTTCGCGTTATCCTTAGAATTGTTCACTTTGACAATTACAGTTTGATTGTCACAATTCAAAAGGATTGCCGGAACAGGTTTTTCAACCACAGGCAAGTCCATCAAGAGCTCACGCAACCATTCTGATTCAACAGTGGTTGTGTCTAAAGAAGTAAGTTCTGCTTCCATAGTTGACCTCGTCAATATGGTTTGCTTACAAGATCTCCATAACACTGCGCCACCCCCAAAGGTAAATACATACCCGCTAGTGGCGTAGAGATCAGCTACATCAGAGATCCAATTTGAATCACTATATCCTTCAAGCACAGCTGGGTGCCCTGAATAGTGAATCACATAACTCATTGTACCACATAGGTAGCGCATGACCCTATCAAGTGCATGCCAATGATCAGTACCCGGGTTTGACATGAACCTACTCAACTTGCTAACAGCAAAAGAGATGTCGGGTCTAGTCGCGCTTGCTAAGTACATGAGTGAGCCGACAATCTGAGAGTATCTCAGTTGATCTACGGCAATCCTCCGGTTCTTGCGTAATGTCACACTGGGATCATAAGGTGTTGGAGAAGACTTGCTATCAATATAGCCGAACCGGCTCAAGATCTTCTCAACATAATGGGATTGCGTTAGAGTAGTCCCACTCTCGTTCTTAATAAGCTTGATGTTCAGAATCACATCAGCTTCTCCCAGATCTTTCATATCAAAGCACTTTGACAAGAAAGACTTGACCTCGTGTATTACTCTCATGTTTGTACCAAAGATCAGAATATCATCCACATACAAACATAGTATAACACCTTCGCCCCCACCATAGCGATAGTAAACACACTTGTCAGCCTCATTGACAACAAAGCCTACAGAAGTTAAAGTTCTGTCAAACTTCTCATGCCATTGCTTAGGTGCTTGTTTCAGGCCATATAAAGATTTCAGCAACTTGCACACCTTTCTTTCTTCACCTTTTACTACAAACCCATCAGGCTGATCCATATAGATTTCCTCTTCCAACTCTCCATTAAGGAAAGCTGTCTTTACGTCCATTTGATGAACGATAAGACCATAGGAGGCAGCCATGGATAGTAGTACTCGAATGGTGGTAAGTCTAGCGACAGGTGAATAGGTGTCGAAGTAATCTTCGCCTTCTCTCTGTGTGTAGCCTTTCGCTACAAGCCGCGCCTTGTACTTTTCAATAGTACCATCAGGTCTTAGCTTCTTCTTGAACACCCATTTGCAGCCCTACGGCTTGCATCCATGGGAGTCGTTCGACGACTCCCAAGTTCCATTAGAAAGAATCGAGTCCATCTCATTATGGACAGCTTCTTTCCGATCATCTCGCATCCGGAGATGCATATGCCTCTGCAATGGACGTGGGAGTATCATCCACAAGGTACACAATGAAATCATCACCAAAGGATTTTTCAATCCTTCGTCTCTTGCTCCATTTAGGAGCTTCATTGTCATCCTTCTCAGTAACATTCTCATGTGATTGTTCAAAATACTCATTAGATGTACTTTGGACTCGGGAATTATCTCGGTAGAAATTCTAGCAATGCTATGCATATCTTTCATAGGAAACATATTCTCAAAAAATGTTGCATCACGAGATTCCATAATAGTATCAACATGCATATCGGTACCTCGGATTGAACTACTAAAAATCTATATCCTACACTCAGGAGCATAACCTAGAAAGATACAATCCTTGTCTTTGGTCCAAGTTTGCGCTTCTTATTAATTGGAATATTGACTTTCGCCAAACATCCCCATGTGCGCAAATACGAAAGTGATGGTTTTCTCCCAGCCCACTCCTCGTAAGGGGTTTTATCTTTATTCTTGTTAGGAACTCTATTCAGGACATGACATGAAGTCAACAAAGCCTCCCCCCACCATGCTTTTGATAAACCAGCAGTGGCTAACATGGAATTCACCAAGTCAGTCAGCATGCGGTTTTTCCTCTCGGCAACCCCGTTTGATTGGGGTGAATAGGGAGGCGTCCTCTCATGAATAATGCCATGTTCCTCACAGAATTCATCAAAGATTTTAGGAAAATATTCGCCACCACGATCCGACCTAAGACGCTTGATCTTTCTCTCTAGTTGATTTTCAACTTCGGCCTTATAAATTTTAAAGTAGTCTAAAGCTTCATCTTTAGTTCGCAACAAATAAACATAGCAAAATCTAGTCGCATCATCAATCAATGTCATGAAATATCTCTTTCCACCTTTTGTCAACACACCATTCATCTCGCATAGATCAGAATGTATGAGTTCTAAAGGTGCCAAGTTTCTCTCCTCGGCCGCCTTGTGAGGCTTCCGAGGTTGCTTTGATTGCACGCAGCTATGGCACTTAGAACCTTTGGCAATGGTGAAATTCGGAATTAAACTTAAACTGGATAGCCGAGACATTAAACCAAAATTAATGTGACATAAACGAGAATGTCAAACACTGGTATCATCACTAACATTGCCACAAATATGGTTCACAGACTTATTACTGAAATCAGAAAGCGAAAAGCGGAACAAGCCTCCGCACTCATAGCCTTTACCAATAAATTGTCCAAACTTGGAAACAACTACTTTATTCGACTCTAAAACAACCTTAAACCCATCTCTGCATAGAAGGGAGCCGCTAACGAGATTCTTGTTCATAGTAGGGACATGCTTGCACGTTCCTCACCGCACGATCTTCCCGAAGTGAACTTAGATCTACCGTGCCAACACCACGAACGTAAGCATGTGACCCATTCCCCATCAAGAAGGAAGAATCCCGGGCGACACTGGTAAGAAGTGAACATGGAGATGTCAAGACACACATGAACATTAGCACCTGTATCAATCCACCAACATGGAGATTGAAATACCGAAAGAACAAGAAAGAGATTACCGTACCCATCAGCATTGCTAGCGGTCACCGTGTTGACTTGCCTCGCCTTTTTCTTGCGGTCTGCCCTCTCTGGACAGTCCTTAGAAAAGTGGCCAGCCTCTCCACAGGTAAAGCAGCTCAGATCTGCTTTGTTTATCATCTTCTTCTTCTTGAAGGTTGTAGTCTTCATAGGCTTATTGAAGGAGGACTTGTTATTCCCTTTGTTCTTCTTTGTAGGGTTTCTTCTGCACCATGTTGGCGCTAGGCGACCCTCTCCTTTCTGAGTATTAACATTAGCCCGAGCTTTCTCCTCAACATCAAGAGACGCTATCAGATTTTCAACTGATATCTCCTGTCTCTTGTGTTTGAGGGTTGTGGCAAAGTTCCTCCATGAAGGGGGCAACTTGGCAATGATGCATCCAGCCACAAACTTGTCAGGTAAGGCACACTTAAGGAGTTCGAGCTCTTTCGCAATGCACTGTATCTCATGAGCTTGTTCGACTACAGAACGGTTGTTTACCATCCTGATGTCATGGAACCTCTCCATGATGTACAGTTCATCGCACTGCATCGGTTGCACCGATTTTAGCCGTCAGTGCCTCCCAGGGCTCTTTACCATCTGTTATGTGCGGTACACATCACACGGACGATCAGCAAGAATACTCGAACGCATCCGACGAAGAGAGTATTGTTTTCCTTGAACTTGTTCTCGATCTTGGTCGATATAGTTCCTTCGGGTAAACCATCACTAACTTCGAACACTTTCGGATGAGTAAGACAGCGTGGCCTTAACCTGCCACCTCTTAAAGTGCACACCGGTAAACTTATCCGGCCTCGGTGCATCGACAAAACCAGCCATTGTTAACTCAGGAAATTGCCTACAATTAGGTTTTTGGATTGTTGGATAATTAGGCAGAATTTCCATGATTAATTCCAGAATATTAAGCATGACGACAGTAACTACTAACATGTGAAACTCGAACATACTAGATGTAGTGATCAACATGAACAGTAGCATGGCAAACAGTACAACATCCATCGCTAAACAGATCGAGATATGTCGCACGTACCGATCTGGTGGAGGTGGCGGTGGAGGTGTAGCAGATGATGTCGCGGCAGTAACGTTGTTGATGACAACGTTGTTGACGATGGGGACGACGGGTCGAAGTAGATGGCGTTGAAGACGACGGTAGGCAGCACCGCCCGACTTGGACGGAAGGCGACCCGTGATGAAGAGCTTGAGCAGTCGCGCAGAGCGCTTCCCAAAAACCTAATTCGCCCTCTCCCGTACAGGATCGCAAGGACGAGCGGTTCCGGAGACCTGCTCTCCCGTTCGCCGATGCACGTCGGCGCGCGGGATGGAGTAGGCTACGATGGCGGCGCAAGCAGAGAGAGGTGGAAACCCTAACTCGTGTATTAGATATGTTTCTGCGGTAGCCGGGCAGGAGATTATATAGGCTCGGGAAACCCTAGGCAACGTGGGCCACACCCACGTCGCACGAACGTTTCGAGTCGGTTATAGATAGCCCACGATCCGGGAGCGACCCGAACCGACTAACTGCGACGCGTCCGTCTAGGACTCTGTTCGTTTTCCTGAGCTGCAAAAAGTAAGGAAAGTCTCGGCTCGAGGCTCAATCCACTCACCACGAGCACGGCGCGCGCGTCGTGACGTGTCGTGTCGAGACGAGCGAGCGAGGAGGAGGAGGAGCGCGCGTGTAGCACTCCTATTCTCACTCACTTACTAGTGGTGGAACAACCCACCTTATAAGGTGGTCTAACTTCCTCCCAACTTTCCATGTGGGACTAAACTTCCCACCTCTTGCCACTCCCTAGTGAGCTGCCACCAACTTGGGCTCAAACTCATAAGGTTTTGCCACTATGTGGGCTTTGAGATTTATAGGAAAAACTGAAATCTAATTTGGGCCACTAAAAGTGGGCCCAATATTTCAACAATCCCCCACCAGATCTCAAATCCCCATTTAGAGATTTACCAATACTCGCTGCTTGTTTATATACCAGTGTTTCAGCGGAGACTGTTAAGTTGAACTTCCGCCTAGAACCTTAAGCTACATCCACTCACACTTGAACAATGGACTAAGCCTTGAATCGCAAGTTTTGCGTGAACAGGGTTTCACTCAAAGTCATGACCAGTACATGGCTGCCAGTAGCCTACCCCGCGGGTGAAGCATATGCGTCATACTTCATGGTCTCTTCATGAGTTTACTAGAGATCACCCAAATCTCATAGATTGCGACGTTTAACAATCGGACTCATATAGGTGTGTTATTTCAAGAATGCTCTGTAGGACAGCATCTTTGCTAAAATAGCCAACATAAACACATTAAGGCTTGTTGCCAACTCCGCCTTACAAAGAATCGAGAGTTGTGCATCTTCACATAGAGAGGGTTACATAATACTCTCCGCAATTAAACCACTAGTTTGTTCTTCCCAGGTCCTAATTCACGGGATCTCCGATCACAAAGGTTGGGTTACCACTATGGCGTAACATCAACGGGTCTCAAACCCATCTCCCTCGATGCACTTTCTATCACATTACGTGATAGTCCCTTTGTAAAGGGATCTGCCAGGTTTTTGTCTGTTTGAATATATGTAACAGTTATTACTCGGAGTTTCGCAATTTCCTCGACAGACTTCAAACGTCTCTTGACGTGTCTTGATGACTTCGCGTTATCCTTAGAATTGTTCACTTTGACAATTACAGTTTGATTGTCACAATTCAAAAGGATTGCCGGAACAGGTTTTTCAACCACAGGCAAGTCCATCAAGAGCTCACGCAACCATTCTGATTCAACAGTGGTTGTGTCTAAAGAAGTAAGTTCTGCTTCCATAGTTGACCTCGTCAATATGGTTTGCTTACAAGATCTCCATAACACTGCGCCACCCCCAAAGGTAAATACATACCCGCTAGTGGCGTAGAGATCAGCTACATCAGAGATCCAATTTGAATCACTATATCCTTCAAGCATAGCTGGGTGCCCTGAATAGTGAATCACATAACTCATTGTACCACATAGGTAGCGCATGACCCTATCAAGTGCATGCCAATGATCGATGCCGGGTTTGACATGAACCTACTCAACTTGCTAACAGCAAAAGAGATGTCGGGTCTAGTCGCGCTTGCTAAGTACATGAGTGAGCCGACAATCTGAGAGTATCTCAGTTGATCTACGGCAATCCTCCGGTTCTTGCGTAATGTCACACTGGGATCATAAGGTGTTGGAGAAGACTTGCTATCAATATAGCCGAACCGGCTCAAGATCTTCTCAACATAATGGGATTGCGTTAGAGTAGTCCCACTCTCGTTCTTAATAAGCTTGATGTTCAGAATCACATCAGCTTCTCCCAGATCTTTCATATCAAAGCACTTTGACAAGAAAGACTTGACCTCGTGTATTACTCTCATGTTTGTACCAAAGATCAGAATATCATCCACATACAAACATAGTATAACACCTTCGCCCCCACCATAGCGATAGTAAACACACTTGTCAGCCTCATTGACAACAAAGCCTACAGAAGTTAAAGTTCTGTCAAACTTCTCATGCCATTGCTTAGGTGCTTGTTTCAGGCCATATAAAGATTTCAGCAACTTGCACACCTTTCTTTCTTCACCTTTTACTACAAACCCATCAGGCTGATCCATATAGATTTCCTCTTCCAACTCTCCATTAAGGAAAGCTGTCTTTACGTCCATTTGATGAACGATAAGACCATAGGAGGCAGCCATGGATAGTAGTACTCGAATGGTGGTAAGTCTAGCGACAGGTGAATAGGTGTCGAAGTAATCTTCGCCTTCTCTCTGTGTGTAGCCTTTCGCTACAAGCCGCGCCTTGTACTTTTCAATAGTACCATCAGGTCTTAGCTTCTTCTTGAACACCCATTTGCAGCCTACTGGCTTGCATCCATGGGGTCGTTCTGACAGCTCCCAAGTTCCATTAGAAAGAATCGAGTCCATCTCATTATGGACAGCTTCTTTCCAGTCATCTGCATCTGGAGATGCATATGCCTCTGCAATGGACGTGGGAGTATCATCCACAAGGTACACAATGAAATCATCACCAAAGGATTTTTCAATCCTTCGTCTCTTGCTCCATTTAGGAGCTTCATTGTCATCCTTCTCAGTAACATTCTCATGTGATTGTTCAAAATACTCATTAGATGTACTGGACTCAGGAATTATCTCAGTAGAAATTCTAGCAATGCTATGCATATCTTTCATAGGAAACATATTCTCAAAAAATGTTGCATCACGAGATTCCATAATAGTATCAACATGCATATCAGGTACCTCGGATTGAACTACTAAAAATCTATATCCTACACTCCGAGGAGCATAACCTAGAAAGATACAATCCACTGTCTTTGGTCCAAGTTTGCGCTTCTTATTAATTGGAATATTGACTTTCGCCAAACATCCCCATGTGCGCAAATACGAAAGTGATGGTTTTCTCCCAGCCCACTCCTCGTAAGGGGTTTTATCTTTATTCTTGTTAGGAACTCTATTCAGGACATGACATGAAGTCAACAAAGCCTCCCCCCACCATGCTTTTGATAAACCAGCAGTGGCTAACATGGAATTCACCAAGTCAGTCAGCATGCGGTTTTTCCTCTCGGCAACCCCGTTTGATTGGGGTGAATAGGGAGGCGTCCTCTCATGAATAATGCCATGTTCCTCACAGAATTCATCAAAGATTTTAGGAAAATATTCGCCACCACGATCCGACCTAAGACGCTTGATCTTTCTCTCTAGTTGATTTTCAACTTCGGCCTTATAAATTTTAAAGTAGTCTAAAGCTTCATCTTTAGTTCGCAACAAATAAACATAGCAAAATCTAGTCGCATCATCAATCAATGTCATGAAATATCTCTTTCCACCTTTTGTCAACACACCATTCATCTCGCATAGATCAGAATGTATGAGTTCTAAAGGTGCCAAGTTTCTCTCCTCGGCCGCCTTGTGAGGCTTCCGAGGTTGCTTTGATTGCACGCAGCTATGGCACTTAGAACCTTTGGCAATGGTGAAATTCGGAATTAAACTTAAACTGGATAGCCGAGACATTAAACCAAAATTAATGTGACATAAACGAGAATGCCAAACACTGGTATCATCACTAACATTGCCACAAATATGGTTCACAGACTTATTACTGAAATAATAAAGCGAAAAGCGGAACAAGCCTGCGCACCCATAGCATTTACCAATAAATTGTCCAAACTTGGAAACAACTACTTTATTCGACTCTAAAACAACCTTAAACCCATCTGCATAGAAGGGAGCCGCTAACGAGATTCTTGTTCATAGTAGGGACATGCTGCACGTTCCTCAGCTGCACGATCTTCCCCGAAGTGAACTTCAGATCTACCGTGCCAACACCACGAACAGAAGCATGTGACCCATTCCCCATCAAGAAGGAAGAATCCCGGGCGACCTGGTAAGAAGTGAACATGGAGATGTCAGCACACACATGAACATTAGCACCTGTATCAATCCACCAACATGGAGATTGAAATACCGAAAGAACAGTAAAGAGATTACCGTACCCATCAGCATTGCTAGCGGTCACCGTGTTGACTTGCCTCGCCTTTTTCTTGCGGTCTGCCCTCTCTGGACAGTCCTTAGAAAAGTGGCCAGCCTCTCCACAGGTAAAGCAGCTCAGATCTGCTTTGTTTATCATCTTCTTCTTCTTGAAGGTTGTAGTCTTCATAGGCTTATTGAAGGAGGACTTGTTATTCCCTTTGTTCTTGCTGTAGGGTTTCTTCTGCACCATGTTGGCGCTAGACTGACCCTCTCCTTTCTCAGTATTATCCTTAGCCCGAGCTTTCTCCTCAACATCAAGAGACGCTATCAGATTTTCAACTGATATCTCCTGTCTCTTGTGTTTGAGGGTTGTGGCAAAGTTCCTCCATGAAGGGGGCAACTTGGCAATGATGCATCCAGCCACAAACTTGTCAGGTAAGGCACACTTAAGGAGTTCGAGCTCTTTCGCAATGCACTGTATCTCATGAGCTTGTTCGACTACAGAACGGTTGTTTACCATCCTGATGTCATGGAAGCTCTCCATGATGTACAGTTCACTGCCCGCATCGGTTGCACCGAATTTAGCATTCAGTGCATCCCAGAGCTCTTTACCATCTGTTATGTGCAGGTACACATCACACAGACGATCAGCAAGAATACTCAGAACGCATCCGACGAAGAGAGTATTGTTTTCCTTGAACTTGTTCTGATCTTGGTCAGATATAGTTCCTTCAGGTAAACCATCACTAACTTCGAACACTTTCAGATGAGTAAGACAGAGCGTGGCCTTAACCTGCCACCTCTTAAAGTGCACACCGGTAAACTTATCCGGCCTCAGTGCATCAGCAAAACCAGCCATTGTTAACTCAGGAAATTGCCTACAATTAGGTTTTTGGATTGTTGGATAATTAGGCAGAATTTCCATGATTAATTCCAGAATATTAAGCATGACGACAGTAACTACTAACATGTGAAACTCGAACATACTAGATGTAGTGATCAACATGAACAGTAGCATGGCAAACAGTACAACATCCATCGCTAAACAGATCGAGATATGTCGCACGTACCGATCTGGTGGAGGTGGCGGTGGAGGTGTAGCAGATGATGTCGCGGCAGTAACGTTGTTGATGACAACGTTGTTGACGATGGGGACGACGGGTCGAAGTAGATGGCGTTGAAGACGACGGTAGGCAGCACCGCCCGACTTGGACGGAAGGCGACCCGTGATGAAGAGCTTGAGCAGTCGCGCAGAGCGCTTCCCAAAAACCTAATTCGCCCTCTCCCGTACAGGATCGCAAGGACGAGCGGTTCCGGAGACCTGCTCTCCCGTTCGCCGATGCACGTCGGCGCGCGGGATGGAGTAGGCTACGATGGCGGCGCAAGCAGAGAGAGGTGGAAACCCTAACTCGTGTATTAGATATGTTTCTGCGGTAGCCGGGCAGGAGATTATATAGGCTCGGGAAACCCTAGGCAACGTGGGCCACACCCACGTCGCACGAACGTTTCGAGTCGGTTATAGATAGCCCACGATCCGGGAGCGACCCGAACCGACTAACTGCGACGCGTCCGTCTAGGACTCTGTTCGTTTTCCTGAGCTGCAAAAAGTAAGGAAAGTCTCGGCTCGAGGCTCAATCCACTCACCACGACCGCGGCGCGCGCGTCGTGACGTGTCGTGTCGAGACGAGCGAGCGAGGAGGAGGAGGAGCGCGCGTGTAGCACTCCTATTCTCACTCACTTACTAGTGGTGGAACAACCCACCTTATAAGGTGGTCTAACTTCCTCCCAACTTTCCATGTGGGACTAAACTTCCCACCTCTTGCCACTCCCTAGTGAGCTGCCACCAACTTGGGCTCAAACTCATAAGGCTGCCACTATGTGGGCTTTGAGATTTATAGGAAAAACTGAAATCTAATTTGGGCCACTAAAAGTGGGCCCAATATTTCAACAATCCCCCACCAGATCTCAAATCCCCATTTAGAGATTTACCAATACTCGCTGCTTGTTTATATACCAAGAGCCAAATGAGATCGTTAAGTTGAACTTCCGTCTAGAACCTTAAGCTACATCCACTCACACTTGAACAATGGACTAAGCCTTGAATCGCAAGTTTTGCGTGAACAGGGTTTCACTCAAAGTCATGACCAGTACATGGCTGCCAGTAGCCTACCCCGCGGGTGAAGCATATGCGTCATACTTCATGGTCTCTTCATGAGTTTACTAGAGATCACCCAAATCTCATAGATTGCGACGTTTAACAATCGGACTCATATAGGTGTGTTATTTCAAGAATGCTCTGTAGGACAGCATCTTTGCTAAAATAGCCAACATAAACACATTGAGGCTTGTTGCCAACCTGCCTTACAAAGAATCGAGAGTTGTGCATCTTCACATAGAGAGGGTTACATAATACTCTCCTCAATTAAACCACTAGTTTGTTCTTCCCAGGTCCTAATTCACGGGATCTCCGATCACAAAGGTTGGGTTACCACTATGGCGTAACATCAACGGGTCTCAAACCCATCTCCCTCGATGCACTTTCTATCACATTACGTGATAGTCCCTTTGTAAAGGGATCTCGCTGTGTTTTTGTCTGTTTGAATATATGTAACAGTTATTACTCCGGAGTTTCGCAATTTCTGACAGACTTCAAACGTCTCTTGACGTGTCTTGATGACTTCGCGTTATCCTTAGAATTGTTCACTTTGACAATTACGGTTTGATTGTCACAATTCAAAAGGATTGCCGAAGCAGGTTTTTCAACCACAGGCAAGTCCATCAAGAGCTCACGCAACCATTCTGATTCAACAGTGGTTGTGTCTAAAGAAGTAAGTTCTGCTTCCATAGTTGACCTCGTCAATATGGTTTGCTTACAAGATCTCCATAACACTGCGCCACCCCCAAAGGTAAATACATACCCGCTAGTGGCGTAGAGATCAGCTACATCGGAGATCCAATTTGAATCACTATATCCTTCAAGCACAGCTGGGTGCCCTGAATAGTGAATCACATAACTCATTGTACCACATAGGTAGCGCATGACCCTATCAAGTGCATGCCAATGATCAGTACCCGGGTTTGACATGAACCTACTCAACTTGCTAACAAAGAAAAGAGATGTCGGGTCTAGTCGCGCTTGCTAAGTACATGAGTGAGCCGACAATCTGAGAGTATCTCAGTTGATCTACGGCAATCCTCCGGTTCTTGCGTAATGTCACACTGGGATCATAAGGTGTTGGAGAAGACTTGCTATCAATATAGCCGAACCGGCTCAAGATCTTCTCAACATAATGGGATTGCGTTAGAGTAGTCCCACTCTCGTTCTTAATAAGCTTGATGTTCAGAATCACATCAGCTTCTCCCAGATCTTTCATATCAAAGCACTTTGACAAGAAAGACTTGACCTCGTGTATTACTCTCATGTTTGTACCAAAGATCAGAATATCATCCACATACAAACATAGTATAACACCTTCGCCCCCACCATAGCGATAGTAAACACACTTGTCAGCCTCATTGACAACAAAGCCTACAGAAGTTAAAGTTCTGTCAAACTTCTCATGCCATTGCTTAGGTGCTTGTTTCAGGCCATATAAAGATTTCAGCAACTTGCACACCTTTCTTTCTTCACCTTTTACTACAAACCCATCAAAGTTGATCCATATAGATTTCCTCTTCCAACTCTCCATTAAGGAAAGCTGTCTTTACGTCCATTTGATGAACGATAAGACCATAGGAGGCAGCCATGGATAGTAGTACTCGAATGGTGGTAAGTCTAGCGACAGGTGAATAGGTGTCGAAGTAATCTTCGCCTTCTCTCTGTGTGTAGCCTTTCGCTACAAGCCGCGCCTTGTACTTTTCAATAGTACCATCAGGTCTTAGCTTCTTCTTGAACACCCATTTGCAGCCTACTGGCTTGCATCCATGGGGTCGTTCTGACAGCTTCCAAGTTCCATTAGAAAGAATCGAGTCCATCTCATTATGGACAGCTTCTTTCCAGTCATCTGCATCTGGAGATGCATATGCCTCTGCAATGGACGTGGGAGTATCATCCACAAGGTACACAATGAAATCATCACCAAAGGATTTTTCAATCCTTCGTCTCTTGCTCCGTTTATGAGCTTCATTGTCATCCTTCTCAGTAACATTCTCATGTGATTGTTCAAAATACTCATTAGATGTACTGGACTCAGGAATTATCTCAGTAGAAATTCTAGCAATGCTATGCATATCTTTCATAGGAAACATATTCTCAAAAAATGTTGCATCACGAGATTCCATAATAGTATCAACATGCATATCAGGTACCTCGGATTGAACTACTAAAAATCTATATCCTACACTCCGAGGAGCATAACCTAGAAAGATACAATCCACTGTCTTTGGTCCAAGTTTGCGCTTCTTATTAATTGGAATATTGACTTTCGCCAAACATCCCCATGTGCGCAAATACGAAAGTGATGGTTTTCTCCCAGCCCACTCCTCGTAAGGGGTTTTATCTTTATTCTTGTTAGGAACTCTATTCAGGACATGACATGAAGTCAACAAAGCCTCCCCCCACCATGCTTTTGATAAACCAGCAGTGGCTAACATGGAATTCACCAAGTCAGTCAGCATGCGGTTTTTCCTCTCGGCAACCCCGTTTGATTGGGGTGAATAGGGAGGCGTCCTCTCATGAATAATGCCATGTTCCTCACAGAATTCATCAAAGATTTTAGGAAAATATTCGCCACCACGATCCGACCTAAGACGCTTGATCTTTCTCTCTAGTTGATTTTCAACTTCGGCCTTATAAATTTTAAAGTAGTCTAAAGCTTCATCTTTAGTTCGCAACAAATAAACATAGCAAAATCTAGTCGCATCATCAATCAATGTCATGAAATATCTCTTTCCACCTTTTGTCAACACACCATTCATCTCGCATAGATCAGAATGTATGAGTTCTAAAGGTGCCAAGTTTCTCTCCTCGGCCGCCTTGTGAGGCTTCCGAGGTTGCTTTGATTGCACGCAGCTATGGCACTTAGAACCTTTGTCAATGGTGAAATTCGGAATTAAACTTAAACTGGATAGCCGAGACATTAAACCAAAATTAATGTGACATAAACGAGAATGCCAAACACTGGTATCATCACTAACATTGCCACAAATATGGTTCACAGACTTATTACTGAAATCAGAAAGCGAAAAGCGGAACAAGCCTCCGCACTCATAGCCTTTACCAATAAATTGTCCAAACTTGGAAACAACTACTTTATTCGACTCTAAAACAACCTTAAACCCATCTCTGCATAGAAGGGAGCCGCTAACGAGATTCTTGTTCATAGTAGGGACATGCTGCACGTTCCTCAGCTGCACGATCTTCCCCGAAGTGAACTTCAGATCTACCGTGCCAACACCACGAACAGAAGCATGTGACCCATTCCCCATCAAGAAGGAAGAATCCCGGGCGACCTGGTAAGAAGTGAACATGGAGATGTCAGCACACACATGAACATTAGCACCTGTATCAATCCACCAACATGGAGATTGAAATACCGAAAGAACAGTAAAGAGATTACCGTACCCATCAGCATTGCTAGCGGTCACCGTGTTGACTTGCCTCGCCTTTTTCTTGCGGTCTGCCCTCTCTGGACAGTCCTTAGAAAAGTGGCCAGCCTCTCCACAGGTAAAGCAGCTCAGATCTGCTTTGTTTATCATCTTCTTCTTCTTGAAGGTTGTAGTCTTCATAGGCTTATTGAAGGAGGACTTGTTATTCCCTTTGTTCTTCTTTGTAGGGTTTCTTACGCACCATGTTGGCGCTATTGACCCTCTCCTTTCTCGCATTATCCTTAGCCCGAGCTTTCTCCTCAACATCAAGAGACGCTATCAGATTTTCAACTGATATCTCCTGTCTCTTGTGTTTGAGGGTTGTGGCAAAGTTCCTCCATGAAGGGGGCAACTTGGCAATGATGCATCCAGCCACAAACTTGTCAGGTAAGGCACACTTAAGGAGTTCGAGCTCTTTCGCAATGCACTGTATCTCATGAGCTTGTTCGACTACAGAACGGTTGTTTACCATCCTGATGTCATGGAAGCTCTCCATGATGTACGATTCATCGTCGCATCGGTTGCACCGAATTTAGCATTCAGTGCATCCTGAGCTCTTTACCATCCGTTATGTGCGGTACACATCACACGTACGATCAGCAAGAATACTCGTAACGCATCCGACGAAGAGAGTATTGTTTTCCTTGAACTTGTTCTCGATCTTGGTCGATATAGTTCCTTCAGGTAAACCATCACTAACTTCGAACACTTTCGGATGAGTAAGACAGAGCGTGGCCTTAACCTGCCACCTCTTAAAGTGCACACCGGTAAACTTATCCGGCCTCAGTGCATCAGCAAAACCAGCCATTGTTAACTCAGGAAATTGCCTACAATTAGGTTTTTGGATTGTTGGATAATTAGGCAGAATTTCCATGATTAATTCCAGAATATTAAGCATGACGACAGTAACTACTAACATGTGAAACTCGAACATACTAGATGTAGTGATCAACATGAACAGTAGCATGGCAAACAGTACAACATCCATCGCTAAACAGATCGAGATATGTCGCACGTACCGATCTGGTGGAGGTGGCGGTGGAGGTGTAGCAGATGATGTCGCGGCAGTAACGTTGTTGATGACAACGTTGTTGACGATGGGGACGACGGGTCGAAGTAGATGGCGTTGAAGACGACGGTAGGCAGCACCGCCCGACTTGGACGGAAGGCGACCCGTGATGAAGAGCTTGAGCAGTCGCGCAGAGCGCTTCCCAAAAACCTAATTCGCCCTCTCCCGTACAGGATCGCAAGGACGAGCGGTTCCGGAGACCTGCTCTCCCGTTCGCCGATGCACGTCGGCGCGCGGGATGGAGTAGGCTACGATGGCGGCGCAAGCAGAGAGAGGTGGAAACCCTAACTCGTGTATTAGATATGTTTCTGCGGTAGCCGGGCAGGAGATTATATAGGCTCGGGAAACCCTAGGCAACGTGGGCCACACCCACGTCGCACGAACGTTTCGAGTCGGTTATAGATAGCCCACGATCCGGGAGCGACCCGAACCGACTAACTGCGACGCGTCCGTCTAGGACTCTGTTCGTTTTCCTGAGCTGCAAAAAGTAAGGAAAGTCTCGGCTCGAGGTTCAATCCACTCACCACGAGCGCGGCGCGCGCGTCGTGACGTGACGTGTCGAGACGAGCGAGGAGGAGGAGGAGCGCGCGTGTAGCACTCCTATTCTCACTCACTTACTAGTGGTGGAACAACCCACCTTATAAGGTGGTCTAACTTCCTCCCAACTTTCCATGTGGGACTAAACTTCCCACCTCTTGCCACTCCCTAGTGAGCTGCCACCAACTTGGGCTCAAACTCATAAGGCTGCCTCTATGTGGGCTTTGAAATTTATAGGAAAAACTGAAATCTAATTTGGGCCACTAAAAGTGGGCCCAATATTTCAACAACTACTTTATACACATTATTATGTATATGCTATGCTTCGAATAAGGGCTCCCCTACAACTCCTCATGCTAGGTCGCCATGTCTCTTCCTCTCATTTGTGTGCCTCATTTCTCTAGTCACGACGAGCATCCACATCTCTACCGTGTTTCGTAAAAAAAGAAGCGAACTGCGATGGCTAACGTCATGCAGAACCACAGACTAAATCCTCGTGAAAAAATACTTAAAAATTTCACAGGAAAATTTGCTACTATTGTTTCTATTTTTACTAGTTTTAGGAAGTTTTTTTATTTAGGAAGCTTTTTATTTGGAAAGCTACTTGGCTTACTTCAGATTTTGACTCGTGGAGACTTGGAAATGGATTTGCCAAAAATACACAGGAAACTGACCCTAGACCCACCGCAAATCCCGGCGGGATTAAGCATCCCTTCAACCTAACCAACCCAGGCGGCTGCGAACAGACCCATCTTCCCCTTCCTCTCTCCAAGTTCCCCATCCCTCTACGCTCCTCCACCAGCATTCCTTCTCCTCCACCTCACCTCCCCCAATAACTATCCCAGCTCACTCGGTCGCTCGCTCGCTTGCAGTCAGTAGCTAGGAGGAGCAAGCAGATCGAACCGGGCTGCTAGTCCAGAACTCCAGATTGGTGTTTTCAATCTTGGCCGCCTGCGCCATTGGATTCCTCCAGAGGTTCTTTGGTGCGGCGGGGAGGGGGGAGGCGGAGGTGGGCATGAAGGGGCTGGGCGGGCAGAAGGTGCTGCTGGTGCACTCGTCGTCGAACAAGCCGTCGGGCGGCGGCGCGGGGTCGCCGGGGATGGGCCGGCGCCGGGTGTGGCTGGTCCTCTTCCTGGCCCTCTTCGCGTGCGTCTCCCTGGCCTCCCTGCTCTCCTCCGCGCGGGACGCGTCCTCGGCCGTCGGCGGCAGGCGGAGGGCGGCGCAGTCGGCGTCGGTGGGCAAGGTCGCGGTTTCGTCGTCGGCGGCGGCGGCCAAAGGAAAGCACTTGGACGCGGCGGTGGGGCCGGGGCTGCCGGGGTACGTGTTCGACGCGCTGGTGCAGTACGCGGCGGTGGGGGGCAACACGTCGGGGAGCATGCCGGCGGCGGACGTGCGCGCCATCGCGGCCGCGCTGAAGCGGCGCGGCGCGCCCTGCAACCTGCTGGTGTTCGGGCTCGGCGGGGAGACGCCGCTGTGGCGCGCGCTGAACCACGGCGGGAGGACCGTGTTCCTGGACGAGAACCAGTGGTACGTGTCCCACCTGGAGGGCCGGCACCCGGGGCTGGAGGCCTACGACGTGGCCTACACCACCACCGTCCGCGAGTTCCCGGACCTGCTCGAGGCGGCGAGGGCGGCGCGCGCCGCCGAGTGCCGGCCGGTCCAGAACCTGCTGTTCTCTGACTGCCGCCTCGCCATCAACGACCTCCCCAACCACCTCTACGACGTCGCCTGGGACGTCATCCTCGTCGACGGCCCGCGCGGGTGGCTGCTCCTCCCCTTTGCTCTACCACTCTACCATATCCAAGATCCATTTTTTTCCCATGGCAATCAGATTTCTTGCTCGAGCTAGCGGACGGGTGCTAAATCTCGCCTTTTTTTTCATCTGAAGGTACACGGCGTCGTCGCCGGGGAGGATGGCGGCGATCTTCACGGCGGGCGTGCTGGCGCGGGCGCGGAAGGAGGAGGGCGCGGCGACGGACGTGCTGGTGCACGACTACGAGCGCGAGGTGGAGCGCGCGTGCTCCAGAGAGTTCCTGTGCGAGGAGAACCGCGTGCCGGCGACGAGCACGCGGTCGCTCGCCCACTTCGTCATCCGCGGCGGCAGCGCCGTCCGGCGGGAGTCCTTCTGCGGCGGCGCCGGCGCCACCGTCAGCGCTGCTTAGTAGTAGTAGAATTTTTTTTCTACCTTTTACTGGAGTCCTACTAGTAACTTGCCTCTTCTCAGTCTCTCACTCTCTCATCAAGATTATCCTTTTTACCGTCGTCTGATGGGCAATGATGATGTCGGTGCGTGGTGAAAAGGAGGGAAAGTGAAATCTCCAGGCTGTAAAAATTCGGTGCGAGGAACTGTGGTGATCAAGGCTAAAGCCATGGCCTCCATTATTTACTATTCTGCTCATTCTTTCGCGTCGTCGGTTCTTCACGTCTGCCCTGTTGTGGTAGAATATCAAACAAAAACCAGAAAAGTTTCCTCAGAAGACAAGGTATGTTCCCTCAAAAATAAAATCAAGATCTGAAGAGACAAAAGCAAATTTATCCAGAGCAACAACTACGCTAGGTATAGACAGGAGCTTGTCACCAAGAGCTGAATAAAAGCATGGGTATTGGTTTTGCCTTCTGAAAGATGGGTATTGTGTTTTGCTAAAAATACAAGATGGGTGTGTTGTTGGATTGCATTGATCACACGGCGGTGGGTAGCACAGGGAAGGGAGAATCTTGTTCACGGTTGCAATGAATGGCATGGGGCGGAGCGGCCATCGGGACAGTGATGTGCGTGCCGACCGCCGGCTGCCGGTGCCATGGTGGTGCCATTTCTGGGATTCTGAAGCGGGCCCTCGCTGCCGTCCATCCGTCCTGGCCAGACAGGCAAGGCGGTCGACATGGTCGCCAAGTGGCGTCGCCCTCTCCCGGTCTTCTTCTCACCAGCTGACGACGCCATGCGTACTTGCGTAGCGCTGCCGGCTCGTGCCGGGCAAGCGTGGGCGTGGCTCGTGGATGGTGATCGGCGACCGGCCGCCGCTCGCGGCGTGGCACGCCTGGTAGCGGTGGAGAAATCGGCACTGCCTCGTCGTGGTCGAAGCGCCGAGGCTGGGGATGGGCAGGGCCGGCGGTGAGGTCAGCGCCTGCATAATTTTTACAACTCCGGTCAGCGCCTGCATAATTTTTACAACTCCTCCAGGACGAAGGCGGAGAACTAACTTTGTTCCTAGTCATATGATGTTATCAAATCTTAGTTGCAAACCATGTTGCAACTCATAACTAGCACGAATCACAATGCAAATCAAATGATGTAGAATTTGACTGAGCACGAACTTAGCTGAAAACTAGCAAATCCCCTTTTTTTATCGAAGAAAAAAATGAACTGAAGAGAAAGAAAGCACGGTCTGTTTCCAGCCAATCCGAAGAGGGCCTCTGGTTTCGAGTGCGATCCAGCCGCCAATGTCCTCTCCTCCCCTGCATTTCCTGGTTCCATCAATCGATTGCTGCAAATTTAGGAAACCTGAACTTACTACTGCTCATTAACCAGTGCGTTAACACGCTGTCAGAATCATGGTGTACGCATTGGATGCTCTGGCCACTCCAAGTGCTACAAGAATGAGTTACGATGTGCGTACTGGATGCTACTGGTCCGCTCTGCCCGGTAAAGTTACTCAAAGGCTGGTCGAATCTGAATTTATGCTCGTGTATATACTCGCAGCCAACCAGGTATATATGCGATTAGCATTTGACAGAGCAAGAGTCGTATACAGATGCCTCAGCAATCTCGCTGTCTGGGACTCTGGGAACGTCCATCACCAGGAAGTCAGATGTCATCATATTTCACTATCTGGTCTGCAAGTACGAACAACGAAAGTTCAGCATTTCTAACTGTATTCATGGCGCCAACGGTGACACAGAACTAACTCTGCATTTTTTAGCTTTGACTGATCGACATTCCTGAGTTGAATCCAACGTATATATACCACCTGGTGGTGATTTGTTTGTTTGACCAGTGCCGTGACTCGGTTGTGTACCCGTGCAAAGAAATTCGCTCCTTCTATAAACCGAAATTTTGACAGATAAGACCATCTGCCCCAGTGAAATGCCACAAAGGATCACCTCTGAGTGCAAATGTCAAAATTACCGTGGCGGCACGCTGGCCAAACGACGGACTTGTCGCCGTGAGTGGTGGCGGCACGTTGGGCAGCTTCGTCCATCAACGTGCCGCCACATCCGGTGGTGGCATGTCGCCACGTCAGTGTGCCGCCACAGCCGGTGGCGGCAGGGCCCACCACCCGGTATTCGTCCAACGTGCCGCCACCACTCACGGCGGCAAGTCCTGCCGCCACCGGCTACGGCGGCATGTGCGACGTGTCGCTTGGCCAGCGTGCCGCCACGGTAGTTTTGACATTTGCACTCAGAGATGGTCTTTTTTGGCATTTCACTGGGGCATGTGGTCTGATTTGTCAAAATTTCCTATAAACCCACATTCTCAGAACGGATACTGTCGAACCCACCTTGAATAATCCCAAACATGAGTATACTTACAAATTCTTTAGGTCACTTTTTTTTCCAGGGGAAAAGGTGGGAATTTTGCCTTCCCTGGGAATTGAACTCGGGGTCAAATGGATGCAGATCAGGTCACATGTTATCCGAGCACTAAGAGCATTCACTAGAGCGTCCCAAATGTGCACCGCTAGGTGCGCCGACACAGTTATATAGAACGCGTCGGCAGGAGCTTCTTAGTTTACGCATGGCAATCCCACACCAGCGCGCTCTATACTACCAGCCCTCAATTTGATTTTCCCTTTTCATCAAATTTTAACATTTTGCAACTTCAAGAAATAATTTACAATATTTAAACATACAATTATTTCACACACATAGTTTAAAATAGAAATTAAATTATTCATACAAGCATCAAATAAATTGCAATCCAACAAATTTATGAATCATGGAGCATTTTCTCTCCGCATCCACAAATGCTCAACTAGATCATTCTGTAGTTTGAACACCTACATCTCGAATTTGTTCATGCTTCCGAGAGAAAGCAGCAAACTGGGTAGTGCGTGCTCAACTTGAGCAAGAGGTCCCTGAAAATCAAATTGATGATCATTATTAGCAAGTGCGTTGCGCTCACTCTCAATGATCATATTGTACATGATCACATAAGCCTTCATCAAGTGAATCCAGCCCATTTTGCTAGGGTAGGAAAGACCTTAGTTGGGATGGGCTTTTTTATTTTTTCCATGTATTTCTATATAAGACATATGAGCTGGGTCAAATCTTAGGGTGGGGCGGGCCCAATCCTTCCACCCTGTTGGCTCCGTCCCTACCTCCCACATCTGATACTCCGATCAGGTGAGAGCAGGGTGCTGAACAATGGAAAAAATGTTGCTGGAGCACGCCAAATGTCCTCTCTACATCCCTGTGACATGATTTTTGGCATGTCGCAAAATAAGCTTCCTTCTCAAAACTCTCCCAATGGTTCAGAGAGCGGTAAATGAGACTAACCAGGGATAGCCCTTTGTGGTATATTTTTATGGAAGAAGACTTCTTGACGAGAATTCCAGAAATTCTTCCCTGGCAAGGTGTTGGGTGAGCCACTGCGACATCAACCACTAGGCCTCTGCCCGATCCTCGTATTCAGCGTGTTAGAGTCCTTTGTGAGGTGGTTCATCTTTGGAACATGGATGTGGAATATATGGTTCATCTCATGATGGAAGGGTGAATGGAATATTTCTAAATTTAAACCATGAAAAATGTTTCCGGTGACCATCATGTACCGTTTGTGATGTGCAGTAGCTCGTTGTTTTTTTACTGTGTATGATGTCTCAAGGCACATGCATGCACCCGTTTTGTTTACTCTGTATGATGTGCAACATGTGTCCGATGGCGGTGACCTAAAGGTCATTGTGTACAAGTGTCGAGTTGCCTTGAGCCATGGTGTTGCCTATTTGTACTACAACGCACCGCCACTCAAAGGCATAGAGTTGTCTGATCCATGCAGGGAACTTTCAAGGAAGGACATCCACCGCGCGGAGTGTCGTCAAGGAAGAGGAAGAACTTTTTGCATAGTTGTTGTAGCCAGGGAGGATACGAGGTGGCGTATGCGAAGTATCCCAAGCACGATGGTGGAGATTGATGTCCTTGGAAGAGATATTTGAATAGGAGGAGGGGGAGGAAGAATAGTGTAAGTGTTAGATATAAGTGGGCTTGGACCATATTGATGTCTACGCACGCTTCTATTCCTGTAGACAGTGTTGGGCCTCCAAGAGCAGAGGTTTGTAGAACAGCAGCAAGTTTCCCTTAAGTGAATCACCCAAGGTTTATCGAACTCAGGGAGGTAGAGGTCAGAGATATCCCTCTCAAGCAACCCTGCAATTAAGATACAAGAAGTCTCTTGTGTCCCCAACACACCTAATACACTTGTCAGATGTATAGGTGCACTAGTTCGGCGAAGAGATAGTGAAATACAAGTAATATGGATGATTGTAAGTAGTAATTGCAATCTGAAATAAAAATGGCAGCAAGCGAACATGTAGCAGAACTTGTTGGAAACGGTGTTTTAATGCTTAGAAACAAGGCCTAGGGATCATACTTTCACTAGTGGACACTCTCAACAATGATCACATAAATAAATAACTTCTCTTCTCTTATGCTACTTTCAAAGACTCTATTGTTGGATAACAAACACCATTCATTGTGTAGGGCTACGAGAGCACCCTCAAGCCGGAGTAAACAAGCTCCACAACGTCATAAAGGAATCACACACGATGCAAACAACATCCTTTGTCACACCATGGAGAGTAATTCCGGAGTTCATATTAAAGTAACTCTAGAGTGCATAGTAATAGTTAACTTCATAATCTACAAGAGATCACAATCATAACCTACGCCAAGTACTACATGATGCACACACTGTCCACATTACATCATGAAGGAGGAATAGACTACTTTAATAACATCACTAGAGTAGCACATAGATTAATAGTGATACAAGCTCATGATCACATAAAGATCACATGGGAGAGAGAGATGAACCACATAGCTACCGGTACAGCCCTTAGCCTCGGGGGAGAACTACTCCCTCCTCATCATAGGAGACAACAATGGCGATGAAGATGGCGGTGGTGTCGATGGAGATGCCTTCCGGGGGCACTTCCCCGTCCCGGCGGCGTGCCGAAGAAGAGACTTCTGTCCCCCGAACTTGGCTTCGCGATGGCGGTGGCTGCGTAACTTTTCTCGTCTCGTGGCTTATGTTTTTAGGGTTTTCGAGGCGGAGAGAATATATAGGCGGAAGGGCAGCCTCGGAGGAGCCAGGGGTGGCCCCCCATAGGTTGGCGCCCCCCCCCCTTGGCCATGCCGCCATGTGGGGTGGGGCCCCCAGGGCTCCCCTCTGGTCCCTCTCTGGCTCTCTGGAAGCTTCCGTGAAATATAAGATCGTGGGCATTAATTTCGTCCAATTCCGAGAATATTTCCTGTGTAAGATTTCTGAAACCAAAAACAACAGAAAACAGGAACTGGCACTTCAACATCTTGTTAATAGGTTAGTTCCGGAAAATGCATCAAAATGATATAAAGTATGAATAAAACATGTAGGTATTGTCATAAAACTAGCATGGAACATAAGAAATTATAGATACGTTGGAGACGTATCAAGCATCCCCAAGCTTAGTTCCTACTCGCCCTCGAGTAGGTAAACGATAACAAGGATAATTTCTTAAGTGACATGCTACCAACATGATCTTGATCAATACTATTGTAAAGCATATGAGATGAATGAAGTGATTCAAAGCAATGGTAAAAACAATGACTAAACAACTGAATCATATAGCAAAGACTTTTCTTGAATAGTACTTTCAAGACAAGCATCAATAAGACTTGCATAGGAGTTAACTCATAAATCAATAAATTCAAAGTAAAAGGCATTGAAGCAACACAAAGGATGATTAAGTTTCAGCAATTGCTTTCAACTTGTAACATGTATATCTCATGGATAGTTGTCAACATAAAGCAATATAACAAGTGCAATAAGTAAACATGTAAGAATCAATGCACACAGTTGACACAAGTGTTTGCTTCTAAGATAGAAAGAAGTAGGTAAACTGACTCAACATAAAGTAAAAGAAAGGCCCCTTCGCAGAGGGAAGCATGGATTACTATTTTTGTGCTAGAGCTTTTATTTTGAAAACATAGAAACAATTTTGTCAACGGTAGTAATAATTCATATGTGTTATGCATAAGACATCCTATAAGTTGCAAGCCTCATGCATAGAATACCAATAGTGCTCGCACCTTGTCCTAATTAGCTTGGATTTACATGGATTATCATTGCATAACATATGTTTCAACCAAGTGTCACAAAGGGGTACCTCTATGCCACCTGTACAAAGGTCCAAGGAGATAGATCGCATTTGATTTCTCGTTTTTGATAGATCTCAACTAAGGACATCCATACCGGGACGTCATAGAAAACAGATAATGGACTCCTCTTTAATGCATAAGCATTCAACAACAGATAATATTCTCATAAGAGATTGATGATTAGTGTCCAAACTGAAACTTCCACCATGATTCATGGCTTTAGTTAGCGGCCTAATGTTCTTCTCTAACAATATGCATACTCAAACCATTTGATCATGATAAATCGCCCTTACTTCAGACAAGACGAACATGCATAACAACTCACATGATATTCAACAAAGGTGTAATAGTTGATGGCGTCCCCAGAAACATGGTTACCGCTCAACAAGCAACTTATAAGAAATAAGATACATAGCAACATATTCAATACCACAATAGTTTTTAAGGCTATTTTCCCATGAGCTATGTATTGCAAAGACAAAGAATGAAATTTTAAAGGTAGCACTCAAGTAATTTGCTTTGGAATGGCAGAGAAATACCACATAGTAGGTAGGTATGGTGGACACAAATGGCATAGGTTTTGGCTCAAGGTTTTGGATGCACGAGAAGTATTCCCTCTCAATACAAGGCTTTGGCTAGCAAGGTTGTTTGAAGCAAACACAAGTATGAACCGGTACAGCAAAACTTACATAAGAACATATTGCAAGCATTATAAGACTCTACACTGTCTTCCTTGTTGTTCAAACACTTCACCAGAAAATATATAGACCTTAGAGAGACCAATCATGCAAACCAAATTTTAACAAGCTCTATGGTAGTTCTTCATTAGTAGGTGCAAAGTACATGATGCAAGAGCTTAAACATGATCTATTTGAGCACAACAATTGCCAAGTATCAAATTATTCAAGACCATATACCATTTACCATATGAAGCATTTTCTGTTTCCAACCAAATAGCAATTAATGAAGCGGTTTTCAACTCCGCCATGAACATTAAAAGTAAAAGCGAGAAACACTAGTGTTCATATGAAAAATCGGAGCGTGTCTCTCTCCCACATAAGCATGAATTTATTCAAACGTAAACAAAAACAAAAACAAACAGATGCTCCAAGTAAAGCGCATAAGATGTGACGGAATAAAAATATAGTTTCACTAGAGGTGACCTGATAAGTTATCGATGAAGAAGGGGATGCCTGTCAACACCCGGATTTTTAAGTCCGGATGCCTATTATGTCATTCATCGCAATCCCAGGATAATGTTGTTGCGAGGCATAATAGTCGAATATCACAGTCATTATTTATTACAAGCCATAATGTCTACAATATCGAATCACATGATTCATCTTACATAAATAGTTGATCTCTCAATCAACATACATACACCAGTTCATACATAGCGGAAGCGTAACTATAGATGGACTCTCTAGTCCACAGGCCAACTTTTGAGGTCAGAAACCCCTAGTTGTCGTAGGCGTCCTGCTGGTCATCCTCGTGATAGTTCTGTTCATCATCGTACTCTGGCCATTTGAATAGCCAGAGACAAAGCCGTAAGTACTTTAAGTACTTGCAAACTAATACTAATGTAAAATGCCAACTCTTGGGGTAAAGGTGCTAAGCTCTAGTTTAATTTGCATAAGCCATATTTTAGTTCACAAGTATTTGATCATGTGCTAACTAACTCAAGTGGGAACATTAGTGTCATTCCCACAACATTGGTTGTAATTCCAACAAGTCACCAAGTCACCATTCACATTCACTAGGATTTTCAAAATTCTGACACCGGAAACTGTATGGCCCTTCCAACCGTCCGTAACCGTGGACACGGCTATTCGAATAGATTTACACTCTGCAGAGGTTGCACACTTGTGCCACAACATTTGATTTCATCCGTCGGAATAACTCCGAATCATCGTAACACAGTACGCGGATCATCAACCATAACCTTTCACTTACAAATCCTAGTATGAGCACCTCTCCCCATGAGCTTGGCCTCCCAGTGAAAACCAACTGTTAACCTGGGAACTGCACAGGGCTTG
The DNA here is from genome assembly GCF_019359855.2 of Lolium perenne. Classification (NCBI taxonomy): domain Eukaryota; kingdom Viridiplantae; phylum Streptophyta; class Magnoliopsida; order Poales; family Poaceae; genus Lolium; species Lolium perenne. The sequence goes on along the minus strand of NC_067250.2, from coordinate 288,422,210 downwards.
GCCGTACAATTTCACCTCAATACACATCATTTCTCAACAACGGAGGCAGCCTCGGCATAACCCCTATGACGTATGTTTAGAGGGAACTCATACTAAAATCTATAAACTTCCAGTTAAGCCCTACCCATAATCAGGTATTGTGGGGGTACTCAAAAATTGGAAAGGTATCGCATTCAAACCAGTATCAGGGTTTTATCAAAAATCACTATCTTCACTTGTTCATATTCCACTTCAAATCATTCAATGGAATGTCTCATTATTCCAAAGTTTCAAATTCAACAAGTCATATGTTCCCATCTAGAGTAGTCAAAGTTTTAGTATTTTAGCACTAGCACTAATCATGAGGGGTGCTACATTGCTTTTCTATCTATGAGACTAACTTTACAAATCTAGTAATCTTGTTCTCTAGACCAATTTTAATCCATCCTTTGTAAACACAACAAGTAAAACTTGTATAGTGTAAATATAAGATAGGCTTGTATGAAGAAAGGTAAGAATCATGGTGCCTTGCTCAAGGAGAGCTTTGCACTTTGCAAGAGTATTATCTTTCCTTGGTAGTTCTCTAGGTTTTCTTCTTCCTCTTCTGGGTAGAATTCTCCTTCCTCTTGATAATCTCCGGTGCTAGCGTCTAAATTTGAATACGAGGTATAATCACTAAACCAGCTCAAAAGATATACTAAGCACATCATTACTTCACACAAACTATGCTAAGCACACACATAAAATAATTAGATGCATTGGTGTTCTTTATTAAAGAAAAGTAATTTCCTCTCATTACATATGTGATTAATAATTTCCATTTAGTCTTTGAGAAAAATAATTTCCTCTCATTGAAATCTTCTTAAGATTTAACTTCTCAAATAACCATACATGAATTCATATTGACCTAAGTCAATCATTCATTATCATTATTTGAGAAAATGATTTAAATGAGGTAGGTCACCTCATACCCTTTTATAATTCCACAAATGATTTAAATCTCCAAATATTCATATAGGAGTGTCTGGACCAGGGGTACAAACATCTCATGAATTCATTTGGGACAAGATTTAAATGAAGGAAAATCCTTCATATGACTTACATAATAGTTTTGGACAATATCACTTAACTAAACTAGCCATATTGTCCATTAATTAAACTAGGGCATGATCATGCAAAGTGACCACACCATTTTCTTGCAGAAACAATTAGTGTAAGTCAAATGTGAGCTATTGGAGTTGGAATTAATTAAATATCTATTTTGGTTGATTTTTAATAATTATTTGAATATGAAAAAGTCCCTGCCTTCTTCTTTTTATCATTTTATTCCCACAATAGATCTCGAGGTGAGACCAGTGGCATAATGTAGACCATTTTACTAGCTTTCCAAATATATAAAGTTTGTTAAATTTGGCCAGGCCAAACAGATTCTATGAATTTTCAAAGTTAGGTTCAGTATTGAATTCAAACTAAATTTATTAAACGAAGTTTGAATTAAATAGGCCGGCGGGAAAAGCTAACGGGCCAGGTTTTTAAACTAACGGCCTGCTCAGCCCAACAGCGCATCCAGTGCGAGTGGGCCGCCTGACAGCGTGGGTCCCGCATGTCAGCGGCTCTTTAAACCCGAAACGGTATGGAGCATCGTGGTGCGTTGGATTAGAACTAGATCGAACGGCACAGGCGTGTCGTCGTCGACGGCGAGAGAGAAGCTCGCCGGCGGAGCAGGTAGGGGGTCGGAGGGTTTACGGTGGCTCCAGCTAGGGTTGGAAGTATGCTCGACGAGGTTGTAGACGATGGCGAAGCTCCTGGTAGCAGTGGCGTCGCTTGAGGAAGCCTGGATCGACGGCGATTGCTGCAGGGCTTCCGCGGCTCCGATCTTCCGATTGGGCTTGCTCCGGCGACGATTGAGGTGGCCACTGGTGCTGAGCAAGGCGGTGGTGAGCGGTGGTCATGGTGGTGTGCTTAGATCGTCGAGGGGAGGCCTCTATTTATAGGATGGAGGGGGTGCCGTGGGTGCTGCGGCAAGTCGACAAGGGCGCGGCCGCTCCGGTGGGCTAGAGGGCTAGGCGGCGACGCGGGCGTGTTCACGACGTCACGGCGAAGCTATGAGCGTGAACGGCGCGGCAAGGGGATGCGTAGGGCGGTCGGAACCGTGCATGTACTGGCGCGGCAATGGCGGGCGCACTCGTCCTCTCCGGCGGCCGTGGTCGCCAAGGCATGACGCGAGCGTGTCCGGCGAGCTCCGCGTGGCGAGTAAGGTACCGTGGCGCGCGGGCTTGGTCGGGGTACGGCGAGATACGGTGAGCGCCGCGGGGCCGGGTCGCGCGTGTCCGTGCGCCAGTGACGTCGCCCATGCCGCTCGCGGCGTACCTGGGTGTACCTGGGGGCGCGTCATCCGAGTCCTGTCATCGTCCTCGCGGTCAAGGGCTTGTACTGACGATCTTCTGGGATCTTTGGCTTCGTGTTTGGCAAGGTGGAGAGGAGTGGAGAGGCAGAGATGAGAGGGGAGGGTGTCGAGGTGGAACGGGGTCGGCATGGCCATGGCCAGCCATGTTCTGGTCGTGTCCATGTCGATCTCTTGCATGGGCTAGGTAGGGTTAGGTCAGGGGAGTAGGGCTAGGTCAAGTGGTGGTCAAGGTTTGGCCAGGTTTGATCACATTTTGAATTTTGTGAATCTTGCATATGTTTCAATGTCTCATCTTCTCTTGATCATAACTCTTGATCCATACTGAATTTGATATCATGATCTTTACAAAAGTTGTTCACCTTGTTGTGTACTTGGATGTCATGCAAAGAGTTGGATTGGTTTAGTTTAGAAATTTTGAAATAGAGAGGCTCAAAGTGGTGACCAGACTATAAAAGTCAGAAATGACCATTATTTCATGTGATCCTATTTTAATTGTTGATTTTGATTTAAATGGTATATCCTTGATTCTCAAAGTTGTAATTACTCTTTAATATCATATTACAAGTATTGGTGAAGATCAAATGTGTCTAGGGTCAAATTTACCAAAAATGACATAGCCCATATGTTAGGGTTTTTAGGATTTTATGAATATTTGATTTCTTTCTCTTTTTGATCTATTTGGTTGGTGATCATCACTTGATCATTCTAGGGTTTTGGAATTTATCACATACACAAGATAACAATCATCATGGCATATCACTCAAAATGCACAAGTCCTATGCAGGGTACTATATGCAAAATAAAAGTTTTTGTTGGTTCTAAATTTTGGATCTCTGGAATTGTTCTTCTTCTTTTATTTGAAATTTGGGATGTTACAAACCCTTCCCCCTTACAAAAGATCTCGTCCCGAGATCTTAAAGAAAATTAGGTGCTAAAGAGATCTGGGTATTCCTTCTTCATATCTTCCTCTCGCTCCCAAGTGGCTTCATCTTCGGTATGATTGCTCCACTGTATTTTCAGGAACTTGATGCTTCGGGTGCGGGTGGTTCGGTATGCTTCTTCCAAGATGCGAATCGGCACTTCGCGGTATGTCAGATCTTGGTTGATATCCACCGAACGGTGATCGATGTTTTTGAACACTTCGGTCTTCTCAGGAACTTCAAGGCACTTCCTAAGGAGTGAGATGTGAAACACGTCGTGCACAGCCGACATTTCTTCAGGCAACTCCAGTTGATAGGATACTTCTCCTCGGCGACTCAGAACTTTGAAGGGTCCGACATATCGGGGTGCAAGCTTTCCTTTCAGCTGAAATCTCTGCATTCCTTTCAGGGGGGATACTTTGAGATAGACTAAATCTCCGATCCCAAAGGTCATCTCTCGGCGTCTCTTGTCGGCATAACTCTTCTGCCTTGATTGCGCCGTCTCGAGGTATTCGCGAATCTTGTGCACCTTCTCTTCAGCTTCACGAAGAACATCAGGTCCAAAGACTTGACTTTCTCTGACTTCCGACCAATTCAGGGGGGTACGGCACTTCCTTCCGTACAGAGCTTCGAAGGGGGCCATCTGTAAACTGGCTTGGTAGCTATTGTTGTAAGAGAATTCTGCGTAAGGCAGGCAGTCTTCCCACTTGAATCCATATTCCAATACACTGGCTCTCAGCATGTCCTCCAATATCTGGTTGACTCTTTCTGTCTGTCCATCGGTCTGCGGATGATAGGCGGTGCTGAAATTCAGGCGGGTTCCTAGTCCTTCATGCACCTTCTGCCAGAATCTTGAGGTGAATTGTGAACCTCTATCTGACACTATTGACTTCGGGGTTCCGTGCAGGGCGACTATTCTGGAAATGTACAGCTCAGCTAACTTTGGGCCTTGGTAGGTGGTCTTGACAGCGATGAAATGGGCTACCTTGGTCAATCTATCAACAACTACCCATATGGAATCATTGCCTTTGCTAGATTTGGGCAAACCGGTGATAAAGTCCATTCCTACAGAGTCCCACTTCCATTCTGGGATCTGTAGTGGTTGCAGCAGTCCTGCGGGTCGCTGATGTTCAGCCTTGACTCGCTGACAGATATCACACTTGGCGATGTAGCTTCCTATCTCCCTCTTCATTCCATGCCACCAGAACTGTTCCTTCAGATCTTGGTACATCTTGGTACCTCCGGGGTGAATAGATTACAAGGTGTCATGGGCTTCCTTCAGAATAACTTGCTTCAACTCTGAGTCCGACGGTACACACAGGCGTCCGTTGTACCAAAGAACTCCTTCTTCATCAACGGTGAATCCTGGTGCCTTTCCTGCGGCTACCTGGGTCTTGATTCCATCAATGCTGGCATTTCCCTTCTGAGCTTCCTTGATCTGACCAATCAAGGTGGGTTGTAGCTCCATGCTGGCTAGGAATCCTTCACTGACTAACTCCATTCTAAACTGTTCAAACTCCTGGTATAGGCTGGGTTGTTCTTCGGCTATCATTGAGTTCAACTGGCACGGCAGTCTACTCAACGCATCCGCTACCACATTGGCCTTACCGGGCTGGTAGTGAATCTCCATATCATAATCTTTGATCAGTTCTAGCCATCTTCTTTGCCTCATGTTCAGCTCCTTCTGGGTAAAGATATACTTCAGGCTCTTGTGATCCGAATAGATCTCGCAGCGATTACCCATGAGGTAATGACGCCACACCTTCAGTGCTAGGACTACGGTTGCGAGTTCGAGGTCATGGGTTGGGTAATTCTGCTCATGCTGCTTCAGTTGCCGGGAAAGATAAGATATCACTTTGCCTTCTTGCATAAGCACACATCCGAGACCAATCTTGGATGCATCGCAGTAAACGTCAAAGGGTTTGGTGATGTCCGGCATGATCAGAATTGGGGCTGAGGTCAGTCTAAGCTTGAGTTGTTGGAAACTCTCCTCACATTTGTCTGTCCATTCGAACTTCTTGTCCTTCTTCAACAGTTGGGTCATTGTCGAGCAATGCTCGAAAAGCCTTCTACAAATCTTCGGTAATATCCGGCTAATCCAAGAAAAGCGCGGACCTCGGTCTGGGTGGTTGGGGCTTTCCATTCTGCAACAGTCTTGATCTTGGCGGGATCTACGGCAATTCCTCCTGCAGACAAGATATGTCCCAGGAATCCTACTTCCTTCAGCCAAAACTCACATTTGCTGAACTTAGCATACAGCTTATGCTCTCTAAGGGTCTCCAAGACAGCTTCTAGGTGTTGCTCATGTTCTTCCTCAGATTTGGAGTATATTAGAATGTCATCGATGAAAACGACAACAAACTTATCCAGAAAGTTCATGAAGATCTTATTCATGAGATTCATGAAATAAGCGGGGGCATTGGTCAATCCAAATGACATGACATTGTACTCATACAATCCATATCTGGTGGTAAAGGAAGTTTTGGGAATATCTGATGCACGAATCTTTAGCTGGTGGTATCCAGTCCTGAGATCAATCTTTGAGAATACTACGGCACCGGTCAGCTGGTCAAACAGGTCTTCTATCTTTGGCAAGGGGTATTTGTTCTTGATGGTGACATCGTTAAGCTTACGATAGTCCGTACATAAACGACTGGCACCATCCTTCTTATCCACAAACAAAACTGGGGATCTCCAAGGTGACGCACTTGGTCGAATCAGACCTTTGGCTAACAGTTCATCCAGTTGCTTCTTCAGCTCTACTAGCTCTGCTGGGTTCATGCTATAGGCTCTCTGGGCTATAGGTCCAGTTCCGGGGATTAACTCGATGATAAACTCGATATCCCGATCTGGGGGCATATCGGGTAAACCATCAGGAAACACATCAGGATATCGACAAACGACCCTGATCTGATCCAAGGTTGGCTTGGCTACACTTTGGTTGCAGGTAAATTTTCTGGGTAGCAGTTCAGAGACATGTTCTACTATGGTACCGGTGCTACTGGTCATGGTGATGGCTTTCTTGGCACAGTCAATCATTCCATGGTGTTTGGCCATCCAATCCATTCCCAGCACTATTTCCAAACCTTTGGTTCCCAAGATTATAAGATTGGCATAGAAATCTACTTCATGTATTCTGATGGGCACATTTTTACAAAATTTTCTGGCTTTAGTGGTTGATCCGGGGATTTGAACTATCATGACATGTTTCAAACTGAGAGGTTGAAATTTACTTGTTGATGCAAAGTCTTCAGTGACAAAAGAATGAGATGCTCCGGAATCAAACAACACTCTGGCAGGTACTGAGTTGACAGGAAACATACCCAGTACAACATCTGATGCTTCCTGAGCTTCTTCAGCGTTCATGTGGAAGAGACGACCGTTGCGGTTATTGGGGTTGTTGGGGGCGAACTTCTTTCCGGTGGAGACACGGCGTTGCTGCTGAACAGGTGCAGCGGTGTTGCCGGCGAGCTTGGCGAGTCTTTTGGGGCACTCGTTGGAGTAGTGTCCCACTACACCACACTCATAGCAAGTGATGGTGGACTTGTCCTTGGTTGCAACGGGAATGGCGTTGCTCCCAGTCCTTGGAGCGGTGTTGGTGTTGTTGTTGGGGTTGGGGGCTCTCATTGGGGCACGGTTGAAGTGGTTGGTGTTGCTCTGGTAATTGGGGTTGTGGTTGGAATGGCCTCCTGGCCTGGGGTTTCCTCCACTCCGGTTCTGAAATCCGGGACGTGAAGTCTGCATCTGGGGCTTGTTGTTTCTGGGGGCAAAACCTCCGCTTGAGCTGGGGCGATACTTGGGAGTATTGCTGGGCCCACTCTGGTGCATCATGTGGCGTTTGCGGTTCTCATTGGCTTGGTTCAACTTGCCCTCCATCTGAATGGCGGAGTCAACAAGGGCTTCAAGGTCGGCAAAGGGGATGTTGACTAGGACAGTCTGCATCTCATCATGCAGTCCATTCAGGAATCTCTCTTGCCTCTTCTCAGTGGTGTCAGTCTCATCGGGGGCGTACCTTGACAGTGTAAGGAACCTTTCGCGGTATTCTACCACCGTCATCCGTCCTTGCTTGAGTTCGCGGAATTCATCCCGCATCTTCTTGATAAGAGGGGCACATGGTACTTGCTGAATTTGAGCTTGAAGTCTGCCCAAGTCATGACTTGACCTCCGTTCATGGCACGGGTGCTAGTCCACCAGGCTCGGGCTGGTCCGGCAAGGTAGTGGGTTGCAAACAGGACCTTCTCATTGGCTTCAACGCCAGCGACCTCCAAGTTGTTCTCCATAGTCTGGAGCCAGTCGTCGGCGTCGAGGGGTTCTTCAGTCTTGCTGAACACCGGAGGGTTGGTATTCTGGAAGTTCTTGAGTTTGGATCCGGGATGATCATGATTCCCATAGCCTTGGTTAGCAAGGTTTTGCAATGCTGCGATGTTGGCTTGACGTTCAGCTCTCTCAGTCTACCTGTCTTGAAGCAGGGTTTGCAGCAGTTGCATCATGGCATCATTGTTGTTGCGATTGGGAGGGGCCATCTGAATATACAGTAGATTATAAGATAAGAGGGAAATTCTATGGTTTATTTTGAATGAGTTCAAACACTTGTAAAAACTTGAATGCTTTGGATGACACACACAAACATTCATTCATTCATTCATTCCACATAACGCATTACACACTAACGGTTCAACACCCCAATGGTTTTAAGAACCATTTCACATGCTACGATACAAAGGTCGGGATACAACTCATGCCTACATCAGTGCTCAGGTGTGGCTACCCTCATCCTCAATGTCGATGGGGACGACATCGTCAGGTCCTGGCTCCAGGAACGCGTAATCCTCCTCCTCAGTGAACTCGTCCTCCAGGTCCTGGCTCCAGGAACGCGTAATCCTCCTCCTCAGTGAACTCGTCCTCCTCGAAGTCATCATCGTCACTCAGGAAGGCTCCTCCTCCCTGAATATTGATACCGGCTTCGTCTTCCTCCATCTCTTGCAGCTGCTCCTCCTGGGCCTTCACTGTGGTCTCAAGTGACGCTATCTGAGCGCGAAGGCGCGTGATAGTGACATCCTTCTTCGCACACTGCATGCGAAGCTTGTTGCGGTCCCTGGACAGCATCTTGATAGCATCGCCATGGGTGGCCAGGGCGAGGTGAGTCTGGTTCGCATACATCCGGGCGTTATCCAGATCCTGCTGAGTATGATACAGCATGAAGTCTAGATGCTCGGCGTGGTGCCTCAACTCAGGGTGAGACTGCAGAGCCATAGGTACTCCCGCGGCATCACGCTTCACTAGGTGAGCGAAACGGGACGCAAGCAGGCGCACAGCGTTCTGTCCGCAGAGGCGTGCCAGTGCCTCCTGCAGGCCTCGTGCAAGACCATCGAGCCAGTTGCTCTCACGGAAAGAGAACAGGATTCTCTCCGAGGTGGGAGACTCCATGTTTCCCCTCAGATCTGCAGTAATGATCCATTGCATCTCGCCGCCAGGCTGATCATTCACCTGGATCCCATGGAACTCGGGCTAGAGGCGCCCCAGAAAGTTCGAGACCGCGGTGAGATCATGCTCGAAAATCAAGCTGTCTCCATTACCAAGTTGGTAAAACTTGGTGTTGACGGGTGCGTTGGGCTCCATCTGAAAGTGAATTGGGAGAGTAAGTTAGAGATTTAACAAGTGTGGCACAATTTTAAGTAGACATAATAAGAAAGAGCATGATTTATCCAATTTCGAAAAAGCCTCCAAGACAAGAATATGAATAACTTTTCATAAATATTTTCTTCATTTTGATTTCAAAGTTAAGTTTTTATGAACGCCCATTCTAACTAAGGTTTTCTAAGGTCAAATAAAAGCTCTGATACCAACTTGTCAACACCCGGATTTTTAAGTCCGGATGCCTATTATGTCATTCATCGCAATCCCAGGATAATGTTGTTGCGAGGCATAATAGTCGAATATCACAGTCATTATTTATTACAAGCCATAATGTCTACAATATCGAATCACATGATTCATCTTACATAAATAGTTGATCTCTCAATCAACATACATACACCAGTTCATACATAGCGGAAGCGTAACTATAGATGGACTCTCTAGTCCACAGGCCAACTTTTGACGTCAGAAACCCCTAGTTGTCGTAGGCGTCCTGCTGGTCATCCTCGTGATAGTTCTGTTCATCATCGTACTCTGGCCATTTGAATAGCCAGGGACAAAGCCGTAAGTACTTTAAGTACTTGCAAACTAATACTAATGTAAAATGCCAACTCTTGGAGTAAAGGTGCTAAGCTCTAGTTTAATTTGCATAAGCCATATTTTAGTTCACAAGTATTTGATCATGTGCTAACTAACTCAAGTGGGAACATTAGTGTCATTCCCACAACATTGGTTGTAATTCCAACAAGTCACCAAGTCACCATTCACATTCACTAAGATTTTCGAAATTCTGACACCGGAAACTATATGGCCCTTCCAACCGTCCGTAACCGTGGACACGGCTATTCGAATAGATTTACACTCTGCAGAGGTTGCACACTTGTGCCACAACATTTGATTTCATCCGTCGGAATAACTCCGAATCATCGTAACACAGTACGCGGATCATCAACCATAACCTTTCACTTACAAATCCTAGTATGAGCACCTCTCCCCATGAGCTTGGCCTCCCAGTGAAAACCAACTGTTAACCTGGGAACTGCACAGGGCTTGGCCGTACAATTTCACCTCAATACACATCATTTCTCAACAACGGAGGCAGCCTCGGCATAACCCCTATGACGTGTGTTTAAAGGGAACTTATACTAAAATCTATAAACTTCCAGTTAAGCCCTACCCATAATCAGGTATTGTGGGGGTACTCAAAAATTGGAAAGGTATCGCATTCAAACCAGTATCAGGGTTTTATCAAAAATCACTATCTTCTCTTGTTCATATTCCACTTCAAATCATTCAATGGAATGTCTCATTATTCCAAAGTTTTAAATTCAACAAGTCATATGTTCCCATCTAGAGTAGTCAAAGTTTTAGTATTTTAGCACTAGCACTAATCATGAGTGGTGCTACATTGCTTTGCTATCTATGAGACTAACTTTACAAATCTAGTAATCTTGTTCTCTAGACCAATTTTAATCCATCCTTTGTAAACACAACAAGTAAAACTTGTATAGTGTAAATATAAGATAGGCTTGTATGAAGAAAGGTAAGAATCATGGTGCCTTGCTCAAGGAGAGCTTTGCACTTTGCAAGAGTATTATCTTGCCTTGGTAGTTCTCTAGGTTTTCTTCTTCCTCTTCTGGGTAGAATTCTCCTTCCTCTTGATAATCTCCGGTGCTAGCGTCTAAATTTGAATACGAGGTATAATCACTAAACCAGCTCAAAAGCTATACTAAGCACATCATTACTTCACACAAACTATGCTAAGCACACACATAAAATAATTAGATGCATTGGTTTTATTAAAGAAAAGTAATTTCCTCTCATTACATATGTGATTAATAATTTCCATTTAGTCTTTGAGAAAAATAATTTCCTCTCATTGAAATCTTCTTAAGATTTAACTTCTCAAATAACCATACATGAATTCATATTGACCTAAGTCAATCATTCATTATCATTATTTGAGAAAATGATTTAAATGAGGTAGGTCACCTCATACCTTTTATAATTCCACAAATGATTTAAATCTCCAAATATTCATATAGGAGTGTCTGGACCAGGGGTACAAACATCTCATGAATTCATTTGGGACAAGATTTAAATGAAGGAAAATCCTTCATATGACTTACATAATAGTTTTGGACAATATCACTTAACTAAACTAGCCATATTGTCCATTAATTAAACTAGGGCATGATCATGCAAAGTGACCACACCATTTTCTTGCAGAAACAATTAGTGTAAGTCAAATGTGAGCTATTGGAGTTGGAATTAAATAAATATCTATTTTGGTTGATTTTTAATAATTATTTGAATATGAAAAAGTACCTGCCTTCTTCTTTTTATCATTTTATTCCCACAACAGATCTCGAGGTGAGACCAGTGGCATAATGTAGATCTTTTTACTAGCTTTCCAAATATATAAAGTTTGTTAAATTTGGCCAGGCCAAACAGATTCTATGAATTTTCAAAGTTAGGTTCAGTATTGAATTCAAACTAAATTTATTAAACGAAGTTTGAATTAAATAGGCCGGCGGGAAAAGCTAACGGGCCAGGTTTTTAAACTAACGGCCTGCTCAGCCCAACAGCGCATCCAGTGCGAGTGGGCCGCCTGACAGCGTGGGTCCCGCATGTCAGCGGCTCTTTAAACCCGAAACGGTATGGAGCATCGTGGTGCGTTGGATTAGAACTAGATCGAACGGCACAGACGTGTCGTCGTCGAGGGCGAGAGAGAAGCTCGCCAGCGGCGCAGGTAGGGGGTCGGAGGGCTTACGGTGGCTCCAGCTAGGGTTGGCAGTATGCTCGACGAGGTTGTAGACGACGGCGAAGCTCCTGGTAGCAGTGGCGTCGCTTGAGGAGGCCTGGATCGACGGCGATTGCTGCAGGGCTTCCGCGGCTCCGATCTTCCGATTGGGCTTGCTCCGGCGATGATTGAGGTGGCTACTGGTGCTGAGCGAGGCGGTGGTGAGCGGTGGTCATGGTGGTGTGCTTAGATCGTCGAGGGGAGGCCTCTATTTATAGGAGGGAGGGGGTGCCGTGGGTGCTGCGGCAAGTCGACAAGGGCGCGGCCGCTCCGGTGGGCTAGAGGGCTAGGCGGCGACGCGGGCGTGTTCACGACGTCACGGCGAAGCTATGAGCGTGAACGGCACGGTGCGTAGGGCGGTCGGAACCGTGCATGTACTGGCGCGGCAATGGCGGGCGCGCTCGTCCTCTCCGGCGGCCGTGGTCGCCGAGGCATGACGCGAGCGTGTCCGGCGAGCTCCGCGTGGCAAGTAAGGTACCGTGGCGCGCGGGCTTGGTCGGGGTACGGCGAGATACGGTGAGCGCCGCGGGGCCGGGTCGCGCGCGTCCGTGCGCCAGTGACGTCGCCCATGCCGCTCGCGGCGTACCTGGCCGTACCTGGGCGCGCGTCGTCCGGGTCCTGTCGTCGTCCTCGCGGTCAAGGGCTTGTACTGGCGATCTTCTGGGATCTTAGGCTTCGTGTTTGGCAAGGTGGAGAGGAGTGGAGAGGCAGAGATGAGAGGGGAGGGTGTCGAGGTGGAACGGGGTCGGCATGGCCATGGCCAGCCATGTTCTGGTCGTGTCCATGTTGATCTCTTGCATGGGCTAGGTAGGGTTAGGTCAGGGGAGTAGGGCTAGGTCAAGTGGTGGTCAAGGTTTGGCCAGGTTTGATCACATTTTGAATTTTGTGAATCTTGCATATGTTTCAATGTATCATCTTCTCTTGATCATAACTCTTGATCCATACTGAAGTTGATATCATGATCTTTACAAAAGTTGTTCACCTTGTTGTGTACTTGGATGTCATGCGAAGAGTTGGATTGGTTTATTTTAGAAATTTTGAAATAGAGAGGCTCAAAGTGGTGACCAGACTATAAAAGTCAGAAATGACCATTATTTCATGTGATCCTATTTTAATTGTTGAATTTGATTTAAATGGTATATCCTTGATTCTCAAAGTTGTAATTACTCATTAATATCATATTACAAGTATTGGTGAAGATCAAATGTGTCTAGGGTCAAATTTACCAAAAATGACATAGCCCATATGTTAGGGTTTTTAGGATTTTATGAATATTTGATTTCTTTCTCTTTTTGATCTATTTGGTTGGTGATCATCACTTGATCATTCTAGGGTTTTGGAATTTATCACATACACAAGATAACAATCATCATGGCATATCACTCAAAATGCACAAGTCCTATGCAGGGTACTATATGCAAAATAAAAGTTTTTGTTGGTTCTAAATTTTGGATCTCTGGAATTGTTCTTCTTCTTTTATTTGAAATTTGGGATGTTACAATGCCTTGGGCATCCCCAAGCTTAGACGCTTGGGTCTTCTTGAAATATGCAGGGATGAACCACGAGGGCATCCCCAAGCTTAGACTCTGATGCGTGTAGTTGACACACGTCCGTTGGGAACCCCAAGAGGAAGGTGTGATGTGCACAGCAGTAAGTTTTCCCTCAGAAAGAAACCAAGGTTTATCGAACCAGTAGGAGCCAAGAAGCACGTTGAAGGTTGATGGCGGCGAAGTGTAGTGCGGCGCAACACCAGGGATTCCGGCGCCAACGTGGAACCTGCACAACACAACCAAAGTACTTTGCCCCAACGTAACAGTGAGGTTGTCAATCTCACCGGCTTGCTGTGAACAAAGGATTAACCGTATTGTATGGAAGATGATTGTTTGCGAAGAACAGTAAAGAACAAGTATCGCAGTAGATTGTATTTCAGATGTAAAGAATAGGACCGGGGTCCATAGTTCACTAGTGGTGTCTCTCCCATAAGATAAATAGCATGTTGGGTGAACAAATTACAGTTGGGCAATTGACAAATAAAGAAGGCATAACAATGCACATACATATATCATGATGAGTACTATGAGATTTAATCAGGGCATTACGACAAAGTACATAGACCGCCATCCAGCATGCATCTATGCCTAAAAAGTCCACTTTTAGGTTATCATCCGAACCACTTCCGGTATTAAGTTGCAAGCAACAGACAATTGCATTAAGTATGGTGCGTAATGTAATCAACACAAATATCCTTAGACAAAGCATCGATGTTTTATCCCTAGTGGCAACAGCACATCCACAACCTTAGAACTTTACATCAATTGTCCCAGATTTAATGGAGGCATGAACCCACTATCGAGCATAAATACTCCCTCTTGGAGTCACAAGTATCAACTTGGCCAGAGCCTCTACTAGCAACGGAGAGCATGCAAGAACATAAAGAACTCATATATGATAGATTGATAATCAACTTGACATAGTATTCAATATCCATCGGATCCCAACAAACACAACATGTAGGATTACAAATAAACGATCTTGATCATGATAGGCAGCTCACAAGATCGAACATGATAGCACAATGAGGAGAAGACGACCATCTAGCTACTGCTATGGACCCATGGTCCAGGGGTGAACTACTCACACATCGATCCGGAGGCGATCATGGCGATGAAGAGACCTCCGGGAGATGATTCCCCTCTCCGGCAGGGTGCCGGAGGCGATCTCCTGAATCCCCCGAGATGGGATTGGCGGTGGCTGCATCTCTGGAAGGTTTTTCGTGTCGTGGCTCTCGGTACTGGGGGTTTCGCGACGGAGGCTTTAAGTAGGCGGAAGGGCAGGTCAGGGGGCCACACGAGGGCCCCACACGCCAGGGCCGCGCGGCCAGCACCTGGGCCGCGCCGCCCTGTTGTGGCGGCGCCTCGTGGCCCCACTTCGTAAGTCCTTGATGTCTACTTCCCCCTCCTTTTCCTGTAGACAGTGTTGGGCCTCCAAGAGCAGAGGTTTGTAGAACAGCAGCAAGTTTTCCCTTAAGTGGATCACCCAAGGTTTATCGAACTCAGGGAGGAAGAGGTCAAAGATATCCCTCTCATGCAACCCTGCAACCACAAAGCAAGAAGTCTCATGTGTCCCCAACACACCTAATAGGTGCACTAGTTCGGCGAAGAGATAGTGAAATACAGGTGGTATGAATATATATGAGCAGTAGCAACGGTGCCAGAAAATAGCTTGCTGGCGTGTAGTTGATGGTGGTAATATTGCAGCAGTAGTAACACAGTGAAACAGTAAACAAGCAGTAGTAACGCAGCAGTATTTAGGAACAAGGCCTAGGGATTAGACTTTCACTAGTGGACACTCTCAACATTGATCACATAACAGAATAGATAAATGCATACTCTACACTCTTGTTGGATGATGAACACATTGCGTAGGATTACACGAACCCTCAATGCCGGAGTTAACAAGCTCCACAATTAATGTTCATATTTTAGTAACCTTATAGTGTAAGATAGATCAAAAGACTAAACCAAGTACTAACATAGCATGCACACTGTCACCTTCATGCATATGTAGGAGGAATAGATCACATCAATACTATCATAGCAATAATTAACTTCATAATCTACAAGAGATCATGATCATAGCATAAACCAAGTACTAACACGGATGCACACACTGTCACCATTACATCGTGCAGGAGGAATAGAACTACTTTAATAACATTGCTAGAGTAGCACATAGATAAATTGTGATACAAATACATTGCAATCATAAAGAGATATAAATAAGCACCTCACTATGCCATTCAACAGTGAATAAGTATTCTGTGAAATATAGCCTAAGAGACCCACACGGTGCACACACTGTCACCTTTACACACGTGGGACAAGGAGTCTCCGGAGATCACATAAGTAAAACTCACTTGACTAGCATAATGACATCTAGATTACAAGCATCATCATATGAATCTCAATCATGTAAAGCAGCTCATGAGATTATTGTATTGAAGCACATATGAGAGAGATGAACCACATAGCTACCGGTACAGCCCCGAGCCTCGATGGAGAACTACTCCCTCCTCATGGGAGACAGCAGCGTTGATGAAGATGGCGGTGGTGTTGATGGAGAAGCCTTCCGGGGGCACTTCCCCGCTCCGGCGGCGTGCCGGAACAGAGACTCCTGTCCCCCAGATCTTGGCTTCGCGATGGCGGCGGCTCTGGAAGGTTTCTGTGGGTTTCGTCGAACGCCTCAGGGTTTTCGCGACGGAGGCTTTAAATAGGCGAAGAGGCGGCGCAGGAGGGTCGAAGGGGTGCCCACACCATAGGGTGGCGCGGCCAGGGCCTGGGCCGCGCCGGCCTATGGTCTGGGCCCCCTGTGGGTCCACTCTGGCGACTCTCGGGTGTTCTGGATGCTTCCGGGCAAAATAGGAACCTGGGCGTTGATTTCGTCCAATTCCACGAATATTTCGTTACTAGGATTTCTGAAACCAAAAACAGCAGAAAACAGGAACTGGCACTTCGGCATCTTGTTAATAGGTTAGTTCCAGAAAATGCACGAATATGACATAAAGTGTGCATAAAACATGTAGATAACATCAATAATGTGGCATGGAACATAAGAAATTATCGATACGTCGGAGACGTATCAGCATCCCCAAGCTTAGTTCTGCTCGTCCCGAGCAGGTAAAACGATAACAAAGATAATTTCTGGAGTGACATGCCATCATAACCTTGATCATACTATTTGTAAAGCATATGTAGTGAATGCAGCGATCAAAACAATGTATATGACATGAGTAAACAAGTGAATCATATAGCAAAGACTTTTCATGAATAGCACTTCAAGACAAGCATCAATAAGTCTTGCATAAGAGTTAACTCATAAAGCAATAATTCAAAGTAAAGGTATTGAAGCAACACAAAGGAAGATGAAGTTTCAGCGGTTGCTTTCAACTTATAACATGTATATCTCATGGATAGTTGTCAATGCAAAGCAATATAACAAATGCAATAAGCAAGTATGTAAGAATCAATGCACAGTTCACACAAGTGTTTGCTTCTTAAGGTGGAGAGAAATAGGTGAACTGACTCAACATTGAAAGTAAAAGAATGGTCCTCATAGAGGAAAAGCATCGATTGCTATATTTGTGCTAGAGCTTTGATTTTGAAAACATGAAACAATTTTGTCAACGGTAGTAATAAAGCATATGTATCATGTAAATTATATCTTACAAGTTGCAAGCCTCATGCATAGTATACTAATAGTGCCCGCACCTTGTCCTAATTAGCTTGGACTACCGGATCATCACAATGCACATGTTTTAACCAAGTGTCACAATGGGGTACCTCTATGCCGCCTGTACAAAGGTCTAAGGAGAAAGCTCGCATTGGATTTCTCGCTATTGATTATTCTTCAACTTAGACATCCATACCGGGACAACATAGACAACAGATAATGGACTCCTCTTTTATGCATAAGCATGTAACAACAATTAATAATTTTCTCATTTGAGATTGAGGATATATGTCCAAAACTGAAACTTCCACCATGGATCATGGCTTTAGTTGGCGGCCCAATGTTCTTCTCTAACAATATGCATGCTTAACCATAAGGTGGTAGATCGCTCTTACTTCAGACAAGACGAACATGCATAGCAACTCACATGAAATTCAACAAGGAATAGTTGATGGCGTCCCCAGAAACATGGTTATCGCACAACAAGCAACTTAATAAGAGATAAAGTGCATATGTACATATTCAATACCACAATAGTTTTTAAGCTATTTGTCCCATGAGCTATATATTGCAAAGGTGAATGATGGAATTTTAAAGGTAGCACTCAAGCAATTTACTTTGGAATGGCGGAAAATACCATGTAGTAGGTAGGTATGGTGGACACAAATGGCATAGTGGTTGGCTCAAGTATTTTGGATGCATGAGAAGTATTCCCTCTTGATACAAGGTTTTGGCTAGCAAGGTTATTTGAAACAAACACAAGGATGAACCGGTGCAGCAAAACTCACATAAAAGACATATTGTAAACATTATAAGACTCTACACCATCTTCCTTGTTGTTCAAACTCAATACTAGAAATTATCTAGACCTTAGAGAGACCAAATATGCAAACCAAATTTTAGCATGCTCTATGTACTTCTTCATTAATGGGTGCAAAGCATATGATGCAAGAGCTTAAACATGAGCACAACAATTGCCAAGTATCACATTACCCAAGACATTTATAGCAATTACTACATGTATCATTTTCCAATTCCAACCATATAACAATTTAACGAAGAAGAAACTTCGCCATGAATATTAAAAGCTAAGAACACATGTGTTCATACGAACCAGCGGAGCGTGTCTCTCTCCCACACAAGCATTTATTCAAACAAAAACAAAAATAAAAAACAAACCGACGCTCCAAGCAAAGCACATAAGATGTGATGGAATAAAAATATAGTTTCAGGGGAGGAACCTGATAATGTTGTCGATGAAGAAGGGGATGCCTTGGGCATCCCCAAGCTTAGATGCTTGAGTCTTCTTGAAATATGCAGGGATGAACCACCGGGGCATCCCCAAGCTTAGACTCTTCACTCTTCTTGATCATAGTATATCATCCTCCTCTCTTGACCCTTGAAAACTTCCTCCACACCAAACTCGAAACAACTCATTAGAGGGTTAGTGCATAATCAAAAACTCACATGTTCAGAGGTGACACAATCATTCTTAACACTTCTGGACATTGCTCAAAGCTACTGGAAGGTAATGGAACAAAGAAATCCACCGAACACAGCGAAAGAAGCAATGCGAAATAAAAGGCAGAATCTGTCAAAACAGAACAGTCCGTAAAGATGAATTTTAAAATGGCACCAGACTTGCTCAGATGAAAATGCTCAAATAAAATGAAAGTTGCGTACATATCTGAGGATCACTCACGTAAATTGGCATAATTTTCTGAGTTACCTACAGAGAATTAGACCCAGATTCGTGACAGCAAGAAAACAGTTTCTGCGCAGTAATCCAAATCTAGTATGAACTTTACTATCAAAGACTTTACTTGGCACAACAAAACACAAAACTAAGATAAGGAGAGGTTGCTACAGTAGTAAACAACTTCCAAGACACAAATATAAAACAAAGTACTGTAGCAAAATAACACATGGGTTATCTCCCAAGAAGTTCTTTCTTTATAGCCATTAAGATGGGCTCAGCAGTTTTAATGATGCACTCGCAAGAAATAGTATTTGAAGCAAAAGAGAGCATCAAGAGGCAAATTAAAAACACATTTAAGTCTAACATGCTTCCTATGAAAAGGAACCTTGTACACAAATAAATTCATGAAGAGCAAAATGACAAGATCAGGAAGATAAAACAAGTGTAGCTTCAAAAATTTCAGCACATAGAGAGGCATTTTAGTAACATGAAAATTTCTACAACCATATTTTCCTCTCTCATAATAACTTTCAGTAGCATCATGAGCAAACTCAACAATATAAGTATCACATAAAGCATTCTTATTCACATGCATAAAAGTATCATTACTCTCCACATAAGCATAATCAATTTTATTAGTTGTAGTGGGAGCAAATTCAACAAAGTAGCTATCATTATTATTCTCATTATCAAATATAGGAGGCATATTGTAATCATAATCAAATTTATCCTCCATAACAGGCGGTACTAAAAGACCAATATCATTATCATAAATAGGAGGCAAAGTATCATCAAAGTAAATTTTCTCCTCAATGCTTGGGGGACTAAAAATATCATGCAAACCAGCTTCCCCAAGCTTAGAACTTTCTATATTATTATCAACAATGGTGTTCAAAGCGTTCATACTAATATTACTACCAGCATGCAAATAATATTCCATAGGTTTTTTAATTTTAGCATCAAACAATCCATGTTTTAAATCAGGAAATAGAATAAGAAGATCATTCTTGTCCATTATGCCAAACTAGTGTAAACAAGAAACAAAAAGTTGCAATTGCAGGATCTAAAGGAAATAGCTTCGAGTACTTACAGCACCGGAAAATAGCTTAATAGCCGAGATCCGGAGTGTGAGTACCTTTTACCTTTCCTCCCCGGCAACGGCGCCAGAAAATAGCTTGATGTCTACTTCCCCCTCCTTTTCCTGTAGACAGTGTTGGGCCTCCAAGAGCAGAGGTTTGTAGAACAGCAGCAAGTTTTCCCTTAAGTGGATCACCCAAGGTTTATCGAACTCAGGGAGGAAGAGGTCAAAGATATCCCTCTCATGCAACCCCACAAAGCAAGAAGTCTCTTGTGTCCCCAACACACCTAATAGGTGCACTAGTTCGGCGAAGAGATAGTGAAATACAGGTGGTATGAATATATATGAGCAGTAGCAACGGTGCCAGAAAATAGCTTGCTGGCGTGTAGTTGATGGTGGTAATATTGCAGCAGTAGTAACACAGTGAAACAGTAAACAAGCAGTAGTAACGCAGCAGTATTTAGGAACAAGGCCTAGGGATTAGACTTTCACTAGTGGACACTCTCAACATTGATCACATAACAGAATAGATAAATGCATACTCTACACTCTTGTTGGATGATGAACACATTGCGTAGGATTACACGAACCCTCAATGCCGGAGTTAACAAGCTCCACAATTAATGTTCATATTTTAGTAACCTTATAGTGTAAGATAGATCAAAAGACTAAACCAAGTACTAACATAGCATGCACACTGTCACCTTCATGCATATGTAGGAGGAATAGATCACATCAATACTATCATAGCAATAATTAACTTCATAATCTACAAGAGATCATGATCATAGCATAAACCAAGTACTAACACGGATGCACACACTGTCACCATTACATCGTGCAGGAGGAATAGAACTACTTTAATAACATTGCTAGAGTAGCACATAGATAAATTGTGATACAAATACATTGCAATCATAAAGAGATATAAATAAGCACCTCACTATGCCATTCAACAGTGAATAAGTATTCTGTGAAATATAGCCTAAGAGACCCACACGGTGCGCACACGGCACCTTTACACACGTGGGACAAGGAGTCTCCGGAGATCACATAAGTAAAACTCACTTGACTAGCATAATGACATCTAGATTACAAGCATCATCATATGAATCTCAATCATGTAAAGCAGCTCATGAGATTATTGTATTGAAGCACATATGAGAGAGATGAACCACATAGCTACCAGTACAGCCCCGAGCCTCGATGGAGAACTACTCCCTCCTCATGGGAGACAGCAGCATTGATGAAGATGGCGGTGGTGTTGATGGAGAAGCCTTCCGGGGGCACTTCCCCGCTCCGGCGGCGTGCCGGAACAGAGACTCCTGTCCCCCAGATCTTGGCTTCGCGATGGCGGCGGCTCTGGAAGGTTTCTGTGGGTTTCGTCGAACGCCTCAGGGTTTTCGTGACGGAGGCTTTAAATAGGCGAAGAGGCGGCGCAGGAGGGTCGAAGGGGTGCCCACACCATAGGGTGGCGCGGCCAGGGCCTGGGCCGCGCCGGCCTATGGTCTGGGCCCCCTGTGGGTCCACTCTGGCGACTCTCGGGTGTTCTGGATGCTTCCGGGCAAAATAGGAACCTGGGCGTTGATTTCGTCCAATTCCGAGAATATTTCGTTACTAGGATTTCTGAAACCAAAAACAGCAGAAAACAGGAACTGGCACTTCGGCATCTTGTTAATAGGTTAGTTCCAGAAAATGCACGAATATGACATAAAGTGTGCATAAAACATGTAGATAACATCAATAATGTGGCATGGAACATAAGAAATTATCGATACGTCGGAGACGTATCAGTCCTCCGGTCTTCTGGAAGCTTCGTGTAAAAATAGGCCCCTGGGCGTTGATTTCGTCCAATTCCGAGAATATTTCCTTACTAGGATTTCTGAAACCAAAAACAGCAGAAAACAGCAACTGGCTCTTCGGCATCTCGTCAATAGGTTAGTGCCGGAAAATGCATAAATATGACATATAATGTGTATAAAACATGTGAGTATCATCATAAAAGTAGCATGGAACATAAGAAATTATAGATACGTTTGGGACGTATCAGACTCTTCACTCTTCTTGATCACATTATATCACCCTTCTCTCTTGACCCTTGAAAACTTCCGCCATACCAAACTCAAAACAATCTCATTAGAGGGTTAGTGCATAATCAAAAATTCACATGTTCAGAAAGGACACAATCATTCTTAACACTTCTGGACATTTCCCAAAGCTACTGGAAGTTAATGGAACAAAGAAATCCATTCAACATAGCAAAAGAGGCAATGCGAAATAAAAGGCAGAATCTGTCAAAACAGAACAGTCCGTAAAGACGAATTTTTCAGGGGCACTTGACTTGCTCAGATGAAAAAGCTCAAATTGAATGAAAGTTGCATACATATCTGAGAATCACGCACGTAAATTGGCAGATTTTTCTGAGTTACCTACAGACGGGGCTGCTCAATTTCGTGACAGTAAGAAATATGTTTCTGCGCAGTAATCCAAATCTAGTATCAACCTTACTATCAAAGACTTTACTTGGCACAAAAATTCAATAAAATAAAGATAAGGAGAGGTTTCTACAGTAGTAACAACTTTCAAGACACAACAAAACAGTAGCAAAATAAAAACATGGGTTATCTCCCAAGAAGTGCTTTCTTTATAGCCATTAAGATGCGCTTAGTAATTTTAATGATGCTCGCGAAAGAAATAAGAGTTGAAGCAAAAGAGAGCATCAAAAGCAAATAAGAAACACTTTTAAGTCTAACCCACTTCCTATGAAAAGGAATCTTGTAAATAAACAAGTCATGTAAGCATAATGCAACAAGCATAGAAAGGCAACACAAGCGCAACTTCAAGATTCTCAACATAAAGAGGGGAAACTTAATATTATTAAGATGCATATAACCATGTTTCCCTCTCTCATAATAAATTTCAGTAGCATCATGAACAAACTCAACAATATAACTATCACATGAAAAATTCTTATCATGAGCTACATGTATAAAATTATTACTCTCCACATAAGCATAATCAATTTTATTAGTAATAGTGGGAGTAAAACTACCATAACCATCATTGTAATCATCATAAATTGCAGGCATGGTATAATCATAATAACCTTTATCCTCCATAGTAGGTGGCACCAAAATACCACTATAATTATAATCATCATAAATAGGAGGTAAAGTATCATCAAAGAAAATTTTCTCCTCAAAACTTGGGGGACTAAAATATCATGCTCATCAAAACCAGCTTCCCCAAGCTTAGAATTTTCCATAGCATTAGCAACAATGGTGTTCAAAGCATTCATACTAATAACATTCCCATTAGCATGCATATAAAGTTCCATGGGTTTTTTAATTCTCTCTTCAAACACATCATGTCCTAATTCAAGATAAAGTTCATAAAGATCTCTCATTTTGTTGTTGTTTTCCATTAAGCCTAACTAGTGAAAACAAGAAACAAAAAGATATAATTGCAGGATCTAAAGGAAATACCTTCGAGCACTCACACACCGGCAACAGTGCTAGGAAATAGCTTAGTAGTCGGAGGATGTGAATACCTTTTACCTTACCTCCCCGGCAACGGCGCCAGAAAATAGCTTGATGTCTACGCACGCTTCTATTCCTGTAGACAATGTTGGGCCTCCAAGAGCAGAGGTTTGTACAACAGCAGCAAGTTTCCCTTAAGTGAATCACCCAAGGTTTATCAAACTCAGGGGGGGTAGAGGTCAGAAATATCACTCTCAAGCAAACCTGCAATTAAGATACAAGAAGTCTCTTGTGTCGCCAACACACCTAATACACTTGTCAGATGTATAGGTGCACTAGTTCGGCGAAGAGATAGTGAAATACAAGTAATATGGATGATTGTAAGTAGTAATTGCAATCTGAAATAAAAATGGCAGCAAGCGAACATGTAGCAGAACTTGTTGGAAACGGTGTTTCAATGCTTAGAAACAAGGCCTAGGGATCATACTTTCACTAGTGGACACTCTCAACAATGATCACATAAATAAATAACTTCTCTTCTCTTATGCTACTTTCAAAGACTCTATTGTTGGATAACAAACACCATTCATTGTGTAGGGCTACGAGAGCACCCTCAAGCCGGAGTAAACAAGCTCCACAACGTCATAAAGGAATCACACACGATGCAAACAACATCCTTTGTCACACCATGGAGAGTAATTCCGGAGTTCATATTAAAGTAACTCTAGAGTGCATAGTAATAGTTAACTTCATAATCTACAAGAGATCACAATCATAACCTACGCCAAGTACTACATGATGCACACACTGTCCACATTACATCATGAAGGAGAAATAGACTACTTTAATAACATCACTAGAGTAGCACATAGATTAATAGTGATACAAAGCTCATGATCACATAAAGATCACATGGGAGAGAGAGATGAACCACATAGCTACCGGTACAACCCTTAGCCTCGGGGGAGAATGATACGCGTTCAACACGCGTCCGTTGGGAACCCCAAGAGGAAGGTGTGATGCGTACAGCGGCAAGTTTCCCTCAGTATGAAACCAAGGTTATCGAACCAGTAGGAGCCAAGAAGCACGTTGAAGGTTGATGGCGGCGGGATGTAGTGCGGCGCAACACCAGAGATTCCGGCGCCAACGTGGAACCTGCACAACACAACCAAAGTACTTTGCCCCAACGAAACAGTGAGGTTGTCAATCTCACCGGCTTGCTGTAACAAAGGATTAACCGTATTGTGTGGAAGATGATTGTTTGCAGAAAACAGTAGAACAAGTATTGCAGTAGATTGTATTTCAGTAAAGAGAATTGGACCGGGGTCCACAGTTCACTAGAGGTGTCTCTCCCATAAGATAAACAGCATGTTGGGTGAACAAATTACAGTTGGGCAATTGACAAATAAAGAGGGCATGACCATGCACATACATATCATGATGAGTATAGTGAGATTTAATTGGGCATTACGACAAAGTACATAGACCGCCATCCAACTGCATCTATGCCTAAAAAGTCCACCTTCAGGTTATCATCCGAACCCCCTCTAGTATTAAGTTGCAAAGCAACAGACAATTGCATTAAGTATGGTGCGTAATGTAATCAACAACTACATCCTTAGACATAGCATCAATGTTTTATCCCTAGTGGCAACAGCACAACACAACCTTAGAACTTTCTGTCCCGTCCTGTGTCAATGCGAGGCATGAACCCACTATCGAGCATAAATACTCCCTCTTGGAGTTACAAGCATCTACTTGGCCAGAGCATCTACTAGTAACGGAGAGCATGCAAGATCATAAACAACACATAGATATAACTTTGATAATCAACATAACAAGTATTCTCTATTCATCGGATCCCAACAAACGCAACATATAGAATTACAGATAGATGATCTTGATCATGTTAGGCAGCTCACAAGATCCGACAATGAAGCACAATGGGGAGAAGACAACCATCTAGCTACTGCTATGGACCCATAGTCCAGGGGTAGACTACTCACACATCACTCCGGAGGCGACCATGGCGGCGTAGAGTCCTCCGGGAGATGAATCCCCTCTCCGGCAGGGTGCCGGAGGCGATCTCCTGGATCCCCCGAGATGGGATCGGCGGCGGCGGCGTCTCAGTAAGGTTTTCTGTATCGTGGCTCTCCGTACTGGGGGTTTCGCGATGGAGGCTATTTGTAGGCGGAAGGGCAGGTCAAGAGGCGGCACGAGGGCCCCACACCACAGGGCCGCGCGGCCAAGGGGGGGCCGCGCCGCCCTAGGGTGTGGCCCCCTCGTGGCCCCTCTTCGTCTCCTCTTCGGACTTCTGGAAGCTTCGTGGCAAAATAGGACCCTGGGCGTTGATTTCGTCCAATTCCGAGAATATTTCGTTACTAGGATTTCTGAAACCAAAAACAGCAGAAAACTTGACAGCGGCACTTCGGCATCTTGTTAATAGGTTAGTTCCAGAAAATGCACGAATATGACATAAAGTGTGCATAAAACATGTAGATAACATCAATAATGTGGCATGGAACATAAGAAATTATCGATACGTCGGAGACGTATCAGCATCCCCAAGCTTAGTTCTGCTCGTCCCGAGCAGGTAAAACAATAACAAAGATAATTTCTGGAGTGACATGCCATCATAATCTTGATCATACTATTTGTAAAGCATATGTAGTGAATGCAGCGATCAAAACAATGTATATGACATGAGTAAACAAGTGAATCATATAGCAAAGACTTTTCATGAATAGCACTTCAAGACAAGCATCAATAAGTCTTGCATGAGAGTTAACTCATAAAGCAATAATTCAAAGTAAAGGTATTGAAGCAACACAAAAGAAGATTAAGTTTCAGCGGTTGCTTTCAACTTATAACATGTATATCTCATGGATATTGTCAACATAGAGTAATATAACAAGTGCAATAAGCAAGTATGTAGGAATCAATGCACAGTTCACACAAGTGTTTGCTTCTTGAGGTGGAGAGAAATAGGTGAACTGACTCAACAATAAAGTAAAAGAATGGTCCTCCATAGAGGAAAAGCATCGATTGCTATATTTGTGCTAGAGCTTTTATTTTGAAAACATGAAACAATTTTGTCAACGGTAGTAATAAAGCATATGTATCATGTAAATTATATCTTACAAGTTGCAAGCCTCATGCATAGTATACTAATAGTGTCCGCACCTTGTCCTAATTAGCTTGGACTACCGGGTCATCACAATGCACGAGTTTTAACCAAGTGTCACAAAGGGGTACCTCTATGCCGCCTGTACAAAGGTCTAAGGAGAAAAGCTCGCATTGGATTTCTCGCTATTGATTATTCTCAACTTAGACATTCATACCGGGACAACATAGACAACAGATAATGGACTCCTCTTTTATGCATAAGCATGTAACAACAATTAATAATTTTCTCATTTGAGATTGAGGATATATGTCCAAAACTGAAACTTCCACCATGGATCATGGCTTTAGTTAGCGGCCCAATGCTCTTCTCTAACAATATGCATGCTTAACCATACGGTGGTAGATCGCTCTTACTTCAGACAAGACGAACATGCATAGCAACTCACATGAAATTCAACAACGAATAGTTGATGGCGTCCCCAGAAACATGGTTATCGCACAACAAGCAACTTAATAAGAGATAAAGTGCATAATTACATATTCAATACCACAATAGTTTTTAAGCTATTTGTCCCATGAGCTATATATTGTAAGGCGAATGATGGAATTTAAAGGTAGCACTCAAGCAATTTACTTTGGAATGGCGGAAAATACCATGTAGTAGGTAGGTATGGTGGACACAAATGGCATAGTGGTTGGCTCAAGTATTTTGGATGCATGAGAAGTATTCCCTCTCGATACAAGGTTTAGGCTAGCAAGGCTTATTTGAAACAAACACAAGGATGAACCGGTGCAGCAAAACTCACATAAAAGACATATTGTAAACATTATAAGACTCTACACCGTCTTCCTTGTTGTTCAAACTCAATACTAGAAATTATCTAGACCTTAGAGAAACCAAATATGCAAACCAAATTTTAGCATGCTCTATGTATTTCTTCATTAATGGGTGCAAAGCATATGATGCAAGAGCTTAAACATGAGCACAACAATTGCCAAGTATCACCTTACCCAAGACATTTATAGCAATTACTACATGTATCATTTTCTAATTCCAACCATATAACAATTTAACGAAGAAGAAACTTCGCCATAAATACTATGAGTAGAAACTAAGGACATACTTGTCCATATGCTACAGCAGAGCGTGTCTCTCTCCCATAAAGTGAATGCTAGGATCCATTTTATTCAAACAAAACAAAAACAAAAACAAACCGACGCTCCAAGCAAAGCACATAAGATGTGATGGAATAAAAATATAGTTTCAGGGGAGGAACCTGATAATATTGTCGATGAAGAAGGGGATGCCTTGGGCATCCCCAAGCTTAGACGCTTGAGTCTTCTTAGAATATGCAGGGGTGAACCACCGGGGCATCCCCAAGCTTAGAGCTTTTCACTCTCCCTGATCATGTTGCATCATACTCCTCTCTTGATCCTTGAAAACTTCCTCCACACCAAACTCGAAACAACTCATTAGAGGGTTAGTGCACAATAAAAATTAACATGTTCAGAGGTGACACAATCATTCTTAACACTTCTGGTCATTGCATAAAGCTACTGGACATTAGTGGATCAAAGAAATTCATCCAACATAGCAAAAGAGGCAATGCGAAATAAAAGGCAAAATCTGTCAAAATAGAACAGTTCGTATTGACGAATTTTAAAATGGCACCAGACTTGCTCAAATGAAAATGCCCAAATTGAATGAAAGTTGCGTACATATCTGAGGATCACTCACGTAAATTGGCATAATTTTCTGAGTTACCTACAGAGAATTTTGCCCAGATTCGTGACAGCAAAGAAATCTGTTTCTGCGCAGTAATCCAAATCTAGTATGAACTTTTCTATCAACGACTTTACTTGGCACAACAAAACACTAAACTAAGATAAGGAGAGGTTGCTACAGTAGTAAACAACTTCCAAGACACAAAATAAAAACAAAGTACTGTAGGTAAAAACATGGGTTGTCTCCCATAAGCGCTTTTCTTTAACGCCTTTCAGCTAGGCGCAGAAAGTGTGTATCAAGTATTATCGAAGGGTGGTACTTCTACAGCGGGATGTGGAGCTTTATCAACCAGGCATAGTATATTAGATACATAAGTTTTAGCATCTCCCTTTTCATTAGTCTTAGGCGTGCTACTCTCATCAAACAAATTTTCAGGAACAAGCCAAGCACAGTTATTTTCTAGTGCATCATTCATAGCTAGGAGCTTACATGGTATTGGTGCTTTGATCTCACCACCATCATCAATATTATTAGTGTGTCTTATTCTATCCATGTCCATCTTTTCAAGGAGACTAACAAAATTAGTATGAGATCCAAGCATATTAAATTTAGCAAAGACCTTTCTAGCTTCTCTTGCTAGACCTCCAAATTCTCTAAGAAGGGTTTCTAAAACAAAGTCTTTCTTTTCCCCTTCTTCCATATCACCAAGTGTGAGAAACATGTGTTGGATTATAGGATTAAGATTAACAAATTTAGTTTCCAACAGGCGAACTAAATGCGCAGCAGCAATTTCATAAGTAGGCGCGAGGTCTACCAAGTGTCTATCTTCGAAATTTTCAATGGTACTAACATGATTGAAGAATTCTTCTATATTATTTCTCCCAACTATAGACCCACGTCCTACCGGTATGTCTTTTGTGGTAAAATTAAAAGGAAACATGATGAAATAAGTAAAGTAAATGAGAGTAACTAATTTTTTTGTGTTTTTGATATAGCAAACAAGATAGCAAATAAAGTAAAACTAGCAACTAATTTTTTTGTATTTTGATTTAGTGCAGCAAACAAAGTAGTAAATAAAATAAAGCAAGACAAAAACAAAGTAAAGAGATTGAGAAGTGGAGACTCCCCTTGCAGCGTGTCTTGATCTCCCCGGCAACGGCGCCAGAAAAAGCTGCTTGATACGCGTTCAACACGCGTCCGTTGGGAACCCCAAGAGGAAGGTGTGATGCTGTTATCACCAGATTTTGGCCAAATCAGGAGGTGGGCCGTAAGGGAGATGGGCTTGGAAGATTACACGTGTAAGATCTCTGAAGCGGCCTTGCACGAAGAGTTTGGGCTAGATTGCCCGTGTATCTTTAATTATAGTAGATTACATCTTAGATTAGAAGATAGAGTTTTACCCGTGCACGGTTAGGTGCACGCCTGAATTAGAAAGTCCCCTGGACTATAAATATGTATCTAGGGTTTATGGAATAAACAACAACCAACGTTCAACCAACCAAATCAATCTCGGTGCATCGCCAACTCCTTCATCTCGAGGGTTTCTACCGGTAAGCAACATGCTGCCTAGATCGCATCTTGCGATCTAGGCAGCACAAGCTCCACGTTGTTCATGCGTTGCTCGTACTGAAGCCTTGTTGATGGCGAGCAACGTAGTTATCATAGATGTGTTAGGGTTAGCATTGTTCTTCGCGTAACATGCTATCGTAGTGCAACCTTTGCATATCTAGCCGCCCTCACACCTATCTCAGGTGTGGGGGCGGCACCCCGCTTGATCTTTATTTAGTAGATCCGATCCGTTACGATCGCTCCTCGTTCATCGAGGATTAGTTTAATATCTGCAATAGTTAGGCCTTACAAAGGGTTGGAGGATCCAGCGGCACGTAGGGTGTCGTTTGCTAGTCCTAGACAGGATGTTCCGGGGATCAACCTCGTGTTGGTTTTTAGGCCCTATCTAGGATCGGCTTACGATCACCGTGCGTGGCCGCGAGGCCCAATCGTGAGTAGGATGATCCGATTATGCGGTGAAAACCCCAGATCGTCGTAGATCTCATTAGCTTTATCTTGATCAAGCAGGACCACCATATATTCGTGCACCTCGTACGAATCATGGGTGGATCGGCTCCTTGAGCCGATTCACAGGATAACCTGAGAGCCGATCGAGGCTCGTATTTAATGTTTACGTGTATGCCATGCAGGAAACTAAGCGAGGCATCTCCATCACCTTCCTGACCAGGTATAGGTCAGGTGGCACGCCCTTGCAATCAGCATCGGACGTGTGACCAGAAGGCTTTGCGGGCCGTCGCTCGGAGGGACCTCGGCCAGCCGCAGCCCTAGGTTGTTCCCGGCTCTACTGTGTTGCCCGTCGCTGCCCGCCGGTGGGTTTCGGACGTCAACACATTCTGGCACGCCCGGTGGGACAAGCTTCTACATCAACCACATCGCCATCTACATCTGAGATGGCGGACGGCACGCCAGTCACGTACGAGGATCTGACCGACGAGCTCAAGAAGAAGTAAGACGAGATCAAAGTCATCCTCGAAGCCGATCTCATCGGCTCTTTCCACAGAACCCGTTCACATGGCATCAGGTGGAAGGGGTTCTCGCCTAATGGTGCACTAGATGGGATAGACCTCTCTGCCCCGTCGGAAGAACGCACCAGGTCCCTGCGGCAGGAGATCAACTACTTGGTGGCTCACTCGCTACACCGCCACTCTGAGAACCTGGTCAACACGTTGGAGCATGTCGCTCTTCGCGTGATCCAGGAGATCATGAGGCACCAGTACTCGCCGTCAGGACCGGCTCTCGGGACGCATCAAGGGGAGTTGCCACTCCAGTCCCGTCCACCACTGCCATTTGCGTGGGCAGCACCAGAAGTGCCGAATTCACCGGCATTCGTCATCTACAAGATCGGTGGTGACCCTAGTGACTGCCAGTTCTTGCAAGAGGCGCCTAAGGAGATCCCTCACGGGTACATGTGCACGTATGTGCCAGATTGCGGTAACTGGACGCTCACAAACCAGGCCACAACATCAGGGACTCCGGGGAAAACAGGAGGGACGTCAGCGACAGATCTTGAGAAGCAGATGTGGCTGGCTAAATACGCCACCCCGGCGAATATTCAGAGTTCAACTCCTGCAGCCAGCACAGCGGATCAGATCAGTACCATACTGAGAGACCAGTTCGGCATGGTGCCGAAAAGGAGGGCAATCGGCTATTCCAAGCCGTACCCCGACGACTACGAGATGATCCCGCTACCACCTAAATATCGGCTCCCTGATTTCTCCAAATTCAGTGGATCAGATGGTTCCAGCTCCATCGAGCACGTGAGCCGATATTTGGCACAACTAGGACCGGCTTCAGTGTCGGATCAACTACGCGTGAGGCTCTTCTCACAGTCCCTCACGGGATCGGCTTTCGGGTGGTACACCTCGTTGCCACCAGACTCCATCCGGACTTGGAAGCAGTTGGAAGAACAGTTCCATATGCAGTACCATTCAGAGGCTTCCGAGTCCGGCATTGCTGATCTAGCACAACTACGTCAGAAGCGTGGAGAAACTGTGACAGAATACATCCAGCGCTTTAGGAATCTTAGGAACCGATGTTATTCGGTTCGTTTAACTGAAAAGGAAGCAGTCGAGTTGGCAGTAGCGGGCCTCGCAACACCGCTCAAGGACATGGCCTCCCAAGCAGACTATCCCTCACTGGCGCACATGGTTCTAACTGTCGCATATGAACAGCGCCACCCGGACCTGTACCACGACAAAATCAAGCGTGCGATAGTCCTGGTCGACGCAGAGGAAGACGAAGTTCCTGCGGGAGATCAAGAGGTAGCAGTGGCTGAATGGACTCGGGGAGGAACCCCCGTGTCCTGCAAATGGGTAAAGCCACCAGGCCCGCCCAGGGGATTTGATTTTGACGTGACCAAGACTGAGCAAATCTTCGACCTCCTGCTCAAGGAGAAGCAGTTGACGATTCCCGAAGGTCTCAAATTCCCCACGGTGCAAGAGCTGAACGGAAAGCCATACTGCAAATGGCACAATTCGCTCTCCCATGCCACCAACGACTGCAGGGTGTGGCGTCAACACATCCAAGCGGCGATAGAAAAAGGGCGTCTGATTTTCAATCAGTACGCCATGAAGGTCGACACCCAACCCTTCCCCGCCGTTAACATGGTAGAATGCACTTACCCTGAAGGTTGCCAGCCAGGATCCTCGTTCAGCATCAACATGGTAGGACCTGGGCACCACTCTGGCAAGGATGGAGACGAGGGCAGCTGCTCTCGTAGCAAGGACACAGAGGGGGCCGCTCCACGCGATCGGCTCCGTCATGATGGCAAGCGCTACGTCACAGAGGGAGAAGTGAAGAACATAAGATATCAGCGACCCCTCTCTGATCACCTCCTCAACAAATATGTGAGTCAGTACGACCAACGCCGACGATCCAGCGATGATGATGAAAGAGATCGTCTGGCTAGAGAAGCCAGAAGACATCGTCGGCACGATCACGATGAGGAGGAGCACGAGCGCCGTGCCAAAGGAGAATCAAGGGAGCAAGATGACAACGACAGGCACTGGGACTGCCCCTTCTTCAGACACTGCTGGGATTCAGGAATGAGCCGATTGCCCACAATCGGCAATTGCCCAGAATGCAACCAGAAGAAGAAGGAGGCAGCCAACGTGTCCGTGTTCAGGCGCTTAGGGCCTCTCCCGCCACAAAGCAAACGCGCTGAGTCCCCTCGGTGGGCAGATCTCGAGGATTCAGAAGACGAGGGACAAGAAGAAGAAGACAGGTACCACCGGCCAAGGTGGTGCCCCGATGGACTCAGCCGTTCCCAAAAGCGCAGGGTTCAGCGATTGCGCGGCCTGGAGGAAGCCGAAAGGCTATACTTGCATATGCTAAGGAAGGCACGACCTGATCTGGCTGCGAAAGTTCAGCGAACCCTGGACAAAGAGGGTCGTCCACGGAAAATGGAGTGGCGTCCCAAGCAGAGGAAAGCCGATGATGAAACATCGGCTGGTACAAACATGGTGCTCGTCCTTCCGACGGAGCTTAGTGCTCCACGATCAGACGAAGCACTCTCAAGCATCGTACCGGTGGAGAAGAAGGACGGCCGATGGCGGGTGGCTATAGAATTTCGAGACCTCAACAGAGCCACCGGCCTGACCGAGTAGCTGAAGCAAAGCGATGAGCAAACATGGCGAGGCTGATCCTTGTGATCGGCCCCAAAAATTATGAAGGAGCATTACAGAACCTTCAGTCAGCGCTTCAATCGATATGGAGGCCGATTCCAGCAATCGGCTAAAATTATCTTCACCACGTGTTCTGCTTGTGTTCAGCATCGAGCTACTGGGCAGCGGCCACGTCGGCGGATGAAAGTCAGCACGAATCCTCGCGGAGCCGACGTGCAAATACAGTGCCCAGGCTAACCACAAAAGCCGATATCTGCAGTCATCTGGCAGATTCGGCTCGGGGGGCATATAGTCAGATGAACATGTGCAGGTAAACATGTGTAAACATGTGTGCAGTGGGACATTGTGTGCAGTGGAACATTGGGGGCCGATTAAGAAAATCGGCCAGTAAAATTTTTTTTTACAGCCGATGCAAGGGCATCGACTTTAGAACTAAGAAACAAAGACGATGCGCAGCCATCGACTCTAGTACAGTTACACAAGACCAGTGGAACATCGGCGCCCAGTGGAAGGAAACTGATCGATGGGGGCAAGTCTGGCTGATTCTTCATGGTGGCTATCTCGGATTACCAGATTACCTAAGGTCAGAGCCTATTCTCGCCGTGATTGAGGCTCGGGGGGCAGCTCGCCCTGAAAGTTCTCTGCTCTGGGGAGCCGATTTCGTTGAAATCGGCTGGCTCTGCATCATGACTCGGAAAGCAGATGGTGGCATGTTTGGTTGACTCACTGCTGTTCTCACCTTAATGAAGGCTCGGGGGGCAACTGACTGCGCAGAAATTTTGAGGAACTGGTGTGTGGCAATCGGCTCATTAGCCATTGACCGAATTGACAATCGGCTAAATTAGCATAAAAAGACTCGGCAAAGTCAAAACTGGAGGAATTCTTCATTGATAAACAAGACTCCTTACAAAGAAAAAGTCGATTGCTCAAAGGGAGAGGTACAAAAAGAAGGGTCTGCTGACCAAACTGCTACTACTAGACCTACACTAGTGGATCCTATCTACGGACCGTCGCTGCCCTCGTCGTCGTCCTCGGAGCTCTCATCGGCACTGCTGCCGATGGGCTCTTCGTCGCTGCTTCCGTAGCCCTCTATGGGAGCTTCATCCTCCTCGTCATCATCGCTGTCGTCGTCATCCCACCACATACGGAGACGTTTCGCCGGTGGGTAGCCCTCGAGGGAGTCGTCTTCGTCTTCCTCCTTCTCTTCTTCGGAAGAGGGACAGTCGTCCCAGGGGAGCAAGTCATCCTCGCTTTCCGATTCCAGTTCCCCATCGGCTAGAAGGAGATCTTCATCCCCGCTGGTCAGGGACTTGTCATCCTCGGACCAGACGGAGGAGGCATGGTCCTCCTGGTCCCATTCTTCTGGTGCGCGTACGTCCGGAGGTGTCTCGCGGGAGGAGGAAGACCCATAGGAAAGATCGGAGGAGGAAGAGGAGGAAGAAGACATGGTAGCGTAAGAGGGTTCTTTGGGTGCCAATGGCTGGAACAGAGAAAGGATGAAGAGGGCTAATCAATCGGCACGGTTAAATAAAGAGGAGCCTAGTAGAGATTCAATGCCGTTGCAGTTTTCGAGGGGGTGAGGCCAGATTTGTCAAATCATACAGAGAAGGTGAGAAGGCAAGCCATCATGATGAAGAATACTGCGACAGGTCTGCTCTGCCACGACATGACCCTTCGAAGGAAAAACAGAGTGGTTTTGAAATTATCATTGCCAAAACCAGGGGGGCATGTGTTATCACCAGATTTTGGCCAAATCAGGAGGTGGGCCGTAAGGGAGATGGGCTTGGAAGATTACACGTGGAAGATCTCTGAAGCGGCCTTGCACGAAGAGTTTGGGCTAGATTGCCCGTGTATCTTTAATTATAGTAGATTACATCTTAGATTAGAAGATAGAGTTTTACCCGTGCACGGTTAGGTGCACGCCTGAATTAGAAAGTCCCCTGGACTATAAATATGTATCTAGGGTTTATGGAATAAACAACAACCAACGTTCAACCAACCAAATCAATCTCGGCGCATCGCCAACTCCTTCATCTCGAGGGTTTCTACCGGTAAGCAACATGCTGCCTAGTTCGCATCTTGCGATCTAGGCAAAGACAAGCTCCACGTTGTTCATGCGTTGCTCGTACTGAAGCCTTGTTGATGGCGAGCAACGTAGTTATCATAGATGTGTTAGGGTTAGCATTGTTCTTCGCGTAACATGCTATCGTAGTGCAACCCTTGCATATCTAGCCGCCCTCACACCTATCTCAGGTGTGGGGGCGGCACCCCGCTTGATCTTTATTTAGTAGATCCGATCTGTTACGATCGCTCCTCGTTCATCGAGGATTAGTTTAATATCTGCAATAGTTAGGCCTTACAAAGGGTTGGAGGATCCAGCGGCACGTAGGGTGTCGTTTGCTAGTCCTAGACAGGATGTTCCGGGGATCAACCTCGTGTTGGTTTTTAGGCCCTATCTAGGATCGGCTTACGATCACCGTGCGTGGCCGCGAGGCCCAATCGTGAGTAGGATGATCCGATTATGCGGTGAAAACCCCAGATCGTCGTAGATCTCATTAGCATTATCTTGATCAAGCAGGACCACCATATATTCGTGCACCTCGTACGAATCATGGGTGGATCGGCTCCTTGAGCCGATTCACAGGATAACCTGAGAGCCGATCGAGGCTCGTATTTAATGTTTACGTGTATGCCATGCAGGAAACTAAGCGAGGCATCTCCATCACCTTCCTGACCAGGTATAGGTCAGGTGGCACGCCCTTGCAATCAGCATCGGACGTGTGACCAGAAGGCTTTGCGGGCCGTCGCTCAGAGGGACCTCGGCCAGCCGCAGCCCTAGGTTGTTCCCGGCTCTACTGTGTTGCCCGTCGCTGCCCGCCGGTGGGTTTCGGACGTCAACAGATGCGTACATCGGCAAGTTTCCCTCAGTATGAAACCAAGGTTATCGAACCAGTAGGAGCCAAGAAGCACGTTGAAGGTTGATGGCGGCGGGATGTAGTGCGGCGCAACACCAGAGATTTCGGCGCCAACGTGGAACCTGCACAACACAACCAAAGTACTTTGCCCCAACGAAACAGTGAGGTTGTCAATCTCACCGGCTTGCTGTAACAAAGGATTAACCGTATTGTGTGGAAGATGATTGTTTGCAGAAAACAGTAGAACAAGTATTGCAGTAGATTGTATTTCAGTAAAGAGAATTGGACCGGGGTCCACAGTTCACTAGAGGTGTCTCTCCCATAAGATAAACAACATGTTGGGTGAACAAATTACAGTTGGGCAATTGACAAATAAAGAGGGCATGACCATGCACATACATATCATGATGAGTATAGTGAGATTTAATTGGGCATTACGACAAAGTACATAGACCGCCATCCAACTGCATCTATGCCTAAAAAGTCCACCTTCAGGTTATCATCCGAACCCCTCCGGTATTAAGTTGCAAAGCAACAGAGACAATTGCATTAAGTATGGTGCGTAATGTAATCAACAACTACATCCTTAGACATAGCATCAATGTTTTATCCCTAGTGGCAACAGCACAACACAACCTTAGAACTTTCACATCCTTGTCCCAGGTGTCAATGCAGGCATGAACCCACTATCGAGCATAAATACTCCCTCTTGGAGTTACAAGCATCTACTTGGCCAGAGCATCTACTAGTAACGGAGAGCATGCAAGATCATAAACAACACATAGATATAACTTTGATAATCAACATAACAAGTATTCTCTATTCATCGGATCCCAACAAACGCAACATATAGAATTACAGATAGATGATCTTGATCATGTTAGGCAGCTCACAAGATCCGACAATGAAGCACAATGGGGAGAAGACAACCATCTAGCTACTGCTATGGACCCATAGTCCAGGGGTAGACTACTCACACATCACTCCGGAGGCGACCATGGCGGCGTAGAGTCCTCCGGGAGATGAATCCCCTCTCCGGCAGGGTGCCGGAGGCGATCTCCTGGATCCCCCGAGATGGGATCGGCGGCGGTGGCGTCTCAGTAAGGTTTTCCGTATCGTGGCTCTCCGTACTGGGGGTTTCGCGACGGAGGCTATTTGTAGGCGGAAGGGCAGGTCAAGAGGCGGCACGAGGGCCCCACACCACAGGGCCGCGCGGCCAAGGGGGGGCCACGCCGCCCTAGGGTGTGGCCCCCTCGTGGCCCCTCTTCGTCTCCTCTTCGGACTTCTGGAAGCTTCGTGGCAAAATAGGACCCTGGGCGTTGATTTCGTCCAATTCCGAGAATATTTCGTTACTAGGATTTCTGAAACCAAAAACAGAAACAAAGACAGCGGCACTTCGGCATCTTGTTAATAGGTTAGTTCCAGAAAATGCACGAATATGACATAAAGTGTGCATAAAACATGTAGATAACATCAATAATGTGGCATGGAACATAAGAAATTATCGATACGTTGGAGACGTATCAGAGAACTACTCCCTCCTCATCATAGGAGACAACAATAGCGATGAAGATGGCGGTGGTGTCGATGGAGATGCCTTCCGGGGGCACTTCCCCGTCCCGGCGGCGTGCCGGAACAGAGACTTCTGTCCCCCGAACTTGGCTTCGCGATGGCGGCGGCTGCGTAACTTTTCTCGTCTCGTGGCTTATGTTTTTAGGGTTTTCGAGGCGGAGAGAATATATAGGCGGAAGCGCAGCCTCGGAGGAGCCAGGGGGTGGCCCCCCCATAGGCTGGCGCCACCCCCTTGGCCGCGCCGCCATGTGGGGTGGGGCCCCCAGGGCTCCCCTCTGGTCCCTCTCTGGCTCTCTGGAAGCTTCCGTGAAATATAAGATCGTGGGCATTAATTTTGTCCAATTCCGAGAATATTTCCCGTGTAAGATTTCTGAAACCAAAAACAGCAGATAACAGGAACTGACACTTCGGCATCTTGTTAATAGTTAGTTCCTGAAAATGCATCAAAACGATATAAAGTATGAATAAAACATGTAGGTATTGTCATAAAACTAGCATGGAACATAAGAAATTATAGATACGTTGGAGACGTATCACATATCCCTACGGTACACGGACCTACATCGCCCATGACAACTATGAAATGAAGTCCTGCATCCAGAAGCTCCAACCAACCTAACCTGCTATGTTACACCAAGACTTGGTGGAGATTGACGTACATCGAAGGAAGGCCACAAGATCAGTGTAATGTGCAAGACAATCAAGACCTAGCGTACAACAAAGAGACACATACCACCGACACTTATATGTTGAAGACCATTCATCCAAAGACGAAATTTAACATCTACGCCAAGTCGCTAACGTAGTCTCCATATCCATAAATTCTAGATTCATCCATAAACGTCGTCGGGTGCATCTATGAGCCCCACAAGTTCATCTTGTAATAGTCTTGTATGATCATGTGATCATGTCATGGATAAAGCATGAGGGGTTTCCACCATTTACATCACATTTTTGATCCATACCAGTTGACCCGAGCCCCCTTGCCAAATAAATAAAATCGCACCGATCTTCGGAAGCGAGATTGGCATGGATCGTGAAAACAGCCCTTTAGTTGGGGTTTTGATCCACTGCCGGAACTTATATACTCCCTCCGATTCATATTAATTGACTTCAATATGGATGTATCTAGAACTAAAATGTGTCTAGATACATCCATATTAGAGTCAATTAATATGAACCAGAGGGAGTAAGAAAATTATCTTTGGTTGATAGGCCCAAATGGAGGAGCATCTCAGATAGATTTGATGTGAAATATATGTCTTTCTCATCGCCCAACTGATGACGTTGGGACTCCAAGTGCAGAATATTGTGTAAGCAGAGTATTTTCCCCACAAGGGTGACTCATGGGTTTATATCAAACTGTCGGGGAATGGCATAAAGAGTTATCTCTCCCTCTCTTCTTCTAGCAATCCTGCAAAATAAAATAAAGTCTTCCGTCGCTAACTCCACCGTGTGGTTATTGATAACCCACAAGTATAGGAGATCGCAACAGTCTTCGAGGGAAGTAAAACCCAAATTTATTGATTCGACACAAGGGGAGACAAAGAATACTTATAAGCCTTAACAACTGAGTTGTCAATTCAGCTGCACCTGGAAAAGCACTAGTAACAGGGGTGATGTGAAAGTAGCAGTAATATGAGAGCAATAGTAACAGTAACACAGCAGCAGTACGTAACAGTAACACAGAGGCAATGACACCAGAAAATAGTTGATACTACTTCCAATGACATATAGGACTGAGTGAGTATTTGATGATGAAAGATGGACCGGGGTTCCCAGCTATCTACACTAGTGGTAACTCTCCAATAACAAGTGATAAGTGTTGGGTGAACAAATTACAGTTGGGCAATTGATAAGATTGAAATAGTATTAAGACAGAACATCAAGTCTATTAATTATGTAGGCATGTTTTCCATATATAGTCATACGTGCTCGCAATGAGAAACTTGCATAACATCTTTTGTCCTACTAGACGGTGGCAGCCGGGCCTCAAGGGAATCTACTGGTAATTAAGGTACTCCTTTTAATAGAGCACCGGAGCAAAGCATTAACACTTGGTAAAAACATGTGATCCTCATATCTAAGCCTTCCCCTCCAGTTATCTCGATTCTTTGTCACTGCGGGGCCTCGGGTTCCGGACATAGACATGTGCAAACAACTTGTAGATACAATCTAAGCAATAATTATAGAGCTTAAATCTAAGATCATGCCACTCGTGCACTAGTGACAAGCATTAAACACAACAAGATTGCAGCAACAATAACTTCACAAACGTATATAGATAGACCGATCATAATGTAACAATTCATCGGATCCCAACAAACACAACACCGATTACATCAGATGGATCTCAATCATGTAAGGCAGCTCATGAGATCATTGTATTGAAGTACATGGGAGAGAGAGTACCAACTAGCTACTGCTAGAACTCGTAGTCCATGGGGGAACTACTCACGGAGCATGATGGAGGCGGTGGCGTCGATGGAGAAGGCTTCCGGGGGCACTTCCCCGTCCCGGCGGCGTGCCGGAACAGAGATTCTGTCCCCCGAAACGGAGTTTCGCGATGGCGGCGGCGCCCCTGGAGTCTTTCTGGAGTATGATTGATTGATGTAGGGTTTTCGCGTCACGAGGAATATATAGGCGAAAGGGCGGCGCGAGGGGGTGCCTGGAGGCCCACCCCATAGCTGGGCGCGCCCCCCCTCTTGGCCGCGCCGCCAGGTGGCATGGGACCCCCTTGGCCCCTCTCTGTCTCTCCTTCGGTGTTCTGGGTCCGTCTCGGTAAAATAGGAGGTTTGGCTTTTGTTTCGTCGAATTCCGAGAATATTGCCCGAACAGCTTTTCTGGAACCAAAAACAGCAGAAAACAGGAACTGGCACTTCGACATCTTGTTAATAGGTTAGTCCTGGAAAATGCATAAAAACATTATAAAGTGTGAGCAAACACTGTAGGTATTGTCATAAAACTAGCATGGAACATCAGAAATTATAGATACGTTGGAGACGTATCAAGCATCCCCAAGCTTAGTTCCTACTCGCCCTCGAGTAGGTAAACGATAAAAAGAATAATTTCTGAAGTGACATGCTACTAACATATATAATCTTGATCATACTATTGTAAAGCATATGAGATGAATGAAGTGACTCAAGGCAATGATCTATAGCTTGCTAACAAATAGATAACATATAGCAAAACTTTTCATGAATAGTACTTTCAAGACAAGCATCAAAAAGTCTTGCATAAGAGTTAACTCATAAACCAATAGTTTCTTAATAAGAGGTTTTGAAGCAACACAAAGGAAGATTTAAGTTTCAGCAATTGCTTTCAACTTTCAACATGCATATCTCATGGATAATTGTCAACGCAAAGTAACATAATAAGTGCAATAAGCAAGCATGTAAGAATCAATGCACAGTTGACACAAGTGTTTGCTTCTAAGATGGAAACAAGTAGGTAAACTGACTCAACATAAAGTAAAAGAAAGGCCCTTCGCAGAGAGAAGCAGGGATTAAATCATGTGCTAGAGCTTTTTGAGTTTTGAAATCATATAGAGAGCATAAAAGTAAAGTTTTGAGAGGTGTTTGTTGTTGTCAACGAATGGTAGTGGGCACTCTAACTACCTTATCAACCAGACTTTCAAGAGCGGCTCCCATGAAGGACGTTATCTCCACCAGCAAGGTAGATCATCTCTCTTCTCTTTTGTTTACACATATATTTTAGTTTCATTATTGATGACACTCCTCCCAACCTTTTGCTTACATAAGCCATGGCTAACCGAATCCTCGGGTGCCTTCCAACATTCACATACCATGGAGGAGTGTCTATTTGCAAAATTAAGTTGCTTACTGATAGATCAGGGCAAAACATGTGAAGAGAATTATTAATGAAAGTTAATTAATTGGGGCTGGGCACCCCGTTGCCAGCTCTTTTTGCAAAATTATTGGATAAGCGGATGTATATGCCACTAGTTCATTGGTGAAAGTCTGTCAGAAGTAAATGACAAGGTTGAAAGATAAACACCACATACTTCCTCATGAGCTATAAAACATTGACACAAATAAGAGATAATAACTTTTGAATTGTTTAAAGGTAGCACATGAAGTATTTACTTGGAATGGCAGAAAAATACCACATAGTAGGTAGTTATGGTGGACACAAATGGCATAGGTTTTGGCTCAAGGTTTTGGATGCACGAGAAGCATTCCCTCTCAGTACAAGGCTTTGGCTAGCAAGGTTGTTTGAAGCAAACACAAGTATGAACCAGTACAGCAAAACTTACATAAGAACATATTGCTAGCATTATAAGACTCTACACTGTCTTCCTTGTTGCTCAAACACTTTTACCAGAAAATATCTAGACCTTACAGACACCAATCACGCAAACCAAATTTCAACAAGATCTACGGTAGTTCTCCACTAATAGGTTTAAACTACATAATGCAAGAGCTTAAACATGATATACTTGAGAGCTCAAAACAATTGCCAAGTATCAAATTATTCAAGACAATATGAAGCATTTTCTGTTTCCAACCAAATATCAATAAGTGCTACGGCTCTCAGCTTCGCTATGAACATGAAAAATAAAACGAAGAACACCAGTGTTCATATGAAAAAGCGGAGCGTGTCTCTCTCCCACACAAGGATTGCTAGGATCCGAATTTATTCAAACACAAACAAAAATAAAAAACAAACAGACGCTCCAAGTAAAGAACATAAGATGTGACGGAATAAAAATATAGTTTCACTAGAAGTGACCTGATAAGTTGTTGATGAAGAAGGGGATGCCTTGGGCATCCCCAAGCTTAGACGCTTGAGTCTTCTTGAAATATGCTCAGGTGAACCACGGGGGCATCCCCAAACTTAGGCTCTTCACTCTTCTTGATCACATTATATCACCCTTCTCTCTTGACCCTTGAAAACTTCTGCCACACCAAACTTCTCATAAACTTCATTAGAGGGGTTAGTACTCAAAAAAAACTTTAATCCACTTTAGTCCTGTAGTGACACATTGCAAGAACTCAATAAAACATTAGCTACAGCTCTCCACGTCTAGAAAGCCTCACTTAAAGTCCACAAGGGACAATGCAAAAAACAGAGACAGAATCTGTCAAAACAGAACAGCCAGTAAAGACGAATTTTTAAGATTTACTTCCGTTGCTCAAATCAGAAAACTCAAAACTAATGAAAGTTACGTACATATCGGAGGAACATGCACATAAATTGGCAGATTTTTCTGAGTTAGCTACAGAGAGCCCTAAACAAATTCGTGACAGCAAGAAATCTGTTTCTGCGCAGTAATCCAAATCTAGTATCAACCTTCTATTAGAGACTTCACTTGGCACAACATTGCAATAAAATAAAGATAAGGAGAGGTTTCTACAGTAGTAACAACTTCCAAGACACAACAAAACAGTAGCAAAATAAAGACATGGGTTATCTCCCAAGAAGTGCTTTCTTTATAGCCATTAAGATGGGCTCAGCAATTTTAATGATGCACTCGCAAGAAATAAGAGTTGAAGCAAAAGAGAGCATCAAGAAGTAAATTCAAAACAAATTTAAGTCTAACCCACTTCCAATGCATAGGAATCTTGTACACAAA
Source organism: Lolium perenne (assembly GCF_019359855.2). Classification (NCBI taxonomy): domain Eukaryota; kingdom Viridiplantae; phylum Streptophyta; class Magnoliopsida; order Poales; family Poaceae; genus Lolium; species Lolium perenne. Next base: position 288,378,849 of record NC_067250.2, on the reverse strand, counting down.
TAAATTCATGAAGAACAAAGTGACAAGCATAAGAAGATAAAACAAGAGTAACTTTAAAATTTTCAGCATATAGAGAGGTGTTTTAGTACCATGAAAATTTCTACAACCATATTTTCCTCTCTCATAATAATTTTCAGTAGCATCATAAACAAACTCAACAATATAACTATCACACTCAGCATGCTTTTCATGATCTACAAACACATAATTTTTATCAAGCTCAAAAATAATGGGATTAAAACTTTCAAACCCACTTTTATCAATAATATAACAAGATGATTGATCAATCTCAAAAGATATGGGACTCATAGATAAAGTCAAGAACTCTCCAATCCCATTTTCATTAGTAGTACAATTAATATTATCAAGTAACATAGGACCATCATCTAGAGATTTATCATAAACATTTGCCAAGCAGAACTCTTTAGTACCATGCATTTCGACATCAGGCACAAACAAAACATTATCATAAAATTTATCAAAGTAGCATGGATTATCATAGATAACAGTAGCATAATTATTCTGACAAGTTTTACTCATAGGGAATATTTCAAGAGAATCCACAGGAACATAACATTCATCCTCCTTTGGTAAGCATGGAGAGGACAATCAAATAATGTAAGAGATAAAGAGTTATTCTCATTAGAAGGTTGGCATGGGTAGCTAATCCATTCTTCCTCCTTTTGTTCATCACTCTCCTCTTCTTTTTCATCCAATGAGCTTTCAGGTTCGTCAATTTCCTCCTCTTTTTCATCCAATGAGCTTTCAGGTTCATCAATTTCTTCTTCCACTAGTTCCTGCAAATTGTGAGTGCATTCTTGTGCATTAATGAGTCTCTCTTTATAATCAATGATATAAGGATTGTCACTGTAGATTTCTATGCAAAAATTAAGGATAGAAGAGAAATAATCTTTAAGGTCCTTACAAACAACACAAGTTTCATAATTTTCAGACATGAAGGATTCTATCTCAGAGGCTCCCATAAATAAGACAAATTGTTCTACCTCTTCGAACCCAAAATGAATATAGCTATTCCAATTATAGTTCTTAATTAAAACTTCCTCACTAAAGCCACATTGAAATTTAAGATGTTTAGTATCCTGTTTAGAGCAACAGTTTATATCATGGCGTTTAAGCAAGATTTTAGCAATTGTATTCAGTTTTTTTATCACAGCACTCATAACTTTACCTGTTCTTGATTCTCTATAATTATTATATAATTCTATAAGCTCCAAATAGGTTGTGGGTTCTCCCATAACAACAGTTTTAATTTTTCGGTTTTTCAAATTTTTATGGATTTTCGGGTATATAGGAGAAATAAAACAAGACAAAAACAAACTAGACAAAAGTAAACTAAGCAAAATAATACTAGACAGAAATAAAGTAAGCAAAACAAAATAAAATAAAATAGAGAGAGAGGTGGAGTGTACTCCCCAGGTGAACTTATGAGTAGAGCTATGCCTCCCCGGCAACAGCGCCAGAAAATAGTCTTGATAACCCACAAGTATAGGGGATCGCAACAGTCTTCGAGGGAAGTAAAACCCAAATTTATTGATTCGACACAAGGGGAGGTAAAGAATACTTATAAGCCTTAACAACTGAGTTGTCAATTCAGCTGCACCTGGAAAAGCACTAGTAACAGGGGTGATGTGAAAGCAGCAGTAATATGAGAGCAATAGTAACAGTAACACACCAGCAGTAACAGTAACACAGAGGCAATGGCACCAGAAAATAGTTGATACTACTTCCAATGACATATAGAACGAGTATATGATGATGAGAGATGGACCGGGGTTCCCAGCTATCTACATTAGTTTTAACTCTCCAATAACAAGTAACAAGTGTTGGGTGAACAAATTACAGTTGGGCAATTGATAGGATTGAAATAGCATTAAGACAGAACATCAAGATTATTAATCATGTAGGCATGTTTTCCATATATAGTCATACGTGCTCGCAATGAGAAACTTGCATAACATCTTTTGTCCTACCAGCCGGTGGCAGCCGGGCCTCTAGGGAATCTACTGGAAATTAAGGTACTCCTTTTAATAGAGCACCGGAGCATTAACACTCCGTGAAAACATGTGATCCTCATATCTAAGTCTTCCCCTTCAGTTATCCCAGTTGCTGTCACTCTGGGGCCTCGGGTTCCGGACATAGACATGTGCAAACAACTTGTAGATACAATCTAAGCAATAAGTATAGAGCTTAAATCTAAGATCATGCCACTCGGGCCCTAGTGACAAGCATTAAACACAACAAGATTGCAGCAACAATAACTTCACAAACTTATATAGATAGACTAATCATAATGTAACAATCCATTGGATCCCAACAAACACAACACCGATTACATCAGATGAATCTCAATCATGTAAGGCAGCTCATGAGATCATTGTATTGAAGTACATGGGGGAGAGAGTACCAACTAGCTACAGCTAGAACCCGTAGACCATGGGGGAACTACTCACAGAGCATGATGGAGGCGGTGGCGTCGATGAAGATGGCTTCCGGGGGCACTTCCTCGTCCCGGCGGCGTGCCGGAACAGAGATTCTGTCCCCCGAATTGGAGTTTCGCGATGACGGCGGCGCCCCTGGAGTCTTTCTGGAGTTTCGTCAATTGGTATCGCGTTTTTAGGTCGAAAGGGGTCTTATAGGCGAAGAGGCGGCGCAGGGATTGTGCCTGGGGCCTCCTCACCATAGGCTGGCGCGGCCAGGCCTGGGGCCGCGCCGCCTTATGGTGTGGTGGCCCTCTGGCCCGCCTCCGACTCTCCTTCGGTGTTCTGGGGTCTTCCGGGAAAAATAAGATGTTGGGGCTTCGTTTCGTCGAATTCCGAGAATATTGCCCGAACAGCCTTTCTGGAACCAAAAACAACAGAAAACAGGAACTGGCACTGTGGCATCTTGTTAATAGGCTAGTTCCGGAAAACGCATAAAAACATTATAAAGTGTGAGCAAAACATGTAGGTATTGTCAATAAACAAGCATGGAACATCAGAAATTATAGATACGTTGGAGACGTATCACACCCCACCGACCTGGCCCCCTATATAAAGAGGGGAGGGGTGGCCGGCCACCCTACCCCATCATTAGCCCCTCCTCTGGCCGCCTCTCCCTCCACCATACGCTGCTCCGGCTTAGGCGAAGCTCTGCAGTTTTCTTCCTCCACCTCCACCACCACACCGTCGTGCTGCTAGAATTTGGAGGAGATCTACCACACCTCCGCTGCCCGCTAGAAAGGGGAGAGGATAGAGCTTCATCGACACCGTACGCGCGACCGAGTACGGAAGTGCTGCCGGATTGCAACACCGGAATGATCGTCTACACCAACAACGAGATTAATCTCGTAGGCTTTGGAATCTTCGAGGGTTAGTCTCATCTCCATCTCGTTGCTTCGATATTGTAGATTAGATCTGTTGGTTTTATTCGTCTTGCGGTAGGAATTTTTTTGTTTTCTATGCAATGAACCCCATCAGTGGTATCAGAGCCATGTCTATGCATAGATCTGTTGCACGAGTAGAACACAATGGCTTTGTGGGCGGTGATGCTTTTGTTGCTTTAGTTTGTGTACTTTGCTTCTTGCAGGATGGTGGGATGAAGCGGCCCAGGCTAACTTTACATGACCGCGTCTCATGAGACTTGCTCCACGCTTGACATGCAACTTGTATTGCATAAGTGGCTTTGCGGGTGTTTGTCTCTCCCACCATAGTGAAGATTGTAATTTGCACTTCTATTGTCAACACTAGTATCACCGTTGTGGTTCATGTTCGTAGGTAGATTGGATCTTACTTGAAAACCCTAAACCACGTAAAATATGCAAACCAAATTAGAGGCGTCTAACTTGTTTTTGCAGGGTTTGGTGATGTGATATGGCCATGATGTGATGATGATTATATTTGATGTATGAGATGTTCATTATTGTATTATGGCAACCGGCAGGAGCCTAATGGTTGTCTTTGATTTTTGTTAAAGACCTGCGTGTCTATTCATCATGTAATAGCTTTATTTCAAGTAGTTGTTATAGTAGCTATAAGTGATGGACAACCATGAAGCGGCGCCACTGACCTTGACGCCATGCTGGTGATGATGGAGATCTTGTCCGTGCTTTGGAGATGGAGATCAAAAGCACAAGAGGAAAGGCCATATCATATCACACATTATGAATTGCATGTGATGTTAATCCTTTTTATGCATCTTATTTTGCTTAGATCGCGACGGTAGCATTATAAGATGATCCCTCTCACTAAATATCAAGATAATAAAGTGTTCATCCTTAGTATGCACTGTTGCTAAGACTTGTCGTTTCGAAGCATCTCGTGATGATCGGGTGTGATAGACTCTACAAGTGCATACAACGGGTGCAAGCCAGATTTGCACACGTGGATACCGAGGTTGCCTTGACGAGCCTAGCATGTACAGACATGGTCTCGGAACACGGGATACCGAAAGGTAGAGCATGAGTCATATGAATGATATGATGAACAGTTTGAGTGTTCACCTTTGAAGCTACACATTTTCTCGTGAAGATCGGACTTGGTGTAGTGGATTTGGTTCGTGTAATCACTAAGACAATGCGAGGGATGTTGTTTTAAGTGGGAGTTCACCTAGTTAATTTAAGAATTAAAATTGAACTCAATTTATCATAAACTTAGTCTAAACTCTTTGCAAATATGTTGTAGATCATGGCGCCCCCCTCCATCAATTTTAACCAGTTCCTAGAGAAAGAAAAGCTTAAGGGCAATGGTAGCAACTTCATTGACTGGTTCCGTCATGTGGGGATTTTCCTCACTGGTGGAAGCCTGCAATATGTGCTCGATGCACCGCTAGGTCCCCCACCACCTCCTGCAGTATCCGAGGACATAAAGAATGTTTATGAGACTCGGGCTATTCGGTACTCCGAAGTTCAGTGTGCCATCCTGTGCAGCTTATAGGCAGAGCTCCAAAAGCGTTTTGAGCACCACGACCCCTGTGAGATGATGCGTGAGCTCAAACTTATCTTTGAAACTCATGCGGCTGTGGAGAGCTATGAGGCCTCGAAACAGTTCTTTAGCTGCATGATGGAAGAGGGCAGCTCCGTTAGTGAGCACATGTTCGCCATGTCCGGACATGCGAAGAAGCTCAGTGACATGGGGATGATGATCCCTAACCAGCTGGGTATTCATCGTGTCCTTCAATCACTGCCACCAAGTTACAAGAACTTCGTGATGAACTACAACATGCAGAACATGAACAAAGATTTACCTGAACTCTTTTCCATGTTGAAATCTGCTGAAGTAGAGATTAAAAAGGAGAATCAAGTGTTGATGGTCAACAAGACCACCGGTTTCAAAAAGCAGGGCAAGCCTAACAAAGGTAACTTCAAGAAGGGCGGCCAGAAAGTTGCAGCGCATCCTGAGAAGCCTAAGGCTGGTCCTAAACCTGAGACTGTGTGCTATTACTGCCAGGGGAAGGGGCATTGGAAGCGCAATTCCTCCAAATACTTGGCCGATCTGAAGAGCGGTGATGCGTGCAATTAACACACGTCCGTTGGGAACCCCAAGAGGAAGGTGTGATGCGTATAGTAGCAAGTTTTCCCTCAGAAAGAAACCAAGGTTTATCGAACCAGTAGGAGCCAAGAAGCACGTTGAAGGTTGATGGCGGCGAAGTGTAGTGCGGCGCAACACCAGGGATTCCGGCGCCAACGTGGAACCTGCACAACACAATCAAAGTACTTTGCCCCAACGTAACAGTGAGGTTGTCAATCTCACCGGCTTGCTGTAACAAAGGATTAGATGTATAGTGTGGAAGATGATGTTTGTTTGTGAAGAACAGTAAAGAACAATTGCAGTAGATTGTATTTCAGATGTAAAGAATGGACCGGGGTCCACAGTTCACTAGTGGTGTCTCTCCCATAAGATAAATAGCATGTTGGGTGAACAAATTACAGTTGGGCAATTGACAAATAAAGAAGGCATAACAATGCACATACATATATCATGATGATTACTATGAGATTTAATCAGGGCATTACGACAAAGTACATAGACCGCCATCCAGCATGCATCTATGCCTAAATAGTCCACTTTCAGGTTATCATCCGAACCCCTTCCGGTATTAAGTTGTAAACAACAGACAATTGCATTAAGTATGGTGCGTAATGTAATCAACACAAATATCCTTAGACAAAGCATCGATGTTTTATCCCTAGTGGCAACATCACATCCACAACCTTAGAACTTTCTGTCACTGTCCCCGATTTAATGGAGGCATGAACCCACTATCGAGCATAAATACTCCCTCTTGGAGTTACAAGTATCAACTTGGCCAGAGCCTCTACTAGCAACGGAGAGCATGCAAAAACATAAACAACATATATGATAGATTGATAATCAACTTGACATAGTATTCAATATTCATCGGATCCCAACAAACACAACATGTAGCATTACAAATAGATGATCTTGATCATGATAGGCAGCTCACAAGATCTAACATGATAGCACAATGAGGAGAAGACAACCATCTAGCTACTGCTATGGACCCATAGTCCAGGGGTGAACTACTCACACATCAATCCGGAGGCGATCATGGCGATGAAGAGCCCTCCGGGAGATGATTCCCCTCTCCGGCAGGGTGCCGGAGGCGATCTCCTGAATCCCCCGAGATGGGATTGGCGGCGGCTGCGTCTCTGGAAGGTTTTCTGTATCATGGCTCTCGGTACAGAGGGTTTCGCGACGAAGGCTTTAAGTAGGCGGAAGGGCGGAGTCGGAGGAGTCACGGGGGCCCCACGCGCTAGGGCCGTGCGGGCCCCCCTTAGGTCGCGCCGCCCTAGTGTGGCGGCACCCCGTGGCCCCACTTCGTTTCTCCCTCGGTCTTCTGGAAGCTTCGTGGAAAAATAAGCCTCTGGGCGTTGATTTCGTCCAATTCCGAGAATATTTCCTTACTAGGATTTCTGAAACCAAAAACAGCAGAAAACAGCAACTGGCTCTTCGGCATCTCGTCAATAGGTTATTGCCGGAAAATGCATAATAATGACATATAATGTATATAAAACATGTGAGTATCATCATAAAAGTAGCATGGAACATAAGAAATTATAGATACGTTTGAGACGTATCAAGCATCCCCAAGCTTAGTTCCTACTCGCCCTCGAGTAGGTAAACGATAACAAAGATAATTTCTGAAGTGACATGCTATCATAATCTTGATCAATACTATTGTAAAGCACATGAGTTGAATGCAGCGATTCGAAGCAATGGTGAAGATAATGAGTAAACACATGAATCATATAGCAAAGATTTTTCATGAATAATACTTTCAAGACAAGCATCAATAAGACTTGCATAACAGTTAACTCATAAGCAATAAATTCTTAGTAGAAAGCTCTGAAACAACACAAAGGAAGATATAAGTTTCAGCGGTTGCTTTCAACTTCAACATGTTTATCTCATGGATAATTGTCAACACAAAGTAATATAACAAGTGCAATAGGTAAACATGTAAGAATCAATGCACACAGTTTACACAAGTGTTTGCTTCTAAGATAGAAAGAAGTAGGTAAACTGACTCAACAATAAAGTAGAAGAATGGCCCTTCGCAGAGGGAAGCATGGATTACTATTTTTGTGCTAGAGCTTTTCATTTTGAAAACATAGAAACAATTTTTTCAACGGTAGTAATAAATCATATGTGTTATGTATAAGATATCCTATAAGTTGCAAGCCTCATGCATAGAATACTAATAGTGCCCGCACCTTGTCCTAATTAGCTTGGATTAACACGGATTATCATTGCATAACATATGTTTCAACCAAGTGTCACAAAGGGGTACCTCTATGCCGCCTGTACAGATGTCTAAGGAGAAAGTTCGCATTGGATTTCTCGCTTTTGATCATTCTCAACTTAGACATCCATACCGGGACAACATAGACAACAGATAAGAGCATCTCTAGTGGAAGGTGCAAATTTGGACGTGTATATCTCTATATACACGTCCATATACACATTGCTAAATTTAACACCTCCTAGTTTTTCAGTGGAACGTGTATCAGGACGTGTAAATCAGGACGTGTATATTCCAACAGCTATATTTTCAAACGGCTATATTCCAACGGCTATATCCCAGTTGATGGTGTTGCTTGATGCTGAGTTGATGGGGTTGATGCTGAGTTGATGGGGTTGCTTGCTCTCCAATTGGACTTTCAGGTTGTGTTTGTGAGAAACCAAAACCAACCGTGTCCAAGAAACTTTGGTCACCATCCATCTGCAAACAATGAACACACAGCCAATGTCTATATATCAGACCACAACATAGCAATTTCTACATACATCAAACTCTATATATCAAAAAAATTGACACTAGCAAATCCCCAATTCCTTACACGAAGCCACCAGCAACCAGCAATCCAACTCGTCCCGCACACGGCCACCATCAATCCCCCTCGTCCTCCACTCTCCAGGCCGTGACCCGCCCCACTCGAGGCCGCCCCGACCCCTACCCTCCGCGGCGCCCCTGTCCAAGCCGTGCGCCACCCCGAGCCCCTCCCTCCGCGGCGGCCCCTATCCAGGCCGTGCGCCGCCGCCCGTCGGGAGATCCCGCGCCCCCAGCCGCCCCAGCACTCCCCCTCATCCTCCCCTCTCCAGGTCGGGCGCCGCCCAACTCGAGGCCGCCCCGAGCCCTGATGGCGTGTAATTCACACATTCGTTGGGAACCCAAAGAGGAAGGTATGATGCGCACAGCAGCAAGTTTTCCCTCAGAAAGAAACCAAGGTTTATCGAACCAGGAGGAGCCAAGAAGCACGTTGAAGGTTGATGGCGGCGGGATGTAGTGCGGCGCAACACCAGGGATTCCGGCGCCAACGTGGAACCTGCACAACACAACCAAAGTACTTTGCCCCAACGAAACAGTGAGGTTGTCAATCTCACCGGCTTGCTGTAACAAAGGATTAACCGTATTGTGTGGAAGATGATTGTTTGCAGAAAACAGTAGAACAAGTATTGCAGTAGATTGTATTTCAGTAAAGAGAATTGGACCGGGGTCCACAGTTCACTAGAGGTGTCTCTCCCATAAGACAAACAGCATGTTGGGTGAACAAATTACAGTTGGGTAATTGACAAATAAAGAGAGCATGACCATGCACATACATATCATGATGAGTATAGTGAGATTTAATTGGGCATTACGACAAAGTACATAGACCGCCATCCAACTGCATCTATGCCTAAAAAGTCCACCTTCAGGTTATCATCCGAACCCCCTCCAGTATTAAGTTGCAAAGCAACAGACAATTGCATTAAGTATGGTGCGTAATGTAATCAACAACTACATCCTTAGACATAGCATCAATGTTTTATCCCTAGTGGCAACAGCACAACACAACCTTAGAACTTTCATCACTTGTCCCGGTGTCAATGCAGGCATGAACCCACTATCGAGCATAAGTACTCCCTCTTGGAGTTACAAGCATCTACTTGGCCAGAGCATCTACTAGTAACGGAAAGCATGCAAGATCATAAACAACACGTAGATATAACTTTGATAATCAACATAACAAGTATTCTCTATTCATCGGATCCCAACAAACGCAACATATAGAATTACAGATAGATGATCTTGATCATGTTAGGCAGCTCACAAGATCCGACAATGATAGCACAATGGGGAGAAGACAACCATCTAGCTACTGCTATGGACCCATAGTCCAGGGGTAGACTACTCACACATCACACGGAGGCGACCATGGCGGTGTTGAGTCCTCCGGGAGATGATTCCCCTCTCTCCGGCAGGTGCCGGAGGCGATCTCTGGATCCCCGAGATGGGATCGGCGGTGGCGGCGTCTCAGTAAGGTTTTCCGTATCGTGGCTCTCGGTACTGGGGGTTTCGTCACGGAGGCTTTAAGTAGGCGGAAGGGCAAGTCAAGAGGGGGCACAGGGGCCCCAGATGACAGGGCGGCGCGGCCAAGGGGGGGGGCCGCGCCGCCCTAGGGTTTGGGCTCCCTGTGGCCCCACTTCGTTGACTCTTCGGTCTTCTGGAAGCTTCGTGGCAAAATAGGACCCTGGGCGTTGATTTCGTCCAATTCCGAGAATATTTCGTTACTAGGATTTCTGAAACCAAAAACAGCAGACAAAGAATCGGCACTTCGGCATCTTGTTAATAGGTTAGTTCCAGAAAATGCACGAATATGACAATAAGTGTGCATAAAACATGTAGATAACATCAATAATGTGGCATGGAACATAAGAAATTATCGATACGTCGGAGACGTATCAAGCCCCTGTCTCCGCGTCGGCCCCTGTCCAGGCCGCGCGCCGCCGCCGGCAGATCCCGCGGCCCCAGCCGCCCGACGACCTGCCGCCCCAACCAACAACGGGAAAAAAAGGGGGCACAGGAGTGCATACCGGAGGAGGGAGAGGGAGAGGGCCCTGGCCGCCGGCGAGCTGCGATGGCCTCCGGCCGGGCGAGGGTCGAGGGAGTTGTCCCCTTTTCCTCCGTTCATGAGCGTGGCTCGCTCGTGTTTATTTCCACGCCGGGTACCCTCGTGGATAGGAGGTGTATATATCCACGCCGTTATACACGAGCCACTGGGAGGCGTTTTTGGACTCAAAACGTGTACATTTGACATACACCTCCATATACACCTCCCACTAGAGATGCTCTAATGGACTCCTCTTTAATGCTTAAGCATTCAACAACAGATAATATTCTCATAAGAGATTGAGGATTTGTGTCCAAACTGAAACTTCCACCATGATTCATGGCTTTAGTTAGCGGCCCAATGTTCTTCTCTAACAATATGCATACTCAAACCATTTGATCATGAAAATCGCCCTTACTTCAGACAAGACGAACATGCATAGCAACTCACATGATATTCAACAAAGGTAAGTTGATGGCGTCCCCAGAAACATGGTTACCGCTCAACAAGCAACTTATTAAGAAATAAGACACATAAGTACATATTCTTCACCACAATAGTTTTTAAGGATATTTTCCCATGAGCTATGTATTGTAAAGGCAAAGAATAGAAGTTTAAAGGTAGCACTCAAGTAATGTACTTTGGAATGGCAGAGAAATACCATGTGGTAGGTAGGTATGGTGGACACAAATGGCATAGTTTTTGGCTCAAGGATTTGGATGCACGAGAAGAATCCCTCTCAATACAAGGCTAGGCTAGCAAGGTTGTTTGAAGCAAACTCAAGTATAAAATGGTACAACAAGACTCACATATGAACATATTGTAAGTATTATAAGACTTTACATCGTCTCCTTGTTGTTCAAACACCTTAACCAGAAAATATCTAGACTTAGAGAGACCAATCATGCAAACCAAATTTTAACAAGCTCTATGTAGTTCTTCATTAATAGGTGCAAAGTACATGATGCAAGAGCTTAAACATGATCTATATGAGCACAATAATTGCCAAGTATCAAATTATTAAAGACATTATACCAATTACCACATGTAGCATTTTCTGTTTCCAACCATATATCAATGAACGAAGTAGTTCAACCTTCGCAATGAACATTAAAAATAAAGCTAAGAACACATGTGTTCATATGCAACAGCGGAGCGTGTCTCTCTCCCACACAAAGAATGCTAGGATCCGATTTTATTCAAACAAAAACAAAAATAAAAGCAAACAGACGCTCCAAGTAAAGCACATAAGATGTGACTGAATAAAAATATAGTTTCACTAGAGGTGACCTGATAAGTTGTCGATGAAGAAGGGGATGCCTTGGGCATCCCCAAGATTAGATGCTTGAGTCTTCTTGAAATATGCAGGGATGAACCACGGGGGCATCCCCAAGCTTAGAATTTTCACTCTTCTTGATCATAGTATATCATCCTCCTCTCTTGACCCTTGAAAACTTCCTCCACACCAAACTCGAAACAAACTTATTAGAGGGTTAGTGCATAATTCATATATTCAGAGGTGACATAATCATTCTTAACACTTCTGGACATTGCACAAAGCTACTGAAAGTTAATGGAACAAAGAAATCCATCAAACATAGCAAAACAGGCAATGCGAAATAAAAGGCAGAATCTGTCAAAACAGAACAGTCCGTAAAGACAAATTTTTATGGGGCACTTAACTTGCTCAGATGAAAATTCTCAAATTGAATGAAAGTTGCGTACATATCTGAGGATCACGCACGTAAATTGACAGATTTTTCTGAGTTGCCTACAGAGAACTCTGCCCAAATTCGTGACAGCAAGAAATCTGTTTCTGCGCAGTAATCCAAATCTAGTATTGACTTTACTATCAAAGACTTTACTTGGCACAACAATGCAATAAAATAAAGATAAGTAGAGGTTGCTACAGTAGTAACAACTTCCAAGACTCAAATATAAAATAAAAGTGCTGTAGTAAAATAATGGGTTGTCTCCCATAAGCGCTTTTCTTTAACGCCTTTCAGCTAGGCGCAGAAAGTGTGAATCAAGTGTTATCAAGAGATGAAGCATCGACATCATAATTTGTTCTAATAATAGAATCATAAGGTAACTTCATGTTCTTTCTAGGGAACTGTTCCATACCTTTCTTTAGAGGAAATTGATATTTAATATTACCTTCCTTCATATCGATGGTAGCACCAACAGCTCGAAGAAAAGGTCTTCCCAAAATAATGGGAAAAGATGCATTGCATTCAATATCCAAGACAACAAAATCAACGGGGACAAGGTTATTGTTAACCATAATATGAACATTATCAATCCTCCCCAAAGGTTTCTTTATAGCATTATCAGCAAGATTAACATCCAAATAACAATTTTTCAATGGTGGCAAGTCAAGCATATCATAGATTTTCTTAGGCATAACAGAAATACTTGCACCAAGATCACATAAAGCATTACAATCAAAATCATTGACCCTCATCTTAATGATGGGCTCCCAACCATCTTCTAACTTCCTAGGAATAGAAGTTTCAAGTTTTAGTTTCTCTTCTCTAGCTTTTATGAGAGCATTTGTAATATGTTTTGTAAAGGCCAAATTTATAGCACTAGCATTGGGACTTTTAGCAAGTTTTTGTAAGAACTTTATAACTTTAGAGATGTGAAAATCATCAAAATCTAAACCATTATGATCTACAGCAATGGGATCATTGTCCCCAATGTTGGAAAAAAATTCAGCAGTTTTATCACAAGCAGTTTCAGCAGTTTCGGGCAGTTTCGCACGCTTTGCACTAGGAGTAGAAACATTGCCAACACCAATTATTTTACCTTTGATAATAGTAGGTTTAGCAACATGTGAATCATTATCATTACTAGTGGTGGTAATAGTCCAAACTTTAGCTACATTATTCTCTTTAGCAAGTTTTTCGTTTTCTTCTCTTTCCCACCTAGCATGCAATTCAACCGTCAATCTTATATTCTCATTAATTCTAACTTGGATGGCATTTGCTGTAGTAACAATCTTATTATCATTATCCTTATTAGGCATAACTTTCAATTTTAAAAGATCAACATCAGAGGCAAGTCTATCAACCTTAGAAGCAAGAATATCAATTTTATCAAGCTTTTCCTCAACAGATTTGTTAAAAGCAGTTTGTGTACTAATAAATTCTTTAAGCATGGCTTCAAGACCAGGGGGTACACTCCTATTATTGTTGTAAGAATTCCCATAAGAATTACCATAACCATTACTATTAGCAGAAGGATATGGCCTATAGTTGTTACCAGAATTATTCCTATAAGCGTTGTTGTTGAAATTATTATTTTTAATGAAGTTCACATCAACATTCTCTTCTTGAGCAACCAATGAAGCTAAAGGAACATTATTTGGATCAACATTAGATCTACCATTCACAAGCATAGACATAATCACATCAATCTTATCACTCAAGGAGGAGGTTTCTTCGACAGAATTTACCTTCTTACCTTGTGGAGCTCTTTCCGTGTGCCATTCAGAGTAATTTATCATCATATCATCAAGAAGCTTTGTTGCCGCCCCCAAAGTAATGGACATAAAGGTACCTCCAGCAGCTGAATCCAATAGGTTCTGATGGCGTGTAATACACACGTTCGTTGGGAACCCCAAGAGGAAGGTATGATGCGCACAACAGCAAGTTTTCCCTCAGTAAGAAACCAAGGTTTATCGAACCAGTAGGAGCCAAGAAGCACGTCGAAGGTTGATGGCGGCGGGATGTAGTGCGGCGCAACACCAGGGATTCCGGCGCCAACGTGGAACCTGCACAACACAACCAAAGTACTTTGCCCCAACGAAACAGTGAGGTTGTCAATCTCACCGGCTTGCTGTAACAAAGGATTAGATGTATAGTGTGGATGATGATTGTTTGCGAAGAACAGTAAAACAAGTATTGCAGCAGATTGTATTCAATGTAAAAGAATAGGACCGGGGTCCACAGTTCACTAGAGGTGTCTCTCCCATAAGATAAATAGCATGTTGGGTGAACAAATTACAGTCGGGCAATTGAAAAATAGAGAGGGCATGACCATGCACATACATGATATGATGAGTATAGTGAGATTTAATTGGGCATTACGACAAAGTACATAGACCGCTATCCAGCATGCATCTATGCCTAAAAAGTCCACCTTCAGGTTATCATCCGAACCCCTTCCAGTATTAAGTTGCAAACAACAGACAATTGCATTAAGTATGGTGCGTAATGTAATCAATAACTACATCCTCGGATATAGCATCAATGTTTTATCCCTAGTGGCAACAGCACATCCACAACCTTAGAACTTTCTGTCATCGTCCTGCATTTAATGGAGGCATGAACCCACTATCGAGCATAAATACTCCCTCTTGGAGTTAAGAGCAAAAACTTGGCCAGAGCCTCTACTAATAACGGAGAGCATGCAAGATCATAAACAACACATAGGTAATAGATTGATAATCAACATAACATAATATTCTCTATCCATCGGATCCCGACAAACACAACATATAGCATTACAGATAGATGATCTTGATCATGTTAGGCAGCTCACAAGATCCAACAATGAAGCACATAAGGAGAAGACGACCATCTAGCTACTGCTATGGACCCATAGTCCAGGGGTGAACTACTCACTCATCACTCCGGAGGCGATCATGGCGGTCAAGAGTCCTCCGGGAGATGATTCCCCTCTCCGGCAGGGTGCCGGAGGCGATCTCCTGAATCCCCCGAGATGGGATTGGCGGCGGCGGCGTCTCTGGAAGGTTTTCCGTATCGTGCCTCTCGGTACTGGGGGTTTCGCGACGAAGACTATATGTAGGCGGAAGGGCAGGTCAGGGGGCCACACGAGGGCCCCACACGCCAGGGCCGCGCGGCCAAGGCCTGGGCCGCGCCGCCCTGTTGTGGCGGCGCCTCGTGGCCCCACTTCATAAGTACTCCGGTCTTCTGGAAGCTTCGTGTAAAAATAGGCCCCTGGGCGTTGATTTCGTCCAATTCCGAGAATATTTCCTTTGTAGGATTTCTGAAACCAAAAACAGCAGAAAACAAAGAATCGGCTCTTCGGCATCTCGTTAATAGGTTAGTGCCGGAAAATGCATAAATATGACATAAAGTATGCATAAAACATGTAGATATCATCAATAATGTGGCATGGAACATAAGAAATTATCGATACGTCGGAGACGTATCAGCATCCCCAAGCTTAGTTCCTGCTTGTCCCGAGCAGGTAAACGATAACAAAGATAATTTCTGGAGTGACATGCCATCATAACCTTGATCATACTATTGTAAGCATATGTAATGAATGCAGCGATCAAAACAATGGTAATGACATGAGTAAACAACTGAATCATAAAGCAAAGACTTTTCATGAATAGTACTTTCAAGACAAGCATCAATAAGTCTTGCATAAGAGTTAACTCATAAAGCAATAAATCAAAGTAAAGGTATTGAAGCAACACAAAGGAAGATTGAGTTTCAGCGGTTGCTTTCAACTTATAACATGTATATCTCATGGATATTGTCAATGTAAAGTAATATAACAAGTGCAATATGCAAGTATGTAGGAATCAATGCACAGTTCACACAAGTGTTTGCTTCTTGAGGTGGAAAGAGATAGGTGAACTGACTCAACATAAAAGTAAAAGAAAGGCCCTTCGCAAAGGGAAGCATTGATTGCTATATTTGTGCTAGAGCTTTGGTTTTGAAAACAAGAAACAATTTTGTCAACGGTAGTAATAAAGCATATGTGTTATGTAAATTATATCTTACAAGTTGCAAGCCTCATGCATAGTGTACTAATAGTGCCCGCACCTTGTCCTAATTAGCTTGGATTACCGGGATTATCATCGCAATACACATGTTTTAACCAAGTGTCACAAAGGGGTACCTCTATGTCGCCTGTACAAAGGTCTAAGGAGAAAGCTCGCATTTGGATTTCTCGCTTTTGATTATTCTCAACTTAGACATCCATACCGGGACAACATAGACAACAGATAATGGACTCCTCTTTAATGCATAAGCATGTAGCAACAATTAATGTTCTCATATGAAATTGAGGATGTATGTCCAAAACTGAAACTTCCACCATGATTCATGGCTTTAGTTAGCGGCCCAATGTTCTTCTCTGACATTATGCATGCTCTAACCATTAAATGAGTGGTAAATCTCCCTTACTTCAGACAAGACGGACATGCATAGCAACTCACATGATATTCAACAAAGAGTAGTTGATGGCGTCCCCAGGAACATGGTTATCGCACAACAAATAACTTAATAAGAGATAAAGTGCATAAGTACATATTCAATACCACAATAGTTTTTAAGCTATTTGTCCCGTGAGCTATATATTGCAAAGGTAAAGAATGGAAATTTTAAAGGTAGCACTCAAGCAATTTATTTTAGAATGGCGGAGAAATACCATGTAGTAGGTAGGTATGGTGGACACAAATGGCATAGTGGTTGGCTCAAGGATTTTGGATGCATGAGAAGTATTCCCTCTTGTTACAAGATTTAGGCTAGCAAAGTTATTTGAAACAAACACAAGGATGAACCGGTGCAGCAAAACTTACATAAAAGACATATTGTAAACATTATAAGACTCTACACCGTCTTCCTTGTTGTTCAAAACTCAATACTAGAAATTATCTAGACTTTAGAGAGACCAATTATGCAAACCAAATTTTAGCAAGCTCTATGTATTTTTTCATTAATAGGTGCAAAGTATATGATGCAAGAGCTTAAACATGAGCACAACAATTGCCAAGTATCAAATTATTCAAGACATTTTAGAATTACTACATGTAGCATTTCCCGATTCCAGCCATATAACAATTTAACGAAGAAGATTCAACCTTCGCCATGAATACTATGAGTAAAGCCTAAGGACATATTTGTCCATATGCAACAGCGGAGCGTGTCTCTCTCCCACACAATGAATGCTAGGATCCATTTTATTCAAACAAAAACAAAAACAAAACAAACCGACGCTCCAAGCAAAGCACATAAGATGTGATGGAATAAAAATATAGTTTCAGGGGAGGAACCTGATAATGTTGTCGATGAAGAAGGGGATGCCTTGGGCATCCCCAAGCTTAGACGCTTGAGTCTTCTTAAAATATGCAGGGGTGAACCACCGGGGCATCCCCAAGCTTAGAGCTTTCACTCTCCTTGATCATATTGTATCATCTCCCTCTCTTGATCCTTGAAAACTTCCTCCACACCAAACTCGAAACAACTCATTAGAGGGTTAGTGCACAATAAAAATTTACATGTTCAGAGGTGACATAATCATTCTTAACACTTCTGGACATTGCACAAAGCTACTGGACATTAATGGAACAAATAAATTCATCCAACATAGCAAAAGAGGCAATGCGAAATAAAAGGCAGAATCTGTCAAAATAGAATAGTTCGTAAAGACGAATTTTAAAGTGGCACCAGACTTGGTCAGATGAAAACGCCCAAATTGAATGAAAGTTGCGTACATATCTGTGGATCACGCACGTAAATTGGCATAATTTTCTGAGTTACCTACAGAGAATTAGGTCGAAATTCGTGACAGAAAAAAAATCTGTTTCTGTGCAGTAATTCAAATCTAGTATGAACCTTACTATCAACGACTTTACTTGGCACAACAATGCACAAAACTAAGATAAGGAGAGGTTGCTACAGTAGTAACAACTAACAAGACTCAAATATAAAATAAAAGTACTGTAGTAAAATAATGGGTTGTCTCCCATAAGCGCTTTTCTTTAACGCCTTTCAGCTAGGCGCAGAAAGTGTGTATCAAGTAACATCAAGAGATGAAGCATCAACATTATAATTTGTTATAATAATAGAATCAAAAGGTAACTTCATTCTCTTTCTAGGGAAGTGTTCCATACCTTTCTTGAGAGGAAATTGATATTTAATATTACCTTCCTTCATATCAATGGTAGCACCAACAGTGCGAAGAAAAGGTCTTCCCAATATAATGGGACAAGATGCATTGCATTTAATATCCAAGACAACAAAATCAACGGGGACAAGGTTATTGTTAACGGTAATGCGAACATTATCAACTCTCCCCAAAGGTTTCTTTGTAGAATGATCAGCAAGATTAACATCCAAATAACAATTTTTCAATGGTGGCAAGTCAAGCATATCATAAATTTTCTTAGGCATAACAGAAATACTTGCACCAAGATCACATAAAGCATTACAATCAAAATCATTGACCTTCATCTTAATGATGGGCTCCCAACCATCCTCTACCTTCCTAGGAATAGAAGCTTCACGTTCTAGTTTCTCTTCTCTAGCTTTTATGAGAGCATTCGTAATATGTTTTGTAAAGGCTAAATTTATAGCACTAGCATTGGGATTTTTAGCAAGCTTTTGTAAAAACTTTATGACTTCAGAGATGTGGCAATCATCAAAGTCTAAACCATTATGATCTAGAGCAATGGGATCATCATCCCCAACGTTGGAAAAAATTTCAGCAGTTTTATCACAGGCAATTTCAGCAGTTTTAGCAGTTTCCGGCAGTTTTGCAGGCTTTGCATTAGAAGTGGAAACATTGCCAACACCAATCCTTTTACCATTATTAGTAGGAGTTGCAGCAACATGTGGAGCATTAGCATTGCTAGTGGTGGTAATAGTCCAAACTTTAGCTACATTATTCTCTTTAGCTAGTTTTTCATTTTCTTCTCTTTCCCACC
Source organism: Lolium perenne (assembly GCF_019359855.2). Taxonomy (NCBI): domain Eukaryota; kingdom Viridiplantae; phylum Streptophyta; class Magnoliopsida; order Poales; family Poaceae; genus Lolium; species Lolium perenne. The sequence goes on along the minus strand of NC_067250.2, from coordinate 288,359,767 downwards.
TAGCATGCAATTCAGCCATCAATCTAATATTTTCATTAATTCGAACTTGGATGGAATTTGCTGTAGTAACAATTTTATTTTCAATATCCTTATTAGGCATAACTTTCGATTTTAAAAGATCAACATCAGAGGCAAGTCTATCAACCTTAGAAGCAAGAATATCAATTTTATCAAGCTTTTCCTCAACAGATTTGTTAAAAGTAGTTTATGTACTAATAAATTCTTTAAGCATAGCTTCAAGTCCAGGGGGTGTGTTCCTATTATTGTTGTAAGAATTCCCATAATAATTACCATAATTATTACCATTAGCAGACGGATATGGCCTATAGTTGTTCCGATAAGCATTGTTGTTGAAATTATTATTTTTAATGAAGTTTACATCAACATGTTCTTCTTGAGCAACCAATGAAGCTAACGGAACATTATTAGGATCAACATTAGTCCTATCATTCACAAGCATAGACATAATAGCATCAATCTTATCACTCAAGGAAGAGGTTTCTTCGACAGAATTTACCTTCTTACCTTGTGGAGCTCTTTCCGTGTGCCATTCAGAGTAATTAATCATAATATTATCAAGAAGCTTTGTTGATTCACCAAGAGTGATGGACATAAAGGTACCTCCAGCAGCTGAATCCAATAGGTTCCGCGAAGAAAAGTTCAGTCCTGCATAAAAGGTTTGGATGATCATCCAAGTAGTCAGTCCATGGGTAGGGCAATTTTTAACCAAAGATTTCATTCTTTCCCAAGCTTGTGCAACATGCTCATTATCCAATTGTTTAAAATTCATTATGCTACTCCTCAAAGATATAATTTTAGCAGGGGAATAATATCTACCAATAAAAGCATCCTTGCATTTAGTCCATGAATCAATACTACTTCTAGGCAGAGATAGCAACCAATCTTTAGCTCTTCCTCTTAAAGAGAAAGGAAACAATTTTAATTTTATAATGTCACCATCTACATCCTTATATATTTGCATTTCACATAGTTCAACGAAATTATTGAGATGGGCAGCAGCATCATCAGAACTAACACCAGAAAATTGCTCTCGCATAACAAGATTCAGTAAAGCAGGTTTAATTTCAAAGAATTCTGCTGTAGTAGCAGGCGGAGCAATAGGTGTGCATAAGAAATCATTATTATTTGTGGTTGTGAAGTCACACAACATAGTATTTTCAGGAGTACCCATTTTAGCAGTAGTAAATAAAGCAAACTAGATAAAATAAATGCAAGTAACTTAATTTTTTTTTTGTGTTTTTGATATAGAGAACAAGACAGTAAATAAAGTAAAACTAGCAAATAATTTTTTTGTGTTTTGATATAATGCAGCAAACAAGAAAGTAAATAAAATAAAGCAAGACAAAAACAAAGTAAAGAGATTGGATTGTGGAGACTCCCCTTGCAGCGTGTCTTGATCTCCCCGGCAACAGCGCCAGAAAATATGCTTGATGGCATGTAATACACACGTTCGTTGGGAACCCCAAGAGGAAGGTATGATGCGCACAGCAGCAAGTTTTCCCTCAGTAAGAAACCAAGGTTTATCGAACCAGTAGGAGCCAAGAAGCACGTCGAAGGTTGATGGCGGTGGGATGTAGTGCGGCGCAACACCAGGGATTCCGGCGCCAACGTGGAACCTGCACAACACAACCAAAGTACTTTGCCCCAACGAAACAGTGAGGTTGTCAATCTCACCGGCTTGCTGTAACAAAGGATTAGATGTATAGTGTGGATGATGATTGTTTGCGAAGAACAGTAAAACAAGTATTGCAGAAGATTGTATTCAATGTAAAAGAATAGGACCGGGGTCCACAGTTCACTAGAGGTGTCTCTCCCATAAGATAAATAGCATGTTGGGTGAACAAATTACAGTCGGGCAATTGACAAATAGAGAGGGCATGACCATGCACATACATGATATGATGAGTATAGTGAGATTTAATTGGGCATTACGACAAAGTACATAGACCGCTATCCAGCATGCATCTATGCCTAAAAAGTCCACCTTCAGGTTATCATCCAAACCCCTTCCAGTATTAAGTTGCAAACAACAGACAATTGCATTAAGTATGGTGCGTAATGTAATCAATAACTACATCCTCGGACATAGAATCAATGTTTTATCCCTAGTGGCAACAGCACATCCACAACCTTAGAACTTTCTGTCACTGTCCCAGATTTAATGGAGGCATGAACCCACTATCGAGCATAAATACTCCCTCTTGGAGTTAAGAGCAAAAACTTGGCCAGAGCCTCTACTAATAACGGAGAGCATGCAAGATCATAAACAACACATAGGTAATAGATTGATAATCAACATAACATAATATTCTCTATCCATCGGATCCCGACAAACACAACATATAGCATTACAGATAGATGATCTTGATCATGTTAGGCAGCTCACAAGATCCGACAATGAAGCACATAAGGAGAAGACGACCATCTAGCTCTCCGGCAGGGTGCCGGAGGCGATCTCCTGAATCCCCCGAGATGGGATTGGCGGCGGCGGCGTCTCTGGAAGGTTTTCCGTATCGTGGCTCTCGGTACTGGGGGTTTCACGACAAAGACTATATGTAGGCGGAAGGGCAGGTCAGGGGGCCACACGAGGGCCCCACACGCCAGGGCCGCGCGGCCAAGGCCTGGGCCGCGTCGCCCTGTTGTGGCGGCGCCTCGTGGCCCCACTTCGTAAGTCCTCCGGTCTTCTGGAAGCTTCGTGTAAAAATAGATTTTGTCCAATTCCGAGAATATTTCCTTTGTAGGATTTCTGAAACCAAAAACAGCAGAAAATAGCAACTGGCTCTTCGGCATCTCGTTAATAGGTTAGTGCCGGAAAATGCATAAATATGACATAAAGTATGCATAAAACATGTAGATATCATCAATAATGTGGCATGGAACATAAGAAATTATCGATACGTCGGAGACGTATCAGGTTCCGCGAAGAAAAATTTAATCCTGCATAGAAGGTTTGGATGATCATCCAAGTAGTTAGTCCATGGGTTGGGCAATTCTTTACCAAAGATTTCATTCTCTCCCATGCTTGAGCAACATGTTCATTATCCAATTGTTTAAAATTCATTATGCTACTTCTCAAAGATATAATGTTAGCAGGAGGATAATATCTACCAATAAAAGCATCCTTACATTTAGTCCATGAATCAATACTATTCTTAGGCAAAGATAGCAACCAATCTTTAGCTCTTCCTCTTAAGGAGAAAGGAAACAATTTCAATTTTATAATGTCACCATCTACATCCTTATACTTTTGCATTTCACATAGTTCAACAAAATTATTAAGATGGGCAACAACATCATCAGAACTAACACCAGAAAATTGCTCTCTCATGACAAGGTTTAGTAAAGCAGGTTTAATTTCAAAGAATTCTGCTGTAGTAGCAGGTGGAGCAATAGGTGTGCATAATAAATCATTATTATTTGTGCTAGTGAAGTCACACAACTTAGTGTTTTCAGGAGTATTCATTTTAACAGTAGTAAATAAAGCAAACTAAACAAAGTAAATGCAAGTAGCTAATTTTTTGTGTTTTTAATATAGAGAACAAGACAGTAAATAAAGTAAAGCTAGCAACTAATTTTTTTGTGTTTTGTTTTAGTGCAGCAAACAAAGTAGTAAAAAAAATAAAGCAAGACAAAAACAAAGTAAAGAGATTGGAAGTGGAAGACTCCCCTTGCAGCGTGTCTTGATCTCCCCGGCAACGGCGCCAGAAAAAGTGCTGCTGGCGTGCAGTTGACGTGGGAGATAGAAATCTTTGTGGTGTAACTTTTCTTCGATCCCTGGCAATGGCGCCAGAAAAAGTGCTTGCTGCGTGCAATTAACAAACGTCCGTTGGGAACCCCAAGAGGAAGGTGTGATGCGTACAATAGCAAGTTTTCCCTCAGAAAGAAACCAAGGTTTATTGAACCAGTAGGAGCCAAGAAGCACGTTGAAGGTTGATGGCGGCGAAGTGTAGTGCGGCGCAACACCAGGGATTCCGGCGCCAACGTGGAACCTGCACAACACAATCAAAGTACTTTGCCCCAACGTAACAGTGAGGTTGTCAATCTCACCGGCTTGCTGTAACAAAGGATTAGATGTATTGTGTGGAAGATGATGTTTGTTTGCGAAGAACAGTAAAGAACAATTGCAGTAGATTGTATTTCAGATGTAAAGAATGGACCGGGGTCCACAGTTCACTAGTGGTGTCTCTCCCATAAGATAAATAGCATGTTGGGTGAACAAATTACAGTTGGGCAATTGACAAATAAAGAAGGCATAACAATGCACATACATATATCATAATGAGTACTATGAGATTTCATCAGGGCATTACGACGAAGTACATAGACCGCCATCCAGCATGCATCTATGCCTAAATAGTCCACTTTCAGGTTATCATCCGAACCCCTTCCGGTATTAAGTTGTAAACAACAGACAATTGCATTAAGTATGGTGCATAATGTAATCAACACAAATATCCTTAGACAAAGCATCGATGTTTTATCCCTAGTGGCAACAGCACATCCACAACCTTAGAACTTTCTGTCACTGTCCCAGATTCAATGGAGGCATGAACCCACTATCGAGCATAAATACTCCCTCTTGGAGTTACAAGTATCAACTTGGCCAGAGCCTCTACCAGCAACGGAGAGCATGCAAGAACATAAACAACATATATGATAGATTGATAATCAACTTGACATAGTATTCAATATTCGTCGGATCCCAACAAACACAACATGTAGCATTACAAATAGATGATCTTGATCATGATAGGCAGCTCACAAGATCTAACATGATAGCACAATGAGGAGAAGACAACCATCTAGCTACTGCTATGGACCCATAGTCCAGGGGTGAACTACTCACACATCAATCCGGAGGCGATCATCGCGATGAAGAGCCCTCCGGGAGATGATTCCCCTCTCTGGCAGGGTGCCGGAGGTGATCTCCTTAATCCCCCGAGATGGGATTGGTGGCGGCTGTGTCTCTGGAAGGTTTTCCGTATCGTGGCTCTCGGTACAGAGGGTTTCGCGACGAAGGCTTTAAGTAGGCGGAAGGGCGGAGTCGGAGGAGTCACGGGGGCCCCACACGCTAGGGCCGCGCGGGCCCCCCTTAGGCCGCGCCGCCCTAGTGTGGCGGCGCCCCGTGGCCCCACTTCGTTTCTACCTCGGTCTTCTGGAAGCTTCGTGGAAAAATAAGCCTCTGGGCGTTGATTTCGTCCAATTCGAGAATATTTCCTTACTAGGATTTCTGAAACCAAAAACAGCAGAAAACAGCAACTGGCTCTTCGGCATCTCGTCAATAGGTTAGTGCCGGAAAATGCATAATAATGACATATAATGTATATAAAACATGTGAGTATCATCATAAAAGTAGCATGGAACATAAAAAATTATAGATACGTTTGAGACGTATCAAGCGGCCACGTCAAAAAGAAAGGTATATTTGATATACATGTTATTGATGTCTATCTTACTGGTTCTCATAGTAGTGCCTGGGTATTTGATACTGGTTTGGTTGCTCACATTTGTAACTCGAAACAGGAACTGCGGAATAGACGAAGCCTGGCAAGAGACGAGGTGACGATGCGCGTTGGAAATGGATCCAAAGTCGATGTGATCGCCGTCGGTACGCTCCCTCTACATCTACCTTCGGGATTAGTTTTAAACCTCAATAATTGTTATTTGGTACCTGCGTTGAGCATGAACATTATATCTGGATCTTGTTTAATGCAAGACGGTTATTCGTTTAAGTCTGAGAATAATGGTTGTTCGATTTATATGAGTAATGTCTTTTATGGCCATGCACCTGAGATGAATGGTTTATTCTTGTTAAATCTCGATAGTAGTGATACACATGTTCATAACATTGATGCTAAGTGAATTAAATTGAATGATAATTCTACTTATATGTGGCACTGTCGTCTTGGTCATATTGGAGTGAAGCGCATGAAGAAACTCCATTCCGATGGACTTCTTGAGTCACTTGACTTTGAGTCACTTGACAGATGCGAGGCATGTCTAATGGGAAAAATGACTAAGACTCCATTTTCTGGTACAATGGAGCGAGCTACAGACTTATTGGAAATCATACATACCGATGTGTGCGGACCAATGAGTGTAGCATCGCACGGTGGTTATCGTTATGTTCTAACCTTCACGGATGATCTGAGTAGATATGGATATATTTACTTTATGAAACATAAGTCCGAGACTTTTGAGAAGTTCAAGGAATTCCAAAGTGAAAGTAGAAAATCAGCGTAACAAGAAGATTAAGTTTCTGCGTTCTAATCGCGGAGGCGAATATCTGAGTTATGAGTTTGGCATGCATTTAAAGAAATGCGGAATACTTTCACAGTTGACACCGCCGGGAACACCACAGCGCAATGGTGTGTCCGAACGTCGTAATCGAACTCTCTTAGATATGGTTCGGTCTATGATGTCTCTTACCGATTTGCCGCTGTCGTTTTGGGGTTATGCATTAGAGACAGCCGCATTCACTTTAAATAGGGCACCATCTAAATCCATTGAAACGACACCGTATGAACTATGGTTTGGGAGGAAACCTAAGCTGTCGTTCCTTAAAGTTTGGGGTTGCGAAGCTTATGTAAATAAGTTACAACCTGACAAGCTAGAACCCAAAGCGGAGAAATGCGTCTTCATAGGATACCCTAAAGAAACAATTGGGTACACCTTCTATCACATATCCGAAGGCAAAATCTTTGTTGCCAAGAACGGATCCTTTCTTGAGAAGGAGTTTCTCACTAAAGAACTGACTGGAAGGAAAGTAGAACTCGACGAGGTTGATGAACCTTCTCTCATAGATCAGAGTAGCGTAGTGCCGGAAGAAGTTTCTGCACAGCCTACGCCGATAGGATAGGAAGCAAATGATGATGATCATGAAACTTCGAACGAGGAAGCTACTGAACCTCGCAGATCGACGGGGGAACGTACCACTCCTGATTGGTATGATCCCTGTCTAAATGTCATGATTGTGGACAACAACGATGAGGACCCTGCGACATATGAAGAAGCAATGATGAGCCCAGATTCCAACAAATGGCAAGAAGCCATGAAATCCGAAATGGGATCCATGTATGATAACAAAGTATGGACTTTGGTAGACTTACCTGATAGCCGCAAGGCTGTAAAGAATAAATGGATCTTCAAGAGAAAAACAGATGCTGATGGTAATATTACTGTCTATAAAGCTCGACTTGTCGCAAAGGGTTTCCGACAAATTCAAGGAGTTGACTACGATGAGACTTTCTCACTTGTAGCGAAGCTAAAGTCTGTGAGGATTTGATACGTCCAATTTGCATCACTATTTTATATCATAATTTGCTGTTATTCATTGATATATTTCATATTGGGACACAATACTTATGTTATTTCATCTATTTTGCATGTTTCATCATTATTGGAGGATCAAGCACCGGAGCCAGGATTCTGCTGGAAAAAGCACCGTCAGAATTCAATATTTCGGAAGATCAACTGTGGGAGGAAATTATACCAAAAATCCTATTTTTCAAGATGACGAAGGAAGCCAGAAGGAGGGGCCAGGAGGACCCAGGGTGGGCCCACACCCTAGGGCGGCGCGGCCCATGCCCTGGCCGCGCCGCCATGTGGTTTGGGGGGCCCACGACCCCTTTCGCCTCCTTTTCTTCGCGAAACCCTTCGTCCCGAAGACCTAAGCCACAGAGGGTACCTCGCGAAGAGTTACAGCCACCTCTGCGGGGCGGAGAACACCAGAGAGAAAAGAGCTCTCCGGCGGGCAGGAATCCGCCGGGGAAATTCCCTCCGGGAGGGGGAAATCGACGCCATCGTCACCGTCATCGAGCTGGACATCATCTCCATCACCATCATCATCATTTCCACCATCATCACCGCCGTCTCCTCCGCAGCTCCTCATCACCGCCGTAGCAATTTGGGTTTGATCTTGATTGTTTGATAGGGGAAACTCTCCCGGTATCTATTCATACTTGTTGTTGATGCTATTGAGTGAAACCATTGAACCAAGTTTATGTTCAGATTGTTATTCATCATCATATCACCTCTGATCATGTTCCATATGATGTCTCGTGAGTAGTTCGTTTAGTTCTTGAGGACATGGGTGAAGTCTAAATGTTAGTAGTGAACTATGGTTGAGTAATATTCAATGGTGTGATATTTAAGTTGTGGTGTTATTCTTCTAGTGGTGTCATGTGAACGTCGACTACATGACACTTCACCATTTATGGGCCTAGGGGAATGCATCTTGTATTCGTTTTCCAATTGCGGGGTTGCCGGAGTGACAGAAACCTAAACCCCCGTTGGTATATCGATGCAGGAGGGATCGCAGGATCTCAGAGTTTAAGGCTGTGGTTAGATTTATTCTTAATTACTTTCTTGTAGTTGCGGATGCTTGCAAGGGGTATAATCACAAGTATGTATTAGTCCTAGGAAGGGCGGTACATTAGCATAGGTTCACCAACACAACACTTATCATAACAATGAAGATTATTTAGCCGTATGTAGCGAAAGCACTAGACTAAAATCCCGTGTGTCCTCGAGAACGTTTGGTCATTATAAGTAAACAAACCGGCTTGTCCTTTGTGCTAAAAAGGATTGGGCCACTCGCTGCAATTGTTACTCTCGCACTTTACTTACTCGTACTTTATTCAACTGTTACATCAAAACCCCCTGAATACTTGTCTGTGAGCATTTACAGTGAATCCTTCATCGAAACTGCTTGTCAACACCTTCTGCTCCTCGTTGGGATCGACATTCTTACTTATCGAAGATACTACGATACACCCCTATACTTGTGGGTCATCAAGACTATTTTCTCGGCGCCGTTGCCGGGAGTGAAGCGCTATTGGTAAGTGGAATTGGTAAGGAAAACCTTCTTGTTGTGCTGATTTTATTTCTGCCTGCTGCCATAAGTCATCATGGAGAGATCTTCTCTTCAATTTCTATTTGGGAAATCTACTACTACTGCAACGGTAGTGGATGAGGCGCCAGGTGAGGAAGTGATACCATATAAAATACCTATGAAAATTATTGAACGTGTTATGGATAACCGCTATGAAGGGGATGGAACTGTCCATCCCGGTGATCATTTACTGTTTTTGCATGAATTATGCGGGTTATTCAAATGTGCAGGTATTGCTATGGATGAAGTGAGGAAGAAACTATTCTCTTTATCGCTGTCCGGTAAGGCGGCGCATTGGTATAAATTATTGGATAATGGGGATTCTCTTGAATGGAATGATATTGTGCCCCGGTTTTATTCTAAGTTCTATCCTCCAAGTGAAATTCACAAGGATCGGAATCGCATATATAATTTTTGGCCTCATGATGGAGAGAGTATTGCCCAAGCTTGGGGGAGATTGAAGTCTTTAATGCTCAAATGCCCCATTCATGAGCTTCCTGGTAATGTTATTATTGATAATTTCTATGCAAGACTTTCTTTTCAAGACAAGACCTTGCTGGATACTTCTTGTTACGGATCATTTACACGCAACAAAGAAGAGTTTAAAAGGGACCTTCTTGATCGAATCCAAGAAAATACTGAAGGTTGGGAGAACGACAAGGATAGAGAATCAGGTATAATTTATGATTATAAATGCATTGAAGCTTTTATGGATACTGATAAATTTCGTAATATGAGTGCTACATATGGTCTTGATTCTCAAGTTGCTGTAAATCTTTATAAAGCTTTTGCCTCTCATTATGAATTGCCTAAGAAGAATTTTGATAAGTATCATGAACCGTATAAAGATAAAATTGATTCATCTATTAATAAATGTGCTGTAGTTGAAACTGCTGATCATGTTATTCCTGAAGCTTATATTGAAAAAACTCCTTTCCCTGCTAAAATGAAGGAGTACTCTGTTATAAATAGTGCGGTTCATAAAAGTGAAAAGAAACCTGTAGAACCTGAAGAACAAATAAAAGTTGAACCTGCTGTTGCAATAATTAAAGATCTTGTGACTGAAAATGTGGAGGATGGTCATATTATTTTCTGTGAAGATGCTTCTAATATTGTTTCACATCCTAATAAACCCAAACAAGCTAGTGTTCCTATGCTATCTGTTAGAATTGGTGATCATTGCTATTATGGATTATGTGATATTGGTGCAAGCGTTAGTGCCATTCCTTATGAGCTTTACACGGAGATTATGCACGAAATTGATTCTTGCGAACTTGAAGATATTGATGTGGTTATTCAGCTGGCTAATAGAGAAACTATTTCTCCAATTGGTATTGTTCGAGATGTGGAAGTTTTATGCGGTAAGATTAAATATCCTGCTGACTTTTTGGTACTTGGTTCTGCTGCTAGTGATTATTGTCCTATTATCTTTGGTAGACCTTTTCTAAATACTTGTGGAGCTATTATAGATTGCAAGAAAGAGAAAATTTTAACTAAATTTGCAGGTGAATCTTATGAGTTTAACTTCTCTAAATTTACTAAAACTCCTTATAAAGCTGACTTGCCTAGTAATGATTTTAAAATGGAGCAATGTGCATCTATTGTTCTTGTTCCTAATAATCCTTTGCAGTAACATTTGGAGGATAGCGAGAGTGAAGTTTTTAGGAAAGAAAGAGATGAGCTTGAGGAAAATTTTCTTCGCCAACCCATTCTCAAGCATGATTTACCGGTGGAAGATTTGGGTACAACACCACCACCAAAGGAAGATCCTGTTTTTGATTTAAAGCCCTTACATGATAATCTTAAATATGCTCATATTGATGATAAGAAAATATATCCTGTTATTATTAGTTCTAAGCTTTCAGAGATTGAGGAAGAAAGGTTATTGGAAATATTGAAGAAGCACCGAGGAGCTATTGGCTACACTCTTGATGATTTGAAAGGGATTTCTCCTTCTATTTGCCAACATGCTATTAATATGGAAGATGATGCAAAGCCTGTTGTTGAACATCAGCGTCGTCTAATTCTGAAGATGAAGGAAGTGGTAAGGAATGAGGTATTACGACTTCTTGAAGCTGGTATTATATATCCTATTGCTGATAGTAGATGGGTTAGTCCTGTGCATTGCGTTCCCAAGAAAGGAGGAATGACTGTTGTGCCTAATGATAATGATGAGCTCATCCCTCAAAGAGTAGTTGTAGGGTATAGAATGTGCATTGATTTTTGAAAAGTTAATAAAGTTACTAAGAAAGATCATTACCCTTTACCATTTATTGATCAAATGCTAGAAAGATTGTCTAAAAATACTCATTTTTGTTTTCTTGATGGTTATTCCGGGTTTTCACAAATTGATGTTAAAGCTAAAGATCAAGAGAAAACCACTTTTACTTGTCCCTATGGAACTTATGCTTATAGACGCATGCCTTTTGGTTTATGTAATGCTCCTGCTACTTTTCAAAGATGCATGTCTGCTATTTTTCATGGTTTTTGTGAAAGTATTGTAGAGGTATTTGATGCGTGTGGTTGGCACGTCCGTTGGGAACCCCAAGAGGAAGGTGTGATGCGCACAGCGGCAAGTTTCCCTCAGTAAGAAACCAAGGTTTAATCGGACCAGTAGGAGTCAAGAAGCACGTTGAAGGTTGATGGCGGCGAGATGTAGTGCGGCGCAACACCAGTGATTCCGGCGCCAACGTGGAACCTGCACAACACAACCAAAGTACTTTGCCCCAACGAAACAGTGAGTTTGTAAATCTCACCGGCTTGCTGTAACTAAGAGTTAACCGTATTGTGTGGAAGATGATTGTTTGCAGAAAACAGTAGAACAAGTATTGCAGTAGATTGTATTTCAGTAAAGAGAATTGGACCGGGGTCCACAGTTCACTAGAGGTGTCTCTCCCATAAGACGAACAGCATGTTGGGTGAACAAATTACAGTTGGGCAATTGACAAATAAAGAGAGCATGACCATGCACATACATATCATGATGAGTATAGTGAGATTTAATTGGGCATTACGACAAAGTACATAGACCGTCATCCAACTGCATCTATGCCTAAAAAGTCCACCTTCAGGTTATCATCCGAACCCCCTCCAGTATTAAGTTGCTAACAACAGACAATTGCATTAAGTATGGTGCGTAATGTAACTAGTGACTACATCCTTGAACATAGCACTAATGTTTTATCCCTAGTGGCAACAGCACAACACAACCTTAGAACTTTCTGTCACTGTCCCAGGTGTCAATGCAGGCATGAACCCACTATCGAGCATAAGTACTCCCTCTTGGAGTTAATAGCAAAAACTTGGCCAGAGTATCTACTAGTAACGGAGAGCATGCAAGATCATAAACAACACATAGATATAACTTTGATAATCAACATAACAAGTATTCTCTATTCATCGGATCCCAACAAACGCAACATATAGAATTACAGATAGATGATCTTGATCATGTTAGGCAGCTCACAAGATCCGACAATGATAGCACAATGGGGAGAAGACAACCATCTAGCTACTGCTATGGACCCATAGTCCAGGGGTAGACTACTCACACATCACACCGGAGGCGACCATGGTGGCGTAGAGTCCTCAGGGAGATGATTCCCCTCTCCCGGCAGGGTGCCGGAGGCGATCTCTGGATCCCCGAGATGGGATCGGCGTTGGCGGCGTCTCTGGTAGGTTTTCCGTATCGTGGCTCTCGGTGCTGGGGGTTTCGTCACGGAGACTGTGTATAGGCGGAAGGGCCGGTCAAGAGACGGCACGGGGGCCCCACACGACAGGGCCGCGCGGCCAAGGGGGGCCGCGCCGCCTAGGGTGTGGCCCCTCCGTGGCCCCTCTTCGTCTCTCCTTCGGACTTCTGGAAGCTTCGTGAGAAAATAGGCCCCTGGGCTTTGATTTCGTCCAATTCCGAGAATATTTCCTTACTAGGATTTCTGAAACCAAAAATAGCAGAAAATAGCAACTGGCACTTCGGCATCTTGTTAATAGGTTAGTTCCAGAAAATGCACGAATATGACATAAAGTGTGCATAAAACATGTAGATAACATCAATAATGTGGCATGGAACATAAGAAATTATCGATACGTCGGAGACGTATCAGCATCCCCAAGCTTAGTTCTGCTCGTCCCGAGCAGGTAAACCGATAACACGTATAATTTCCGGAGTGACATGCCATCATAATCTTGATCATACTATTTGTAAAGCATATGTAGTGAATGCAGCGATCAAAACAATGTATATGACATGAGTAAACAAGTGAATCATATAGCAAAGACTTTTCATGAATAGCACTTCAAGACAAGCATCAATAAGTCTTGCATAAGAGTTAACTCATAAAGCAATAATTCAAAGTAAAGGCATTGAAGCAACACAAAAGAAGATTAAGTTTCAGCGGTTGCTTTCAACTTGTAACATGTATATCTCATGGATATTGTCAACATAGAGTAATATAATAAGTGCAATAAGCAAGTATGTAGGAATCAATGCACAGTTCACACAAGTGTTTGCTTCTTGAGGTGGAGAGAAATAGGTGAACTGACTCAACATTGAAAGTAAAAGAATGGTCCTCCATAGAGGAAAAGCATCGATTGCTATATTTGTGCTAGAGCTTTGATTTTGAAAACATGAAACAATTTTGTCAACGGTAGTAATAAAGCATATGCATCATGTAAATTATATCTTATAAGTTGCAAGCCTCATGCATAGTGTACTAATAGTGCCCGCACCTTGTCCTAATTAGCTTGGACTACCGGATCATCACAATGCATTGTTTTTACCAAGTGTCACAAAGGGGTACCTCTATGCCGCCTGTACAAAGGTCTAAGGAGAAAGCTCGCATTGGATTTCTCGCTATTGATTATTCTTCAACTTAGACATCCATACCGGGACAACATAGACAACAGATAATGGACTCCTCTTTTATGCATAAGCATATACCAACAATTAATAATTTTCTCATTTGAGATTTGAGGATTGCTGTCCAAAACTGAAACTTCCACCATGGAGCATGGCTTTAGTTAGCGGCCCAATGTTCTTCTCTAACATATGCATGCTTAACCATATGGTGGTAGATCTCTCTTACTTCAGACAAGACGGACATGCATAGCAACTCACATGAAATTCAACAATGAATAGTTGATGGCGTCCCCAGTGAACATGGTTATCGCACAACAAGCAACTTAATAAGAGATAAAGTGCATTATTGCATATTCAATACCACAATAGTTTTTTAAGCTATTTGTCCCATGAGCTATATATTGCAAAGGTGAATGATGGAATTTTAAAGGTAGCACTCAAGCAATTTACTTTGGAATGGCGGAAAATACCATGTAGTATAGGTAGGTATGGTGGACACAAATGGCATAGTGGTTGGCTCAAGTATTTGGATGCATGAGAAGTATTCCCTCTCGATACAAGGTTAAGGCTAGCAAAGCTTATTTGAAACAAACACAAGGATGAACCGGTGCAGCAAAACTCACATAAAAGACATATTGAAAACATTATAAGACTCTACACCGTCTTCCTTGTTGTTCAAACTCAATACTAGAAATTATCTAGACCTTAGAGAAACCAAATATGCAAACCAAATTTTAGCATGCTCTATGTATTTCTTCATTAATGGGTGCAAAGCATATGATGCAAGAGCTTAATCATGAGCACAACAATTGCCAAGTATCACATTACCCAAGACATTTATAGCAATTACTACATGTATCATTTTCCAATTCCAACCATATAACAATTTAACGAAGGAGAAACTTCGCCATGAATACTATGAGTAGAAACCAAGGACATACTTGTCCATATGCTACAGCGGAGCGTGTCTCTCTCCCATAAAGTGAATGCTAGGATCCATTTTATTCAAACAAAACAAAAAACAAAAACAAACCGACGCTCCAAGAAAAAGCACATAAGATGTGATGGAATAAAAATATAGTTTCAGGGGAGGAACCTGATAATGTTGTCGATGAAGAAGGGGATGCCTTGGGCATCCCCAAGCTTAGACGCTTGAGTCTTCTTGATATATGCAGGGGTGAACCACCGGGTGCATCCCCAAGCTTAGAGCTTTCACTCTCCTTGATCATGTTGCATCATACTCCTCTCTTGATCCTTGAAAACTTCCTCCACACCAAACTCGAAACAACTCATTAGAGGGTTAGTGCACAATATAAATTGACATATTCAGAGGTGACACAATCATTCTTAACACTTTTGGACATTGCATAATGCTACTGGATATTAGTGGATCAAAGAAATTCATCCAACATAGCAAAAGAGGCAATGCGAAATAAAAGGCAGAATCTGTCAAAACAGAACAGTTCGTATTGACGAATTTTAAAATGGCACCAGACTTGCTCAAATGAAAATGCTCAAATTGAATGAAAGTTGCGTACATATCTGAGGATCATGCACGTAAATTGGCTTAATTTTCTGAGCTACCTACAGGGAGGTGGACTCAGATTCGTGACAGCAAAGAAATCTGGAACTGTGCAGTAATCCAAATCTAGTACTTACTTTTCTATCAACGGCTTAACTTGGCACAACAAAACACAAAACTAAGATAAGGAGAGGTTGCTACAGTAGTAAACAACTTCCAAGACACAAAATAAAAACAAATTACTGTAGGTAAAAACATGAGTTGTCTCCCATAAGCGCTTTTCTTTAACGCCTTTCAGCTAGGCGCAGAAAGTGTGTATCAAGTATTATCAAGAGACGAAGTGTCAACATCATAATTTGTTCTCATAATGGAATCAAAAGGTACCTTCATTCTCTTTCTAGGGAAGTGTTCCATACCTTTCTTGAGAGGAAATTGATATTTTATATTACCTTCCTTCATATCAATAACAGCACCAACAGTTCGAAGAAAAGGTCTTCCCAATATAATGGGACAAGATGCATTGCATTCAATATCCAAGACAACAAAATCAACGGGAACAAGGTTATTGTTAACGGTAATGCGAACATTATCAACTTTACCCAAAGGTTTCTTTGTAGAATGATCAGCAAGATTAACATCCAAATAACAATTTTTCAGCGGTGGCAAGTCAAGCATATTATAAATTTTCTTAGGCATAACCGAAATACTTGCACCAAGATCACATAAAGCATTACAATCAAAATCTTTAACCTTCATCTTAATGATGGGCTCCCAACCATCCTCTAGCTTTTTAGGAATAGAGGCTTCACGCTCTAGTTTCTCTTCTCTAGCTTTTATAAGAGCATTTGTAATATGATGTGTAAAAGCCAAATTTATAGCACTAGCATTAGGACTTTTAGCAAGTTTTTGCAAGAACTTTATAACTTCAGAGATGTGGCAATCATCAAAATTCAAACCATTATAATCTAAAGCAATGGGATCATCATCCCCAATGTTGGAAAAAAATTTAGCAGCTTTATCAAAGGCAGTTTCAGTGATTTTAGCGATTTCAGGCAGTTTTTCGCGCTTTGCATTAGAAGTGGAAACATTGCTAACACCAATTCTTTTATTAGTATGAGTAGGAGGTGCAGCAACATGTGTAGCATTAGCATTACTAGTGGTGGTAATAGTCCAAACTTTAGCTATATTCTTTTCTTTAGCTAGTTTTTCATTTTCTTCTCTATCCCACCTAGCACGCAGTTCAGCCATTAATCTTATATTCTCATTAATTCTAACTTGAATGGCATTTGCTGTAGTAGTAATTTTATTATGATGATTCTCATTAGGCAAAACTTTTGATTTCAAAAGATCAACATCAGCAGCAAGACTATCGACTTTAGAAGCAAGTATATCAATTTTCCCAAGCTTTTCTTCAACAGATTTGTTAAAAGCAGTTTGTGTACTAATAAATTCTTTAAGCATGGCTTCAAGTCCAGGGGGTGAACTCCTATTATTGTTGTAAGAATTCCCATAAGAATTACCATAGCCGTTGCCATTATTATAAGGATATGGTCTATAGTTGTTACTAGAATTGTTCCTAAGCGTTGTTGTTGAAATTATTATTTTTAATGAAGTTTACATCAACATGTTCTTCTTGTGCAACCAATGAAGCTAACGGAACATTATTAGGATCAATATTAGTCCTATCATTCACAAGCATAGACATAATAGCATCAATCTTATCACTCAAGGAAGAGGTTTCTTCGACAGAATTTACCTTCTTACCTTGTGGAGCTCTTTCCGTGTGCCATTCAGAGTAGTTGATCATCATATTATCAAGAAGCTTTGTTGCTTCACCAAGAGTGATGGACATAAAGGTACCTCCAGCAGCTGAATCCAATAAATTCCGCGAAGAAAAATTTAGTCCTGCATAGAAGGTTTGGATGATCATCCAAGTAGTCAGTCCATGGGTTGGGCAATTTTTAACCAAAGATTTCATTCTTTCCCAAGCTTGAGCAACATGTTCAGTATCTAATTGTTTAAAATTCATTATGCTACTCCTCAAAGATATAATTTTAGCAGGGGGATAATATCTACCAATAAAAGCATCCTTGCATTTAGTCCATGAATCAATACTATTCTTAGGCAGAGATAGCAACCAATCTTTAGCTCTTCCTCTTAATGAGAAAGGGAACAATTTTAGTTTAATAATATCACCATCTACATCTTTATATTTTTGCATTTCACATAATTCAACAAAATTATTAAGATGGGCAGCAGCATCATCAGAACTAACACCAGAAAATTGCTCTCGCATAACAAGATTAAGTAAAGCAGGTTTAATTTCAAAGAATTCTGCTGTAGTAGCAGGTGGAGCAATAGGTGTGCATAAGAAATCATTATTATTCGTGGTTGTGAAGTCACACAACTTAGTGTTTTCGGCGTTGGCCATTTTAGCAACAGTAAATAAAGCAAACTAGATAAAGTAAATGCAAGTAAACTAATTTTTTTTGTGTTTTAGATATAGCAAACAAGATAGCAAATAAAGTAAAACTAGCAACTAATTTTTTTGTATTTTGATTTAGTGCAGCAAACAAAGTAGTAAATAAAACTAAGCAAGACAAAAACAAAGTAAAGAGATTGAGAAGTGGAGACTCCCCTTGCAGCGTGTCTTGATCTCCCCGGCAACGGCGCCAGAAATTTGCTTGATGCGTGTGGTTGGCACGTCCGTTGGGAACCCCAAGAGGAAGGTGTGATGCGCACAGCGGCAAGTTTCCCTCAGTAAGAAACCAAGATTTAATCGGACCAGTAGGAGTCAAGAAGCACGTTGAAGGTTGATGGCGGCGAGATGTAGTGCGGCGCAACACCAGTGATTCCGGCGCCAACGTGGAACCTGCACAACACAACCAAAGTACTTTGCCCCAACGAAACAGTGAGGTTGTCAATCTCACCGGCTTGCTGTAACTAAGAGTTAACCATATTGTGTGGAAGATGATTGTTTGCAGAAAACAGTAGAACAAGTATTGCAGTAGATTGTATTTCAGTAAAGAGAATTGGACCGGGGTCCACAGTTCACTAGAGGTGTCTCTCCCATAAGACGAACAGCATGTTGGGTGAACAAATTACAGTTGGGCAATTGACAAATAAAGAGAGCATGACCATGCACATACATATCATGATGAGTATAGTGAGATTTAATTGGGCATTACGACAAAGTACATAGACCGTCATCCAACTGCATCTATGCCTAAAAAGTCCACCTTCAGGTTATCATCCGAACCCCCTCCAGTATTAAGTTGCTAACAACAGACAATTGCATTAAGTATGGTGCGTAATGTAACTAGTGACTACATCCTTGAACATAGCACTAATGTTTTATCCCTAGTGGCAACAGCACAACACAACCTTAGAACTTTCTGTCACTGTCCCATGTGTCAATGCAGGCATGAACCCACTATCGAGCATAAGTACTCCCTCTTGGAGTTAATAGCAAAAACTTGGCCAGAGTATCTACTAGTAACGGAGAGCATGCAAGATCATAAACAACACATAGATATAACTTTGATAATCAACATAACAAGTATTCTCTATTCATCGGATCCCAACAAACGCAACATATAGAATTACAGATAGATGATCTTGATCATGTTAGGCAGCTCACAAGATCCGACAATGATAGCACAATGGGGAGAAGACAACCATCTAGCTACTGCTATGGACCCATAGTCCAGGGGTAGACTACTCACACATCACACCGGAGGCGACCATGGCGGCGTAGAGTCCTCCGGGAGATGATTCCCCTCTCCGGCAGGGTGCCGGAGGCGATCTCCTGGATCCCCCGAGATGGGATCGGCGTTGGCGGCGTCTCTGGAAGGTTTTCCGTATCGTGGCTTTCGGTACTGGGGGTTTCGTCACGGAGACTTTTTATAGGCGGAAGGGCAGGTCAAAGGCGGCACGGGGGCCCCACACCACAGGGCCGCGCGGCCAAGGGGGGGGCCGCGCCGCCCTAGGGTGTGGCCCCTCCGTGGCCCCTCTTCGTCTCTCCTTCGGACTTCTGGAAGCTTCGTGAGAAAATAGGCCCCTGGGCTTTGATTTCGTCCAATTCCGAGAATATTTCCTTACTAGGATTTCTGAAACCAAAAACAGCAGAAAATAGCAACTGGCACTTCGGCATCTTGTTAATAGGTTAGTTCCAGAAAATGCACGAATATGACATAAAGTGTGCATAAAACATGTAGATAACATCAATAATGTGGCATGGAACATAAGAAATTATCGATACGTCGGAGACGTATCAGTATTCATGGATGATTTTTCCGTCTACGGGAATTCTTTTGATAGTTGCTTGCGAAACCTTGATAAAGTTTTGCAGAGATGTGAAGAAACTAACCTTGTTCTTAATTGGGAGAAATGCCACTTTATGGTTAATGAAGGAATTGTATTGGGACATAAAATTTCTGAGAGAGGTATTGAAGTTGATAGAGCTAAAGTTGAAGCAATTGAGAAGATGCCCTATCCGAGGGATGTTAAAGGTATTCGTAGTGTTCTTGGTCATGCTGGGTTTTATAGGAGGTTTATTAAAGATTTCTCCAAGATTTCAAAACCTCTTACTAATCTTCTTCAAAAAGATGTACCATTTGTTTTTGATGATGATTGTAAGGAAGCTTTTGAAACTCTTAAGAAAGCCTTAACAACTGCTCCTATAGTTGAACCTCCTGATTGGAACTTACCATTTGAAATTATGTGTGATGCTAGTGATTTTGCTGTAGGCGCTGTTCTTGGACAGCGAGTAGATAAAAAACTGAATGTTATTCATTATGCTAGTAAAACTCTTGATGCTGCTCAAAGAAATTATGCTACAAGTGAAAAAGAATTATTAGCTGTAGTCTTTGCTTGTGATAAATTTAGATCTTATATTGTTGATTCAAAAGTTACTATTCATACTGATCATGCTGCAATTAGATACCTTATGACAAAGAAAGATGCTAAGCCGAGGCTTATTAGATGGGTACTTCTTTTGCAAGAATTTGATTTACATATTGTAGATAGGAAAGGTGCTGATAATCCTGTTGCTGATAATTTGTCTAGATTGGAAAATATTGCTTATGATCCTGTTCCTGTTAATGATAGTTTTCCAAATGAACAATTGGCTGTAATAAAGGTGAGCTCGCGGGACAGTCCTTGGTATGCTGATTATGCTAACTTTATTGTTTCCAAGTACTTGCCTCCAACCTTTTTAGCTCAGCAAAGGAGGAAGTTCTTTTATGACTTGAGGCATTATTTCTGGGATGACCCACACTTATATAAAGAAGGAGTGGATGGTATTATGCGAAGATGTGTTCCCGAATATGAACAACAGGAGATATTGAGTAAATGTCATGGTAGTGCTTATGGAGGACATCACGCCGGAGAAAGAACCGCGCAAAAGGTTCTACAATCAGGTTTTGATTGGCCAACTCTCTTCAAAGATGCGAGAAAGTTTATTTTATCTTGTGATGAATGCCAAAGGGTTGGTAATATCTCCAGACGTAATGAAATGCCAATGAATTATACTCTTGTTATTGAACCGTTTGATTGTTGGGGATTTGACTTCATGGGACCTTTTCCGTCTTCAGAAGGTAACACTCACATACTTGTTGCTGTAGATTATGTTACTAAATGGGTGGAAGCTATACCTACAAAAAGTGCTGATGGTGAGACCTCTTTAAGAATGCTTTTAGATATTATTTTTCCTAGATTTGGAGTACCTAGATATATTATGACTGATGGAGGTTCTCATTTTATTCATGGAGGTTTTAGAAAAACTCTTGCTAAGTATGGTATTAATCATAGAATTGCTTCCGCTTGTCATCCTCAAACTAGTGGTCAAGTAGAATTATCAAATAGAGAGATTAAATCTATTTTGGGAAAGACCGTTAATAAAACTAGAAAGAATTGGGCTAGTAAATTGAAGGATGCATTATGGGCTTATAGAACTGCTTATAAAAATCCCATGGGAATGTCACCTTATAAAATGGTTTATGGGAAAGCTTGTCATTTACCTTTAGAACTAGAGCACAAAGCTTATTGGGCAGTTAGAGAGTTAAATAAAGATCCTAAACTTGCTGGTGATAAGAGGTTGTTGCAATTAAGTTCTCTAGATGAATGGAGAAGTGAAGCTTATGAAAATGCTAAACTCTTTAAAGAGAAAGTTAAAAAATGGCATGATAGGAGGATTATCAAAAGAGAGTTTAATATTGGGGATAAAGTCCTATTGTATCGGTCTCGTCTCAGATTCTTTGCAGGGAAATTACTCTCGAAATGGGAAGGACCGTATGTTGTCGAGGAGGTGTATCGTTCAGGAGCAATCAAAATTAGCTCTCTCCAAGGCAATGCCACGCAAGTGGTGAATGGACAAAGACTCAAGCATTATATCTCAGGTGATTCCTATAATGTTGATGTTGATATTATTCAAGTGGAAACACCGGAGGCTTACATAAAAAGGCAAATTGACAGTCCGCCAGAACTCGACTTTGAATAGGTAACAGTACTGGTAATGAAAAGTACGCAATTTACTTTCCGAACAATATTTTCGCTGTTTTTGGAAAATATGAAAAATTACGAGTTCGAAACGGAGTGGAAAGGACGCACGAGGGCATGGCACCATAGGCCGGCGCGGCCTAGCCAGGGCCCGCACCGCCCTATGGTTTGGCCGCCTCGTCGCCCCTTTCCGACTCTGGTTCGATCTGGTACTTTCCTTATGTCGTGAAAATTTTTGCTATATAATCCCCCGGACCCCTGGAGGTCCGTATATCGTGTTCTCGACGTGTTTTGTTTTGAGCTGTTTCTGCCAGGATTTGTTTCGGATCTAGAGCCATCATGTCTTCGTCGGAAACTCCGAAGGACAGCTCCAGCAAGGATGTTGGCAACTTGTACATGGAGGAGCTGAGGATGCACCCCAAGGAGTTGCTGCTCGTTGAGGGAGAACTGCAGGTCAAGGATGTCCAGGGTCCTAAAGGAGAAGGAAGCTTGGAAGACAGGATGGAGAAGCTAGAACAGGAGGTTTTCAAATACAAGAAGATGGCTGAGCATGAGAAGGAAACTGGGAAGCTTTGGAGCGACATCCTTTCACTTCACGACACCACCAACAAGCTCCAAGCACAACTCTATGACGTTCAGAATCAGAACTGTGAGTATGAAAACAGGTTTAAATACATAAGCCGTGCTGCTAGTTTCAGGATTCCCGAGACCAAGATGTCGTTTCTTGATGGAGAGCCTCTTCCTTGGAAGTCTGATGACAGGAGTTCATCACCACCATCGCCGCAGGAGTAATTCATCATCGGTATTGGCATCCCCTTGGTTTGTTCCAAGCTTGGGGGAGTGCCGCGGTATCACATCATCACTACCTTTTACTTTTATTGTCAAGTAGTGTCATATCATGAGTAGGGAAGTTATCATATAAGATGGGTTGCAGTTGGAAGTATCTCTCTTTAGTTGGTTATCTATGTATCCCTTGGTGTGAGTTATCGTTATGGAATATTAATGAGAAGTCTTATCATTTACATATTGCACATCTTATTCTAGTTTGCAATCTCTATTATATGATTTACCTTGTTGTTAGTATTGGTATCACTTTGGGAGCATTGAATAATTCTATTTGGTTTTGGCAAACTTAGCATTGGTCAAATAGCAACAACACTTTGAGGTTTAAGTAGAAAAGAGAAATACATGTAGATGTTTCATTGTCTTTCTTGTTAGCTCATAGCTTATTATTCTGAAGTTAAGATTGTTTGTGCTTACAAGGAAGATGCATGATTGTTTCTATCATATGTATATTTGTTTGTTTCCCTCGACTCTTATGCTTGCTAATTAACCTTGCTAGCCAAAGACCTGCACTGAGAGGGAATACTTCTCGTGCATCCAAACCTTAACCCAAACTTATGCCATTTGTGTCCACCATACCTACCTACTACATGGTATTTTCTGCCATTCCAAGTAAATACTTCATGTGCTACCTTTAAACCATTCAAAACTTAGAATCTCTTATTTGTGTCAATGTTTCATAGCTCATGAGAAAGTATGTGGTGTTTTATCTTTCAATCTTGTTGGGCAACTTTCACCAATGGACTAGTGGCTTCATCCGCTTATCCAATAATTTTGCAAAAAGAGCTGGCAATGGGATTCCCAGTCCCAAATTAATTAAACTAAATAGACACTCCTCCATGGTATGTGATTGATGGACGGCACCCGAAGGATTCGGTTAGCCATGGCTTGTGTAAGCAAAGGTTGGGGGGAGTGTCATCATCATAATAAAGCTAAAATAAAAAGGCACTCCTTCATGGTATGAGATCGTTGGCGGGCACCCGAGGATTCGGTTAGCCATGGTTTGTGAAAGAAAGGTTGGAAGGAGTGCCACACAAAATGAAAATAATATGGGAGCCGCTCTTTGAAGGTTGTCTGGCAAGGGGGTTAGAGTACCCGCTACCAGTCGTTGACAACAACAAACACCTCTCAAAATGTTACTTTTATTCTCTTTATATGATTGCAAAACTGAAAAAGCTCTAGCACATGATTTAATCACTGCTTCCCTCTGCGAAGGGCATGTCTTTTACTTTATGTTGAGTCAGTAAACCTATTTCCCTCCATCTCAAGCAAGCATTTGAGTAGTTGTGATCAAACCATTATATTGTGATTCGCTACATCATGTCCTTTATTCTTCCTTGTTTAGTACAAGTTTTATCTGAATGAATATAGCTTTGCAAGTTATCAATGATCATGAAAAGACCATTATGATTGAATATGCAAGTTGTGCCTTATAAACTTTAACATGAGAGCGCTGCTCAATGAGGTAAATATAATCTGTTAATTGTTCTCCGACCAAGAACGAAGTTTGCCATCACCAATTATGATTTCTTATGTACCTTTACTTGTGACTACCTTATACTTGTTTCAAGATGAGTTATAAGAGGTTGTTTACTATAATGTCCTGTGTGAATGAATATGATGCTTCTTGTCCGTATTTTATTTATCGACTCTTCACTCCATAAACATGTGGTCCTGTCTATCGAGCTCAGTTTCGCTTGGGGACAAGCGAAGTCTAAGCTTGGGGGGAGTTGATACGTCCAATTTGCATCACTATTTTATATCATAATTTGCTGTTATTCATTGATATATTTCATATTGGGACACAATACTTATGTTATTTCATCTATTTTGCATGTTTCATCATTATTGGAGGATCAAGCACCGGAGCCAGGATTCTGCTGGAAAAAGCACCGTCAGAATACAATATTTCGGAAGATCAACCGTGGGAGGAAATTATACCAAAAATCCTATTTTTCAAGATGACGAAGGAAGCCAGAAGGAGGGGCCAGGAGGACCCAGGGTGGGCCCACACCCTAGGGCGGCGCGGCCCATGCCCTGGCCGCGCCGCCATGTGGTTTGGGGGGCCCACGACCCCTTTCGCCTCCTTTTCTTCGCGAAACCCTTCGTCCCGAAGACCTAAGCCACAGAGGGTACCTCGCGAAGAGTTACAGCCGCCTCTGCGGGGCGGAGAACACCAGAGAGAAAAGAGCTCTCCGGCGGGCAGGAATCCGCCGGGGAAATTCCCTCCGGGAGGGGGAAATCGACGCCATCGTCACCGTCATCGAGCTGGACATCATCTCCATCACCATCATCATCATCTCCACCATCATCACCGCCGTCTCCTCCGCAGCACCTCGTCACCGCCGTAGCAATTTGGGTTTGATCTTGATTGTTTGATAGGGGAAACTCTCCCGGTATCTATTCATACTTGTTGTTGATGCTATTGAGTGAAACCATTGAACCAAGTTTATGTTCAGGTTGTTATTCATCATCATATCACCTCTGATCATGTTCCATATGATGTCTCGTGAGTAGTTCGTTTAGTTCTTGAGGACATGGGTGAAGTCTAAATGTTAGTAGTGAACTATGGTTGAGTAATATTCAATGGTGTGATATTTAAGTTGTGGTGTTATTCTTCTAGTGGTGTCATGTGAACGTCGACTACATGACACTTCACCATTTATGGGCCTAGGGGAATGCATCTTGTATTCGTTTGCCAATTGCGGGGTTGCCGGAGTGACAGAAACCTAAACCCCCGTTGGTATATCGATGCAGGAGGGATCGCAGGATCTCAGAGTTTAAGAAATTTGTGGTTAGATTTATTCTTAATTACTTTCTTGTAGTTGCGGATGCTTGCAAGGGGTATAATCACAAGTATGTATTAGTCCTAGGAAGGGCGGTACATTAGCATAGGTTCACCCACACAACACTTATCATAACAATGAAGATTATTTAGCCGTATGTAGCGAAAGCACTAGACTAAAATCCCGTGTGTCCTCGAGAACGTTTGGTCATTATAAGTAAACAAACCGGCTTGTCCTTTGTGCTAAAAAGGATTGGGCCACTCGCTGCAATTGTTACTCTCGCACTTTACTTACTCGTACTTTATTCAACTGTTACATCAAAACCCCCTGAATACTTGTATGTGAGCATTTACAGTGAATCCTTCATCGAAACTGCTTGTCAACACCTTCTGCTCCTCGTTGGGATCGACATTCTTACTTATCGAAGACACTACGATACACCCCCTATACTTGTGGGTCATCGGGATTTTGTTAGCAATAGCTACATTTTTTGATTATGAGATTTGGCAGATGGATGTCAAAATGGCGTTCCTCAATGGTGATATTGAGGAAGAGTTGTATATGGTACAACCCAAAGGTTTTGTCGATCCTGAAAATGCTGACATGGTATGCAAACTTCAGCGTTCCATTTATGGACTGAAGCAAGCATCCCGAAGTTGGAACCTACGCTTTGATAGAGTGATCAAAGACTTCGGTTTTATACAGACTCATGGTGAGGCCTGTATTTACAAGAAAGTGAGTGGGAGCTCTGTAGCGTTCCTGATATTATATGTGGATGACATATTATTGATTGGGAATGATATAGAACTATTAAGCAGCGTTAAAGGTTATTTGAATAAGTCCTTTTCAATCAAAGACCTTGGTGAAGCAGCGTACATTTTAGGCATCAAGATTTATAGAGATAGATCAAGATGCCTAATAGGCCTTTCACAGAGTACATACCTGGACAAGATTCTAAAGAAGTTTAGAATGGATGAAAGCAAGAAAGTGTTCTTGCCTATGTTGCCAGGTAAGGTCTTGAGTAAGACTCAAGGTCCGGCTACGGCAGATGAAAGAGAAAGGATGAGCAAGATCCCCTATGCTTCGGCAGTAGGCTCTCTCATGTATGCCATGCTGTGTACTAGACCGGATATCGCACATGCTGTTAGTTTGACCAGCAGATATCAAAGTGATCTAGGAATGGAACACTGGACAGCGGTTAATAATATCCTGAAGTACCTGAAAAGGACTAAGGATATGTTTCTTTGTTATGGCGGTGACCAAGAGCTCGTTGTAACCAGTTACACCGATGCAAGTTGGAACACTGATCCTGATGACTCTAAGTCTCAGTCTGGGTACGTGTTTATATTAAATGGTGCGGCAGTAAGCTGGAGCAGTTCCAAGAAGTGCATGGTGGCGAAATCTTCAACAGAATCTGAATATATAGCGGCTTCAGAGGCTTCATCGGAAGCGGTATGGATGAAGAGGTTCATTGTTGAGCTTGGTGTGGTTCCTAGTGCATTGGACCCGTTAGTCATTTATTGTGACAACACGGGTGCCATCGCTAATGCAAAGGAACCAAGGTCACACAAGAAGCTGAAGCATATCAAGTTGTGTTTTCATTCGATTCGCGAATACATCGAAGATGGTGAAGTAGAGATTTGCAAAGTACACACAGATCTGAATGTTGCAGATCCATTGACTAAAGCTCTCCCTAGGGCAAAGCATGAACAACACCAGAATGCCATGGGTGTTAGGTACCTTACAATGTAATCTAGATTATTGACTCTAGTGCAAGTGGGAGACTGTTGGAGATATGCCCAAGAGGCAATAATAAAGTGGTTATTATAATATCTTTGTGTTTATGATAAATGTTTGCATACCATGCTATAATTGTATTAACCGAAACATTGATACATGTGTGTTATGTAAACAACAAGGAGTCCCTAGTAAGCCTCTTGTATAACTAGCTTGTTGATTAATGGATGATCATGGTTTCGTGATCATGAACATTGGATGTTATTAATAACAAGGTTATGTCATTGGTTGAATGATATAATGGACACACACCCAAATGAGCGTAGCATAAGATCAAGTCATTAAGTTCAATTTGCTATAAGCTTTCGATACATAGTTGCCTTAGTCCTTCGACCATGAGATCATGTAAATCACTTACACCGGAAGGGTACTTTGATTACATCAAACGCCATTGCGTAAATGGGTGGTTATAAAGATGGGATTAAGTATTTGGAAAGTGTGAGTTGAGGCATATGGATCAATAGTGGGATTTGTCCATCCTGATGACGGATAGATATACTCTGGGCCCTCTCGGTGGATAAAGAGTACTTGTCGGTAACGAGGTTGAACAAGGTATGGAGATACCGATGATCAAACCTCGGACAAGTAAAATATCGTGTAAAAAAGGGAATTGGCATCGTATGTAAATGGTTCAATCGATCACTAAGTCATCGTTGAATATGTGGGAGCCATTATGGATCTCCATATCCCGCTATTGGTTATTGCTCGGAGAGGAGTCTCGACCATGTCTGCATAGTTCACGAACCGTAGGGTGACGCGCTTAAGGTTCGATGTCGCATAAGTAGATTTGAATATGGTATGGAGACGAAGTTTGTTCGGAGTCTCGGATGTGATCTAGGATGTCACGAGGAGGTCCGGAATAGTCCGGAGAATAAGATTCATATAAGGGAAGTTGATTTCTGGGTTTCGGAAAAGTTCGGGATTTTTCCGGTGGTTGACTGGAAGGTTCTAGAAGGTTCCGGAGGGGTCCACCATGGGGCCCACGACCTAGGAGGGCCAGCATGGGCCGAGGGGATGCTCCCTGGCCTAATGGGCCGGGGCACATGCCCCCCAAGGCCCAGGCCGGCCAACCCCTAGGGTTTCCCTAGGGGGGATCAACTTGGGGGAGGGGAAATCCCTCTCCCCCCTTTGGCCGCCGCCCCCCTAACCCTAGATGGGATGAGGGGCCACCCCACCGACCTTCCCCCCTATATAAAGAGGGGAGGGGGTGGCCGGCCACCCTACCCCATCATTAGCCCCTCCTCTGGCCGCCTCTCCCTCCACCATACGCTGCTCCGGCTTAGGCGAAGCCCTGCAGTTTTCTTCCTCCACCTCCACCACCACGCCGTCGTGCTGCTGGAATTTGGAGGAGATCTACCACACCTCCGTTGTCCGCTGGAACGGGGAGAGGAAGGAGCTTCATCGACACCGTACGCGCGACCGAGTACGGAAGTGCTGCCGGATTGCAGCACCGGAACGATCGTCTACACCAACAACGAGATTAATCTCGTAGGCTTTGGAATCTTCGAGGGTTAGTCTCATCTCCATCTCGTTGCTTCGATCTTGTAGATTAGATCTTGGGTGTTCCATAGATTAGATTTGTTGGTTTTATTCGCCTTGCGGTAGGAAATTTTTTGTTTTCTATGCAACGAACCCCATCAGTTTGAATATCAAATATGCTACCTGAAACAAACAACATTATTACTTTTGTTACAAAATGAACATAGCACATGCATTCACTTTATCCCCTAGTGAGATAGCAAAAGAAAAGACAAATCCATAATAGATCGGGAATTTGTTGTCACTATTCAATCAATAAAAACATGTTATTCAATCTAACACGCACATCACCCCACACACGTTCTTGCATACAAGTTGGATCAGAACCAATACTAAAGAATAGGGAACATAATATGCATCTATCAATAAATCTTACACAAAGTATAGCAAAATCTCATAGTATCATATCATAGAATAAAGATCCACCACATAGGTATTACAAATACGACCATAATCATGTTGTGCAGCTTATATGGCACTAAGAACAATGAATAACATGAGAGAAATAGATCAAACTGCTGCCACAAACCCGTAGTCCAGAAGTGGACTACTCCCCCTTGATCATGGTGATGATGAGGAAAACGTTTGAGAAGATGGAGATCCCTCCGGTAGTGATCCCGACGGAGTTTCCCCCTCCAATCTTCGATGCTACAGCCTCTGTTTTTGTGTTTCTGTTTTCCTGCGATGCTCTCCTCCCGAGAACTCTTCGGGGTCATATATGTTGTGGTTTTTATGTCAAAATACGTCGGTTGGCGAAAGAATCAAGCGATTTCGATGATCGACGGCCAAAAGAGAGGGGGTGATGCGCCCTACATGTTTGGGCGCGCCACCTGGGCTCTTTTGGGCCTTAGGCCTCTCGAGGTGGGCTTCCAGGGCCTAGGGTGCTTCTCCCAATGAAAAATTGACGCTCCAAAAATCCTAACTCAATTTGACCCCGTATCGGTCTCTGAAAGTGAAAAATACACAAAACAGGAAATTCCTGTTCTACAGAGTTATAAATCAAATAAATGAGATCATTGGTAAATCCACATAAATCAAAGTAAAACATGATATTATCATCATATATATTGTAAATGTATGAAAATTCATTCTAATAAAGGATAAAGTTTATTTATGCATTTTACATGCATCACCAGCTCTGTAAGGTTGGTCATAGCGTCCTAAGCTTTAGAAAACAAAGCCCTAGGAAGACTTGACTCCTATAGCTTTTCTTGTGACTGGTTTTGTATGTGCATCGTGAAACCATGTATTATATAGGTTTTGTGTAGTATTGAAAAAATGTGGGATACTCATGATTAGAATAAATATATTTGAAAAATAGCATCATAAAAAGATTTGTAGTTACAGATTTAATAACAATACTACATTTGTACGTTATAGGATCGAAACTAATACATTTCTAAATCTCATGTGCATATTCTAAGACCATACCTTTCACGATGACTTTCATTAACTTTAGAGTAATAAGGGACAAAAATTTACGAGTTCAGCCCAAGTTATGATATATTGTTCTCACCCGTTTATACTAGACATTTTTATTTCATAGCAACTCAATTTTTAGTTAAATATCCATATGTCTAGAAACACAAGGTGCACACACTTTTGGGATTTATAAATGACCAATAATTTATCATGAAGATGTGAGTTATCTTATATAACCTTAATATAATTGGATTCATATGGGTAAACATGTTTCAATGGTATATATTGTTTTACCAACTAAACTTTTTGTAGTTGCACTAATCGTTGGTTAAAGGGAAGTATTGAAAAACATGCTTAGCCCTACCTCCCATTTATGGATGAAGGGGCTAGTATTATCCAGGTATAATGGGCAAATATTATTATGATATATTTTTGTGTGCTAAACCAAAATTACAATTTCCCATGGTCTTCTCAGTTTAGTTTAGTTTGTGTTAATAAAATACTTTCTAGTGATTGTTTTCACACTAAATCAATTCAATTTGCATAAATTAATGTATGCCTCTTAATGTTTTATAATGTGTTTCTATGTGTCATTAGATATCTCTGGAACTAGGTGGAGTTGTTTAGAGCGTATGAATCTATTATAATTTGTCAGAGGCTTCTAGGCTATAAGGGCAAGTTCGTTTTATGGCCCCATTTTTTCAAAGGACAGTGCTAGGAATCCTCCGGAGGCTCACAACTTTCCAGCCTCCTGCTTGCATGTGTGACACGTGTCCATTTTCACCTTAAATCTAGTATTTTGCTTCGTCGCAGCAAAAAAATGCCCGCTTTTGCTTCATTGAAGCAAAAAACGATTCGTTTAGAAATAAAAAGAAAAGACTCAGCGGCACCATAAATCTAGTTTTTGCTTTGTTGCAGCAAAAAATGTCCCGCTTTTGCTTCATTGAAGCAAAAACGGTTCGTCTAGAAATAAAAAAGAAAAGACTCAGCGGAGATAGACCTCGCCGAAGACCTTGGTAGCAACAATTTGGTACTAAAATAGCAAAACAACAGAACATTTGCAGCAAAACAGTTTATACTATCGTAGAGTCGTCCACTACTCGTCGGAGACCTCACCAGAGACCTGCAGCAAATTTTTGTACTAAAGTAGCAACAACGCAGAATAATTGTAGCAATAAAAATATATTATTGTAGCATCACATAATTTTTTAGACATCTCCGATGAGGTCCTTGCAGCACCAGCGGCAGCACTAACCTATTCCTTGGTAGCAATCAGTGACATTTCTTTGCCGCACCGACAACACCCATTCGCAGCTCCGCTCACACTCTCTTATAGCATCGGGCATCTGACGGTTGGCTTTGC
Organism: Lolium perenne; assembly: GCF_019359855.2. NCBI lineage: Eukaryota > Viridiplantae > Streptophyta > Magnoliopsida > Poales > Poaceae > Lolium > Lolium perenne. Next base: position 288,328,228 of record NC_067250.2, on the reverse strand, counting down.
AGCTCCACCCGATGGCCTTTGTAGCAAAGCTATCAGCAGTTTGCGTCAGCGATTGCAACAACAATACTCAAGATTAATAGCACCGGTAGCATCGCCGCAGCTCCACTCAGAAGCATTTGCAGCTCCACACGATAGCCTATGTAGCAACGATGTCATCCATTTGCAGCAACACGACTTTAAAAATCGTAGAACTGGCAACTCCACCGGCATGGGTAGTAGCACCACCGGACATGGCCGGTGGCACCACCACATCCCGCAAAAAGCAGCAGGGTCGACTGCCCGTTACAGCAATGTCAGACACAGTATGAAGCTCTGCCACACACAGGTCAAGCCATCACCACCGAACCTCGCAGCATTGCCATGCGCCGATCCTCTTGCAGCAACACCACCGTGAGGAACGGCTAGTGGCGCTCCGTAGGGACGGCCGGCGACGAGGTCACGTCGGCTGCAGCAGCTGAGGAGGAGGCCGGGGGAGACGACGGTCTCCCTCAGGAGAGGTGGTGCTCGGCGAGGGGGGGGGGGGGGGGGGGGGCGAGGGAGGCGGCAGCCAACAGCGACTCCTCTCGGATCACAGGTCAGAGAGCTAGACATCGGCGCGGCGGCGCATTGGAGGTCGGCGGTGACGCCTCTGGGGCACAGGGCGGCGCGGTGGAGTACGGCGGCGGATCCCACCGGCGGCGCGTGGCTCCAAGTGGTGGTTGGCCGGAGGCCCATCCGCCCATGGCGACGACGGCGGCGCTGCAACGGAATGGAGGCGCACGATGGCTGTCGATTCCACGGAAGAGATTGGTTATTGTTGACTTTATTAATCCAACCAGAACATGAGCGGGCCCCACCATAAGACGTGTCGTGCGGAGGCCAGAGGATGGATTCCATCCAACGGCGCAGCGGCCGGAGGCAGCGATCGCGCGTGCCTCCGCCTGATATGCATCATTATCCTTTTTCAAATTTGCCACATGTCTCGCAAACGTAAGTGTCTAATGTTTCAATGCCAACAACTATGAGAGGTAAAACTTCCATAGATACTTGCCCGGCCCATTCTCGTAGACGGCATAATCTTGCAACTTTTGTGGCGACCATTTTCCTGGCCTCTCTTATATATTTCTAGAAAATGCAAGCTTTCATAACATTGCATCGTTGGAGAAGAGAGCAAGGGTGGCCAGCTGAAAACGGTCAACTCAACCGTTCTTCTAAGACATAGCCCATATATGTTTTAACAAACGTGCGGGCTATATAGCGAAGCTGCGACCGATTTCATCTCCCCAAAGTTAGGGCATCTCGAGCGGCGCGACGCATTTCGGACGTCCAAACGGACGCGTCGTGTCCGTTTGCGTCGGGCCAAATGGTCGAAAGTGTCCGGGTGTCCGTTTGCGTCGGGGGTGGCTCCAGCAGCACGACGCATAATTTTTTTTTTCATTCATACGCCATAATTTACATGATAATAAAAAGGACACAAAAAAGCCAGAAAGGGGTGCTAAAATAGGCGCTGTCTACTGGTCGTCGTCGCTGACGAGGTCAATCAGCTGCGGCGTCGGCCATGGAAGCTCGTACGCCGGCGGTGGAGGAGGTACCGCCGCACAGGCAGGAGGTTGTGGCCAGGGATCCCACGCTGGAGCAGCAGGCGGAGCGCGAACGTTGGAACGCGTCGGCGTGGCCGGAGGAGTCACCGGCCTCCCCTGCGCGAGCGCTGACTCGCGGAGCTGGATTGCGAGCCCGTCCCACAAAGCAAGCTCGTTGAGCTCGTCCTGCTAGCTGTTGGCCAGTGCCATGGCAATGGCCTCCTCCTCTGAAATGTCCGGCGGCTGGTTCTCCGGATCCCACGCCGGTCCGCCGTCGTCGTGGTCGTACTGCGGCATGGTCACGTCGCCGTCCTCGTCCGCGTCCTCGTGGTCGTTCTCTTCTTCTTCGGCGGCGATCTCGCGCTCGAAGTAGTCTACGTCGGCGAGGTAGGCAGCGCGGCGCCGCGCGTCGAACTCCCACGTCCCGAAGGAAATCCAGTTGTAGGAGTTTAGCGCGTACGCCGGATCCTCCCGCAGATCCGGCGGCAAGACCGCGCGGCGGAGCCGCACCTCGTCCCGCCGCTCTCGGCCCGAGCGCGGTACGGGGGGGGGGGGGGGGGGGCGGCACGCGCCGCGAGTTCAGGTACCAGCCCCCTCCCGGCAAGTTCGCGTCCGGCCATGGTACCGGCCGGTTTTCCTCCCATAGCTGCCGAGCGAGGTCAACGCGGACGTACCGGCCGACCCGTGCTTTCTTGCCGGAACGCGAGCCTCCTGGTCGTTCTTCGTCTTCCGGAACGGCCAGCATTTCTTCCCCATGGCGTCCGTGTGGTGGCTACTGTGGGATTTTGCCATTGGTTTTGGTCGGGGAAATGGGCGCCGGCAGCGTCCCTTTAAGGCTCCGACGCCATCTCGCCTTCAATGGCCTGCCAGTGCAACGCCTACTAGCTGCGCACGCTTGCGGAAGCCGAGGCACGCCATTAACGCGGCCCCTGCAAAGGCTGCAGCGCGCCGCCCAGAAGTAATACCGCGAAAGACGAAGCAGTTGTGCCGCTGCCAGGCGGGCCCACGCGAGGACCGAGCGGACACTTTGCGCGTCCGCCGAGCATCCGCCGAGACGCAAACCTGGCGCATATTTGGGCCAGGTTTGCGCCTCCGCGGACGGCCCGGTCACTTTGCGTCGCCCCGCTGGAACAGACCCCAGACGCATTTCCGGTCACGGCGGACACAAACGGTCGCTCAGCGTCAGCGTCGCGCCGCTGGAGATGCCCTTAGGCTTGAGGATTGCGACCTACCAAATGTGGAGGGTCGACCTCTCCAGGTTTCCCCAGATGATGCCATGCGTAGCGTAGGGTTGCCGGCTAGTCTTTTTTTTCAACAAGTCCGTCGGGTGGAAACCCAACAAAGATGCATTAATAATCTGGAGTACAAGATAACCCTAGAAGATACCAGAATTACACAGGGGTCATGGAAATAAGCAAAGAGGACCCTAAGGGAAAAACTAAAACGCGATCCAGTCCTCCATCTTCCTCCTCCAGATCGAGCTGGGGCGGCGGACTGCGGCAACCTCTCCGGGGACAAACCACTTGGAGACGAAGCACAGGAACTCCGCCGGCCGGAGCGGAGCAGCAACGGAGCGACAGCCCTATTGTCATACAGTCCGACGCCAAGAAGCATCGGAGAAGAGCTCCAAAAACCGCCGCTCCGTCAGTCAAACCTCACCACCAAGCCACCACCATGGGACTTGAGCTAGTGAGAGAGAGAGAGAGACGGCCGCAACGAGAACTGCATCATCAGCTAGGAAGAGAAGTATGGCTGCTCCTGCTTGGCACCTCCCGTCCCCTCGCCTCCACGGCCGGTCAGACCGAAAGAGACCAAGCAGTCTGCCTCTACGCCCACCTCCCCCACCACCATGGCCGACCAAGGAGGCAAGAAGAACACCTTCTCAACAGCTGAAGACTCCTAGGCACCTTATCGAAAGGCGAAGCCGTCGACGATGTCCAGACCAAAATCCCCCATGGATTTGGAGGGAGGCCGCCAACGACGGGCCGCCTGGTGCTGCGCCAGGGCACCAGAGAGGCACACCGCCTCTGCCATCTCCAGATCAAGCCAAAGACTGCGTCTCCAACCCGTCCCCCTCGCCACCAAAGCCGGCCGGGAGCGGAAGAAGAGACGCCGTGAGAAGCTGAAGGGAGGTGGCGATGGCCTTATTGAAGAGAACGGCCGAGAAGGAGGCTCCCTGGGCTCCGACCACTGGAGCAGAGGACGCCACGCATCGCCGGCCCGCTCTGGATCTGGCTCCAAAACCAGAGCTTCTACTCTAAAACTAGCCGGCAAGCCGCCGGGGAACTACTCCTAAACTAGGAACCTACTCCGGCGCCTCACCTCCGCCACCTCCGGCCGGCATCGCCGCCGGAGTGGCTCGGGATCGGACCAGTTTCTACGGGAGCGGCTCTGGGTACTGTAGCCTGTTGGGAGAGATGCTTGCGTCGTGGTGTCCCAGCTAGGTGATTGACTGAATGGGATTTCGCCTTTTGCCTCGGTTGCCGGCTAGTCGGGGTAAATCGTGGGTGCGGCTTGGATGGTCGCGGCATGGCACGTCTGGCAGCGGTGGAGAAATCGGCACTGCCGCGTCATGGTCGAAGCGCCGAGGCTGGGAAGTCGGAATGGGCAGGACCGGCGGTGAGTGGTGACACACTTAGCATAATTTTAGGAGAGCTTACGCACGTGGCGGATCGTGAGCTCGATCATGGTACAGGTTCTTGTTACAGTCAGCCGTGGTGACATGCGCGATAAGGATGTGCGCTGCTCACAGTTAGCTGCATACCTCTCCGGTGATCCGGTTCTTCCTCTCGGGGCGCTTTCTTCTCGTGGTCTGGACTCTGGAACAGGACGTCAGCTTTTGATTCCTCTCCTCCCATGCACCTCTTTTTTCTTTTCTTTTTTGTAAAGACTCCCCTTGCACCTCTTGATTTCATCCATTGTTGCCGTTCGGGAAACCTCAACTTACTACTACCTCCGTCTCATATTATAAGCCATTGTGTAATTTAATTGAAACAAAGTGATGATGTTCATTAGCCGATGCCTTGATGAGAGATGACAAAGCTACAAGGATTTATTATGATGTGTGCTGAGTACGCATTGGATGCTACTGGTCTGTTCTGCTGGTCTAAGTTGTTCAAAGGTTGGTCGGATCGGATGGTCGTATATATACTCATATCCAAGCAGGTACGTATTTTTTCGATAATGGGTGCTTTATTACTTTGAAAAGCGATTACACCCATCATCTGCATAATCAGGATGCACACAGCCGTTTATAAGTCTCGAGTTGAAAGTCGGAAAAACGATAACAAGGCAATACATATCGAGGCGATGAAACATAAATCGCCTAAGAGCATCTCCAGCCGTTGGGGCTCCCTGGACCGAAATTCGGCGCTATTTAGCGCCGGATTGGACGAAAGTTTGGTCCGAGGAGCGCCGAAGTTCCAGCCATCTCCCCGGTAGACACCCAGGGTTCGGCGTTTTTCATAGGCAACCGTCCCTGGATGCCAAATTTCCTGCATAACTCGGCAAATTTGACCAGTTTTGCCAACATTTGGCTTATTTTTACAAATAAACGTTACAGTTCAACAAAACAAGACAAATTTTCACTTCCGACGACCAATGACCGACTCGGCGTACAAGCCGGACAGGCAAGCTAGGATCAGCAGGTGCTCCTCGTCTTGGGCGGCGGCTGCCGTTTCTTTTTCAAGAAGCTCGGCGAACATCTGCTCCTCCTTCTCGTCGGAGTCCATGTCCGGCCAGGCAATTGGACGAACACCTGCCGGGTGTGTCGACGAGGAGCGACGCGAGGGAGCTGCCCGGCGGCGGAAAATAGGCAGAGGGCACGACGGGCGGCGGAATATAGGCTGCTGGGTGGAGGAACGGCGGAGTTGAGGCAACCGGCCGGCGGATTGGCGAGGGGTGGTGCCGGCGGCGACAGAGCAATGGGAGGGGAGGAGGGATTTGCGTCGACAAAATGGTGGGGTTCGTCTGTTCTCTCGCCGACAGAGCGGGCCTGTCCCCGCTTTTCTCTCGTCCGGAGTCCCCGATCGTACCCCGGGGGGCCGGGGATGGCCTGGGCTCTCCGGACGTATGAAAGGCCTAATCCGGACGAAAACGAGGAACCGGGGCGCGACTAGGCCGTTTTCGTCCGTCCGGATGAAAAAAAGGCGTCCTGGGGGCCTCGTCGGGGAGACGGCTGGGGATTCAATAAGATGTGGGTGTGGCTTTGATACGTCTCCGACGTATCGATAATTTCTTATGTTCCATGCCACATTATTGATGTTATCTACATGTTTTATGCATACTTTATGTCATATTCGTGCATTTTCTGGAACTAACCTATTAACAAGATACCGAAGTGCCAGTTCCTGTTTTCTGCTGTTTTTGGTTTCAGAAATCCTAGTAACGAAATATTCTCGGAATTGGACGAAATCAACGCCCAGGTTCCTATTTTCACCGGAAGCATCCAGAACACACGAGAAGGACCAGAGGGGGGGCACAGGCCCACCAAACCCTAGGCCGGCGCGGCCAGGGGGGCCGCGCCGCCCTATGGTGTGGGCCCCCCAGAAGCCCTCCTGCGCCGCCTCTTCGCCTATATAAAGCCTCCGTCGCGAAAACCCTGAGGCGTTCGACGAAACCCACAGAAACTTTCCAGAGCCGCCGCCATCGCGAAGCCAAGATCTGGGGGACAGGAGTCTCTGTTCCGGCACGCTGCCGGAACGGGGAAGTGCCCCCGGAAGGCTTCTCCATCGACACCGCTGCCATCTCCACCGCCATCTTCATCACCACTGCTGCTCTCATGAGGAGGGAGTAGTTCTCCATCGAGGCTCGGGGCTGTACCGGTAGCTATGTGGTTCATCTCTCTCCTATGTACATCAATACAATAATCTCATGAGCTGCCTTACATGATTGAGATTCATATGATGATGTTTGTAATCTAGATATCATTATGCTAGTCAAGTGAGTTTTACTTATGTGATCTCCGGAGACTCCTTGTCCCACGTGTGTAAAGGTGACAGTGTGTGCACCGTGTGGGTCTCTTAGGCTATATTTCACAGAATACTTATTCACTGTTGAATGGCATAGTGAGGTGCTTATTTATATCTCTTTATGATTGCAATGTGTTTGTATCACAATTTATCTATGTGCTACTCTAGCAATGTTATTAAAGTAGTTTTATTCCTCCTGCACGATGTAATGGTGACAGTGTATGCATCCGTGTTAGTACTTGGTTTATGCTATGATCATGATCTCTTGTAGATTGCGAAGTTAGCTATTGCTATGATAGTATTGATGTGATCTATTCCTCCTACATATGCATGAAGGTGACAGTGTGCATGCTATGTTAGTACTTGGTTTAGTCTTTTGATCTATCTTACACTATAAGGTTACTAAAATATGAACATTAATTGTGGAGCTTGTTAACTCCGGCATTGAGGGTTCGTGTAATCCTACGCAATGTGTTCATCATCCAACAAAAGTGTAGAGTATGCATTTATCTATTCTGTTATGTGATCAATGTTGAGAGTGTCCACTAGTGAAAGTGTAATCCCTAGGCCTTGTTCCTAAATACTGCTATCGCTGCTTGTTTACTGTTTTACTGCGTTACTACTGCTGCAATACTACCACCATCAACTATACGCCCGCAAGCTATTTTCTGGCACCGTTGCTACTGCTCATACTTATTCATACCACCTGTATTTCATTATCTCTTCGCCGAACTAGTGCACCTATTAGGTGTGTTGGGGACACAAGAGACTTCTTGCTTTGTGGTTGCAGGGTTGCATGAGAGGGATATCTTTGACCTCTTCCTCCCTGAGTTCGATAAACCTTGGGTGATCCACTTAAGGGAAAACTTGCTGCTGTTCTACAAACCTCTGCTCTTGGAGGCCCAACACTGTCTACAGGAAAGGAGGGGGAACGTAGACATCAAGCTATTTTCTGGCGCCGTTGCCGGGGAGGAAAGGTAAAAGGTACTCACACTCCGGATCTCGGCTACTAAGCTATTTTCGCCGTTGTAAGTACTCGAAGCTATTTCCTTTAGATCCTGCAATTGCAACTTTTTGTTTCTTGTTTACACTAGTTTGGCATAATGGACAAGAATGATCTTCTTATTCTATTTCCTGATTTAAAACATGGATTGTTTGATGCGAAAATTAAAAAATCTATGGAATCTTATTTGCATGCTGGTAGTAATATTAGTATGAACGCTTTGAACACCATTGTTGATAATAATATAGAAAGTTCTAAGCTTGGGGAAGCTGGTTTTGATGAGCATGATCTTTTTAGTCCCGCAAGCATTGAGGAGAAAATTTTCTTTGATGATACTTTGCCTCCCATATATGATGATTATAATGATAGTGGTCTTTTGTTGCCACCTACTATGGAGAGTAAATTTTGTTGTGATTATACTATGCCTCCAACACTTGATGAGAATAATAATGATAGCTACTTTGTTGAATTTGCTCCCACTACATCTAATAAAATTGATTATGCTTATGTGGAGAGTAATAATTTTATGCATGAGACTCATGATAAGAATATTTTATGTGATAGTTATATTGTTGAGTTTGCTCATGATGCTACTGAAAGTTATTATGAGAGAGGAAAATACGATTGTAGAGATTTTCATGTTACTAAAACACCTCTCTATGTGCTGAAATTTTTCAAGCTACACTTGTTTTATCTTCCTATGCTTGTTACTTTGCTCTTCATGAACTTGTTTATTTACAAGATTCCTATGCATAGGAAGCATGTTAGACTTAAATATGTTTTGGATTTGCTTCTTGATGCTCTCTTTTGCTTCAAATACTATTTCTTGCAAGTGCATCATTAAAACTGCTGAGCCCATCTTAATGGCTATAAAGAAAGAACTTCTTGGGAGATAACCCATGTGTTATTTTGCTACAGTACTTTATTTTATATTTGTGTCTTGGAAGTTGTTTACTACTGTAGCAACCTCTCCTTATCTTAGTTTTGTGTTTTGTTGTGCCAAGTAAAGTCTTTGATAGTAAAGTCAATACTAGATTTGGATTACTGCGCAGAAACTGTTTTCTTGCTGTCACGAATCTGGGCCTAATTCTCTGTAGGTAACTCAGAAAATTATGCCAATTTACGTGAGTGATCCTCAGATATGTACGCAACTTTCATTCAATTTGGGCATTTTCATTTGAGCAAGTCTGGTGCCCTTTTAAAATTCGTATTTACGGACTGTTCTGTTTTGACAGATTCTGCCTTTTATTTCGCATTGCTTCTTTCGCTGTGTTGGGTGGATTTCTTTGTTCCATTACCTTCCAGTAGCTTTGGGCAATGTCCAGAAGTGTTAAGAATGATTGTGTCACCTCTGAACATGTGAATTTTTATTATGCACTAACCCTCTAATGAGTTTGTTTCGAGTTTGGTGTGGAGGAAGTTTTCAAGGGTCAAGAGAGGAGGATGATATACTATGATCAAGAAGAGTGAAAAGTCTAAGTTTGGGGATGCCCCGCTGGTTCACCCCTGCATATATTAGACTCAAGCGTCTAAGCTTGGGGATGCCCAAGGCATCCTCTTCTTCATCGACAAATTATCAGGTTCCTTCTCTTGAAACTATATTTTTATTCGGTCACATCTTATGTACTTTACTTGGAGCGTCTGTTTGTTTTTGTTTTTGTTTGTGTTTGAATAAATTGGATTACATCATGCTTGTGTGGGAGAGAGACACGCTCCGCTGGTTCGTATGAACACATGTGTTCTTAGCTCATAATATTCATGGCGAAGTTTTCTCTTCGTTAAATTGTTATATGGTTGGAATTGGAAAATGATACATGTAGTAATTGCTATAAATGTCTTGGGTAATGTGATACTTGGCAATTGTTGTGCTCATGTTTAAGCTCTTGCATCATATACTTTGCACCTATTAATGAAGAAATACATAGAGCATGCTAAAATTTGGTTTGCATAATTGGTTTCTCTAAGGTCTAGATAATTCCTAGTATTGAGTTTGAACAACAAGGAAGACGGTGTAGAGTCTTATAATGTTTTCAATATGTCTTTTATGTGAGTTTTGCTGCACCGGTTCATCCTTGTGTTTGTTTCAAATAACCTTGCTAGCCTAAACCTTGTATCGAGAGGGAATACTTCTCATGCATCCAAAATACTTGAGCCAACCACTATGCCATTTGTGTCCACCATACCTACCTACTACATGGTATTTCTCCGCCATTCCAAAGTAAATTGCTTGAGTGCTACCTTTAAAATTCCATTCTTCACCTTTGCAATATATAGCTCATGGGACAAATAGCTTAAAAACTATTGTGGTATTGAATATGTACTTATGCACTTTATCTCTTATTAAGTTGCTTGTTGTGCGATAACCATGTTTACTGGGGACGCCATCAACTATTCTTTGTTGAATTTCATGTGAGTTGCTATGCATGTTCGTCTTGTCTGAAGTAAGAGCGATCTACTACCTTATGGTTAAGCATGCATATTGTTAGAGAAGAACATTGGGCCGCTAACTAAAGCCATGATCCATGGTGGAAGTTTCAGTTTTGGACATATATCCTCAATCTCAAATGAGAAAATTATTAATTGTTGTTACATGCTTATGCATAAAAGAGGAGTCCATTATCTGTTGTCTATGTTGTCCCGGTATGGATGTCTAAGTTGAAGAATAATCAATAGCGAGAAATCCAATGCGAGCTTTTCTGCTTAGACCTTTGTACAGGCGGCATAGAGGTACCCCTTTGTGACACTTGGTTAAAACATGTGCATTGTGATGATCCGGTAGTACAAGCTAATTAGGACAAGGTGCGGGCACTATTAGTATACTATGCATGAGGCTTGCAACTTGTAAGATATAATTTACATGATATATATGCTTTATTACTACCGTTGACAAAATTGTTTCATGTTTTCAAAATCAAAGCTCTAGCACAAATATAGCAATCGATGCTTTTCCTCTATGAGGACCATTCTTTTACTTTCAATGTTGAGTCAGTTCACCTATTTCTCTCCACCTCAAGAAGCAAACACTTGTGTGAACTGTGCATTGATTCCTACATATTTGCTTATTGCACTTATTATATTACTCTATGTTGACAATATCCATGAGATATACATGTTACAAGTTGAAAGCAACCGCTGAAACTTAATCTTCCTTTGTGTTGCTTCAATGCTTTTACTATAAATTATTGCTTTATGAGTTAACTCTTATGCAAGACTTATTGATGCTTGTCTTGAAAGTACTATTCATGAAAAGTCTTTGCTTTATGATTCAGTTGTTTACTCATGTCATTACCATTGTTTTGATCGCTGCATTCATTACATATGTTTATAGTATGATCAAGTTTATGATGGCATGTCACTCCAGAAATTATCTTTGTTATCGTTTTACCTGCTCGGGACGAGCAGAACTAAGCTTGGGGATACTGATACGTCTCCGACGTATCGATAATTTCTTATGTTCCATGCCACATTATTGATGTTATCTACATGTTTTATGCACACTTTATGTCATATTCGTGCATTTTCTGGAACTAACCTATTAACAAGATGCCGAAGTGCCGGTTCTGTTTTTCTGTTTTTGGTTTCAGAAATCCTAGTAACGAAATATTCTCGGAATTGGACGAAATCAACGCCCAGGTTCCTATTTTCACCGGAAGCATCCAGAACACACGAGAAGGACCAGAGGGGGGCACAGGCCCACCAAACCCTAGGCCGGCGCGGCCAGGGGGGGCCGCGCCGCCCTATGGTGTGGGCCCCCCAGAAGCCCTCCTGCGCCGCCTCTTCGCCTATATAAAGCCTCCGTCGCGAAAACCCTGAGGCGTTCGACGAAACCCACAGAAACCTTCCAGAGCCGCCGCCATCGTGAAGCCAAGATGCGGGGACGGGAGTCTCTCCGGCACGCCTGCCGGGCAGGGGAAGTGCCCCCGGAAGGCTTCTCCATCGACATCGCTGCCATCTCCACCGCCATCTTCATCACCACTGCTGCTCCCATGAGGAGGGAGTAGTTCTCCATCGAGGCTCGGGGCTGTACCGGTAGCTATGTGGTTCATCTCTCTCCTATGTACTTCAATACAATAATCTCATGAGCTGCCTTACATGATTGAGATTCATATGATGATGATTGTAATCTAGATGTCATTATGCTAGTCAAGTGAGTTTTACTTATGTGATCTCCGGAGACTCCTTGTCCCACGTGTGTAAAGGTGACAGTGTGTGCACCGTGTGGGTCTCTTAGGCTATATTTCACAGAATACTTATTCACTGTTGAATGGCATAGTGAGGTGCTTATTTATATCTCTTTATGATTGCAATGTGTTTGTATCACAATTTATCTATGTGCTACTCTAGCAATGTTATTAAAGTAGTTTTATTCCTCCTGCACGATGTAATGGTGACAGTGTGTGCATCCGTGTTAGTACTTGGTTTATGCTATGATCATGATCTCTTGTAGATTGCGAAGTTAGCTATTGCTATGATAGTATTGATGTGATATATTCCTCCTACATATGCATGAAGGTGACAGTGTGCATGCTATGTTAGTACTTGGTTTAGTCTTTTGATCTATCTTACACTATAAGGTTACTAAAATATGAATATTAATTGTGGAGCTTGTTAACTCCGGCATTGAGGGTTCGTGTAATCCTACGCAATGTGTTCATCATCCAACAAAAGTGTAGAGTATGCATTTATCTATTCTGTTATGTGATCAATGTTGAGAGTGTCCACTAGTGAAAGTGTAATCCCTAGGCCTTGTTCGTAAATACTGCTATCGCTGCTTGTTTACTGTTTTACTGCGTTACTACTGCTGCAATACTACCACCAGCAACTATACGCCCGCAAGCTATTTTCTGGCACCGTTGCTACTGCTCATACTTATTCATACCACCTGTATTTCATTATCTCTTCGCCGAACTAGTGCACCTATTAGGTGTGTTGGGGACACAAGAGACTTCTTGCTTTGTGGTTGCAGGGTTGCATGAGAGGGATATCTTTGACCTCTTCCTCCCTGAGTTCGATAAACCTTGGGTGATCCACTTAAGGGAAAACTTGCTGCTGTTCTACAAACCTCTGCTCTTGGAGGCCCAACACTGTCTACAGGAAAGGAGGGGGAACGTAGACATCAGGCTTCAATCCGTAGACTATGTTGCCACCAATGTAGGGAAAAAAGTATCCATCGCCGCGGCCTCCAACCGTGTACAGACCTTCGTAAATAGGTCGCGATTCTCCACTCGCTGAAGAGGTAACCACAAACGGAGAATACCTGTACATCTGTAGATAACCTGCAAGATAGAGCAATTTTTATCGTTAAAAATTTTGTCATTTCTACATAGCCAAAGCGTCCAGATAGCTGCGAGGGTCTCCACCCTAAAAAGCAATTTGAACCTTGAATCGATACCATGAAGCCAACTGCCAAATACATTGGCCACACTAGTTGGAGGATACATGCTAGACGCTACTTGGATGATTGATCATATAGATCTCGCAAACCAGCACTGGAAGAAAAGGTGTTTAATAGTTTCGTCATGTTGACAGAAAACACATCGAATACTTCCATGTCCGTTTCGCTTAACAAGATTGTCTTTGGTGAGTATAACCCCCGACGAAGATACCATCCAAATATTTTGATTTTTTGTGGTATTTTCATCTTCCAAATTTTCTTATTATTATTAACTGGTATGATAGAATGAAGGATCGCATTGTATAGAGATTTTACCGAAAAGGTGCCATCTACATGAAGATGCCAGTAGCCTTTGCCCAAGCAAGACCCGTCTAAACGTCATATTCGGAGGTGAGGTATCCATTACCGTAGCAACGATATCACTTTTGCGACGAACAATACTATATAAAGCAGGATACTGTTCACATAAGGGTGCATTGCCTAACCAAATGTCTTCCCAGAACCGTATCTGTGCTCCATTCTTGATTGAAAAAGTACCATGGTGGAAAAAGAATTTCTTTGCCGCCATGAGACCTACCCAGAAGTGTGAATCCCCTGGTTTCCAAACCACTTGGGATAACGCCCTCGAGCCGATATACTTTCTCCCAAGAATAGTTTGCCAAATTCCGTCCTCTGTAAGAAGCTTGAACAGCCATTTATCTAGCAGGGCTGAATTCTTGACCTCCAGGTCATGAACTCCAAACCCTTCTTGATCTTTGGGACTACAAACTATGCTCCATTTAACCAGTTGATACGGAGGTACGTATGCGACGATCTTTTGAGCAGATGCCTCAGCTAACTCACTGTCCGGGACGCCCAAATCACCAGCAAGTCAAACGCCCTCACTTCACTGTATCTGAAGTGCAAGTCTGCAAATACGAACAACGATTGGCCTGGCATTTCTAGTTGTATTCATGGCGCCAATTGTGACATGCAACCAACTCCAAACTTCTTTTTGATTTGACTAAGCGAACTAGATAGAGTTTGGTTCAATTGGGCAATTAGTTTCAAATATTTCTTCTCAATTGGCAAGTTCAATCCTCCAGATATCGAATCAAGTCTTGGAAACATTAGTTGGGGGAGAAGAAATAATCCAAAATTCAACCAAGTCAAGAAATCCAAATGTGGGCATTCTTCGCTACATAGCTCTCAAACACAAAAATATTTTTTACCCTCATTTTTTGGTTTACAAATACGTGATTTTTAAAAGGTTGAATTTTGAGATGTGGCATAAACCCATACCGGAAATGGACATTGGTTGTGTCGCTACAATCTTGTCACTAATGTGGGAGGCGCATATACGATAGAGGGGGGCGTTTATGATGAGCTGCCTCAAAGCAGACAGATCACCCAAAACACCCACTTTTGAGGATAACCCACATCTGACATGGCCCTCTTTGAAAGATTTCTAAAATTGTAATTCATGAAATGTTTGCGGCCGATGTGGCAGGCCCATGCATTGGAAACTATTACGGACCGTTTGTGATGGGGAGTGGCTTGTGGTTGCCCCTATGTGGCATGCCTCAAGGCACACGCACCCGTTTTCACCATATATGATGTGCGACATGTGTCTGATGTTGGTGTCCTTAGGGTCACTATGTACTAGTGTCACGTCGCCCGGAGGCATGGCATCGCCTACTTGTCTCCCAATGTGCCATCTCTGGAAGGTTGCAGGGAGGCTGCATCCATGCATGATGTTGTTAGGGAAGAAGGATAGGCAGCGTATATAGCGCCATAGATGAAGGAATATATAAGCAATTTGCACATAGTCACTAGAGTCTAGGGAGGAGAAGAAGCGATGCTAACTCCCCAGAGCCAGGGGAGAGGGGACAACCTTGCAAGAGAGATTTGAAATTGATGAGAAGGAAGGTACTTATGTCGTGTCAATTATCTTTTGCTGATGGGCCTAAATGTACGACCATCTGAGATGAAATACACACATGTCTTTCTCTTCCTACAGATCAAAATAGTAGTGATTCCGAGGCAAGCATCTGCGCCTTGAGATTTTCAAAAAGAATCCCAAGGACAATATAACTTTTATGTAGCGGTGAGAAAGTGTAGGATACTCATGATTAAAGTTCATGTAGTTTTATATAGCATCATACAAAGATTCATAATTACACTTACATAATCATACAGATTCATGACAGCGACTAGGTACCTTCTCGGTCGTTTATACTAAACACTTTTACCCCATAGCAACTCTACTTGCCACTAGATATGCAGGTTTTTGGAGTTGTGGTTCCTAATAATTTCAACATCTAGAAATAGAAGGTCACATGATTTTTGAAATTTATATGTAATCAATAATTTTTCAATAATTTCCAAATTATGTTATATACCATTTCTGCAATTGGGTTATATGGATAAAACGTTTCAATGGTTTATTGTTTTATTAAATTTTATATAGGGGAAGAATTATTTTAGTCAAAGCGAAGTATTGAAAAACATGCATATCACTATGTCCTATTTCGGGTTGGGTGGACTATTATTTTTCAGGTATGACTGGCATATATGTATAAATAGACATTTTTGTTTGCTAAACTAGAACTATATTTTTTCATGGTATTTTAAATTTAGTTCAGTTTGGTATGTTAAGAAGATACTTTGTAATCATGGTTCTAACATGAAATCTAATCAAACAAAAATGGCACATTTTCCACAAAACAATGTATGCCTCCTAATGTGGTATAGTGTATTTCTATGTGGCATTAGATATCTGAGTTCCTCGTGGACTATTTTAGAGATTATGAATATATCATAATTTGGCAGAGGATTCTAGAGTATACTGGCGCATATGGTTCATAGCGTCTTTTTTTTTCAACTTTTCCACAAGTGTGGAAAAAATATGTGTCTAATGTTTCACCACCAACTGTTAACATCCATGGATACTTACCCCATCAGTCATAGACTTATTGTTGTGCATAATCTTGCAACCATTGTCGCTATCGATTTCCCCTCCACGCTTATGTATATTTAAAAATGCTAACTTTCACTATCCTTGGACTTTGCATGGAGTAGATTCCCCAATTTCCTATCGTGCTTATGTATATTTAAACTTGCATTATCCTTTGAGACTTTACATTGAGTAGATTCATATAGCCAAATTTTGTTACTCCCTCCCTGCCATGAAAAATATCTCAGATTGTATATTCACCGAAAGTCACGAAAATCAAGTTAGCTGCTCTACCTTAACCTTACCCTACCGGGAGCTTCGCCGTCGAGTATTGTAGAACTACTCACGAAATGACATGGGCAAACCTGAGAAGATCGAAATACGATACGAGACGTTCCTGTAGATCTACGAGAGTTTGCTTAGTGTGACACTGAGAGTTAATAAAGCAGCTCTTCGATGTTGCACAGCTCGTATTTCACGGCGAAATAATTCGTTAGCCTGACGTCGATGTCGAGCTCGTCGTAGATGTCGTCCACACCCAGCTGCCCTGCCGGACCACGCCGCGATGCCCGCTTCCCAGTCTCCACTGCCGAATTGCCGCCGCATTCTGGACGAAAGAGATCGGCAAGGGTTTAAACATGCGCCCATGCATGCAGCAGCGTCGACGGATGGTTATTTAGATACATACCGTCACAGGCGGCGCAGCCGCGGTGGTGAGGGACGGTGGCGCTCGAAGTGCATGCCGGCGCCTCCGGCAGCCACTCGAGGAGCGAGACGTCTCGGCGCAGCGCCGGGCATTTCAAGCGCGAGGCAGTGCCCGCGGTACCGATCTTCTCCTCCGGCCGATCGAGGAGCCAGCTGTCGAGGCCGGGGGAAGGAGGGGGCGGCGACGTGCCGCTGCGCCGCCCGCTCATCGTCTCCTTGCAGTACGCGATGGCGCTCGCGACGGCATCCTCCCTCTCGCGGGCGGTGCCGTCGATGACGCCGGCGACCCTCCCATCCGCTTGCTTCCTCGACTGGCTCTTCCTCCTCCGCTCCCGTCGCCCGTCCGGCCGCTCGTCGACGACCCTGGCGCGCTGCAGCTTCTTGGCGAGCCTGCGAAGACAACGCCTCACTGCGTCGCCCTTCGGAGTTGCCGCCGCGCCTCCCTGTTTCTCGGGCGAGCGCGCGCTGTTTGGCATGCCGAGCAATGAGGAGGTTGATGACGACGTGGTACTGGTAGAGAAAGCAGAGGGCGAGGAGCCTGGGTCGGCGCCTGCATTGACGTCGCCCGCGTTGAACGCCGGCGACGACGAGCTGTTTCTCTCGACGGTAGATGCACTGTACGCGGCCGTCGCCGTCGCCAACGTCGCGCACACGGCGCACGGGAACAGCCACGCCGATGCGAGCTGAAAGAAATGCATGGTACGATTTGGGTATTGCGCCTGGATCAGATCCGCTAGCCAGAGCTGGGGTTTTAGTTCAACGCCGGTCAGCTTCTGTACGGGGTGAAGGCGTCTCTTATACATATACACATCGTGATCCCGATCGCCTCCGGCTCCGGTGGTGATTCATTGCCGGGGGACACGGCGGCGTCTCCGGCCGCGTGATCCCGACCTGCCAGCCGTGTTTCCTAAAAACCTGTGGCATATCTAGCTATGGAAGACTTCGGCAATCCTTTCCAATTGCACGGTCAATTACGGATTTACTTCTCTCTGCACACTAATTGATTGCTGGCTGATAGATTGGGTGAGTAGGGAGAAAATTCAGGGTTTGAGCGGGCAAGAGATTCGTAGGCACCACCGCGAGCCTGGAATTTTACGTGCGCCCTATCCGTCACCGGCCCCATTCATAGTACAAACCTCATGAGACAGCGCTAGATTTCAGGAGCTCTTGGTTTGAGGAATAGAATTCCCAAATTTCGGCCTCGTTACAAAGTTACCATCCATGCAATAGATGTCTCACACATCACACTTGTCGTTCTCAAAAAAGAAAAAAAAAAACTCACTTGACGTTTCAGCAGCCATGGATTTACATCCCAAAATATATAACCCAAATATGATTGGCATTCGTGACTAAAACCGGGCTCGGCACATGACAAATTTTGTAAGCCATAGCTTGGTGCAGCTTGCACATTTGCACATGGGTGTTCTTAGCATCGGATTACCAAATGCACTCTTTATCCTCTTTATGCAACTTCAACATCCTTAATTTATGTTGTTACTCGGAAAATGTCCGTGTATTGCAGCGGAACCTTCCGTCCATCTCCAACATCTCTCGTGATTTGATCGATTTCTAAGTAAACATGCTTGTGCCCTACAATAGAGGATAAAAACTGCGCTATAGTGACATATACAAAAAGTAAGCTCTCGTTGCTACAGTTGAGTTGTGTTGCAAAACTATCTCAACCATTTCCATCATCCCTCTAACACCTGCAACACCGAGTTGAATTCCCAACTATATACACATGCGTAAACATTGACATTCCGCCTCTTATTAATGAATACACTAAATACATAAGCATGCATCTTATAACTACTCTCATGTATTCATGTCCCAAATTAGTAGCCATAATTTTGTCTAGCTTGCATTTATATAAACACATATCTAGGCACTCAAGCCCATATCTAACCGCTAGCAACCGACCCGCTTATCAGTGCCGGCGGCCATAGGCACCCGGGGCACCACCGTCACGTCAGTCGCCAGCATTGGTCCACCGCACCACACATAGCCACTGCCCTGCGGACCGGGGAAGAACCGTGCAAGCAACCGGTAACCAGGTTTGGGCACTTCTTGCATGTTGCAAATTTTTTGTTTGACATCGTCTACTTCTAGTGGCCATCCGTGAAAACAATCACGGACAGACGGATTTCGGAAAACTCCGAATTTTACCGCAACTAGGGGTTTCTTTAATATCCATGTAATCGCTACAAACCAAAGTGTAAACAAGATTTTGTGCACTTTTAAAACTATTAATAGGTTAGCCATAATAAACATAATAAAAGTTGCTAAATATTAATGATTTTAATGTAAAAAAGCTTTAAAATACATAGATATTTTTCTTACGTATCAACCATCTGCAAGAAACAAAGGAACATGATTTGACAAGTTCATATTCGTGTGATGACCGATTGTCTTAAAAGTTTAACTTTGAAGATACTTAACCCCATAGATTTAGTGATAGACTTGATAGCACTCTTGAAAGGAGTTGTTTGATTGAATTGAAATCTAGTGATGATTGAGATACGTGCCAAACTGAAATATTGTGAATCAAGTATGATACTCCCTCTGTTCCTGAATAAAATCTATATAGTTTTTCGAGAAAAATCCAGAATATAAGCTTTAGTGCGACACACCACTTGTATGGAATTTTTTTAGGGATTTAATTATATTTTCTTATCTTTTGAAAAGTCCTCTATTTTCTCATGTCAAATGTTTAGTGGTAATCCCGCCTAAATCTGGTGTAATTTTCTCTTAATATGCGTTCTTTTATTTCTATGCCAAAAACTTTATGGCTTATATTTAGGAACAGAGGGAGTATTGCTTATAGCTTATCTACAAATTGTGGTGCACATTCTTGTGATGTTAACAACTCCGATGGCTTAAGAACGATTTGCGGATTCAAAATCCTAATTTCAGCTATTGAGTTGTAGACACAGCAGCCATTAGTACTCTTGAGTTGTGCAAATTATTGCTAAAAGGTCATCTATGACTCTTAATTGGAGACTATCATTGAAATCCAAATAGATCACTTTTAAGTTCTTGACATGGACTCGTTACTACTAGATGAATTTTCATGAAAAGCAATGAATGGATATTAAGTGTTTTAATAGTCTTGATCTATTGATGTGGGTGTCAATAAGATATTTCCTTGCTTAAGCTGATTTTGACATGAATGCTCACACTTAACTTTGATGATAATAAACTTTTTAATGTTCCTTGGCATACTGAGAGTTAACTAGATGAATTAGCATGATTGTTTCCACAACTAGTTATTCATTCTTATAGAATCTTTGTTGTGATTGTCTTGAGTTACCAAAGCTCGTATTATATTCTTGGCACTTATCTAACAATGTTAAGGTTTCGAATGAAAGAAGTGACGGACTCATAAGGCTACAACTTGTAAGTGAAATTACCTTCTCGTTATTTTGGTTTAAACATCAAGTTCCTTATGGTTTTGATTTCTTGCGTGAGAACGATCAAGGATAAGCTTAGGGAAGTTGATGGCTGTGAAATACACCATTTTTTCTCACATTTAAACCCTTTGTTGCAAATATGTGCAATCCCTTCTCTTTTTGTATGGTGTGCAGGAAATTACGTTTTTATGGCAAATGGAACTGCAATTACTAAACAAAATCTCATCACAAATGCAGCAAAGTCAACTAGGAGGTCAAAGTCAGTTCAAGAAGAAATAGCGGACACCGGTACGGGCAAGCTTCACCCGTACCATCCGCCCGTACTAGGTGTCGGAGCACTCCAGTCAGGTCAAACCCTATAACTTTCGTGAAGGGAGCCAGTTGAGAAGGAGAGCCATTTGTCGCTGATGACGATTAACAACAACGCCAAAAAGTTCTTGATACGTTGGGACTCCAAGTGCAGAGTGTTGTATCAGCAGAGTATTTCCCCACAAGGGGAACTCGAGGGTTTAAATCGAACTCTCGAGGAACTGAGGAAAGAGTATTCTCTTATCCTTCTTCTAGCAATCCTGCAAGTAAAATAAAAGCCTTGTGTCCCTAACTCCACCGTGTGGTTGTCAAGAACAAGGTTTCGCCTAAATAAATAAGCACAAGTAAAAATAAAGCGTGTAAAACTAGATGAAGTAAAGTAACTAAGTAAAAAACTGTAAAGGGGTTGATTGTTTTTGGTGTTTTAGATGCAAATAAAGAAAAGTAAATTTTTTTATTTCGGATTAAAATAATGCTGCAAATAGAAAACAAGATAAAAGAAATATAAAGGTGTTTCTTATGATAAAAACTGAACTGAGGTTCATGGGTTCACTTGACTATTCTCTCTTTTAAGTTGTAGTGGATAAATAGTAATTCATCAATGAGTATGAGGATGCAGAACAATAACATGAGTAACATACACATTCATGTAAGCATCACGCCCTAACATAGAGATGATGCAACACATATCTCTAATACTCCACAAGAGAAAACTCCATGCAATCTTGTACTAAGAATTAACATAATATAGCCATAAGTACTTGGACATGATGTTTGAATATCAAATATGCTACCTTGACCAAACAAGATTATCTGTCACGTGACGAACATAGCACATGCATTCACTTTATCCCTAGTGAGGTAGCAAAAGAAAAGGCAAAGCCATAATAGATCATGAATTTGTTGTCACTATTCAGTCAATAAAACTATGCTACTCCATCTAATACACACATCACCCCACACATGTCCTTGCATAGATGTTGGATCAGAACAAATACATAAGAATGTGGTACATAATATGCATGTATCAATACATCTTACATATAATACGATCAGATCTCGGATTTGGTGATCAGGGGGATACGTGAGCACCCGGTTATCACCGTTGGATTTGGTCCACCACCGTTGGATTCTACTACTCACTAACGGCCACTACCTCACTGGCCTCCACCTCCACCTCGCCGGTCTCCAGCTCGCGCATCTGATGTCGCGCTAGTGTCTCCCCGGCCAAGTGCATCGCCGTGCACCTTCCCCAGGTCTCTCCGCCCTTCCACTCGACGCGCTGAACTGCGTCGATGCGTGTACAGTGCTAACATCGTTAGACACGTGTCGAGCAGAGAAGGGGTGCTCATGTACCCCCTGATCACCAGGCTTCATCTGTAGCACAATATCATACAATTAATAAGGATCCGCCACATAGGTATTACAAATATGGCCATAATCATGTGAGGCAGCTCATATGGCACTAAGAACTATGAAGACCATGAGAGAAATAGATCAAGCTACTGCCACAAACACGTAGTCGAGAGGTGGATTACTCTCCCTTGATCATGGTGATGATGATGAAGACGTCGGAGAAGGTGGAGATCCCTCCGGCGGTGATCCCGGTGGAGTTTCCACCTCCAATCTTCTCTACTACAGCCTTCGTTTTCGTGTTTTTGTCTTTCTGTAGCGCTCTCCTCCCGAGAACTCTTCGGGGCCATATATATAGTGATTTTTAGGTCAAAATATGTCGGTGGGCGAAAAAATCAAGTTGATTGGACGATCGATGGTCGACAGAGTATGGGTGGCGTGCCCAAAGCTCCAGGGTGCTTCTCCCGATGAAAAAGTGGCGCTCCTAAAATTCCTGGTCAATTTGACTCCGTATAGGTGCCTCAAAGTGAAAATTACACAAAACATAGAATTCCTATTATGCAGATTTATAAACCAAATAAAGTGGATCATTGGTAAATCCCCATAAATCAATGTAAAACATGGTATTATCATCATATATGTTGCAAATATGTGGAAATTTAATATGGTAAAGGACAAAGTTCATGTATGCATTTTACATGCACCAGTTGGCAAACAGACCCGCCATCCACCAGATCCATCTGCAACTCACCGGAGGAGATCCACCACCATAGTTAAATCCATTTCCTCTCCATTCCCTTCCATAGTCATAGCCATCACCTTGTAATAGAGATCTCCTTGAGAATTGACGACCATTGTAAGAATATTTGCTTTCAATCTAAGTATTTGTCACAATGATTTCTATCTTTGTTCTTGTTATCATGCGTGAGTAATCCTCACGGGATGCGGGTTGGGGTGAATCCTCGCAGCGTTTATGTGCATCTAATCATACGAGGTTTGTGTAGAAATTGAATAGGAGATTTGCAATTTTTTATCTTATGCGTGCAGTTAACACACGTCCATTGGGAACCCCAAGAGGAAGGTGTGATGCATACAGTAGCAAGTTTTCCCTCAGTAAGAAACCAAGGTTATCGAACCGGTAGGAGTCAAGGAACACGTGAAGGTTGTTGGTGACGGAGTGTAGTGCGGCGCAACACCAGGGATTCCGGCGCCAACATGGAACCTACATAACACAATCAAAGTACTTTGCCCCAACGTAACAGTGAGGTTGTCAATCTCACCGGCTTGCTGTAAACAAAGGATTAGATGTATAGTGTGGATGATGATGTTTGTTTGCGAAGAACAGTAAAGAGCAGAGTTTGCAGTAGATTGTATTTCAGATGTAAAGAATGGACCGGGGTCCACAGTTCACTAGTGGTGTCTCTCCCATAAGATAAATAGCATGTTGGGTGAACAAATTACAGTTGGACAATTGACAAATAAAGAAGGCATAACAATGCGCATACATGCATAGCAACTCACATGATATTCAACAAAGGTAAAAGTTGATGGCGTCCCCAGAAACATGGTTACCGCTCAACAAGCAACTTATTAAGAAATAAGATACATAAGTACATATTCTTCACCACAATAGTTTTTAAGGCTATTTTCCCATGAGCTATATATTGCAAAGACAAAGGATAGAATTTTAAAGGTAGCACTCAAGTAATTTACTTTGGAATGGCAGAGAAATACCATGTAGTAGGTAGGTATGATGGACACAAATGGCATAGTTTTTGGCTCAAGGATTTGGATGCACGAGAAGAGTTCTCTCTCAATACAAGGCTAGGCTAGCAAGGTTGTTTGAAGCAAACTCAAGTATAAAACGGTGCAGCAAGACTCACACATGAACATATTGTAAGCATTATAAGACTTTACATCGTCTCCTTGTTGTTCAAACACCTTAACCAGAAAATATCTAGACTCTAGAGACCAATCATGCAAACCAAATTTTAACAAGCTCTATGTAGTTCTTCATTAATAGGTGCAAAGTACATGATGCAAGAGCTTAAATATGATCTATATGAGCACAACAATTTCCAAGTATCAAATTATTCAAGACATTATACCAATTACCACATGCAGCATTTTCTATTTCCAACCATATATCAATGAACGAAGTAGTTCAACCTTCGCCATGAACATTAAGAATAAAGCTAAGAACATATGTGTTCATACGAAACAGCGGAGCATGTCTCTCTCCCAAACAAAGAATGCTAGGATCCGATTTTATTCAAACAAAAATAAAAACAAAAACAAACAGACGCTCCAAGTAAAGCACATAAGATGTGACGGAATAAAAATATAGTTGCACTAGAGGTGACCTGATAAGTTGTCGATGAAGAAGGGATGCCTTGGGCATCCCCAAGCTTAGATGCTTGAGTCTTCTTAAAATATGCAGGGTTGAACCACGGGGGCATCCCCAAGCTTAGACTTTTCACTCTTCTTGATCATATTGTATCATCCTCCTCTCTTGACCCTTGAAAACTTCCTCCACACCAAACTCAAAACAAACTCATTAGAGGGTTAGTGCATAATTGAAAATTCATATATTCAGAGGTGACATAATCATTCTTAACACTTCTGGACATTGCACAAAGCTACTGAAAGTTAATGGAGCAAAGAAATCCATCAAACATAGCAAAACAGACAATGCGAAATAAAAGGCAGAATCTGTCAAAACAGAACAATCCGTAAAGACGAATTTTTCTGGGGCACTTAACTTGATCAGATGAAAAAGCTCAAATTTAATGAAAGTTGCGTACATATCTGAGGATCACGCACGTAAATTGGCAGATTTTTCTGAGTTACCTACAGAGAATTCTACTCAAATTCGTGACAGTAAGAAATCTGTTTCTGCGCAGTAATCCAAATCTAGTATCAACATTACTATCAAAGACTTTACTTGGCACAACAATGCAATAAAATAAAGATAAGGAGAGGTTGCTACAGTAGTAACAACTTCCAAGACTCAAATATAAAATAATGGGTTGTCTCCCATAAGCGCTTTTCTTTAACGCCTTTCAGCTAGGCGCAGAAAGTGTGAATCAAGTATTATCAAGAGATGAAGCATCAACATCATAATTTGTTCTAATAATAGAATCATAAGGTAACTTCATTCTCTTTCTAGGGAAGTGTTCCATACCTTTCTTGAGAGGAAATTGATATTTAATATTACCTTCCTTCATATCAATGGTAGCACCAACAGTTCGAAGAAAGGGCTTCCCAATATAATGGGACAAGATGCATTGCATTCAATATCCAAGACAACAAAATCAACGGGGACAAGGTTATTGTTAACCATAATGCGAACATTATCAATCTTCCCCAAACGTTTCTTTATAGCATTATCAGCAAGATTAACATCCAAATAACAATTTTTCAATGGTGGCAAGTCAAGCATATCATAGATTTTCTTAGGCATAACAGAAATACTTGCACCAAGATCACATAAAGCATTACAATCAAAATCATTGACCCTTATCTTAATGAGGGGCTCCCAACAATCTTCTAACTTCCTAGGAATAGAAGTTTCAAGTTTTAGTTTATCTTCTCTAGCTTTTATGAGAGCATTTGTAATATGTTTTGTAAAGGCCAAATTTATAGCACTAGCATTGGGACTTTTAGCAAGTTTTTGTAAGAACTTTATAACTTCAGAGATGTGACAATCATCAAAATCTAAACCATTATAATCTACAGTAATGGGATCATTGTCCCCAATATTTTGAAAAATTTCAGCAGTTTTATCAGTTTCAGCAGTTTCAGGCAGTTTTGCACGCTTTGCACTAGGAGTAGAAACATTGCCAACACCAATTATTTTACCATTGATAGTAGAAGGTGTAGCAACATGTGAAGCATTATCATTACTAGTGGTGGTAATAGTCCAAACTTTAGCTACATTATTCTCTTTAGCAAGTTTTTGGTTTTCTTCTCTTTCCCACCTAGCATGCAATTCAGCCATCAATCTAATATTTTCATTAATTCGAACTTGTATGGCGTTTGCTGTAGTAACAATTTTATTATCATAATCCTTATTAGGCATAAATTTCAATTTTAAAAGATCAACATCAGAGGCAAGTCTATCAACCTTAGAAGCAAGAATATCAATTTTATCAAGCTTTTCCTCAACAGATTTGTTAAAAGCAATTTGTGTACTAATAAATTCTTTAAGCATGGCTTCAAGACCAGGGGGTACACTCCTATTATTGTTGTAAGAATTCCCATAAGAATTACCATAACCATTACTATTAGCAGAAGGATATGGCCTATAGTTGTTACCAGAATTATTCCTATAAGCATTGTTGTTGAAATTATTACTTTTAATGAAGTTCACATCAACATGTTCTTCTTGAGCAACCAATGAAGCTAAAGGAACATTATTTGGATCAACATTAGATCTACCATTCACAAGCATAGACATAATAGCATCAATCTTATCACTCAAGGAGGAGGTTTCTTCAACAGAATTTACCTTCTTACCTTGTGGAGCTCTTTCCGTGTGCCATTCAGAGTAATTGATCATCATATTATCAAGAAGCTTGGTTGCCGCCCCCAAAGTAATGGACATAAAGGTACCTCCAGCAGCTGAATCCAATAGGTTCCGCAAAGAAAAATTCAATCCTGCATAGAAGGTTTGGATGATCATCCAAGTAGTTAGTCCATGGGTAGGGCAATTCTTCACCAAAGATTTCATTCTCTCCCATGCTTGAGCAACATGTTCATTCTAATTGCTTAAAATTCATTATGCTACTTCTCAAAGATATAATTTTAGCGGGAGGATAATATCTACCAATAAAAGCATCCTTACATTTAGTCCATGAATCAATACTATTCTTAGGCAAAGATAGCAACCAATCTTTAGCTCTTCCTCTTAAGGAGAAAGGAAACAATTTTAATTTTATAATGTCACCATCTACATCCTTATACTTTTGCATTTCACAAAGTTCAACAAAATTATTAAGGTGGGCAGCAGCATCATCAGAACTAACACCAGAAAATTGCTCTCTCATAACAAGATTTAGTAAAGCAGGTTTAATTTCAAAAAATTCTGCTGTAGTAGCAGGTGGAGCAATAGGTGTGCATAGGAAATCATTATTATTTGTGCTAGTGAAGTCACACAACGTAGTATTCTCAACAGTACCCATTTTAGCAATAGTAAATAAAGCAAACTAAATAAAGTAAATGCAAGTAACTAATTTTTTTGTGTTTTTGATATGGAGAACAAGACAGTAAATAAAGTAAAACTAGCAACTAATTTTTTTGTATTTTTGATATAAGAGCAAACAAAGCAGTAAATAAAGTAAAGTAAAGCAAGATAAAAACAAAGTAAAGAGATTGGATGTGGGAGACTCCCCTTGCAGCGTGTCTTGATCTCCCCGGCAACGGCGCCAGAAAAAGAGCTTGATGCGTGCAGTTAACACACATCCGTTGGGAATCCCAAGAGGAAGGTGTGATGCATACAGTAGCAAGTTTTCCCTCTGTAAGAAACCAAAGTTATCGAACCAGTAGGAGTCAAGGAACATGTGAAGGTTGTTGGTGACGGAGTGTAGTGCGGCGCAACACCAGGGATTCCGGCGCCAACGTGGAACCTGCACAACACAATCAAAGTACTTTGCCCAAACGTAACAGTGAGGTTGTCAATCTCACCGGCTTGATGTAAACAAAGGATTAGATGTATAGTGTGGATGATGATGTTTGTTTGCGAAGAACAGTAAAGAGCAGAGTTTGTAGTAGATTGTATTTCAGATGTAAAGAATGGACCGGGGTCCACAGTTCACTAGTGGTGTCTCTCCCATAAGATAAATAGCATGTTGGGTGAACAAATTACAGTTGGGCAATTGATAAATAAAGAAGGCATAACAATGCGCATACATATATCATGATGAGTACTATGAGATTTAATCAGGGCATTACGACAAAGTACATAGACCGCTATCCAGCATGCATCTATGCCTAAAAAGTCCACCTTCAGGTTATCATCCGAACCCCTTCCAGTATTAAGTTGCAAACAACAGACAATTGCATTAAGTATGGTTCCTAATGTAATCAACACAAATATCCTTAGACAAAGCATTGATGTTTTATCCCTAGTGGCAACAGCACATCCACAACCTTAGAACTTTCTCACATCCTTTGTCCCGCATTCAATGGAGGCATGAACCCACTATCGAGCATAAATACTCCCTCTTGGAGTTACAAGTATCAACTTGGCCAGAGCCTCTACTAGCAACGGAGAGCATGCAAGAACATAAACAACATATATGATAGATTGATAATCAACTTGACATAGTATTCAATATTCATCGGATCCCAACAAACACAACATGTAGCATTACAAATAGATGATCTTGATCATGATAGGCAGCTCACAAGATCTAACATGATAGCACAATGAGGAGAAGACAACCATCTAGCTACTGCTATGGACCCATAGTCCAGGGGTGAACTACTCACACATCAATCCGGAGGCGATCATGGCGATGAAGAGACCTCCGGGAGATGATTCCCCTCTCCGGCAGGGTGCCGGAGGCGATCTCCTGAATCCCCCGAGATGGGATTGGCGGCGGCGGCGTCTCTGGAAGGTTTTCCGTATCGTGGCTCTCGGTACTGGGGGTTTCGCGACGAAGGCTTTAAGTAGGCGGAAGGGTAGGTTTAGGGGCGACACGAGGGCCCCACACAACAGGGCGGCGCGGGCCCAGCCCTGGCCGCGCGGCCCTGGCGTGGTGGCGCCTCATCGCCCCACTTCGTAATCCTTTCGGTCTTCTGGAAGCTTCGTGGAAAAATAAGATCCTGGGCGTTGATTTCGTCCAATTCCGAGAATATTTCCTTTGTAGGATTTCTGAAACCAAAAAACAGCAGAAAACAGCAACTGGCTCTTCGGCATCTCGTCAATAGGTTTGTGCCGGAAAATGCATAATAATGACATATAATGTGTATAAAACATGTGAGTATCATCATAAAAGTAGCATGGAACATAAGAAATTATAGATACGTTTGAGACGTATCAGTATCCTTGTCTTTTTTGCCTCGATCCGAGGAGTTGCACGTACCCAAACCTCTCGGGATCGATCAAGGAAGACGTGAGATGAGTGGAGAACGACGTGCTCTCTTGAAACCTCAGAGACAGAAAGGGGAAAGTAACGGTACACGTTTAATGATTTGCTTGGGATAAACGACATAATCATCTATCTTAATGCTTTGGTCTTTTTTACTTAATAATTGTCGTTACTAGCGGTTGTGTGGACAATGGTTGGATCAAGAGGCCATTGTCACCTCTGGTTTTAAGGGAAATAGTATTTACACATGTGTTGCTCACAAATTTCTTATCACTATTTTATTTGCTACAGAATATTGTGCTTCAATTTAATATGTATGCATAGATGCAAGAGAATCCTTGACCATGGCGTATTTTCCATCCATTGAACACAACTCCAAACAAAGTAAGCTAGAAAGATCCGGTAAACGTACGATAAAACTAAATAGCAAGTCTTGTAGACGTTTCCTTCATAACTATTTAGCAGTGTTTCCCAAGGTTTGATTAAACATAGGTCTTCTAGGAAAAAAGCTCACAATACTGCAATCCATAATGGATCGAAGATATCATTGGCATATCCCAACAGTTGGGATGCAAGATTTTGTGATTCAGTAAAAGTGGATGTGGCTCATGCATTTTATAAATGTCCACATACATTGGCACTATGGCGAGAGATGAGGCGGATTTATTGTCTTCCTTCGGAGGATTACTTGGTAAACCCGACGATACGGATTCCTAATCATATGGTAGACAACACATTTCTAGTAACCTGGCGCGCTTGGTATGCCAGAAATGAGGTAACACATGACAAAGAGCTACCCTCTGTTGATAGTTCTAAAGGATTTCTATGCAATTATTCCCAATTATTGCATGATATAAAACATAAACCTCCAGAGGATATTTTGAAAGAGAAAGGGCCAATGGTTACAATGGGAGACCCTCAGGTTATACCGTGAATACAAAAGGCTCAGCCTAAACCCTGGAGTAAACCCCTGTTGGGGTGGGTGAAGTTACCAATCGATGGCTCGTTCTCAAGTTAGTCTGCTGGTCTCGGCATGGTCTTGCGGAATGAAGAAGGAAATCCTGTATTCACAGCTTGTTGCTGTTGGAGATATGCCCAAGAGGCAATAATAAAATGGTTATTATAATATATCTTTGTGTTTATGATAATGTTTACATACCATGCTATAATTGTATTAACCGAAACATTGATACATGTGTGTTATGTGAACAACAAGGAGTCCCTAGTAAGCCTCTTGTATAACTAGCTTGTTGATTAATAGATGATCATAGTTTCATGATCATGAACATTGGATGTTATTAATAACAAGGTTATGTCATTATGTGAATGATGTATTGGACACACCCAATTAAGCGTAGCATAAGATCACGTCATTAAGTTATTTACTATAAGCTTTCGATACATAGTTACCTAGTCCTTTCGACCATGAGATCATGTAAATCACTTATACCGGAAAGGTACTTTGATTACATCAAACGCCACTGCGTAAATGGGTGGTTATAAAGGTGGGATTAAGTATCCAGAAAGTATGAGTTGAGGCATATGGATCAACAGTGGGATTTGTCCATCCCGATGATGGATAGATATACTCTGGGCCCTCTCGGTGGAATGTCGTCTAATAGCTTGCAAGCATATGAATGGTTCATAAGAGACCACATACCACGGTACGAGTAAAGAGTACTTGTCATGAGACGAGTTTGAACGAGGTATAGAGATACCGATGATCAAACCTCGGACAAGTAAAATATCGCGTGACAAAGGGAATCGGTATCGTATGTAAATGGTTCAGTCGATCACTAAAGTCATCGTTGAATATGTGGGAGCCATTATGGATCTCCAGATCCCGCTATTGGTTATTGGTCGGAGAGAGGTCTCAACCATGTCTACATAGTTCGCGAACCGTAGGGTGACACACTTAAGGTTTGATGTCGTTTAAGTAGATATGGAATATGGAATGGAGTTCGAAGTTTTGTTCGGAGTCTCAGATGGGATCCAGGACATCACGAGGAGGTCCGGAATGGTCCGGAGAATAAGATTCATATATAGGAAGTCATATTCCAAGTTTGGAAATGATCTGATGCATTTATGGCAGGTTCTAGAAGGTTCTAGAAAAGTCCGGAAGAAATCATCATGGAAAGTGGAGTCCCGGAGGGACTCCACCTTGCATGGCCAGCCAAACCCTAAGGGGTGGAGTCCCAGGTGGACTCCACCATAGGTGGCCGGCCACCCCACCTAAGGGAAAGGTGGGAGTCCCACCTTGGGTAGGACTCCCCCTTGAGTAGGTTTCCCACCTATGGGAGGTTTTGTTGTTGGGGTCTTATTCGAAGACTTGGACTACAACTCTTGGGGATTTCCACCCATATAATGAGGAGGAGAGGGAGGGGGCAGCCACTCTTGGCCGCACCACCTAGGGCTGCCCATGGCCGGCGCCCTAGCCACCCCCTCTCCCCAAACCCTAGCCTCTCCTCCTCCACATAATACTCCCGCAGCGCATAGGCGAAGCCCTGCCGGAGTTCTCCACCACCACCGCCACCACGCCGTCGTGCTGCCGGGATTCCGAGGAGGATCTACTACTTCCGCTGCCCGCTGGAACGGGGAGAAGGACGTCGTCATCAACACCGAACGTGTGACCGAGTACGGAGGTGCTGCCCGATTGTGGTACCGTCAAGATCTTCTACGCGCTTTTGAAAGCGGCAAGTGATCGTCTACCGCAGCAACGAGAGCCTCCTCTTGTAGGCTTTGGAAATCTTCAAGGGTTAGTCTCGTTCATCCCCTCGTTGCTACCGTCTTCTAGATTGCATCTTGGCTTGGATTGCGTTCTCGCGGTAGGAAAGTTTTTGTTTTCTATGCTTCGAATCCCTTCAGTGGTATCAGAGCCGTGTCTATGCATAGATGGTTGCACGAGTAGAACACAATTGTTTTGTGGGCGTTGATGCTTATGTTGTCTTTAGTTTGAGTACTTTGCATCTTTGTGGCATAGTGGGATGAAGCGGCTCGGGCTAACTTTACATGACCGCGTTCATGAGATTTGCTCCACGCTCGACATGCAACTTGTATTGCATAAGTGGCTTTGCGGGTGTCTGTCTCTCCTACTATAGTGAAGATTCAATTTACTCTTCTATTGACAACACTAGTATCACCGTTGTGGTTCATGTTCGTAGGTAGATTAGATCTCACTCGAAAACCCTAAACCACGTAAAATATGCAAACCAAATTAGAGACGTCTAACTTGTTTTTGCAGGGTTTGGTGATGTGATATGGCCATGATGTGATGATGAATATGTATGATATGATCATTATTGTATTGTGGCAACCGGCAGGAGCCTTATGGTTGTCTTTAAATTTCATGTAGAGTAGTATTTCAAAGTAGTTGTAATAGTTGCTACATGAGGTGAACAACCATCAAGACGGCGCCATGGACCTTGAGGCTACGCCGACGATGATGGAGATCATGCCCGTTGATGATGGAGATCATGTCCGTGCTTTGGAGATGAAGATCGAAGGCGCAAAGACTAGAGGGCCATATCATATTGATACGTCTCATACGTATCGATAATTTCTTAAGTTCCATGCCACATTATTGATGATATCTACATGTTTTATGCATACTTTATGTCATTATTATGCGTTTTCCGGAACTAACCTATTGACGAGATGCCGAAGGGCCAGTTGCTGTTTTCTGCTGTTTTTGGTTTCAGAAATCCTAGTAAGGAAATATTCTCGGAATTGGACGAAATCAACGCCCAGCATCTTAGAATCCCCGGGAACTTCCAGAACACCCGAGAGCCGCCAGAGAGGGCCATAGGGGGCCCACACATGGTGGCGGCGCGGCCCAGGAGGGGGGCGCGCCGCCCTAGTGTCTGGTGGCCCCAGACCCCTTCTGACGCCGCCCTTCCGCCTACTTAAGGTCTCCGTCGCGAAAACCCTATTACGTTCGACGAAACCAGAGAAAACCTTCCAGAGCCGCCGCCATCGCGAAGCCAAGATCTGGGGGACAGGAGTCTCTGTTCCGGCACGCCACCGGGACGGGGAAGTGCCCCCGGAAGGCTTCTCCATCGACACCACCGCCATCTTCATCAACGCTGCTGTCTCCCATGAGGAGGGAGTAGTTCTCCGTCGAGGCTCGGGGCTGTACCGGTAGCTATGTGGTTCATCTCTCTCCTATGTGCTTCAATACAATAATCTCATGAGCTGCCTTACATGATTGAGATTCATATGATGATGCTTGTAATCTAGATGTCATTATGCTAGTCAAGTGCGTTTTACTTATGTGATCTCCGGAGACTCCTTGTCCCACGTGTGTAAAGGTGACAGTGTGTGCACCGTGTGGGTCTCTTAGGCTATATTTCACAGAATACTTATTCGCTGTTATGAATGGCATAGTGAAGTGCTTATTTATATCTCTTTATGATTGCAATGTGTTTTGTATCACAATTTATCTGTGTGCTACTCTAGTGATGTTATTAAAGTAGTTTATTCCTCCTGCACGGTGTAATGGTGACAGTGTGTGCATCGTGTAGTACTTGGCGTAGACTATGATTGTGATCTCTTGTAGATTATGAAGTTAACTATTGCTATGATAGTATTGATGTGATATATTCCTCCTTTCGTAGTGTGAAGGTGACAGTGTGCATGCTATGTTAGTACTTGGTTTAGTTGTGTTGATCTATCGTGCACTCTAAGGTTATTTAAACATGAATATCGAATATTGTGGAGCTTGTTAGCTCCGGCATTGAGGGTTCGTGTAATCCTACACAATTAGTGGTGTTCATCATCCAACAAGAGAGTGTAGAGTATAGCATTTATCTATTTATTCTGTTATGTGATCAATGTTGAGAGTGTCCACTAGTGAAAGTATAATCCCTAGGCCTTGTTCCCAAATACTGAAATCGCTGCTTGTTTACTATTTTACTGCTTGTTTACTTCCTGCAATATTACTACCATCAACTGCACGCCAGCAAGCACTTTCCTGGCGCCGTTACTACTGCTCATATTCATTCATACCACTTGTATTTCACTATCTCTTCGCCGAACTAGTGCACCTATACATCTGACAAGTGTATTAGGTGTGTTGGGGACACAAGAGACTTCTTGTATCGTGATTGCAGGGTTGCTTGAGAGGGATATCTTTGACCTCTTCCTCCCTGAGTTCGATAAACCTTGGGTGATCCACTTAAGGGAAACTTGCTGCTGTTCTACAAACCTCTGCTCTTGGAGGCCCAACACTGTCTACAAGAATAGAAGCACCCGTAGACATCAAGCACTTTTCTGGCGCCGTTGCCGGGGAGGAAAGGTAAAACGCACTCAGACTCCGGTCCCAGGTAACTAAGTACTTTTCTGTTGCCGTTGTGTGTGTGCTCGAAGCCATTTCCTTTAGATCCTGCAATTGCATCTTTTTGTTTCTTGTTTACACTAGTTAGGCATAATGGACAACAATGAGCTTCTTATTCTATTTCCTGATTTAAGACATGGATGGTTTGATGCAAAAATTTAAAAACCTATGGAACATATTAGTATGAACACTTTGAATACCATTGTTGCTAATGATATAGAAAGTTCTAAGCTTGGGGAAGCTGGTTCTGATGAGCATGATCTTTTTAGTCCCCCAAGCATTGAGGAGAAAATTTACTTTGATGATACTTTGCCTCCTTTTTATGATGATTATAATGATAGTAGTCTTTTAGTACCGCCTGGTATGGAGGATAAATTTGATTATGATTACAATATGCCTCCTACACTTGATGAGAATAATAATGATAGCTACTTTGTTGAATTTGCTCCCACTACAACTAATAAAATTGATTATGCTTATGTGGAGAGTAATGATACTTTTATGCATGTGAATAAGAATGCTTTATGTGATACTTATATTGTTGAGTTTGTTCATGATGCCTCTGAAAGTTATTATGAGAGAGGAAAATATGGTTGTAGAAATTTTCATGTTACTAAAACACCTCTCTATATGCTAATTTTTTTGAAGTTACACTGGTTTTATCTTTCTATGCTTGTTACTTTGCTCTTCATGAACTTGTTTATTTACAAGATTCCTATGCATAGGAAGCATGTTAGACTTAAATGTGTTTTGAATTTGCTTTTTGATGCTCTCTTTTGCTTCAACTCTTATTTCTTGGGAGTGCATCATTGAAATTACTGAGCCCATCTTAATAACTATAAAGAAAGCACTTCTTGGGAGATAACCCATGTGTTTATTTTACTACAGCAATTTTTGTTTTATATTTGTGTCTTAGAAGTTGTTTACTACTGTAGCAACCTCTCCTTATCTTATTTTATTGCATTGTTGTGCCAAGTAAAGTCTTTGATAGCAAGGTTCATACTAGATTTGGATTACTGCGCAGAAACAGATTTCTGTCTGTCACGAATCTGGGAAGAATTCTCTGTAGGTAACTCAGAAAAATCTGCCAATTTACGTGCGTGATCCTCAGATATGTACGCAACTTTCATTCAATTTGGGCATTTTCATCTGAGCAAGTCTGGTGCCACTTTAAAATTCGTCTTTACGGACTGTTCTGTTTTGACAGATTCTGCCTTTTATTTCGCATTGCCTCTTTCGCTGTGTTGGATGGATTTCTTTGTTCCATTGACTTCCAGTAGCTTTGGGCAATGTCCAGAAGTGTTAAGAATGATTGTGTCACCACTGAACATGTGAATTTTTGATTATGCACTAACCCTCTAATGAGTTGTTTCGAGTTTGGTGTGAAGGAAGTTTTCAAGGGTCAAGAGAGGAGGATGATATACTATGATCAAGAAGAGTGAAAAGTATAAGCTTGGGGATGCCCCCGTGGTTCATCCCTGCATATTTCAAGAAGACTCAAGCGTCTAAGCTTGGGGATGCCCAAGACATCCCCTTCTTCATCGACAACTTATCAGGTTTCTTTTCTTGAAACTATATTTTTATTCAGTCACATCTTATGTACTTTACTTGGAGCGTCTGTGTGCTTTGTTTGTGTTTTTGTTTGAATAAATGCTTGTGTGGGAGAGAGACACGCTCCGCTGGTTCGTATGAACACATGTGTTCTTAGCTTTTAATGTTCATGGCGAAGGTTGAAACTGCTTCGTTCATTGTTATATGGTTGGAAACGGAAAATGCTACATGTAGTAATTGATAAAATGTCTTGGATAATTTGATACTTGGCAATTGTTGTGCTCATGTTTAAGCTCTTGCATCATATACTTTGCACCTATTAATGAAGAAATTGTTGACGTCCGAAACCCACCGGCGGGCAGCGACGGGCAACACAGTAGAGCCGGGAACAACCTAGGGCTGCGGCTGGCCGAGGTCCCTCCGAGCGACGGCCCGCAAAGCCTTCTGGTCACACGTCCGATGCTGATTGCAAGGGCGTGCCACCTGACCTATACCTGGTCAGGAAGGTGATGGAGATGCCTCGCTTAGTTTCCTGCATGGCATACACGTAAACATTAAATACGAGCCTTGATCGGCTCTCAGGTTATCCTGTGAATCGGCTCAAGGAGCCGATCCACCCAATGATTCGTACGAGGTGCACGAATATATGGTGGTCCTGCTTGATCAAGATAAAGCTAATGAGATCTACGACGATCTGGGGTTTTCACCGCATAATCGGATCATCCTACTCACGATTGGGCCTCACGGCCACGCACGGTGATCGTAAGCCGATCCTAGATAGGGCCTAAAAACCAACACGAGGTTGATCCCCGGAACATCCTGTCTAGGACTAGCAAACGACACCCTACGTGCCGCTGGATCCTCCAACCCTTTGTAAGGCCTAACTATTGCAGATATTAAACTAATCCTCGATGAACGAGGAGCGATCGTAACGGATCGGATCTACTAAATAAAGATCAAGTGGGTGCCGCCCCACACTGAGATAGGTGTGAGGGCGGCTAGATATGCAAGGGTTGCACTACGATAGCATGTTACGCGAAGAACTATGCTAACCCTAACACATCTATGATAACTACGTTGCTCGCCATCAACAAGGCTTCAGTACGAGCAACGCATGAACAACGTGGAGCTTGTGCTGCCTAGATCGCAAGATGCGATCTAGGCAGCATGTTGCTTACCGGTAGAAACCCTCGAGATGAAGGAGTTGGCGATGCGCCGAGATTGATTTGGTTGGTTGAACGTTGGTTGTTGTTTATTCCATAAACCCTAGATACATATTTATAGTCCAGGGGACTTTCTAATTCAGGTGTGCACCTAACCGTGCACGGGTAAAACTCTATCTTCTAATCTAAGATGTAATCTACTATAATTAAAGATACACGGGCAATCTAGCCCAAACTCTTCGTGCAAGGCCGCTTCAGAGATCTTCCACGTGTAATCTTCCAAGCCCATCTCCCTTACGGCCCACCTCCTGATTTGGCCAAAATCTGGTGATAACACATGCCCCCCTGGTTTTGGCAATGATAATTTCAAAACCACTGCTTTTCCTTCGAAGGGTCATGTCGTGGCAGAGCAGACTGTCGCAGTATTCTTCATCATGATGGCTTGCCTTCTCACCTTCTCTCGTATGATTTGACAATTACGGCCTCACCCCCTCGAGCGCAACGACATTGAATCTCTACTAGGCTCCTCTTTATTTAACCGTGCCGATTGATTAGCCCTCTTCATCCTTTCTCTGTTCCAGCCATTGGCACCCAAAGAACCCTCTTACGCTACCATGTCTTCTTCCTCCTCTTCCTCCTCCGATCTTTCCTATGGGTCTTCCTCCTCCCGCGAGACACCTCCGGACGTACGCGCACCAGAAGAATGGGACCAGGAGGACCATGCCTCCTCCGTCTGGTCCGAGGATGACAAGTCCCTGACCAGCGGGGATGAAGATCTCCAGTTCCTAGCCGATGGGGAACTGGAATCGGAAAGCGAGGATGACTTGCTCCCCTGGGACGGCTGTCCCTCTTCCGAAGAAGAGAAGGAGGAAGACGAAGACGACTCCCTCGAGGGCTACCCACCGGCGAAACGTCTCCGCATGTGGTGGGACGACGACGACAGCGATGATGACGAGGAGGATGAAGCTCCCATAGAGGGCTACGGAAGCAGCGACGAAGAGCCCATCGGCAGCAGTGCCGATGAGAGCTCCGAGGACGACGACGAGGGCAGCGACGGTCCGTAGATAGGATCCACTAGTGTAGGTCTAGTAGTAGCAGTTTGGTCAGCAGACCCTTCTTTTTGTACCTCTCCCTTTGAGCAATTGACTTTTTCTTTGTAAGGAGTCTTGTTTATCAATGAAGAATTCCTCCAGTTTTGACTTTGCCGAGTCCTTTTATGCTAATTTAGCCGATTGTCAATTCGGTCAATGGCTAATGAGCCGATTGCCACACACCAGTTCCTCAAAATTTCTGCGCAGTCAGTTGCCCCCCGAGCCTTCATTAAGGTGAGAACAGCAGTGAGTCAACCAAACATGCCACCATCTGCTTTCCGAGTCATGATGCAGAGCCAGCCGATTTCAACGAAATCGGCTCTCCAGAGCAGAGAACTTTCAGGGCGAGCTGCCCCCCGAGCCTCAATCACGGCGAGAATAGGCTCTGACCTTAGGTAATCTGGTAATCCGAGATAGCCACCATGAAGAATCAGCCAGACTTGCCCCCATCGATCAGTTTCCTTCCACTGGGCGCCGATGTTCCACTGGTCTTGTGTAACTGTACTAGAGTCGATGGCTGCGCATCGGCTTTGTTTCTTAGTTCTAAAGTCGATGCCCTTGCATCGGCTGTAAAAAAAAATTTTACTGGCCGATTTTCTTAATCGGCCCCCAATGTTCCACTGCACACAATGTCCCACTGCACACATGTTTACACATGTTTACCTGCACATGTTCATCTGACTATATGCCCCCCGAGCCGAATCTGCCAGATGACTGCAGATATCGGCTTTTGTGGTTAGCCAGGGCACTGCATTTGCACGTCGGCTCCGCGAGGATTCGTGCTGACTTTCATCCGCCGACGTGGCCGCTGCCCAGTAGCTCGATGCTGAACATGCGAGAACACGTGGTGAAGATAATTTTAGCCGATTGCTGGAATCGGCCTCCATATCGATTGAAACGCTGACTGAAGGTTCTGTAATGCTCCTTCATAATTTTTTGGGGCCGATCACAAGGATCAGCCTCGTCACGTTTGCTCATCGCTTTGCTTCAGCTACTTGGTCAGGCTGGATAAAACCAACCCAACCTCTGACTTTATCATGTTGATGCGCTTGCTGTCGTCCACCTTGAGTGCATCGTATAATCGTGGAGCACTAAGCTCCGTCGGAAGGACGAGCACCATGTTTGTACCAGCCGATGTTTCATCATCGGCTTTCCTTTGCTTGGGGAGCCACTCCATTTTTCGTGGACGACCCTCTTCGTCCAGGGTTCGCTGAACTTTCGCAGCCAGATCAGGTCGTGCCTTCCTTAACGTATGCAAGTATAACCTTTCGGCTTCCTCCAGGCCGCGCAATCGCTGAACCCTGCGCTTTTGTGAACGACTGAGTCCATCAGGGCACCACCTTGGCCGGTGGTACCTGTCTTCTTCTTCTTGTCCCTCGTCTTCTGAATCCTCGAGATCTGCCCACCGAGGGGACTCAGCGCGTTTGCTTTGTGGCGGGAGAGGCCCTAAGCGCTTGAACACAGACACGTTGGCTGCCTCCTTCTTCTTCTGGTTGCATTCTGGGCAATTGCCGATTGTTGGCAATCGGCTCATTCCTGAATCCCAGCAGTGTCTGAAGAAGGGGCAGTCCCAGTGCCTGTCGTTGTTGTCTTGCTCCCTTGATTTTTCTGTGGCACGGCGCTCGTGCTCCTCCTCATCGCGATCATGCCGACGATGTCTTCTGGCTTCTCTAACCAGACGATCTCTTTCATCATCATCGCTGGATCGTCGGCGTTGGTCATACTGACTCACATATTTGTTGAGGAGGTGATCAGAGAGGGGTCGCTGATATCTTATGTTCTTCACTTCTCCCTCTGTGACGTAGCGCTTGCCATCATGACGGAGCCGATCGCGTGGAGCGGCCCCCTCTGTGTCCTTGCTACGAGAGCAGCTGCCCTCGTCTCCATCCTTGCCGAGTGGTGCCCGGGTCCTACCATGTTGATGCTGAACGAGGATCTGGTGGCAACCTTCAGGGTAAGTGCATTCTACCATGTTAACGGCGGGGAAGGGTTGGGTGTCGACCTTCATGGCGTACTGATTGAAAATCAGACGCCCTTTTTCTATCGCCGCTTGGATGTGTTGACGCCACACCCTGCAGTCGTTGGTGGCATGGGAGAGCGAATTGTGCCATTTGCAGTATGGCTTTCCGTTCAGCTCTTGCACCGTGGGGAATTTGAGACCTTCGGGAATCGTCAACTGCTTCTCCTTGAGCAGGAGGTCGAAGATTTGCTCAGTTTTGGTCACGTCAAAATCAAACCCCCTGGGCGGGCCTGGTGGCTTTACCCATTTGCAGGACACGGGGGTTCCTCCCCGGGTCCATTCAGCCACTGCTACCTCTTGATCTCCCGCAGGAACTTCGTCTTCCTCTGCGTCGACCAGGACTACTGCACGCTTGAATTTGTCCTGGTACAGGTCCGGGTGGCGCTGTTCATATGCTAACGATTTCGAACCATGTGCGCCGGTGAGGGATAGTACGCAGGAGGCCATGTCCTTGAGCGGTGTTGCGAGGCCCGCTACTGCCAACTCGACTGCTTCCTTTTTAGTTATACGAACCGAATAACATCGGTTCCTAAGATTCCTGAAGCGCTGGATGTACTCTGTCACAGTTTCTCCACGCTTCTGACGTAGTTGTGCTAGATCGGCAATGCCGGACTCGGAAGCCTCTGAATGGTACTGCATATGGAACTGTTCTTCCAACTGCTTCCAAGTCCGGATGGAGTCTGGTGGCAACGAGGTGTACCACCCGAAAGCCGATCCCGTGAGGGACTGTGAGAAGAGCCTCACGCGTAGTTGATCCGACACTGAAGCCGGTCCTAGTTGTGCCAAATATCGGCCCACGTGCTCGATGGAGCTGGAACCATCTGATCCACTGAATTTGGAGAAGTCAGGGAGCCGATATTTAGGTGGTAGCGGGATCATCTCGTAGTCGTCGGGGTACGGCTTGGAATAGCCGATTGCCCTCCGTTTCGGCACCATGCCGAACTGGTCTCTCAGTATGTTGCTGATTTGATCCGCTGTGCTGGCTGCAGGAGTTGAACTCTGAAGATTCGCCCGGGTGGCGTACTTAGCCAGCCATGTTTGCTTTTCCAGCTCTGAGCCAACTGCAGGAGCTGAGCTCTGGAGGTTCGTCGGGGTGGCGTACCTAGTTAGCCACGTCTGCTTCTCAAGCTCTGTCGCTGACGTCCCCCCTGTTTTCCCAGAAGTCCCTGATGTTGTGGCCTGGTTTGTGAGTGCCCAGTTACCACAATCTGGCACATACGTGCACGTGTACCCATGAGGGATCTCCTTAGGCGCCTCAGGCAAGAACTGGTAGTCACTAGGGTCACCACCGATCTTGTAGACGACGAATGCCGGTGAATTCGGCACTTCTGGTGCTGCCCACGCAAATGGCAGTGGTGGACGGGACTGGAGCGGCAACTCCCCTTGATGCGTCCCGAGAGCCGGTCCTGACGGCGAGTACTGGTGCCTCATGATCTCCTGGATCACGCGAAGAGCGACACGCTCCAACTGTAGGATAACGTTGCATAGAAAACAAAAATTTTCCTACGGCGAACACGCAATCCAAGCCAAGATGCAATCTAGAAGACGGTAGCAACGAGGGGGTATCGAGTCTCACCCTTGAAGAGATTCCAAAGCCTACAAGATGAGGCTCTTGTTGCTGCGGTAGACGATCACTTGCCGCTTGCAAAAGCGCGTAGAAGATCTTGATCACGATCGGTTCCGGCGCCACGAACGGGCAGCACCTCCGTACTCGGTCACACGTTCGGTTGTTGATGAAGACGACGTCCACCTCCCCGTTCCAGCGGGCAGCGGAAGTAGTAGCTCCTCTTGAATCCGACAGCACGACGACGTGGTGTCGGTGGCGGTGTAGAAGTCCGGCGAAGCTTCGCTAAGCTACGCGGGCAATATGGAGTGGAGGAGCAAAGCTAGGGATTGGGAGGGGGTGGCCGGCCACTCAAGGGGGGCGGCCAGCTTATGGTCTTGGGGTGGCCGGCCCCCTCCCTTGGCCCCTCATTATATAGGTGGATCCCAAGTGTTGGTGTCCAAGTCTTCGAATAAGACCCGAAACCAAAACCTTCCATAGGAGGGGGAAACCTAGCCCAACTAGGACTCCCACCCAAAGGTGGGATTCCCACCTCCCATGTGGGGGGGTGGCCGGCCCCCTATGGTGGAGTCCACTTGGGACTCCACCCCCACTAGGGCTGGCCGGCCATGGAGGTGGAGTCCCTTGTGGACTCCACCTTCCTTGGTGGTTTCTTCCGGACTTTTCTAGAACCTTCTAGAACCTTCCATAGAACCTTCCGCGACATTTTATTTCACATAAAATGACATCCTATATATGAATCTTATTCTCCGGACCATTCCGGAACTCCTCGTGATGTCCGGGATCTCATCCGGGACTCCGAACAAATATTCGAACTCCATTCCATAATTCAAGTACTACCATTTCAACATCCAACTTTAAGTGTGTCACCCTACGGTTCGAGAACTATGTGGACATGGTTGAGTACTCACTCCGACCAATAACCAATAGCGGGATCTGGAGATCCATAATGGCTCCCACATATTCAACGATGACTTTAGTGATCGAATGAACCATTCACATACATTACCAATTCCCTTTGTCTCGCGATATTTTACTTGTCCGAGGTTTGATCTTCGGTATCACTCTATACCTTGTTCAACCTCGTCTCGACAAGTACTCTTTACTCGTGCACCGTGGTATGTGGTCTCTTATGAACTCATTCATATGCTTGCAAGACATTAGACGACATTCCACCGAGAGGGCCCGAGTATATCTATCCGTCATCGGGATGGACAAATCCCACTTGTTGATCCATATGCCTCAACTCATACTTTAGGATACTTAATCCCACCTTTATAGCCACCCATTTACGCGGTGGTGTTTGGTGTAATCAAAGTACCTTTCCGGTATAAGTGATTTACATGATCTCATGGTCATAAGGACTAGGTAACTATGTATCAAAAGCTTATAGCAAATAACTTAATGACGAGATCTTATGCTACGCTTAATTGGGTGTGTCCATTACATCATTCACACAATGATATAACCTTGTTATTAATAACATCCAATGTTCATGATTATGAAACTAATCATCTATTAATCAACAAGCTAGTTTAAGAGGCATACTAGGGACTTCTTGTTTGTCTACATATCACACATGTACTAATGTTTCGGTTAATACAATTCTAGCATGATATATAAACATTTATCATAAACATAAAGATATAAATAATAACCACTTTATTATTGCCTCTAGGGCATATCTCCTTGAGTCTCCCACTTGCACTAGAGTCAATAATCTAGATTACATTGTAATATACCTAACACCCATGGCATTCGGTGTTGGTCATGCTTTGCCCTAGGGAGAGCTTTAGTCAACGGATCTGCTACATTCGGATCAGTGTGTACTTTGCAAATCTTTACTTCTCCATCTTCGATGTACTCGCGAATCGAGTGGTAACGCAGCTTGATATGCTTCAGCCTCTTGTGTGACCTTGGCTCTTGTGCATTGGCGATGGCACCCATGTTATCACGATAAATGATTAATGGGTCCAATGCACTAGGAACCACACCGAGCTCTACAATGAACCTCTTCATCCATACCGCTTCGATGAAGCCTCTTGAAGCTGCTATGTACTCTGATTCTGTTGAAGACTTCGCCACCGTGCACCGCTTCGAGCTTGCCCGACTTGCAGCACCATTCAATATAAACACGTACCTGCAGTTGTGACTTAGAGTCATCGGGATCAGTGTTCCAACTTGCATCGGTGTAACTTGTTACAACGAGCTCTTGGTCACCTCCATAACAAAGAAACATATCCTTAGTTCTTTTCAAGTACTTCAGGATATTCTTGACCGCTGTCCGATGTTCCATTCTGGATCACTTTGATATCTGCTAGTCAAACTAACGGCATGTGCTATATCCGGTCTTGTACATAGCATGTCATACATAATAGAGCCTCTTTGCCGAAGCATAGGGGATGTTACACATCCTTTCTCTTTCTTCTGCCGTAGCCGGTCCTTGAGTTTTACTCAATACCTTGCACTGGTAACATAGGTAAGAACCCTTTCTTACTTTC
Source organism: Lolium perenne (assembly GCF_019359855.2). NCBI lineage: Eukaryota > Viridiplantae > Streptophyta > Magnoliopsida > Poales > Poaceae > Lolium > Lolium perenne. The sequence continues at coordinate 288,284,273 of NC_067250.2, read as the reverse complement.
GTCCATTCTAAACTTCTTTAGAATCTTGTCCAGATATGTACTCTGTGATAGCCCTATTAGGCGTCTTGATCTATCTCTATAAATCTTGATGCCTAATATGTACGATGCTTCACCAAGGTCTTTCATTGAAAAACTATTATTCAAATAACCCTTAACATCGCTTAATAGTTCTATATCATTTCCGATCAATAATATGTCATCTACATATAATATCGGAATGCTACGAGCTCCCACTCACTTTCTTGTAAATGCAGGCCTCTCCATGACACTTTGTATAAACCCGAAGTCTTTGATCACCTTATCAAAGCGTCGGTTCCAACTTCTTGATGCTTGCTTCGGTCCATAGATTGAACGCTGAAGTTTGCATACTTTGTCGACATTTTTAGGATCGACAAAACCTTTGGGTTGTACCATATACAACTCTTCCTCAATGTCTCCATTAAGGAACGCCGTTTTGACATCCATCGCCAAATCTCATAATCGAAAAATGCAGCTATTGCTAACAAAATCCTCACAGATTTTAGCTTCGCTACGAGTGAGAAAGTCTCATCGTAGTCAACTCCTTGAATTTGTCGGAAACCCTTTGCGACAAGTCGAGCTTTATAGACGATAATATTACCATCGGCATCTGTTTTTCTCTTGAAGATCCATTTATTCTCGACAGCCTTTCGGCTATCGGGTAAGTCTACCAAAGTCCATACTTTGTTATCATACATGGATCCCATTTCGGATTTCATGGCTTCTTGCCATTTGTTGGAATCTGGGCTCATCATCGCTTCTTCATACGTCGCAGGGTCCTCATCATTGTTATCTACAATCATGACATTTAGACAAGGATCATATCAATCAGGAGTGGCACGTTCCCTTGTCGATCTGCGAGGTTCAGTAGTTTCCTCGTTTGAAGTTTCATGATCATTATCATTAGCTTCCTCTGTTGCCGGTGTAGGCGGTACAGGTACAACTTCGATCTTGCGCTACTCGATCAACGAGTATAGATTCATCAATCTCATCGAGTTCTACTTTTCTTCCAGTCACTTCTTTAGTGAGAAATTCTTTCTCAAGAAAGGTTCCGTTCTTAGCAACAAAGATTTTGCCTTCGGATCTGTGATAGAAAGTGTACCCTATAGTTTCCTTAGGGTAACCTATGAAGACGCATTTCTCCGCTTTGGGTTCTAGCTTGTCCGGTTGTAACTTCTTTACACAAAGCTTCGCAACCCCAAACTTTCAGGGAACGATAAACTTTAGGTTTCTTATTAAACCATAATTCATACGGTGTCGTTTCTACGGATTTTGATGGTGCTCTATTTAAAGTGAATGCGGCTGTCTCTAATGCATAACTCCAAAATGATAACGGCAAATCAGTAAGAGACATCATACTACGAACCATATCTAAGAGAGTTCGATTACGACGTTCGGACACACCGTTTCGTTGAGGTGTTCCCGGCGGTGTCAATTGTGAAAGTATTCCGCATTTCTTTAAATGCATGCCAAACTCATAACTCAGATATTCACCTCCACGATCAGATCGTAGAAATTTGATCTTCTTGTTACGTTGATTTTCTACTTCACTTTGAAATTCCTTAAACTTCTCGAAAGTTTCGGATTTATGTTTCATGAAATAGATATACCCATATCTACTCAGATCATCTGTGAAGGTTAGAACATAACGATAACCACCGCGCGATGCTACGCTCATTGGTCCACACACATCGGTATGTATGATTTCCAATAAGTCGGTAGCTCGCTCCATCATACTGAGAAAATGGAGTCTTTGTCATTTTTCCCATTAGACATGCTTCGCATCTATCAAGTGACTCAAAGTCAAGTGATTCAAGTAATCCATCGGTATGAAGTTTCTTCATGCGTTTCACTCCAATATGACCAAGACGATAAAGGTGCCACATATAAGTAGAATTATCATTAAGTTTAATTCGCTTAGCATCAATGTTATGTATGTGCGTATCACTACTATCGAGATCTAACGTAAATAAGCCATTCTTTTGTGGTGCTCGACCATAAAAGATATTATTCATAAAAATAGAACAACCATTATTCTCAGACTTGAATGAATAACCGTCTTGCATTAAACAAGATCCAGATATAATGTTCATGCTCAACGCAGTACATAATAGCAATTATTTAGGCTTAAAACTAATCCCGAAGGTAGATGTAGAGGAAGTGTGCCATTGCGATCACATTGACCTTGGATCCGTTTCCAACGCGCATCGTCACTTCATCTTTCGGTAGTTGTCGTTTATTCTTTAGTTCCTGTTTCGAGTTACAAATATGAGCAACCGAACCAGTATCAAATACCCAGTACTAGAACGAGAACCGTGAAATGAACATCTATAACATGTATATCAAATATACCTTCTTTCTTCTTCTTGACAAGGCCGCTCTTCGGATCAGCCGGATACTTGGAGCAATTACGCTTCCAGTGTCCCTTCTCCTTGCGATAATAGCACTCAGCATCAGGCTTAGGGCCGTTCTTAGGTTTCATAGGAGGCGTGGCAGCTTTCTTGCCACCCTTCTTGAATTTTCCCTTAGACTTGCCTGTTTCTTGAAACTGGTGGTCTTGTTGACCATCATCACTTGGTGCTCTGTCTTGATCTCAATCTCAGCAGCTTTTAGCATGCCAAAAGTTCAGGTAACTCCTTGTTCATGTTCTGCATATTGTAGTTCATCACAAAGTTCTTGTAACTTGGTGGCGGTGATTGAAGGACACGATTAATCCCCAGTCTGTTAGGAATCACTATTCCCAAGTCATCGAGTTTCTTCGCATGCCCGGTCATGGCGAGCATGTGCTCACTAACGGAGCTGCCTTCTTCCATCATACAGTGAAGAAATGTTTCGATGCTTCATAGCATTCCACGGCCGCATGAGTCTCGAATATAGCTTTCAGCTCATTCATCAACTCATGAGGATCATGGTGCTCAAAACGTTTTTGAAGATCGGATTCCAGACACACGGGATGGCACACCGAACTTGAGAGTACCGAGTTTTCCGAGTTGCGTAAACAGTTTTACTTCATCGGATTCATCTTCTGCGGGAGGGTCACCTAGCGGTGCATCAAGCACAAATTGCAGATTTCCGCCGAGAGAGGAAGATCCTCACATGACGGAACCAGTCGGTGAAGTTGCTACCGTTGCTCTTAAGTTTCTCTTTCTCTAGGAACCGATTAAAATTGATTGGGGACGCCATCTCTACAACATATATTTGCAATAGTTTAGACTAAGTTTATGACAAATTGAGTTCAAATTTTAATTCAACATAATTAAAAACCTAAGTGAACTCCCACTCAAAACAATATCCCTCGCATTGTCTTAGTGATCACACGAACCAAATCCACCGCACCTAAACCCGATCATCACGAGAAAAGGTGTGATTTCAATGGCGAACACTCAAAGTGTTCATCATATCAACCATATGATTCATGCTCTACCTTTCGGTATCACGTGTTAGAGACCATGTACGTACATGCTAGGCTCGTCAAGGCCACCTTAGTATCCGCATGTGCAAAACTGTCTTGCACCCGTCATATGTACTTATTGAATCTATCACACCCGATCATCACGAGGTGCTTCGAAACGACAAGACTTGGCAACGGTGCTACTAAGGATGAACACTTTATTATCTTGAGATTTTAGTGAGGGATCATCTTATAATGCTACCGTCGCGATCTAAGCAAAATAAGATGCATAAAAAGGATTAACATCACATGCAGTTCATATGTGATATGATATGGCCCTTTTGTTCTTGCGCCTTTGATCTTCATCTCCAAAGCACGGATATGATCTCCATCATCTTCGGGCATGATCTCCATCATCGTCGGCGTAGCGTCAAGGTCAATGGCGCCGTCTTCATGATTGTCCTCCATGTAGCAACTATTACAACTACTTTGAAATACTACTCAACATGAAATTTAAAGACAACCATAAGGCTCCTGCCGGTTGCCACAATACAATAATGATCATCTCATACATATTCATCATCACATTATGGCCATATCACATCACCAAACCCTGCAAAAACAAGTTAGACGTCTCTAATTTGGTTTGCATATTTTACGTGGTTTAGGGTTTTCGAGAGAGATCTAATCTACCTACGAACATGAACCACAACGTTGATACTAATGTTTTCAATAGAAGAGTAAATTGAATCTTTACTATAGTAGGAGAGACAGACACCCGCAAAGCCTCTTATGCAATACAAGTTGCATGTCGAACGAGGAACAAGTCTCATGAACGCGGTCATGTAAAGTTAGTCCGAGCCGCTTCATCCCACTATGCCATAAAGATGCAAAGTACTCAAACTAAAGATAACAAGAGCATCAACGCCCACAAACCATTGTGTTCTACTCGTGCAACCATCTATGCATAGACACGGCTCGATACCCTTTGTAGGATAACGTTGCATAGAAAACAAAAATTTTCCTACGGCGAACACGCAATCCAAGCCAAGATGCAATCTAGAAGACGGTAGCAACGAGGGGGTATCGAGTCTCACCCTTGAAGAGATTCCAAAGCCTACAAGATGAGGCTCTTGTTGCTGCGGTAGACGATCACTTGCCGCTTGCAAAAGCGCGTAGAAGATCTTGATCACGATCGGTTAGGCGCCACGAGCAGGCGGCACCTCCGTACTCGGTCACACGTTCGGTTGTTGATGAAGACGACGTCCACCTCCCCGTTCCAGCGGGCAGCGGAAGTAGTAGCTCCTCTTGAATCCGACAGCACGATGACGTGGTGTCGGTGGCGGTGTAGAAGTCCGGCGGAGCTTCGCTAAGCTACGCGGGCAATATGGAGTGGAGGAGCAAAGCTAGGGATTGGGAGGGGGTGGCCGGCCACTCAAGGGGGGCGGCCAGCTTATGGTCTTGGGGTGGCCGGCCCCCTCCCTTGGCCCCTCATTATATAGGTGGATCCCAAGTGTTGGTGTCCAAGTCTTCGAATAAGACCCGAAACCAAAACCTTCCATAGGAGGGGGGAAACCTAGCCCAACTAGGACTCCCACCCAAAGGTGGGATTCCCACCTCCCATGTGGGGGGGTGGCCGGCCCCCTATGGTGGAGTCCACTTGGGACTCCACCCCCACTAGGGCTGGCCGGCCATGGAGGTGGAGTCCCTTGTGGACTCCACCTTCCTTGGTGGTTTCTTCCGGACTTTTCTAGAACCTTCTAGAACCTTCCATAGAACCTTCCGCGACATTTTATTTCACATAAAATGACATCCTATATATGAATCTTATTCTCCGGACCATTCCGGAACTCCTCGTGATGTCCGGGATCTCATCCGGGACTCCGAACAAATATTCGAACTCCATTCCATAATTCAAGTACTACCATTTCAACATCCAACTTTAAGTGTGTCACCCTACGGTTCGAGAACTATGTGGACATGGTTGAGTACTCACTCCGACCAATAACCAATAGCGGGATCTGGAGATCCATAATGGCTCCCACATATTCAACGATGACTTTAGTGATCGAATGAACCATTCACATACATTACCAATTCCCTTTGTCTCGCGATATTTTACTTGTCCGAGGTTTGATCTTCGGTATCACTCTATACCTTGTTCAACCTCGTCTCCTGACAAGTACTCTTTACTCGTACCGTGGTATGTGGTCTCTTATGAACTCATTCATATGCTTGCAAGACATTAGACGACATTCCACCGAGAGGGCCCAGAGTATATCTATCCGTCATCGGGATGGACAAATCCCACTGTTGATCCATATGCCTCAACTCATACTTTCCGGATACTTAATCCCACCTTTATAGCCACCCATTTACGCAGTGGTGTTTGGTGTAATCAAAGTACCTTTCCGGTATAAGTGATTTACATGATCTCATGGTCATAAGGACTAGGTAACTATGTATCAAAAGCTTATAGCAAATAACTTAATGACGAGATCTTATGCTACGCTTAATTGGGTGTGTCCATTACATCATTCACACAATGATATAACCTTGTTATTAATAACATCCAATGTTCATGATTATGAAACTAATCATCTATTAATCAACAAGCTAGTTTAAGAGGCATACTAGGGACTTCTTGTTTGTCTACATATCACACATGTACTAATGTTTCGGTTAATACAATTCTAGCATGATATATAAACATTTATCATAAACATAAAGATATAAATAATAACCACTTTATTATTGCCTCTAGGGCATATCTCCTTCACCAACGTGTTGACCAGGTTCTCAGAGTGGCGGTGTAGCGAGTGAGCCACCAAGTAGTTGATCTCCTGCCGCAGGGACCTGGTGCGTTCTTCCGACGGGGCAGAGAGGTCTATCCCATCTAGTGCACCATTAGGCGAGAACCCCTTCCACCTGATGCCATGTGAACGGGTTCTGTGGAAAGAGCCGATGAGGTCGGCTTCGAGGATGACTTTGATCTCGTCGTACTTCTTCTTGAGCTCGTCGGTCAGATCCTCGTACGTGACTGGCGTGCCGTCCGCCATCTCAGATGTAGATGGCGATGTGGTTGATGTAGAAGCTTGTCCCACCGGGCGTGCCAGAATGTGTTGACGTCCGAAACCCACCGGCGGGCAGCGACGGGCAACACAGTAGAGCCGGGAACAACCTAGGGCTGCGGCTCGCCGAGGTCCCTCCGAGCGACGGCCCGCAAAGCCTTCTGGTCACACGTCCGATGCTGATTGCAAGGGCGTGCCACCTGACCTATACCTGGTCAGGAAGGTGATGGAGATGCCTCGCTTAGTTTCCTGCATGGCATACACGTAAACATTAAATACGAGCCTCGATCGGCTCTCAGGTTATCCTGTGAATCGGCTCAAGGAGCCGATCCACCCAATGATTCGTACGAGGTGCACGAATATATGGTGGTCCTGCTTGATCAAGATAAAGCTAATGAGATCTACGACGATCTGGGGTTTTCACCGCATAATCGGATCATCCTACTCACGATTGGGCCTCGCGGCCACGCACGGTGATCGTAAGCCGATCCTAGATAGGGCCTAAAAACCAACACGAGGTTGATCCCCGGAACATCCTGTCTAGGACTAGCAAACGACACCCTACGTGCCGCTGGATCCTCCAACCCTTTGTAAGGCCTAACTATTGCAGATATTAAACTAATCCTCGATGAACGAGGAGCGATCGTAATGGATCGGATCTACTAAATAAAGATCAAGTGGGGTGCCGCCCCCACACCTGAGATAGGTGTGAGGGCGGCTAGATATGCAAGGGTTGCACTACGATAGCATGTTACGCGAAGAACTATGCTAACCCTAACACATCTATGATAACTACGTTGCTCGCCATCAACAAGGCTTCAGTACGAGCAACGCATGAACAACGTGGAGCTTGTGCTGCCTAGATCGCAAGATGCGATCTAGGCAGCATGTTGCTTACCGGTAGAAACCCTCGAGATGAAGGAGTTGGCGATGCGCCGAGATTGATTTGGTTGGTTGAACGTTGGTTGTTGTTTATTCCATAAACCCTAGATACATATTTATAGTCCAGGGGACTTTCTAATTCAGGCGTGCACCTAACCGTGCACGGGTAAAACTCTATCTTCTAATCTAAGATGTAATCTACTATAATTAAAGATACACGGGCAATCTAGCCCAAACTCTTCGTGCAAGGCCGCTTCAGAGATCTTCCACGTGTAATCTTCCAAGCCCATCTCCCTTACGGCCCACCTCCTGATTTGGCCAAAATCTGGTGATAACAGAAATACATAGAGCTTGCTAAAATTTGGTTTGCATAATTGGTCTCTCTAAAGTCTAGATAATTTCTAGTATTGAGTTTTGAACAACAAGGAAGACGGTGTAGAGTCTTATAATGTTTATAATATGTCTTTTATGTAAGTTTTGCTGCACCGGTTCATCCTTGTGTTTGTTTCAAATAACCTTGCTAGCCTAAGCCTTGTATCGAAAGGGAATACTTCTCATGCATCCAAAATCCTTGAGCCAACCACTATGCCATTTGTGTCCACCATACCTACCTACTACATGGTATTTCTCCGCCATTCCAAAGTAAATTGCTTGAGTGCTACCTTTAAATTTCCATCATCCGCCTTTGCAATATATAGCTCATGGGACAAAATAGCCTTAAAAACTATTGTGGTATTGAATATGTACTTATGCACCTTATCTCTTATTAAGTTGCTTGTTGTGCGATAACCATGCTTCTGGGGACGCCATCAACTTTTTACCTTTGTTGAATATCATGTGAGTTGCTATGCATGTTCGTCTTGTCTGAAGTAAGGGCGGTTTTCACAATCAAATGGTGTGAGTATGCATACTGTTAGAGAAGAACATTGGGCTGCTAACTAAAGCCATGAATCATGGTGGAAGTTTCAGTTTGGACACAAAACCTCAATCTCTTATGAGAATATTATCTGTTGTTGAATGCTTAAGCATTAAAAGAGGAGTCCATTATCTGTTGTCTATGTTGTCCCGGTATGGGTGTCTAAGTTGAAGAATGATCAAAAGCGAGAAATCCAATGCGAACTTTCTCCTTAGACCCTTGTACAGGCGGCATAGAGGTACCCCTTTGTGACACTTCGTTGAAACATATGTTATGCAATGATTATCCGTGTTAATCCAAGCTAATTAGGACAAGGTGCGGGCACTACTAGTATACTATGCATGAAGCTTGCAACTTGTAATATATAATTTACATGATACATATGCTTTATTACTACCGTTGACAAAATTGTTTCATGTTTTCAAAATAAAAGCTCTAGCACAAATATAGCAATCAATGCTTCCCTCTGCGAAGGGCCATTCTTTTACCTTTTATGTTGAGTCAGTTCACCTATTTCTCTCCATCTCAAGAAGCAAACACTTGTGTGAACTGTGCATTGATTCCTACATACTTGCATATTGCACTTGTTATATTACTTTGCATTGACAACTATCCATGAGATATACATGTTATAAGTTGAAAGCAACCGCTGAAACTTAGTCTTCCTTTGTGTTGCTTCAATACCTTTACTTTGATTTATTGCTTTATGAGTTAACTCTTATGCAAGACTTATTGATGTTTGTCTTGAAGTACTATTCATGAAAAGTCTTTGCTTTATGATTCATTTGTTTACTCATGTCATTACCATTGTCTTGATCGCTGCATTCATTACATATGCTTACAATAGTATGATCAAGGTTATGATGGCATGTCACTCCAGAAATTATCTTTGTTATCGTTTACCTGCTCGGGAATGACGAGAACTAAGCTTGGGGATGCTGATACGTCTCCGACGTATCGATAATTTCTTAAGTTCCATGCCACATTATTGATGATATCTACATGTTTTATGCATACTTTATGTCATTATTATGCGTTTTTCGGAACTAACCTATTGACGAGATGCCGAAGGGCCAGTTGCTGTTTTCTGCTGTTTTTGGTTTCAGAAATCCTAGTAAGGAAATATTCTCGGAATTGGACGAAATCAACGCCCAGCATCTTAGAATCCCCGGGAGCTTCCACAACACCCGAGAGCCGCCAGAGAGGGGCCACAGGGGGCCCACACATGGTGGCGGCGCGGCCCAGGAGGGGGGCGCGCCGCCCTAGTGTCTGGTGGCCCCAGACCCCTTCTGACACCGCCCTTCCGCCTACTTAAGGTCTCTGTCGCGAAAACCCTATTACGTTCGATGAAACCAGAGAAAACCTTCCAGAGCCGCCGCCATCGCGAAGCCAAGATCTTGGGGACAGGAGTCTCTGTTCCGGCACGCCGCCGGGACGGGGAAGTGCCCCCGGAAGGCTTCTCCATCGACACCACCGCCATCTTCATCAACGCTGCTGTCTCCCATGAGGAGGGAGTAGTTCTCCATCGAGGCTCGGGGCTGTACCGGTAGCTATGTGGTTCATCTCTCTCCTATGTGCTTCAATACAATAATCTCATGAGCTGCCTTACATGATTGAGATTCATATGATGATGCTTGTAATCTAGATGTCATTATGCTAGTTAAGTGGGTTTTACTTATGTGATCTCCGAAGACTCCTTGTCCCACGTGTGTAAAGGTGACAGTGTGTGCACCGTGTGGGTCTCTTAGGCTATATTTCACAGAATACTTATTCGCTGTTATGAATGGCATAGTGAAGTGCTTATTTATATCTCTTTATGATTGCAATGTGTTTTGTATCACAATTTATCTGTGTGCTACTCTAGTGATGTTATTAAAGTAGTTTATTCCTCCTGCACGGTGTAATGGTGACAGTGTGTGCATCGTGTAGTACTTCGCGTAGGCTATGATTGTGATCTCTTGTAGATTATGAAGTTAACTATTGCTATGATAGTATTGATGTGATCTATTCCTCCTTTCGTAGTGTGAAGGTGACAGTGTGCATGCTATGTTAGTACTTGGTTTAGTTGTGTTGATCTATCGTGCACTCTAAGGTTATTTAAACATGAATATCGAATATTGTGGAGCTTGTTAACTCCGACATTGAGGGTTCGTGTAATCCTACACAATTAGTGGTGTTCATCATCCAACAAGAGAGTGTAGAGTATAGCATTTATCTATTTATTCTGTTATGTGATCAATGTTGAGAGTGTCCACTAGTGAAAGTATAATCCCTAGGCCTTGTTCCCAAATACTGAAATCGCTGCTTGTTTACTATTTTACTGCTTGTTTACTTCCTGCAATATTACTACCATCAACTGCACGCCAGCAAGCACTTTCCTGGCGCCGTTACTACTGCTCATATTCATTCATACCACTTGTATTTCACTATCTCTTCGCCGAACTAGTGCACCTATACATATGACAAGTGTATTAGGTGTGTTGGGGACACAAGAGACTTCTTGTATCGTAATTGCAGGGTTGCTTGAGAGGGATATCTTTGACCTCTTCCTCCCTGAGTTCGATAAACCTTGGGTGATCCACTTAAGGGAAACTTGCTGCTGTTCAACAAACCTCTGCTCTTGGAGGCCCAACACTGTCTACAAGAATAGAAGCACCCGTAGACATCACATATCACATTATGAATTGCATGTGATGTTAATCCTTTATGCATCTTATTTTGCTTAGAACGCGGCGGTAGCATTATAAGATGATCCCTCACATTAATATCAAGATAATAAAGTGTTCTCCCCTCGTATGCACCGTTGCAACAGTTCGTCGTTTCGAAGCATCTCGTGATGATCGGATGTGATAGATTCTACGTTCATAAACAATGGGTGTAAGCCATGTTTACACACGCAGAATACTTGGGTTTGCTTGACGAGCCTAGCATGTACAGACATGGCCTCGGGACAACGGAAACCGAAAGGTTGAACACGAGTCATATGGATGATATGATCAACATGTTGATGTTCACCATTGAAGCTACATCATCTCACGTGATGATCGGTTTTGGTGTAGTGGATGTGGATCGTGTACCACTTAACAACTATGAGGGATGTTGTATTAAGTGGGAGTTCATTAGTAATTAGATTCAAACATGAACTAATTATCATAAACATAGTCTGAGTAGTATTTTGAATTAATTTTGTAGTATTGGCATCCGTTTTCTACCATGCGCTAGTCTTGTAATTGAGATAGAAATACTATTAAAGTCTGACAAGAAACTTTACGGACTGGTACCGTATTGTTAAAGAATCAAGAAATGATTAAGTCTTATTGCAAACTTTTAGTAAACCTCACATTGTTGATTCAAAGAGTTGTGGTTTCAATTAGTACCTAAAGTTATCTTGTCTCCGTGAAACTTGAAGTTCAAATCTGTTTGAAAAGTAAGGAGCTGAAAAATTTAGTTTTCAGAAATAATCAAGGTATGAGATATATGTGATATCTAAGACCTTATTGCAAGATGATATAATATAATTTGGTGAGACTACATAAACTCATAAGTTTTATGGAAATGTATGAAGGTTGAAGACGCAAGGCGTCCCAATCCTCCAACTATTGGGGCACTAGCGATATTAGCATATCCATGAAGTGATTATCCTTAGTATGCACCGTTGCTAAGACTCGTTGTTTCGAAGCATCACGTGATGATCGGGTGTTATAGATTCTACATGTGCTTACAACAAGTGCAAGCCAGATTTGCACATGCGAATACTAAGGTTAAACTTTACGAGCCTAGCATGTACAGACATGGTCTCGGAAAAGTCATCATGATATGATGGATAAGATTATGAGTGAAATTGTTCATCATATTACAAAGTTACTAATAGTGAAATCTGAAACACTTGTCATATGATGATCAACTTCAAAGTAAGAACCTCAAGGTTATTGGTATTTGACCAACAAACCTAGAAGTTAATGATGTTAAAGTGTTTTTCTGAATAATGAGGAAAGCTAAAAGAGAAACTACAAAAGATATTTTTGGCGAGAAAAGAAAAGAAAAGACTAGAAAGTCTAGCTCAGGTGTATATAAATGATATACATGTTATGGATGTATTCCTTGTTTGGTCACACAATGAAATTCTTGGGTATTTGTACCATATTGGTTGGTATGAAGTGTCATACAAAACAACGCAATACAAGAATACAATGGCCTAAGTGACTGACAAGGAATATGATAGGAATGCACGTCTGGAACAAAAATAAAGTGTTATTATGTTCGTCGTTGGCATTCTATCTAGCCCTTAGAATTTATAATAAAGAACTTAATAATTATTATTTTGCTCTGGTCAAATAAAAACAATGAGTTGTTCAAATTATGACATTACTCCATGTACGATGGATAAGTTATTATAAATCTTAATGGTGAAACACACATACATAACACTGACGCTAAAATGCCATAAGGCAAATGATTTGAATTCCACTTATTTGTGGAACCGCCATTTAGGTCATGTTAGAAAGGAACGCATGAAGGAACTCCATGCAAATGGAATTTCGGAGTCATTCGATTTTTGAATCGTTTGGCGCTTGCAAGTCTTTTCTAAAGAGAATGACTGAAATGCCATTCATAGGCCAAGAGTTGAACGGGCAACTAACTTAGTGGAAACATACATGATGATATATGTGGTTCACTGGGCATAGTTGTGAAGGAGATATGCCCTAGAGGCAATAATAAAGTGGTTATTATATATCTTTATGTTTATGATAAATGTTTATATATCATGCTAGAATTGTATTAACCGAAACATTAGTACATGTGTGATATGTAGACAAACAAGAAGTCCCTAGTATGCCTCTTAAACTAGCTTGTTGATTAATAGATGATTAGTTTCATAATCATGAACATTGGATGTTATTAATAACAAGGTTATGTCATTGTGTGAATGATATAATGGACACACCCAATTAAGCGTAGCATAAGATCTCGTCATTAAGTTATTGGCTATAAGCTTTTGATACATAGTTATCTAGTCCTTATGACCATGAGATCATGTAAATCACTTATACCAGAAAGGTACTTTGATTACACCAAACACCACTGCGTAAATGGGTGGCTATAAAGGTGGGATTAAGTATCCGGAAAGTATGAGTTGAGGCATATGGATCAACAGTGGGATTTGTCCATCCCGATGACGGATAGATATACTCTGGGCCCTCTCGGTGGAATGTCGTCTAATGTCTTGCAAGCATATGAATGAGTTCATAAGAGACCACATACCACGGTACGAGTAAAGAGTACTTGTCAGGAGACGAGGTTGAACAAGGTATAGAGTGATACCGAAGATCAAACCTCGGACAAGTAAAATATCGCGAGACAAAGGGAATTGGTAATTTATGTGAATGGTTCATTCGATCACTAAAGTCATCGTTGAATATGTGGGAGCCATTATGGATCTCCAGATCCCGCTATTGGTTATTGGTCGGAGTGAGTACTCAACCATGTCCGCATAGTTCTCGAACCGTAGGGTGACACACTTAAAGTTGGATGTTGAAATGGTAGCACTTGAATTATGGAATGGAGTTCGAATATTTGTTCGGAGTCCCGGATGAGATCCCGGACATCACGAGGAGTTCCGGAATGGTCCGGAGAATAAGATTCATATATAGGATGTCATTTTATGTGAAATAAAATGTCGCGGAAGGTTCTATGGAAGGTTCTAGAAGGTTCTAGAAAAGTCCGGAAGAAACCACCAAGGAAGGTGGAGTCCACAAGGGACTCCACCTCCATGGCCGGCCAGCCCTAGTGGGGGTGGAGTCCCAAGTGGACTCCACCATAGGGGGCCGGCCACCCCACACATGGGAGGTGGGAATCCCACCTTTGGGTGGGAGTCCCTAGTTGGGCTAGGTTTGCCCCCTCCTATGGAAGGTTTTGGTTTCGGGTCTTATTCGAAGACTTGGACACCAACACTTGGGATCCACCTATATAATGAGGGGCCAAGGGAGGGGCCGGCCACCCCAAGACTATAGCTTGGCCGCCCCCTTGAGTGGCCGGCCACCCCTCCCAAACCCTAGCTTTGCTCCTCCACTTCATATTTCCCGCGTAGCTTAGCGAAGCTCCGCCGGACTTCTACACCGCCACCGACACCACGCCGTCGTGCTGTCGGATTCAAGAGGAGCTACTACTTCCGCTGCCCGCTGGAACGGGGAGGTGGACGTCGTCTTCATCAACAACCGAACGTGTCACCGAGCACGGAGGTGCTGCCCGTTCGTGGCGCGGAACCGATCGTGATCAAGATCTTCTACGCGCTTTTGCAAGCGGCAAGTGATCGTCTACCGCAGCAACAAGAGCCTCATCTTGTAGGCTTTGGAATCTCTTCAAGGGTGAGACTCGATACCCCCTCGTTGCTACCGTCTTCTAGATTGCATCTTGGCTTGGATTGCGTGTTCGCGGTAGGAAAATTTTTGTTTTCTATGCAACGTTATCCTACAGTGGTATCAGAGCCGTGTCTATGCATAGATGGTTGCACGAGTAGAACACAATGGTTTGTGGGCGTTGATGCTCTTGTTATCTTTAGTTTGAGTACTTTGCATCTTTATGGCATAGTGGGATGAAGCGGCTCGGACTAACTTTACATGACCGCGTTCATGAGACTTGTTCCTCGTTCGACATGCAACTTGTATTGCATAAGAGGCTTTGCGGGTGTCTGTCTCTCCTACTATAGTGAAGATTCAATTTACTCTTCTATTGAAAACATTAGTATCAACGTTGTGGTTCATGTTCGTAGGTTGATTAGATCTCTCTCGAAAACCCTAAACCACGTAAAATATGCAAACCAAATTAGAGGCGTCTAACTTGTTTTTGCAGGGTTTGGTGATGTGATATGGCCATGATATGATGATGAATATGTATGAGATGATCATTATTGTATTGTGGCAACCGGCAGGAGCCTTATGGTTGTCTTTAAATTTCATGTTGAGTAGTATTTCAAAGTAGTTGTTATAGTTGCTACATGAGGTGAACAACCATGAAGACGGCGCCATGAACCTTGACGCTACGCCGACAATGATGGAGATCATGCCCGAAGATGATGGAGATCATATCCGTGCTTTGGAGATGAAGATCAAAGGCGCAAAGACAAAAGGGCCATATCATATCACATATGAACTGCATGTGATGTTAATCCTTTTATGCATCTTATTTTGCTTAGATCGCGACAGTAGCATTATAAGATGATCCCTCACATTAATATCAAGATAATAAAGTGTTCTTCCCTCGTATGCACCGTTGCATTGTTCGACGTTTTGAAGCATCTCGTGATGATCGGGTGTGATAAACTTGACATACAACGGGTGTAAGCCATGTTGCACACGCGGAATACTTGGGTTTGCTTGACGAGCCTAGCATGTATAGACATGGCCTCGGGACAACGGAAACCGAAAGGTTGAACACGAGTCATATGGAGGATATGATCAACATGTTGATGTTCACCATTGAAGCTACATCATCTCACGTGATGATCGGTTTTGGTGTAGTGGATTTGGATCGTGTACCACTTAACAACTATGAGGGATGTTGTATTAAGTGGGAGTTCATTAGTAATTAGATTAAAACATGAACTAATTATCATAAACATAGTCTGAGTAGTATTTTGAATTAATTTTGTAGTATTGGCATCCGTTTACTACTATGCGCTAGTCTTGTTATTGAGATAGAAATCTTTGTTAAAATCTGACAAGAAACTTTACGGATTGGTACCGTATTGTTAAAGAATCAAGAATTGATTAAGTCCTATTGCAAACTTTTAGTAAACCTCACATTATTGATTCAAAGAGCTATGGTTTCAATTAGTACCTAAAGTTATCTTGTCTCCATGAAACTTGAAAGTTCAAATATGTTTGAAAAGTAAGGAGCTGAAAATTTAGTTTTCAGAAATAATCAAGGTATGAGATATATGTGATATCTAAGACCTTATTACAAGATAATAGAATATAATTTGGTGAGACTACATAAACTCATAAGTTTTATGGGAATGTATGAAGGTTGAAGACGCTGAGCGTCACAATCCTCCAACTATTGGGGCACTAACAATATTCGCATATCCATGAAGTGACCATCCTTAATATGCACCGTTATTAAGACTCGTCGTTTCGAAGCATCACGTGATGATCGGGTGTGATAGATTCTACGAGTGCATACAACGGGTGCAAGCTAGATTTGCACATGCAAATACCAAGGTTAAAACTTTACGAGCCTAGCATGTACAGACATGGTCTCGGAAAGTCGTCATGATATGATGGATAAAATTATGAGTGAAATTGTTCATCATATTACAAAGTTACTAATAGTGAAATCTGGAACACTTGTCATATGATGATCAACTTCAAAGTAAGAACCTCAAGGTTATTGGTATTCGACCAACAAACCGAGAAGTTATTGAAGTTGATATGTTTCTCTGAATAATGAGGAAAGCTAAAAGAGAAACTGCAAAAGATATTTTGGCAAAAAGAAAAAAAAAGACTAGAAAGTCTAGCTCAGGTGTATATAAATGATATACATGTTATGGTTGTATTTCTAGTTAAGTCACACTATGAAATTCTTGGGTATTAGTACTATATTGGTTGGTATGAAGTGTCATACAAAAACAACGCAATACAAGAATACAATGGCCTAAGTGACTGACAAGGAATATGATAGGAATGCACGTCAGAAACAAAAATAAAGTGTTATTATGTTCGTCGTTGGCATTCTATCTAGCCCTTAGAATTTATAATAAAGAGCTTAATAAATTGTTATTTTGCTACTGGTCAAATAAAACAATGAGTTGTTTAAATTATGACATTACTCCATGTACGATGGATAAGTTATTATAAATCTTAATGGTGAAACACACATACATAACACTGACGCTAAAATGCCATAAGGCAAATGATTTGAATTCCACTTATTTGTGGAACCGCCATTTAGGTCATGTTAGAAAGGAACGCATGAAGGAACTCCATGCAAATGGATTTTTGGAGTCATTTGATTTTTGAATCATTTGGCGCTTGCAAATCTTTTATAAAGAGAATGATTAAAATACCGTTCATAGGCCAAAAGTTGAGCAGACAACTAACTTAGTGAAAAATACATGATGATGTATGTGGTTCACTTGGGCATAGTTGTGTGCGGGAGATTCTTCTACTTCATGAAAACTTTCAAACAATGAATTGAGTATATATGTGGATATATTCAATAAGGAAAAGTTTGAAACATTTTGAATGGATTCAAATAAATTTCAGCATGAAGTGGAAATCATCGTAATAGAAAAGTCAAATATCTATGATTGGATCATGGTGGAAATATTTGAATTACAAGTTTTAGCGAACATCTAAGAGAGTTATGAAATTGTTCTACAACTCACGTTTCTTGGAGTATCATAGTGATGATAAAGTATCCGAGAGATGTATCCAAACCTTGTTGGATTAATGATGAGATAAAATATTATGACGCCATTATATTTTTGTGGATTATGCTTTAGTGACTACCGCTTTTACACCTTTGAATAGAGCATCATCATGATCCGTTGAAATGACACCATACGAGTTATGGCATGGGTATGAAACCTGATAGTCTTTTCTTAAATTTTGGTATGCATAGCATAAGTAAATAAGTTTACAACCAAAATCGGATGAATGTCTTTGTTGGTTATCCCAGAGAATTGATTGGGAATTCTTCCCACTATGGAGACAAAGACAAAAGTGTTTGTCAACGTTTCTTATTTCCAAGAAATTGTTTCTAGTGAAGTTTTTGAGTGGGAGGACAATATAATTTGATAAGGTTTATGAACCTGAGCATAATGACTGTGAGTAGCGCACCATCGAATTTGTTTCGGAAGCGGCCACGACGATCATGGCTCCCATGACTACAAAGTGTTTTAGCCATGGAGATCGAAGTACATATTGAACCTTGTAGGTATGGTTTACTTTGTGATCAAATAAATGATTTGTGAACAAAGGATTGATTTTGAACAATGATAAACCAACTACAAACAAAGAAGTTATGATGGGCCCTGACTCCGTTAAAATGGCTATACGCCATGAAATCCAAGATAGATGAATACTTTATGAAAGTAAATGGATCTATGAAATTGATAGACTTGGATGAAATATCCTTGAAGAAAGCTTGACTTGTCGAAAAATTGTTTACGACAAAGTTCAAAGAGTTGAATACGATAAGATTAGATCTTCCGTAGCAATGCTTATAGTCTATGTGGATTATTCTAGTAATCACTACATATTTCTTTTATGAGATATGCTAGTAGGATGGCAAAATACACTACTTAATGAAGTATGTATACAAGATACAACCAAGAGTTTTGCTGGTCCGTGGAATACTAGATAGGTATACAAGCTTCAATTGGATGAAGTAAGTATCACGGAGTTGGAATCTTCACCAGATGAAATAGTCAAAGAGTTTTTTTTCATCAGAGACGATGAAGAAGCTTGCATTTGCAAGAAATTAAGTGGGAGCGCTAAGACACATTTATAATACTTTATGTAGGTGACATATAGTTGGTTATAAATGATGTAATTATATACTTGATTAAAAAGGTTTCATTGAGAATTAACTTCAATGAAAGGATATAGACTGAAACAAATTTAGTGTCAAGATCTATGAAGATAGATTGAAACACATAAATAAGTTTAAGTCAAAGTACATATGATGGATATTGAAGAAGTTCAATATAGAAATATTAAGAAAATGTTCTTGTCATGTGAAGGTTTAACAAGACTTGAGTGTATCTGACACTCAATGAGTAAAAACACATGAGTGATTATAAATCACGAATAATATGTACACAATCAGATATCATGTGCTATAAAGTGTTATGAGCATATACCAGGATGATTCATATGATGATCATTGGACGACAGTAAGAATATCCTTGAGTACTTTAGAAGAACTAAGGATATATATATATATATATTTTTGTATGAAGAAATGACAAACAAATCGCTGTAAGGTGTTACACCGATATTGGTTTTGTCACATATAAAATATAATTTCAATCTCAAATTTGACTAAGTATTGTTTAAATAGCACAATGAGCTAGAAGTTGTCTATGCTAGATTTAGAAGAGTTCTAAATATTGTGACGGATTCTACAAAAGAAGGCAGATTATGTCATTGTTTTGACAATGACAAAAGATGTTAAGTCAAGAGGTTCTTTGAGAACTTGGTGTAGTTCCGACAAGAGTCAGAACTTTGAAGCTATATTGTGTGTGACAATATTAGTGACATATTTCAGACCGCGGAATTAAGGTTCCATCAGAAGATCAAACATATTTAATGCCAACTCATTTGGAAATGAGTGATGCGTTGAGACGCAAATGAATTACAAAATACATACGTTTCTGAGCATGTCAGATCCGTTGACTAAAAACTCTCCCGTGAGCAAAACATGATAAAGCACCAGAAGGCCAAGGTGTTATATCTTTACAAATGTAAACTAGATTATTGACTCTAGTGCAAGTGGGAGACTGAAGGAGATATGCCCTAGAGGCAATAATAAAGTGGTTATTATATATCTTTATGTTTATGATAAATGTTTATATATCATGCTAGAATTGTATTAACCGAAACATTAGTACATGTGTGATATGTAGACAAACAAGAAGTCCCTAGTATGCCTCTTAAACTAGCTTGTTGATTAATAGATGATTAGTTTCATAATCATGAACATTGGATGTTATTAATAACAAGGTTATGTCATTGTGTGAATGATATAATGGACACACCCAATTAAGCGTAGCATAAGATCTCGTCATTAAGTTATTTGCTATAAGCTTTTGATACATAGTTATCTAGTCCTTATGACCATGAGATCATGTAAATCACTTATACCAGAAAGGTACTTTGATTACACCAAACACCACTGCGTAAATGGGTGGCTATAAAGGTGGGATTAAGTATCCGGAAAGTATGAGTTGAGGCATATGGATCAACAGTGGGATTTGTCCATCCCGATGACGGATAGATATACTCTGGGCCCTCTCGGTGGAATGTCGTCTAATGTCTTGCAAGCATATGAATGAGTTCATAAGAGACCACATACCACGGTACGAGTAAAGAGTACTTGTCAGGAGACGAGGTTGAACAAG
The DNA here is from genome assembly GCF_019359855.2 of Lolium perenne. Lineage (NCBI taxonomy): Eukaryota > Viridiplantae > Streptophyta > Magnoliopsida > Poales > Poaceae > Lolium > Lolium perenne. The sequence continues at coordinate 288,263,871 of NC_067250.2, read as the reverse complement.
GTATAGAGTGATACCGAAGATCAAACCTCGGACAAGTAAAATATCGCGAGACAAAGGGAATTGGTAATTTATGTGAATGGTTCATTCGATCACTAAAGTCATCGTTGAATATGTGGGAGCCATTATGGATCTCCAGATCCCGCTATTGGTTATTGGTCGGAGTGAGTACTCAACCATGTCCGCATAGTTCTCGAACCGTAGGGTGACACACTTAAAGTTGGATGTTGAAATGGTAGCACTTGAATTATGGAATGGAGTTCGAATATTTGTTCGGAGTCCGGATGAGATCCGGACATCACGAGGAGTTCCGGAATGGTGGGAGAATAAGATTCATATATAGGATGTCATTTTATGTGAAATAAAATATCGCGGAAGGTTCTATGGAAGGTTCTAGAAGGTTCTAGAAAAGTCCGGAAGAAACCACCAAGGAAGGTGGAGTCCACAAGGGACTCCACCTCCATGGCCGGCCAGCCCTAGTGGGGGTGGAGTCCCAAGTGGACTCCACCATAGGGGGCCGGCCACCCCCCACATGGGAGGTGGGAATCCCACCTTTGGGTGGGAGTCCTAGTTGGGCTAGGTTTGCCCCCTCCTATGGAAGGTTTTGGTTTCGGGTCTTATTCGAAGACTTGGACACCAACACTTGGGATCCACCTATATAATGAGGGGCCAAGGGAGGGGGCCGGCCACCCCAAGACTATAGCTTGGCCGCCCCCCTTGAGTGGCCGGCCACCCCCTCCCAAACCCTAGCTTTGCTCCTCCACTTCATATTTCCCGCGTAGCTTAGCGAACCTCCGCCGGACTTCTACACCGCCACCGACACCACGCCGTCGTGCTGTCGGATTCAAGAGGAGCTACTACTTCCGCTGCCCGCTGGAACGGGGAGGTGGACGTCGTCTTCATCAACAACCGAACGTGTGACCGAGTACGGAGGTCCGCCCGTTCGTGGCGCCAGGAACCGATCGTGATCAAGATCTTCTACGCGCTTTTGCAAGCGGCAAGTGATCGTCTACCGCAGCAACAAGAGCCTCATCTTGTAGGCTTTGGAATCTCTTCAAGGGTGAGACTCGATACCCCCTCGTTGCTACCGTCTTCTAGATTGCATCTTGGCTTGGATTGCGTGTTCGCGGTAGGAATTTTTTTGTTTTCTATGCAACGTTATCCTACAAGTTGTGTGCGGGAGATTCTTCTACTTCATGAAAACTTCCAACAATGAATTGAGTATATATATGTGGATATATTCGATAAGGAAGAAGTTTGAAATATTTGAATAGATTCAAATAAATTTCAGCATGAAGTGGAAATCATCGTAATAGAAAAGTCAAATATCTATGATTAGATCATAGTGGAAATATTTGAATTACGAGTTTTAGCGAACATCTAAGAGAGTTATGAAGTTGTTCTACAACTCACGTTTCTTGGAGTATCATAGTGATGATGAAGTATCCGAGAGACGTATCCAAACCTTGTTGGATTAATGATGAGATAAAATAAAATGAAGCCATTATATTTTTGTGGATTATGCTTTAGAGACTACCGCTTTTACACTGAATAGAGCATCATCATGATCCGTTGAAATGACACCATACGAGTTATGGCATGGGTATGAACCCTAATAGTCCTTTCTTAAATTTTGGTATGCATAGCATAAGATAAATAAGTTTACAACCAAAATCGGATGAATGTCTTTGTTGGTTATCCCAAAGAATTAATTAGGAATTCTTTCCACTATGAAGTAAAAGACAAAAGTGTTTGTTAATGTTACTTGCTTATTTCCAAGAAATTGTTTTCTAGCGAAGTATTTGAGTGGGAGGACAATAGAACTTGATAAGGTTTATGAACCTGAGCATAATGATCAGAGTAGCGCAGCATCGGAAATTGATTCCGGAAGCGGCCACGACGATCATGGCTTCCATGACTACAAAGTGTTTTAGCCATGGAGATCGAAGTACTTATTAACCTTGTAGGTATGGTTTACTTTGTGATCAAATAAATGATTTGTGGACAAAGGATTGATTTTGAACAATGATAAACCAACTACATACAAAGAAGTTATGATGGGCCCTGACTCTGTTAAAATGGCTATACGCCATGAAATCCAAGATAGATGAATACTTTTTGAAAGTAAATGGATCTATAAAATTGATGGACTTGGATGGAATATCCTTGAATAAGCTCGACTTGTCGAAAAGTTGTTTACGACAAAGTTCAAAGAGTTGACTACGATAAGATTAGATCTTCCGTAGCAATGCTTATAGTCTATGTGGATTATTCTAGTAATCGCTACATATTTCTTTCATGAGATATGATAGTAGGATGGCAAAATACATTACTTAACAGAAGTGTGTATTAAAGGTGTATACAAGATACAACCAATTGTTTTGCTAGTCCGTGGAATACTAGATAGGTATACGAACTTCAATTGGATGAAGTGAGTATCGCGGAGTTGGAATCTTCACCGGATGAAATAGTCAAAGAGTTTTGGATTTCATCAGAAACGATGAAGATGGTTGCATTTGCAAGAAATTAAGTGGGAGCGCTAAGACATATTTATAATACTTTATGTAGATGACATATAGTTGGTTATAAATGATGTAATTATATACTTGATTATAAAAGGTTTCATTGAGAATTAACTTCAATGAAAGAATATGGACATAAACATATTTAGTGTCAAGATCTATGAAGATAGATTGAAACACATAATAAGTTTAAGTCAAAGTACATAGAATGGATATTGAAGTAGTTCAATATAGAAATATTAAGAAGGTGTTCTTTTCATGTGAAGTTTTAACAAGACTTGAGTGTATCTGACACTCGATGAGTAAAAACACATGAGTGATTATGGATCACGAATAATATGTACACAATCAGATGTCCTGTGCTCTAAAATGTTATGAGCATATACCAGAATGATTCATGTGATGATCATTGGACGACAGTAAGAATATCCTTGAGTACTTTAGAAGAACCACGGATATATATATATATAATTTTAAATGGGGTAATGTCAAACAAATCGCTGTAAGGTGTTGCACCGATATTGGTTTGGTCACATATAAAAATGAAGTTCAAATCTCAATTAGGCTAAGTATTGTTTAAAAGGTAACACAATGCTAGATTTAGAAGAGTTCTAAATATTGTGACGGATTCTACAAACATAGGCAAAGCATGACATTGTTTTGACAATGACTGAGGATGTTGAGTCGAGAAGTTGTTTGAGAACTTGGTGTAGTTCCGATAGTGTCAGAACTTTAAAAGCTATATTGTATGTGACAATATTAGTGACATATTTCAGACCGCGGAATTAAGGTTCCACCAGAAGACCAAACATATTTAATGCGGACTCATTTGGAAAATGAGTGATGCGTTGAGACGCAAATGAATTGCAAAATACATACGTTTCTGAGCATGTCAGATCCGTTGACTAAAACTTCTCCCGTGAGAAAAACATGATAACGCACCGGAAGGCCAAGGTGTTATATCTTTACATATGTAAACTAGATTATTGACTCTAGTGCAAGTGGGAGACTGTTGGAGATATGCCCAAGAGGCAATAATAAAATGGTTATTATAATATATCTTTGTGTTTATGATAATGTTTACATACCATGCTATAATTGTATTAACCGAAACATTGATACATGTGTGTTATGTGAACAACAAGGAGTCCCTAGTAAGCCTCTTGTATAACTAGCTTGTTGATTAATAGATGATCATAGTTTCATGATCATGAACATTGGATGTTATTAATAACAAGGTTATGTCATTATGTGAATGATGTATTGGACACACCCAATTAAGCGTAGCATAAGATCACGTCATTAAGTTATTTGCTATAAGCTTTTGATACATAGTTACCTAGTCCTTTCGACCATGAGATCATGTAAATCACTTATACCGAAAAGGTACTTTGATTACATCAAACGCCACTGCGTAAATGGGTGGTTATAAAGGTGGTATTAAGTATCCGAAAAGTATGAGTTGAGGCATATGGATCAACAGTGGGATTTGTCCATCCCGATGACGGATAGATATACTCTGGGCCCTCTCGGTGGAATGTCGTCTAATAGCTTGCAAGCATATGAATGGTTCATAAGAGACCACATACCACTGTACGAGTAAAGAGTACTTGTCATGAGACGAGGTTGAACGAGGTATAGAGATACCGATGATCAAACCTCGGACAAGTAAAATATCGCGTGACAAAGGGAATCGGTATCGTATGTAAATGGTTCAGTCGATCACTAAAGTCATCGTTGAATATGTGGGAGCCATTATGGATCTCCAGATCCCGCTATTGGTTATTGGTCGGAGAGAGGTCTCAACCATGTCTACATAGTTCGCGAACCGTAGGGTGACACACTTAAGGTTTGATGTCGTTTAAGTAGATATGGAATATGGAATGGAGTTCGAAGTTTTGTTCGGAGTCTCAGATGGGATCCAGGACATCACGAGGAGGTCCGGAATGGTCCGGAGAATAAGATTCATATATAGGAAGTCATATTCCAAGTTTGGAAATGATCCGATGCATTTATGGCAGGTTCTAGAAGGTTCTAGAAAAGTCCGGAAGAAATCATCATGGAAAGTGGAGTCCCGGAGGGACTCCACCTTGCATGGCCAGCCAAACCCTAAGGGGTGGAGTCCCAGGTGGACTCCACCATAGGTGGCCGGCCACCCCACCTAAGGGAAAGGTGGGAGTCCCACCTTGGGTAGGACTCCCCCCTTGAGTAGGTTTCCCACCTATGGGAGGTTTTGTTGTTGGGGTCTTATTCGAAGACTTGGACTACAACTCTTGGGGATTTCCACCTATATAATGAGGAGGAGAGGGAGGGGGCAGCCAATCTTGGCCGCACCACCTAGGGCTGCCCATGGCCGGCGCCCTAGCCACCCCCTCTCCCCAAACCCTAGCCTCTCCTCCTCCACATAATACTCCCGCAGCGCATAGGCGAAGCCCTGCCGGAGTTCTCCACCACCACCGCCACCACGCCGTCGTGCTGCCGGGATTCCGAGGAGGATCTACTACTTCCGCTGCCCGCTGGAACGGGGAGAAGGACGTCGTCATCAACACCGAACGTGTGACCGAGTACGGAGGTGCTGCCCGATTGTGGTACCGTCAAGATCTTCTACGCGCTTTTGAAAGTGGCAAGTGATCGTCTACCGCAGCAACGAGAGCCTCCTCTTGTAGGCTTTGGAAATCTTCAAGGGTTAGTCTCGTTCATCCCCTCGTTGCTACCGTCTTCTAGATTGCATCTTGGCTTGGATTGCGTTCTCGCGGTAGGAATTTTTTTGTTTTCTATGCTTCGAATCCCTTCAGTTGCCATATTAACGAATGACAAAGTCCATTGGAGGCGGAATTGAGAGTGGGAGTGGAAGGGCTAAAGCTTGCTATAGCTCACTCTGGTCTGACAATCTCGGTGGAGTCGGATTATTCTCAACTTATCGAAGTGGTCAAGGCTGCGTCGGTTGATAGATCACCTTGTCTACATTGGATTCATGAGATTAGAAGTTTAGTTAATGAAAGTAGAGAGTGTTGTTTTGGTTAAAATGGAACAAGAATAGGTTAGGGTTAGTGATTCTCTTGCTAATCTAGCAAGACTACAACGATGTACTCTTTTATGATTGGGTTCTGGACCTGAACTTGCTCTTCAATTGCTTAAGGGCAAGCAACCGACACTTCTCACTATGTCTGCACCTGCCCGGCTCGGCCGACTGCTCCTGTTATGCCCTGGCTTAAACCCCCGCTGGGATTTGTGAAGCTAACTGTGGATGGTTCGTTTAAAGATGGTGTGACCGGTTCAGGCTCTATACTCAGGATGATATGGGTGCTATCATCTGCTCTACATGCAAGTTTGTCATGCCATGTTCTGATGCGTTGGAGGCGGAGCTGCATGTGCGCTTGGAGGGTCTAAACTTGGCTTTGGCAAGATCTTCTCTTCCGATCATTATTGACACGGACTCGGCCCAGCTCGTTGCTATGGTTACCGCTAGTGTTATTGATAGATCTCCCTACAACAATTTAGTTTCCGAGATTAAGTTTTTAGCTTCTCAAGATAGAGTTTGTTCTTTTGTAAAAGTGGATCGTGGACAAGGTAGGGTAAGCTACGTTCTTGCAAATTTTGCAAGGACCGAGGGTAGAACTGTCACATGGCTAGGATCGGGACCTGAGGTTGCTCTTGGGAACTTGAGCTTGAGTCGCTTGTAAGCCCTAATGAATTCCATTTTTACCCGCAAAAAAAAAGACTCGACTGCTATGCAGCCTAACCTGATTAATAAAGTTCCTATTGATTATCTTGCAAAAGAAAAACATTAAAGATGAAAACAGCATGTAGGATCCGGTCCAACCTCTCGCGACGTTTCTTAACGTCAACGGTGTTGGGCAACGCGGCATCAAGCAAATCAACGCCGCGTGGGTTCGAGCCAAACTCCACCAGTACTCAATCAATCCCCCGTGTTAGTACCAGCACAAGTAAAATCCTTTTTTGAAATCGCTGCTGCTACCCCGGCAGCGTCGCCACGTCGTAGGGTTTTACTCCCTTTGCTTCTCCCAGCTGCCAAGGCAAGGCCCCGCGGCGACCGAGGTCGGGGGCCATGGAGATCGGGGCGGCGAGCAGCTGCTCCAAGGAGCACCAGAAGATCTACTCCGAGTGGTTCGCCTTCGCCGACTCAGGTCCGATCCCGGCCCCCCTCCGATCCCCATTCCCCTTCCGCCTGCTCCTCTCCCCGATTCGCTTCGATTCGATTCGATTCCCTGACCTGCCCTGCCCTGCTCTGCGCGCGCGCAGATGGCGACGGCCGCATCACGGGCCCCGACGCCATCAAGTTCTTCGGCATGTCCAGGCTCCCCCGCGCCGACCTCAAGCAGGTACCGCGCGCCGCTCTCTCCTCAATCTCCTGCTACTACTGTAGAGCTCTCTCTAATGTGCCGCGTCGCGCCTCAAGGTCTGGGCCATCGCGGACTCCAAGCGGCTCGGGTACCTCGGGTTCGGCGAGTTCGTCACGGCGATGCAGGTTCTCCTCGCCACTTCACGCGTTCCATCGAGCATCATCATACTTCCGTGCTACCACTGTATTCCTCGCTCTGTTAGTTAGTTTTCACTTGGTGACTAGTTTGTTGCAATTGGCAGCTCGTCTCTCTGGCGCAAGCGGGGGATGAGATCACCCCGGACAGCATTAAGCGTGACGGTTGTTGCCGCTACATACCAAATCAGCTCCCTTCATTTACCGCTTCATTTAATTTATCCTAATTTGTCTACACTGATTTCCGACAGATCTAAGCAGCTTGAATATTCCAGCGATGGAGGGTCTGGATACTCTGCTTGCGGTGAGTCTATTATGCTTCAGTGCCACCTCTTCAGTATTTGCCATGTTTGTTTGCTTCATCCCACTGATCTGAAAGCATGATGATGACCGCTTTTCAGAGGTCCAAGCATTTGGTAAAGAGGGTTGATCAGGCTGGGGATGGTAAGGAATGGACCTGTGAATGGCAAGTCACACCGGTGAGAAATATATATGAAGCAACCGTTTGTGTTTGTGCAGGATTTCCTCAGGCACAAGGACCTTCGACAGACCATTGGTTCACCTCCAAGTCGTCGAAGAAGGTAGTGTTCATGTTCTTCCTTTTAAGTTGGCTTGTCGTTTCAAGCTCTTACAGAATATTGGCAACCTTCATTTCCAACATGTTCAATACTAGCATATAATTTTACTTTTTTTTGTTGTATCAATGAACCTTTTGAGAGTTAACACTGAGGTAGAATTTCGTCGTACATGAGTCATGGGGTGAGGTGAAGGGTTGACATGTATTTCAAAGCAACATTGAAAGGGTCGTGTTCATTTTGGGGTTTGAATGTAGTTATCTTCGTATAATACATACTCCCTCTGTTCAGTTTTTAATCGACTCAGGGACACAAGACAAATGAACTAGCAGTGGTGCCACTTTAAGTCAATTAAATAGGAATGGAGGGAGTACCTTTTTTTTCCAGCAGGGCTTCTTTCCTCGGTTTTTTTATAAATTATGCAATAGTATTTACAGAGAGGCAGTACTTGATGTCTAAATTCAACTAACTTTGACGAATTGTTGATGTTTTAACTAACATAAAAGGAAGGTTTGACAAAATAGGGTAGTTCCTTCTCATGTCAATGATTGTCTAACAAGGTATGAAGGCATCAATCTCAAATCATTTAGCTAGTGCAGCTCTGCTGTACCCAACCAAGTGCTACGAGAATATAATCTTTTATGTGTACATCGCTGTCGTAATGAAGCATGGTTCATTCTAGGGGAATTCCCTATTCATTTTAGTAGAGCTTCAGTTAATGAACTTAGACACAAGAGGTTACACTTAATTTTGCTGAACAGAACCTCACTACAGAACATCTGCAAGACACCATAGAAACCCTTTGAATGATGGTGCTTCATGAACTAATAAAGCATTTTGTACTTTTGTTTCTGTCGCGCAATATTAGACGTTGCAGACTTGCATGTCATTAAGTTAAATAGTACGGCCTTGTCGCAAGCAAGCAATTGCTTGTCAAATGATGGTAATTTCCTCACTGACACATGTGCCATTCATGCTGACCTTGTTTATTGTGTTTTCAATACAGATACCTCTGACTGCTGTTACTTCTGTCATTGATGGTTTAAAAAGACTATACATCGAAAAATTGAAGCCTTTGGAAGTTGCATACAAATTCAATGATTTTGTGTCCCCATTACTGGTAAATAAATACTTGTAATTTCCATATCTGGTCTCTATACGAGTTACAGATGGCCACTTCAGTTACTTTGTGGCATTACCTTAAAAGTAAGCTACTTAAGTACAAAATAATATTATCCTTTTGCAGACAAACAGTGATTTTGATGCAAAGCCGATGGTTATGCTCTTAGGTCAATATTCAACGGGGAAAACTACTTTTATCAAGCATCTGCTAAAAACGAGCTATCCAGGTATTTCCTGGAAATACTTGGACATGTATTTCCTGTAGTTTCTGGGTTTAATTTAATCACATGCCATGAGACAAACTGACAATTAATCTTCTACTTTGCACTTCTACAGGTGCCCATATTGGACCAGAGCCAACAACCGACAGATTTGTTGTTGTCATGGTAAACTTTAGGCATTCTTAATTTTTTTATTTGTACAAATACTTGGTGGACCAAAATTTATTACCCCCAGATATGATTTCTGAAGTAAGTTAATTGAAATGCACAATACATGGTTAGTCGAACACTGGAGTACAACTCTTCATGCATTAGTGGACAATTGATTGTGTGTTTGTGACTTTTGAGAATAGTGTTACTTATCTAGCTCATGACTTTAGCACAGTGCTGCATTGATTGGCAGTCTCCCCCTTTTGTGAAACTTTCCTCTGGATCACCAAGCTATAGGTATTGTTTGGAGTGTGTCTTCTGTAATGGCTGCTGGTTTGTACTTATTCCTGCCTATGGAGCTTGTAACTGAGGTTAAACGTCCACTGTCAATTTGTTTTTATTTCCATTGTTGGGGCTTAGATCAGATGTTCGTGCAATTTAAACAACTTGCATTGTCCGCATGTCCAGCTAGTATATTAATGTACAGTGCTTTACCTATATTTGTCACTGTTAGTTGCTTCAGTAGCCCGTTAACTATTTTCCCTCTTACCAGTCAGGACCTGATGAACGGACTATTCCTGGGAATACTTTAGCTGTTCAAGCAGATATGCCTTTTAGTGGTCTTACAACATTTGGGACTTCGTTTTTATCCAAGTTCGAATGCTCTCAGATGCCACATCCGGTAAGATTTTGTTTTGATGCATCTAGGAGACACATGGTTATGTAGAAACTGATACCTAACTTGTATGTTGAAGCTACTGGAGCATATCACGTTTGTCGACACACCTGGTGTTCTTTCTGGCGAAAAGCAACGGACACAGCGCAGCTACGAATTCACTGGTGTTACATCATGGTTTGCTGCCAAGTGTGACCTCATTCTTCTTCTATTTGATCCTCACAAGCTTGATATTAGTGATGAGTTTAAACGTGTAATCGGATCTCTACGTGGGCATGATGACAAAATACGTGTAGTTCTAAACAAGGCAGACCAAATTGACACGCAACAGGTAGGGTCATTCATTGTTCTCTCTGCATGAGTTGTGATGTTTATGCTTTGTTTTCTGTACGTAACAGTATTTTCCCTGCAGCTTATGAGAGTGTATGGTGCACTTATGTGGTCTCTTGGTAAAGTATTGAATACCCCTGAGGTGTCACGCGTTTATATTGGGTAACCGCCCATGCCCTCATCTACTTTGTCTCACTCATATAGTCCTATCTATTGTATTTTGCTACAGATTACTGCCGACTTAAAATCTTGTCAAAAATCTAGATTGAATACTATTAGAAGTGCCGTAGTTGTGTTCGTTTACCTCAGAGAAGTATGTGGCGTACTTTCATCTACTTAAGCAACAATATCTGAATCTTGTGTTTGTAAAATGGTAATTACTGGATCGCCCCAGCATGTTGGCACAGTGAACTCACTTCAGAATTGAATGCAGATCATTCAATGACAAACCAGTAAAGGAATCAGCTGTTGGTCCTATCGGAAAGGAACTGTTTGAGAAAGAGCAGGATGATCTTCTTTCTGATCTAAAAGATATACCAAAGAAAGCTTGTGACCGCCGAGTAAGATTTTTCACCGTTGTGTTCTTTTTAAAACCTGTTCACATGTTTTTTTTCACAAATTAACCCCATCGGTATATATGTACAGATCAATGAATTCGTGAAACGTGCTAGAGCTGCCAAGATACATGCTTATATAATTGGCCATCTAAAGAACCAGATGCCTACGATGATGGGGAAAGCTAAAGCTCAACAGCGACTTATAGACAATTTGGAGGATGAGTTTGCAAAGGTATGTATTTGTTCCATCTTTAACTTCCTAGCCAGTCCAGAACCAATGTAGATTGACAGAAACATTGTGACCCTTGCTTATGAGTTCATATCAGAAGATCTGTTATATTGGCATTGTACCATGTTATTACTTGCCAAGCCACCATTGGCTTAATAATTAGTACAGTTTTAACCTGTGTTTTGCTAGTTTTGCAAGTTCTATAGTGGTGGCAGAAAGAGCTAAATAGTGTTTTTGCTGACTGTCTGAACTTCTGCTTTTACGCACTCAATTTGTAATCTTAATGCCCGACTAATAACTGTGTCTGTTGGTGCAGGTGCAAAGGGAACATCATCTTCCAGCAGGAGATTTCCCTTTCGTTGACCACTTCAGAGATGTGTTGGGTGGCTACAGCATCGACAAGTTTGAGAAGGTCAAGCCCAAGATGATCCAGGCGGTGGACGACATGCTCGGGTACGACATCCCGGAGCTTCTCAAGAACTTCAGGAACCCTTATGAGTGAACACACATCTTGATTGGAAGATGGTATTGGTTTACACTAACACGTGAGGCGTGGATGGATGCTGTTTACTGTAGTGTTGAAATTTGTCGGGCAGCGCCAACATCGCCAGTGTTTCATGCGTCTTGGGGTATTTATTGCTACATTATACCCATTGTTGTATAACTGTATGATGCATAAGATTCAGAAGCAATTGCTCAACTGTTCCTGCCGGATTGACAATTTGGCATGTAAAGAATGGAACGGCAGGTGGGGTGGCCCATTTTTTAACTTCCAATGAGTATCTATGTGTTTCTGAGGAACATCTTCAATTCTTGTTGATGCGATCCAGTCAATTAACTACCTGTGAAGAATAGTGGACCACTTTGAGAGGTGTTTTTTTGAGTAGCAGCCACCTGTTTCGCTATATGTGGTTGCATTATTATTTCATTTTGGCATATTAGAGATCAACTTTCATGGCAGCAGTCTGGGGCCAGAGCCAACTTTCTGTTATTGGAGTTTTTCTATAACGAGCGATGCGTAGAGGTCTTTCATCACACTGTAGAAGTTAAATGCGGCTTCATATTATTCATTTTGGAGTACTCCCTCAGTTCAATAGTCCTAGGTATTTGACCAGCTTAACGTAAGATATATATTATCTAGATTATACCATTAGAAACTTTAGCTTTTATACTTTTTAATGGTATATTTTTGTGTTATATAATTTTAGTTATATGGATTAAATTGACGATTTAAGTACATGTGCATGACTTGTAAACTGAAATGGAGGGAGTAGTATTTTGCTTTTGGCAACTGTTGGTTTTGGTTTTTTTCTGCCATAAGAAGAGTGGTTCAATAGATTTGTAGGATTTTAATCATAGGAGTTTTAATATATAGTGTATGTGGTTAAGAGGAATGTATCCTTGAAAACTCCTATGGATTGTTTTCATATACTAAATTTTCATATAATATCTAGTAAGATATTTGACCTCTTCAAAAATTACAATAACTATGATATACACAATCTTTAGAAAAGTTCGATATTCTCTTATGTTGTAACCAAACAACTTATACTGATTCCTGCATTTTTTAGCCATGAAACGGCATTTTGTTCTTACGTTTTTTCTATTCATTTATTTTTTTAAATCACGCAAACAAATAGGCCTTCTACAATTTTATCTTCCACATCTCCTACACCCAGTCCTTTGATGTCAACCCAAATCTTCTCTCGGATAAGCTTGCCTCCGCATTGCCTCAACCATTGCCTTCATTGCTGCTGGTCTCGTCGGTCTTGCCTCTCCCATGGCCACCACGCAACCCTCGGTTCGTACCTCGTCACCCACAACCCTCTTTAGCCGCAACATGGGATAGGGGTGGGGACTGTGAGATCCTGGCCGGGGTGACACATGGACACTTCCCTTCGGCCCGACCCTAAATAACTACCCCTCCCTCTCGACAAAGCAGCCTCGCGGCTTCGCCTTCATCTCGAGCTTGCCACCGCTAAACACGAAGACGAAAGGAAGCAAATGAGAGCATATTAGGTGAGCAAAAATTTGACCATCAGTAAAATAGAGAAGAATCACATGTGTGTCGCACTCATACCCCATAGTTCATTTTCATATAATCATATTTGTTGTTCCACTTTTGCTCGAAATTTGGAATAGAAATACCCAAACTTGTTAGGGTAACAACGTTGCTGGTGAACTTAGTTCCACCTCACTAGTGGAAGGGGCTACAGGTAGCTTATAAGCGAGAGTAACCATCCTCTCATCAGGCCGATCTTTTGGTATGGAGAGGGCTCTCCGCTTACGGGTTAGGCTGGATACGCCAAACGGCTAAACACGGCACGAGTGTGTGGAGGTGGGCTCGGAACGCTAACAATTGCTATCAGAGCTAGCGTCACGATGCCCGCCTGGGGGGCTTCCTAGGCATAGTCGGATCCAAGAAAAATTTGAAGCCTGTGCAAAATAGCTTAGTGTGTTAACTTTTTATCAAATACATATGAACTAGAGGCAAAAATTAGCCTTATTGGCCGACCGAAAGCACGGGCGGCTGCTTGGGGAAGAGGGATGGTAGACCTTCCTATGTTCGTAGGGGGATGAGATGTTAGGATACCATTGTTGCCGTTGACTTTACTCCCATCTCGGTATTGGAAGGGTGTTACATTACTCCTATCTCGGTATTGGAAGGGTGTTACATTACTCCTATCTCGGTATTGGAAGGGTGTTACATGTAACTTATAAGGGAGAGTAGTCATCCTCCCATTAGGCTGTTTTTTTTAGATGGGGAGGACTCTCCGAGCATGGTCTAGGCCAGATGCGCCAATCGTGTGAACATGGCACGAGTGTGTGTGTGGAGGTATATGCCCATAAGAGCAAATCCAACAGTAGAGCCAACTGTTGGCTATAAGCCATGTGCCATGTGTCATGTCATTTGTATCTAACATATAGCCCAATAGTGAGCTATAGAATTGTACTACTTTATCAGTCCATGACCCACCATTCACTCTCACAAAGTTTCTAGGAGCACGTGCTAGAGCTGGTTCTTGCATGAGAGCCTACTTATCTTCTCTCTCCTCCTTTCTCTCCTTCAACTAGATAGCAATATATTATTTTAATCTTTATAATCACCTGATTAAAACTTATTGTACTTGCTCTAACGCTATCAAAATCCCACATAAAAACCTAGGCGAATCCCCTCTTATCTGTTGCAAAATTACAAACCAATAGCTCAAAACGAAGACAAGAAAACACAAACCAGCAAGGCAGCAACGAGTCACGAGGTCAAAAACAAGTCGCCTAACTAAACCGACAGTACGGCCGGAAGTCAAACGCCGCTGGCAGCCTGGCGCAAACCGTGAACCTCGCCGACGCCCGCTTTGCATCCGCGTCAATGATTGTAAACGTGACGAAAGAAAAAAACCGGTACCTCAAAAAACCATACTACACAAAATTAGGCAGGAAAAAATGGTTTAAAACTGTGCAGCGAGGCGGAAGGAGGAAATGACAAGGCGTCGCCGAACACGCGCAGAAACCCTGGCGTCCCGAGCGGCCGTTGCCGGCCCCGGCCCGGTCCAACCCGACCCGTTCCGCGTCGCCCTCCTTCCTCCGCTCCACGCTTCCGTCCCCGTCCGGCACCAAACCTATCCCTTCCCTTTCCACACTGACCAACGATAGCTGAGCCGGGGCAGCCCACCGCACCCGCTCTTTCGTGCACCGCACTTCACCCACCACCAACCTCCCCCCGTGTTCCCCCTCCCTCAAAACCCATCCACCGGCGACCGATTACGATCGGTTGAATCGATTCACGGGACGCTGGCGGCGGCTGAAGCGGCAGGAGACCAGATCCGGCGGCGATGATGAAGTCGCTGCTGCCGCAGAGCCAGCTGCGGCGCTCGGCGGCGGCCTCCTCCGCCGCCCGCTCCTCCGCCGGCGGCGCCGAGGCCCCGCCGGCCTCCGACGGCGCAGCGAAGTCCAGCTCCTCCTCCACCTTCTGGTTCCTCCTCCACGCGCTCTGCTGCCTAATCTCGCTCTTCCTCGGCTTCCGCTTCTCCCGCCTCCTCTTCTTCCTGCTCTTCTCCAGCAGCGCCCTCTACGCCGCCTCCAACAACAACAAGTCGGCCGTCCTCCGCGCCATCACCACCACCACCACCACCACAACCACCACCACCACCACCACCAACACCTTCACGCTCTCCTTCAACCCGTCCACGCCCCCACCCCCCTCCACCAACCTCACCACCACCGCCCCCCTCGACGAGGCCACGCAGAGCCACGTCGTCGTGGGCCGCCACGGGATCCGGATCCGGCCCTGGCCGCACCCGGACCCCGTCGAGGTCATGCGCGCGCACCGCATCATGGACCGCGTGCAGGAGGAGCAGCGCCGCTGGTACGGCGTCCGCGAGCCGCGCCACGTGCTCGCCGTCACGCCCACCTACCACCGCGCCTTCCAGGCGCTCCACCTCACCGGCCTCCTCCACTCGCTCCGCAACGTGCCCTACCCGCTCACCTGGCTCGTCGTCGAGGCCGGCGGCGTCACCAACGCCACCGCCGCGCTCCTCGCCCGCTCCGGCCTCACCGTCGTCCACCTCCCCTTCCCCGACCGCATGCCCCTCGAATGGGCCGAGCGCCACACCACCGAGAACCGCATGCGACTGCACGCACTACGGTATGCTCCCTAGCTACTTCCGACTTGACTTACCAATCATCATCCGTTTCCTTGCTCGCGCAGCGTGATCCGGGAGAGGAAGATGGACGGAGTGGTGCTGTTCGCGGACGACAGCAACGTGCACAGCATGGAGCTCTTCGACGAGGCGCAGAAGGTGCAGTGGATGGCCGCCGTGTCCGTGGGCATCCTCGCGCACACGGGCGCCGCCGAGCAGCCGCGCCTCACCGAGGAGGACAGGAAGAGCATGCCGCTCCCGGTGCAGGGCCCCGCCTGCAACGCGTCCGGGCAGCTGGCGGGGTGGCACACCTTCAACACGCTGCCCTTCTCCGGGAAGACCGCCGCCGTGGTCGGCGAGGCCGCGCCCGTGCTGCCCAGGGGCCTCGAGTGGGCCGGGTTCGTCATCAACTCCAGGATGCTGTGGAAGGAGGCCGAGGGCAAGCCCGACTGGGTGAAAGACCTTGATGCTGTGGGGGAGAATGGGGAGGAGATTGAGAACCCGCTCACTCTCCTCAATGATGCGTCCTTCGTTGAGCCGTTGGGCAATTGCGGGAAGAAGATCCTGCTGTGGTGGCTCCGTGTTGAAGCCCGGGCCGACAGCAAGTTTCCACCAGGGTATGATGTGTTTTAGGCCTTCTCGTTACGTTTTGCTGACCATTTTAACTACCCTGCTTTTTGTTCATACAAAGTATTACTGTATGGTGTTTTATAGCACACTTATCATTTTCTCATGTTATTGAAAAAAGAACTTCACCTTCTGCCCAATATTATGTTAAACACATCTCAGATCACAGAGAACACCTTCTGTTAATTAGGTTGGTTTGTTGTAAAGTTGATGGTGATGAAGAGCTCTATAGGTTTGGCAACAGTCATTTTCTCCTTTGGTTGCTGTCTATTGTATTTGTTTTGCTACTTCATACTAACAAATCTAGTACTGTAATTATTTGCAAAATCGTTTCCTTAGTTTGCCATAACGTCCATACTGATTTGACATGGCGTCTACTAATTTAAGTACCTCATGTTGATACACCACTTTGCCTCTTTGTCTAGCAATGTAATTTTGTACAAGATCAATTGCTCGAATATCTGTATCAATTAGCTTGTCCTTAGAGTTGGGTTTCTGTTAAATTCTGTAGTTACATCTTTGAACCTTATGTTAATAAAGATATTGATAGACTGGTGTTTGAGAAATAGTAGTATTCGCTTATCTATACCGGTGTATCTTGGACAACCAGATAGTTAATTTTGTGCTATTGCCTAGGCTCCAGAATTTTCCTGGCTCCAGCATTGGCCATATTTAGTATGGTTGCATTGGGCTGAGTTGTGTTGATCCCATCACATGTGAATTAGAAGTCCATTGACTGTCATCCCATCACATCCTATCTATTACCGGTTCATGAAAATTCTTTAAGAACTCAATTAGAAGTCCATTGACTGTTTGGTTGAAGATTTACATTGTGGTCTTGGATTTCTTGTGTGGTTTATACTTTTACTTGTAATACTGTTAAGGTAATCACCGGGGCCATTTTACTTGGCTTTCATTTTCGTACTAATTTTAAATTTGCAACACTAATTCTTGTCTGCGAAGGAAATAGATTCGGATATACACTCCAAATAGAACAGATGTTGTTTCTCTTTCCATGAATGTCTATACATTTAATGCTATACTATTTTTGTTATTCCACTTCATTGAAAGTGCTGAAGTAACGACTTAGGTTGACCCAACAGACGACAGTTCTATTAAGTAGCATCTGTGTGTGTGTTGGATGCATTAATCTGCAGCCACCCCCACTTGTCCCTTGGTGGGCATTAGAGCCAACGTAATACTCCGTCTGTCCATATAAGGATTCTCAACTTTGTCTAAATTTGCATGTATCTACACACTAAAACACGTTTATATTTTAACAAAGTTAAGACATCCTGTTATGGACAGGTAGTATAATATTTAATAACTGCAGTATATTTCTGTTTTTATGTAACGATTTAAGATTGATCTGTTCTGTTGGCATGGTGCCACTGCCACATGGCAATTTGATGACAAAGAAGTATCAATATATTGTTGCCATGACGTGCGTTTGAATTTTGGATTCAAATGTTTCATGTAATTGAGCATGGTATAATTACATGGTTTAAGAACAGGTCCTTAAAATACTACGAAAAAATAACCCATTCATCATGTGAGTCTGTTTTTAAATTCATCTTCTCCCTCCGTAGAAACATGAAAACAGTAAAAGGTTTTCACAGATACTCTTGATTTCATTGCAGTCAAACGTAATATTCTGCTACTTATCAGACTTTTTGCTCATACTTTTTCTTCTCGTCCATATGAAGTATGTTGAATTTTCCTTCTTAAGCTGTAATAACTTCCTTTGCAGTTGGGTAATTGAGCCACCTTTGGAAGTTGTCATTCCTGCCAAGCGCACGCCGTGGCCAGAAACCACCACCGAAGTTTCATCGGAGCAGCTAGAGGGCAAGCAAGAGCAGGAGGATAGGCGGCTGTCACGAACCAACCGATCAGCTAGGCCCCGAAGCACCACCACTAAACGGAAGGGGGGTGAAGTTCAGAACTGAGGCAGGATGAACAGACCATGTAATGTACATCTCACATTATCTTACATCCGTGGTACGTACAATAGGAAGCATATGTGGTTGACCCTTGTGGGTATTGTGTTTTTTTTTTTTTTTTTGCTGATGTTTTGCTCCGGTGGAAACGCCCCATGCTGGGACATGTCTTCCGTAGAAGGCTGATTCGGTATGGTATGTAGCTCTACTTGTTGTGCTGTAATATACACCGCAATCGCGTCAAGAAAATGGTGCTCTGCGCTCTGGAAATTCTGTATGCATCTTGACTTCTGAAGTTTCGTGTGATGATCACTGAATAGTGTCAGCCACAATTTTCCCCTTCGTCGGTGCGTTGTACTCGGCTGTATTGATTGGTAAATTTGAAAAGTTGTTAGCTTCTTTATCCAGTTGCTGCAGGTCGCCTCTGATTGTTTGCTGCACACAACCTACTGGAGCTAAGAATCTGTAAATGCAAAATCTACGGCATACTGCTTATTATGCATGACTTCTGAAGTGATATACTCCCACGGATCCCGTGTTTCAACACGAGTGCAGAGGTGCATAGTTCTCCCACAGGCTAGATCACGACCCCGGGGCTCCAACGCTCCGTCCCATCCATGTGATGGACAACGGGACATGGGTTTGGGACTTTGCCTATCTTTGGCCAACGCTTTCCACGAGGAGCTCCGTCCTGTCCGTCCATGTGAGGTGAGCCGTGATACGCAGGGAAGAGTCGATGCTTCTCCATCGTTGCAATCAGACTAGTCGGATTCCTGGTCAACTTCTAGGTTCCAGATTGCTGAAGCGAATAATAGGTCACGCTCACTCTAATTCTACTGAATTTCATGTGCATCAAAGTTTGTTTGATTCTATCGCAGGAAAAAATAAGGTTTGAGTTGATGCTAGATTTTCTATGAAATCTAGTAAAGTTCTACCTCTGTCAATAAAAGAATGTCGCAAGGTTGTCTAAATTTAGGTATATCTAGACACACTTTAGTGATAGATACATCCAAATTTAGATAAACCTCTAACATCCTTTCATGGATGGAGAAAGAACGAAGAATTGCTTAAAAAATCCCTTCCAAATAAAACAACATCAGGAAAATTCCTGAAGATTTCAATCTCCGAAATCACTATGCAAATCGTTTGAATTCCTCAAAATATCCAAGTGTCCGCACGCAGTTTCCTTTTTTGTGGGCGC
Organism: Lolium perenne; assembly: GCF_019359855.2. Taxonomy (NCBI): domain Eukaryota; kingdom Viridiplantae; phylum Streptophyta; class Magnoliopsida; order Poales; family Poaceae; genus Lolium; species Lolium perenne. The sequence goes on along the minus strand of NC_067250.2, from coordinate 288,244,589 downwards.
ATTTGTCATTAATTTATTTTTTGATTGGTATTTTTCAGACAGTCCACGAAGGGTTTTTTTGTACTACTCAGGAAGTTGGCATTGACGCGGTCCATGTTTGCCCTCCAACTTGGCGTGTTTTTTTTCGAAATGGGAATATATCCCGGCTTCTGCATCGTGGTGATGCACACGGCCTTTTATTAAAATTCAAGTAATCAAGTCTTACAACTCACGCAACATGAAGGATTGATACAAAAATCATCCTTCGAAAAAATAACATACTAAGATGACACTCAACATATCCTTCTAGTATGTCGCCAACCAGCCTGGCACAAGATATCCTGAGCGACCATCAGGAGACGTGTGCATCCAGTAACCATAGCATCCCGCTGTCCCTCCGGAGAAAGCAGAGCCCAAAGCTGAACCCAATGGGAAACCATATGGATAACCTGCAAGAAATGAAAAGAGGGTTTTTTATTAAAAATTATATCGTTCCTGGTCCTCCAGATAGACCAACATAAAGCAGAAACCCCAATACGGATATACGCTTTGGATTGTCTATCTACTCTATTTAACCAATTACCAAACATATTAGTAATATTGGTGGGAGGTGGAAGATCATAGGTAAAATTAATCGTACGCCATAAGAGTTTAGCTAAAGGACATTCAATAAAAAGGTGTTGGATAGTCTCCTGTTCACCACAGAAAACACATTTTGTACACCCATTCCAATGTCGTTTAGCTAGGTTGTCCTTAGTTAATAACACCTTATTACTTAAGAACCACATAAAAATCTTAATTTTTAACTGTTGACTGCCAAAACCCACCGGCGGGCAGCGGCCTTGTCAACACTGTAGAGCCGGGGGGAGCCTAGAGCTGCGGCTGGCTGAGACCCCTCCGAGCGACGGCCCGCAATGCTCTTCTGGTCACACGCGGCGTTGCGAAGTGCAAGGGCGTGCCACCTGACCTATACCTGGTCAGGAAGGTGATGAGATTGCCTCGCTTAGTTTCCTGCAGGGCATACATGTAAACGTTAAATACGAGCCTCGATCGGCTCTCAGGTTATCCTGTGAATCGGCTCAAAGAGCCGATCCACCCATGATCCGTACGGGGTGTACGAATACTTGGTGGTCCTGCTTGATCAAGATAAAGCTAATGAGATCTACGACGATTTAGGGTTTTCACCACATAATCGGATCATCCTACTCCAGGTTGGGCCAGATGGCCACGCACGGTGCTCGTAAGCCGATCCTAAACAAGGCCAGAAAACCAACATGAAGTTGATCCTAGGAACATCCCGTTTAGGACTTGCGAACGCCACCCTACGTGCCACAGGATCCTCCCCCCCTTTGTAAGGCCAAACTATTGCAGATATTAAACTAATCCTTGTAGAACAAGGAGCAATCGTAACGGATCAGATCTACTAAATAATGATCAAGCGGGGTGCCGCCCCCACACCTGAGATAGGCGTGAGGACGGCTAGATATGCGAGGGTTGCACTACGTAAGCATGCTTAAACGAAGAACAATGCTAACCCTAACACATCTAATGATAACTACGTTGCTCGCCATCAAAAGCGCTTCAGTACGAGCAACGCATGAACAACGTGGGGCTTGTGCTGCCTAGATCGCAAGATGCGATCTAGGCAGCATGTCGCTTACCTGATAGAAACCCTCGAGACGAAGGAGTTGGCGATGCGCCGAGATTGGTTTGTTTTTGGGGTTGAACGTGAGTTGTTGTTTATTCCATAAACCCTAGGTACATATTTATAGTCCAGGGGACTTTCTAATGTGGACGTGCACTAAATCGTGCACGAGTAAGATTCTATCTCTAAACTAAAACACGATCTAATATGTTACAGATACACGGGCCATTAAGCCCAACTTGGTATAAAAGGCCGATCTACGTATTCCTCCATATATATACATCTTCAGACCATCTTGATCGCGGCCCACCTCTGACTCGGTTAAATTCCGGTGATAACACATGCCCCCCTGGTTTTGGAAATATTATTTCCAAAATCATCATGTTCTTCTCTCGTCGGGCCATGTCGTGGCATCACCGTTGCAATGCCTCTTGTCTCTTCTTTCAATACTGAAGAAGCGTTCCCAGCCAACTGTTCTGCCGATAGTCGAAATCAGACGACCTCCTTTTCAGTCTCTCCTCTAAAAAAGAGTGTACCAGCTGGGGTGCTTATCTCAATCGTTATATGAAAACCAAAGGCTCAGTAACAGAGAGGGAGCACACAGCCTTCTTGAACTTCTGGTTGGAGCACTTCATATTCTGTGGTCCGTCACTTGCTCCTACCAAGAATTACCTCTCCCTAGCCTATGAACTCGCCAAAGGCACCCAACTTGGTCTAGGCAAGTTATTCCTTGGAGAGATTTATCGATCCCTTCAACTGATGTCTGTCAAACTGTTCACCCGCAAGACAGTTAAAACTGGCGGTCCCTGGTGGTTCATTCAACTGTGGGCCCAACTATATTTTCAAAGCCAAATCCCAGACTTCCCATCGCTGACTAACTGTACCTTTCCGGATGAAAATGGCAAGGAAATTCGATGCACCAGCTACGGCCAAGCCCTGTATGGTCTCCCGGGTAGCAGATTGATCCCCAAAGAAGCAGCAGGGTGGTTTAAGATTTTCTACCAAGGTTTAGACAACCCCCTGTTCCACCCTTATACCGAATCGGCAAATTTTGAAAACCCCGTCTCTTTCCGATTGGACGACTTTGCCGATGACGCCGGCACACAGCACTTGTACTCCCTCATGATTCGTCCTTGCTTTCTCCCTGTTGGCATGAGCACCTCAAACCGGATCATCAAGCCAGGTTATGAGTGTTATCAACCAGTAGTAGCGGCTCGGCAGCTTGGTCTCGGACAGGTGCCTCCACACTTCTTCCTTCATCATCTGACAGCAAGTAGAGCTGAACTGCCTGACATCCTCACCGCCCAAAGGTGTTATACCTTCTTTGATGCTCTGGTCATACCAATTCCCCACGACCTCCAATTCTCCTCCACCACCGACGGTTTCGAAACTTGGTGGTCTATGTGGAAAACCCATGTCTTCAGGAAGGCACTAGGACCGCAGCTGAAGGAGCTTGACGCCGAATATGATCCCCCTGCCGACCAGGTACCGTCACTTAAGTATTTCTTGTAACTGCCTCACGGTGATTGTCCGTGAACTGACTTTCTTCTCTTGGCAGCAACAAGATGGCCCAGCTCCTACACAAGCCGACGGCTCCCCTTTCGTCTTTCTTCCTCCGGCACCAGTGGTTCTCTTCTGCCAGAGTTCGCCCCCCCTGAAGAAAGTTATAATGCAGGGTCAGCCGATTTCACCGAAATCGGCTTCCAAGAGCAAAGCGTCTTCGGGGCTCGTTGCCCCCCGAGCCTCGACTCAGGCGAGGACGGTGGTGAGGAAGGTAGCGGTCAGGAAAACCCTGAAGCGTAAAGCTCCGGCCCAGGAAAGCTTGCGTGTAAGTTGGTTTAGACCCCGCAGACGCTTGTCCGTATTTCTTCCCAAAGAATTTGTTCATACCGCACTTGCATCCTTTCCTACAGGCCCCTGTTGATGGATCCTCCAGTGGAGCCGAAGAAACCAGCCGGGGAGAATCGAGCTCAGGTGATTTCGAGAGGTCCACTACCCGGAGTCAGACGGCTTCGCCAGCGCCGGCTCCCAAGAAAAGGTCGATCACCGAAACTCCTACTCCTCAGGCCCCGACCAGGTCAGGGTTACGTACGAAGCATCGCTGCGTTAAGAGGGTTCGCAAGAACCCACCAACCTCTCCATCAAGCCAGGAGATCTCGAATGTAATTATCTTTGTGGTCATGCTCTCATGTTGCCCCGTTATCACTTGGATCGGCTAATCACTTCCTTTTGTAGGTCGCCGAAACTTCTAGCGGGAATGTTGAGGAGGTACAGAGGCCGTCCGCTACCCTGGATCTAGCTGCCCCGACGCCCGCGGCTGTACGAGCGGTTGATCCAACCGAGTCCCCAGAAAAGCCGATCGTTATTGCGCCGGCTGCTCCTTCCCCCTTGGGAGAGGTATGTTTTTCCCTCTTGGCTCTGTCAGCTCCTTGTCACCTGCTAAACTCACTGTGTTTGCCTTGCCAGGGTTGTGACCTCTCGAGCTTGCTTGCGTTCGATCCAGCATCCATCGATCCCACCCCTTCCAAGGCAAGTGGGGAGCCAGACATCAGCACGGTCCGTGGCCAGCTCCAGCGCCTCAAGGACTTGCTCTCTACCTCTATTGATGCTCTGATTGAGAATTCCGAAGAAGTCAAGGGTATCCTCGCGGATATCCATTCTCATCTCCCTATGCCCCTGCAAGTGAAGCTTTGGCCCGCCGTCACCCTGTCGGTCTTTAAGTCACGGATTCAATCAGCTCGCCAAAGGATTACTCTTCGCCACTCCCAACTTCCGCTGAGAGCCGATATTGCCGAGAAGTGCCGACGGCTCAATGAGAAGAAGGCTGCTCTGGACGCCAAGACGGATACTTCTGCCACCCGTACCGAACTCGAAACCTTGCACAAGGAGTTGGAGGACCTTGAAGAGAGGGTAAGGGTGACCAAACAGCTCATCCAAGATAAGGAGGCCCTTGTCGCCCGCTCTGAAGAAAAAGCAAAAGGTCTCACAGCCGATCTGAAGACCGATCTGGCTGAAATCCGTTCCCTGAGCAATCAGCTGGTGACGGGCAAAGACGCGGATGACGAAGCTGAGATTGCTGAGGCGGAACGCATCCGTGTTGATGCTATTATCGCCCTCGGCATGTTTCTCCAGTAGGGCTTTTCATAGACAAATGATTCTGCTTCTCGGTAGGGCCTTGATATGTTGATCGCTACGTTTGCAACGTTTTGCTCTTCTCCTTCTTTTTTTTTCTTATATTGGCCGACTTTCCACCGACTATCGTTTACCATCTGTCCGGCGTGGTGACCGTATGCCTCCCTCGAGCCGAATCTGTCTGGTAACTACAGATATCGGCTTGCGTGTATTCGCACGCCAACTCCGTTGGGACTCGTGTAGCCGACGCCGTCGCTGTTCGTCAGATCGTTGTTGGACCCAAGCAAACCGTGTGGTGCACATAATCTTCGCCGGCTCGCTGGGTCAACGCCCTCTCATGAAGGTATCGTAGTTCCCCTCGTGTAAATCTAGAGCCCTAGGCTCCGTCGGGAGGACGAGCAATGCATTTCGCATCAGCCGAAGTCTCGCCATCGGCTTTCTGCTTGGTAGTCGGGACTGGGATGGCAACTCTCCTTGATGCGTCCCGAGAGCTGGTCCTGACGGCGAGTACTGGTGGCTCGTGATCTCCTGGATCACGTGCAGAGCGACACGCTCCAGCACGTTGACCAAGTTCTCAGAGTGGCGGTATAGCGAGTGAGCCACCAGGTAGTTGATCTCCTGCCGCAGACCACTGGTGCGTTCCTCCGACGGGGAAGAAAGGTCTATCCCATCGAGTGCACCTTCTGGTGAGAACCCCTTCCATCTGATGCCACCAGAACGGGTTCTCTGAAAAGAGCCGATGAGGTCGGCTTCGAGGGTAGCCTTGATCTCATTGTATTGCTTCTTGAGGTCGTCAGGCAGATCCTCGTAGGTGACTGGCGTGCCGTCCGCCATCTCAGATGTAGATGGCGATGTGGTTGATGTAGACGATGGTCCCACCGGGCGTGCCAGAATGTGTTGACTGCCAAAACCCACCGGCGGGCAGCGGCCTTGTCAACACTGTAGAGCCGGGGGGAGCCTAGAGCTGCGGCTGGCTGAGACCCCTCCGAGCGACGGCCCGCAATGCTCTTCTGGTCACACGCGGCGTTGCGAAGTGCAAGGGCGTGCCACCTGACCTATACCTGGTCAGGAAGGTGATGAGATTGCCTCGCTTAGTTTCCTGCAGGGCATACATGTAAACGTTAAATACGAGCCTCGATCGGCTCTCAGGTTATCCTGTGAATCGGCTCAAAGAGCCGATCCACCCATGATCCGTACGGGGTGTACGAATACTTGGTGGTCCTGCTTGATCAAGATAAAGCTAATGAGATCTACGACGATTTAGGGTTTTCACCACATAATCGGATCATCCTACTCCAGGTTGGGCCAGATGGCCACGCACGGTGCTCGTAAGCCGATCCTAAACAAGGCCAGAAAACCAACATGAAGTTGATCCTAGGAACATCCCGTTTAGGACTTGCGAACGCCACCCTACGTGCCACAGGATCCTCCCCCCCTTTGTAAGGCCAAACTATTGCAGATATTAAACTAATCCTTGTAGAACAAGGAGCAATCGTAACGGATCAGATCTACTAAATAATGATCAAGCGGGGTGCCGCCCCCACACCTGAGATAGGCGTGAGGACGGCTAGATATGCGAGGGTTGCACTACGTAAGCATGCTTAAACGAAGAACAATGCTAACCCTAACACATCTAATGATAACTACGTTGCTCGCCATCAAAAGCGCTTCAGTACGAGCAACGCATGAACAACGTGGGGCTTGTGCTGCCTAGATCGCAAGATGCGATCTAGGCAGCATGTCGCTTACCTGATAGAAACCCTCGAGACGAAGGAGTTGGCGATGCGCCGAGATTGGTTTGTTTTTGGGGTTGAACGTGAGTTGTTGTTTATTCCATAAACCCTAGGTACATATTTATAGTCCAGGGGACTTTCTAATGTGGACGTGCACTAAATCGTGCACGAGTAAGATTCTATCTCTAAACTAAAACACGATCTAATATGTTACAGATACACGGGCCATTAAGCCCAACTTGGTATAAAAGGCCGATCTACGTATTCCTCCATATATATACATCTTCAGACCATCTTGATCGCGGCCCACCTCTGACTCGGTTAAATTCCGGTGATAACATTAACGGAATTTTAACTTTCCATAGATATTTTCTTAGGAAGGGGGTATGGTCACACATAAGATCTTCATACATGGACTTCACTGTAAACTGACCATTTGGTGTCAATTCCCAAATAAAACGATCTCCCTCATTATTCAAATTTACGGCCATTAATTTCCTACATAATTGCAACCACAAATTCCATTTATTACCATTTAAACCTCTTCTAAATGTAATATTCAGCGGTGATTGGCCTAATACCTGTGCAACAGTAACATTTTTATGATGGACAATATTATATAGTGAAGGATATTGATGAGCCAAAGAAGTCTTGCCTAACCAGGTATCTTCCCAGAAGCGGGTCTGCAATGCATTACCCACTTTGAAAAAACCCCTGGAAAAGAACTCCTATTTGACGGCCATCAAACCTTTCCAGAATGGAGAGTCAGACGCCTTCGGTTGAACCTCAGATAATGTTCTTTGTCTTAGGTATTTATTATGTAGCAACTCCTGCCACACCCCATCCTCATTAAGAAGTTTAAAAAGCCATTTGCTCAATAAACATTTATTTTTAATCTCCAGAACTTCAATACCTAAGCCCCCTTGATCCTTAGGGCGACAAATAATATTCCATTTAGTAAGGCGGTATTTTCTTTTGTTTTCGTCGGACTGCCAGAAGAATCTAGATCTATAGAAGTCCAAACGTTTCCTTACCCCAACGGGTATTTGTAGGAAAGACAACATAAACATCGGTAAGCTAGTTAATACTGAATTAATAAGTACTAACCTATCTCCATAAGATAGTAATTTCCCTTTCCAGCATCCTAATTTACTCTCAAACCGTGTTTCTACCGGATACCAATCAGAATTTTTGAGTTTCTTGTAATGGATTGGAATACCTAAGTATCTAAAAGGGAGTTGTCCAGCATCACATCCAAAGATCTGCTTATACTGGTCTTCCTCCTCTTTTGCCTTTCCAAAACAAAAAATCTCACTTTTATGGAAATTAATCTTGAGTCCCGAGAGTTCTTCAAAAAGACACAAGATTAGTTTCAAGTTGACGGCTTTGTTGAGGTCATGTTCCAAAAAAAGGATAGTATCATCAGCATATTGTAGTATAGAGAGACCTCCCTCAACTAAATGAGGAATTAATCCTCCGACTTGCCCATCCTCTTTGGCTCTTTCAATTAAGATGGCAAGCATATCCACCACAATGTTAAAAAGCATTGGAGACAGAGAATCCCCTTGCCTTAGACCTTTTTTTGTTTGGAAATAATGACCAATATCATCATTAACATTCACCCCAACACTACCACCTTGTACAAACTGTTGTACAAGTCTTCCAACTTGGCGTGTGATTGTGGGATACCGCCACCGCGTCCGTAAACCCACCGGTCACCGGTCACCGGTCACCGCCCGCAGCCCGCAGCCGCCACTCCGCCTCCCCTGGCAGCCGCAGCCGGCCCCGCCGAACCCAGCATCCGCCGCCTCCCGCGTCCCCCCGGCAGGCCGCCGTCTCCCCCGCTCCTCTCCGTCGGCCGCGCGCCGTCCAGTGCCGAGGACTTCAGCGCCTTCTGACGGCAAGGTTGGATTTCCTTTCCTTTGCTGTTCATCGATTCTCCGTTGAACTGTATGATAGGGAGGATCATACCGGAATAGTGATTGAATTTTGTGTGATGTGTATGAGATCGATAATTTTGAGTATTGGCATGTACACAGAATTTTATTACTAGGTAAGTTGCATTATTTGGTTTAATTAGCACGCGTGACCTAAAAACTTAGACCTTGTGGTTTCACCTCCTTCCCAAGTGGGATGGAACCGTATACTGGTTTCCAAACACGCCCTTATCATCACTGCGAGGCAGTGAATACGATTGTCCTTGTAAACGGGGATACATATATTAATTATGACATGTAATTCGTGGTCAGTTGGTGCTTACGATTTTGTTCATTCTGCTAAATTCAGGTCTCTGAATAATTAAGCTTCAGGAATATACAATATGGCTGGGGCTAGCACAGATGCAGCCACCAAGGAGATGGAGGCATTGCATGTTGGGCAAACCGAGACCAAAGTAAGTACTCTGCTGCAGAAGTTAATTTTCTTTCCCTGAACTGAAGCATGAATGTCTGTTCTGGCAGTTTCTGTTCTCGCATGGTTGCATATTCGTATCTCATACTTCTGTCTGTACGTTGAGGAAAAAATGTCGGGGATGAATAAGTACCATACCAAGATATTTATACTGATAATATTCTGCTTTGCCGAATTGGTCTTCTCATAGGCACAACAATTGCCAGTTGACGCTCTCAAAAAAAAAAAACAATTGCCAGTTGATTATTGTGATTATGATTATTGGTTTTTTCATCGCCTCATCTGTAAGCTTGGGGACATTGAGTCCATACTTTGTCTCGATCTGTTCATCTAACTTATCCTTGAATTCTCCAAATGGTTGTTATAGAGCCCCTGATGACATCGCTAGCCTTTACGTACCTCAGTTCGATAGTGATATGTGATTGCATGGGTTGCTGAACCTCACATATCATCCTTCTCTTGAGTGGCCCTTGCACTACTGTATATTTTCTTTGATGGTTAATAAGCTTCCCATTTCTGCCGCAGGAGAATCTGAATAAGGCAGCTAGTGTAGAATCGGATGTAACCTCGTCAAAAGAACCCAAAGTTGCAGATAGCAATGGTGCTACTCCAGGAGCTCAGTCCTCACCACCAGAGGGTGATGACGACGATGGTCCATCTGAAGATGGAGCAGCAGGTGACAGCTCTACTTTGCAAGTTCTCATAGCTGAGTTTTCTCGTCTAGAGCTGGACTATTGGTGTTTCGGCTATCAAGTCTAGCATCTGGGAACTGGGATTTCAGTCATGTGATCATTCTAACTGTTTTCTTTGAAATGGTTCAGCAGCTGTGAAGAAGAAAAAGAAGAAAAGCAAGGCAAAGTGAGTTCCGTTACTCAATTGAACCATTAATGGTCTTGTCAGGTTTTCTCTGTTTTACGAGCGTGTCATGTGTTTTTTGTAGAAAGAAGAAGGCCCCTCTTCAGCAGACAGACCCTCCATCCATCCCCGTTGATGAGCTTTTCCCTTCAGGTGATTTTCCTGAGGGTGAAATCCAGCAATACAAGGATGAGTAAGTACAAGTCTATCCGAATTGTGGAATTTCCTCTGTAATGAATTATCAGATGTTAGGAATATGGTGCTTAGCATCTTCAATGAACAGGCCACACTAACACCTGGGTTAAAATTATATGAATGACCTTAACTCCTGAAAACGACGCAGAAATTGTATTTTGTTTCATTTGCTGTTAATGAAGAACTCTGAAAATGATAATTATCATCTGTTTCATTTAATCATGTTATTGCTCTTCAGTAATTTATGGAGAACAACTAGTGAAGAAAAGAGGGAACTGGAACGAATACAAAAGCCGATGTACAATTCTGTTCGCCGAGCAGCAGAAGTTCATAGACAGGTTTAGAACATACTTGCCTTTTCTTTTTGCAGCTTCGTTTTGATTGCATCTCTTGTTGCTTACAACTCTACAATATATAATATTGTTTGCTAGGTGAGAAAATACATGAGGAGCATTGTGAAGCCTGGAATGTTGATGACTGAACTCTGTGAAACTTTGGAAAACATGGTTCGGAAACTTATCAAGGAGAATGGACTGCAAGCTGGTATTGCCTTTCCAACAGGATGCTCCTTGAATTGGTATGGTTTCATATTGGAGTGTTTAATAGTGCCACTGCATACTATTCTTATGTTGATGAATAAATTCAATGTTTAGGGTTGCAGCTCATTGGACTCCAAATTCTGGTGATAAAACTGTTCTACAATATGATGATGTGATGAAGCTGGATTTTGGGACACATATAGATGGTCTGTCTGTTGTATTACCTTGTTCCATTCTTTCTTCAATGATGTTTTGGTGTATATTGTGTAGGGTTTTGTCCTTGCAAGTATTAATGTCATGCTGTTCCTGATATCAAAAACTAACATGATACTGTTATTATTCCCAGGGTACATAGTTGATTGTGCATTTACTGTCGCATTCAATCCCATGTTTGATCCATTGCTTCAAGCAACAAGAGATGCCACAAATACTGGTATCAAGGTAATCTACACATTCTGTTCACTCTTTGAAGGCTGTGGTATATTAAGTCAATGGACTCTGATATACCAAATGAATGCTCCCCATAAGCACAATTGCATTTAATATATCTGGTAGCAGCTCTACTTGGTTAAACACTACGTTGATAGGGTTTGGCTGAAGCTTCTGCTTTTGATTACCTGATTGTATTGTTTATTATAAGTGTCACAGCATATGTCATCTCTCAGCTGTTTATGTATGGTGATTTCTTTGGGTCTCATTTGAATTTCATTTTTCACCTGTTAATGATCTGATATATGGCTATGTGAAATAACATCCCCTTAAATTAGTTCTATTCTTTGTTATTGAATAATATTTATCCTTCATTCCAGGAAGCTGGAATAGATGCACGGCTTGGTGATGTTGGTGCTGCAATCCAAGAAGTAATGGAGTCCTATGAGGTTGAAATTAATGGGAAAGTGTTCGAAGGTGCGTGTAGTTTCATACTTTTATTTTTCTCATTCTGCGATATTGGAAGTGTAGCGACAGCATGACAATTCAAATTTCTTGTTTTGTGGCAGTAAAAAGTGTGCGAAACCTCAATGGACACAGCATTGGGCCATATCAAATCCATGCGGGGAAATCAGTTCCAATTGTAAAAGGTGGAGAGCAAACAAAAATGGAAGAGGGTGAATTTTATGCAATTGAAACTTTCGGGTCGACAGGTACATCACTATATAGTTTGAGCTAATTAGTTCAGATACAATAAATAGTCTTTTAATCACATTACTTTTGTGAAAGGCATCTTCCCTATTATTTCTCTAGCATGGCTTTCATCTGAACAACCGATATATCTTTTCCCTAAGTAGGAGCATGTTCAAGTTACTTTTTAATGGCATCACTACAGTCAAAGGCATTTCCCTTAGTATTTAACAAGCATGGCTTTCATCTGAAAAACATACATCTGTTTTTCCTAGTTAGGCAGGTGTTCAGTTTCAGTCTTCCAATTCATAACCGTCATTCTTTTTGCAGGAAAGGGATTTGTGAGGGAGGACTTGGAATGCAGCCATTACATGAAGAACTTTGATGTTGGGCATGTACCACTGAGGGTAGCCAAAGCCAAGCAACTGCTGGGGACAATCAACAACAACTTTGGAACGCTTGCTTTCTGCCGGCGGTACTTGGACCGCATCGGCGAGACCAAGTATCTCATGGCCCTGAAAAACCTATGTGATGTTGGCATCATTCAGGTATGTAAAATAACACCATTTTCACTCAAATGTCTGATCCCTGTATCATGGACATTGTTACCAACAGTTGCCTGCCCTGTGTGTGCAGCCGTACCCTCCGTTGTGCGACGTGAGGGGGAGCTACGTGTCGCAGTTCGAGCACACCATCTTGCTCCGACCAACCTGTAAAGAGGTCATATCCAGAGGGGACGACTACTGATTGGCGGGCGCTGCGGCTTCTCCTCTCTGTACTGGTTGCCTGCACGATCATTTTGCACCGTCTTGGGCAGCCTGTGTTTTTCCCCAATCAAATAGCGTGTCAGATCCAGATCAGTAATTCTGTGCCGTAATGGTTTACTGTTACATTGAGCACATTTTCTTTATTTCTGAGGCTATTTTCTCTTTTGAAAACTGGTTTGTAAGAATTGCTACCGTGTTGCGTTTCGCTGAATTCCTCTATAAAGATTATATTCTACCATTCAGATAACTTCATACCTAGCATGGAACTATGGAAAATGAATGTGTTACTGCGACGATCGTTTGTTCCTGTAGACGGCCGGTCGACAAATGTTGCGGATTCATGTCTCACCGACCAGTCACATATTTGCAGGAAATCTTTTGTGTCCAATGAACTTACTTTACAAGTTCGGGCGTATGAAAGGAACTGGGTACTTTAATGCTCTGGCGTATCTCTACTACTTAAAAAGTCTCAATTGGTTCCTTATTCTGCCAAAGCCAATACGTTTGGTCGTTCATTGTTGGTCTTGGTCGTCCTTCGTTGCACCCGCCTGGGCCAACCGTTAACATGGGCCAACCACAGCCCATTGCCTCGCCAGGTTATAATACTTCCAGTAATCACGCATGGAATCAGGAAATAAATAATCACGCATGGAAATATCACGCATGGAATCTAATCAGGAAATAAATCAAGAAATCAAGAAACGACCATTAATCTCCCCATGAATCAGGAAATAAATCAAGAAATCACGAATGACGCATGGTATGTAATCTCCCCAGTAATCACGTATGGAAATAAATCAGGAAAAAATGACCATTAATCTCCCCATTAATCCTGGGCAACTTAGCCTCGACCAGAAACCTGAACTTAAAATCTGGACCGACAAAAAAAATGAACTTAGGCTCAGTTCTTTTCCGAAACATCTACAAAACTCCAGGCTAAGGTCATCTTCATCACAGTCGAGTTCATCCATCTTCATCTCAGTCCAGCTGATCCATCTTCAGTCGCCATGCTGAGTCAATACCTTCTCAGTCGCCACGCCTCCAAGAGGGTAATGGCACCAAGGTAAGTTCCAGCATCACGTTTTACTCATGTTCTTAGCATCACGTTTTACTCATGTTTCTCCGTTTATAATGCAGTCATGTTACATTCTGCAATGTGGAACAATTGCATATCTACAACAGATCCTGGGAGGCAACTGCGAAACTTATTTCTGGTCGAATAAAAAACAATAGAGGAGGTGATCTAATCTACCATGCTATCCTCGTCGACGAAAATGTAAGTATTCCAACAATAGAGGAGGTGATCTATAACTCCATGGGTACATTAATGTCTCATGTCTCCAGTAGCTTTAGGTGAACTTGAGCATCACACTGAATTAATTATTCTAGAGCAGCTCAAGTCCCTCTCTGATTCAGGTGATTCATGATCTCTATAAAGTGTAAAACATGCCAAATCTCTATAATTCAGTTAAGCTTCTGTGTTATGACTACTTCCAAGTGTTATGGAATAGTAGGGCAAGGAGCTAATCCTTGCCACGACATAACTTTTCTAGGCAAGCACACATCAGATGTGAGAAACATCAGAAAGTGCAAGCATGCCAAATGCAACCTGCTCAACATACTTAACCTGAAATTTCTACACAGCACCATGCTATTTGTCGACGAGAACCCTTGAGCTGGTTATTAGTGCATATTCAGGAATTTTAAAAAATCTGCAAGCATGCCAAAATGCAACCTGTTCAACATAATTAACCTGAAATTTCTACACAGCACCATGCTATTTGTCTTAGAGAACCCTTGAGCTGGTTATTAGTGCATATTCAAGAATTTTAAAAAATCTGCAAGCATGCCAAAATGCAACCTGTTCAACATAATTAACCTGAAATTTCTACACAGAACCAATAACCTTTAAAACAGAGCAACTGAAGTGTCAGAGCACTGGATAAAAATAAAGACAATCATCAGAATCAGAGAGGAGTAAGTGATAAACAAAACAAAATGAAGACAATCATCAGAATCTAGAAGTACCAACCTTGTCTCCTGGTTTCTTTGCAATGGGCCTTGCTTCCCCAGTTATCATACTTTCATTAACATAGCTTTGGCCTTTGATGACGACACCATCAACTGGAACCTTTTCACCAGGGAGAATCTTAATGAAATCATTTGCTCAACTCACCTGAACACTTATTTGCACCTTGAGCATTATAATGATGTTAAGCTAGGAGCTAACAATAACTATGGAACAAAATTGTGCTTCTGATCATTATTTCAAAAACATTGTTTTGGCAAACTATTCTTTCTTACAAGACAGTATGGAAAACATTGGTATTCTTTGATGTCGTTTGAACATTGCTATTATTTCTATCCGTTTGAACATTGTAATTTTCATAGGGTGATAAGATGGAAGCGATAGCATCTGGACAAACAGCGTTGCGTGTGAACAACGAGTTGCGAACGGGCCATGTATACTACATCAGAGGTATTGGGTTCCAGCTGGATGGAACACTGGCAAAACGATTGTTACACAATGATTATTACACCACTATGCACTCTTGGACCCAAATTGATTTAGCTGGGCCTACCATTTCCATACCTATGCTGCCAGACCGGTTCATGACTTTCAGTTGTGTCGCAACACTGACAAACAGACAACTTGCAGGTGCATAGAAATTTTTAGTAAAAACTTTGGTTCACACTTTCTTACTTTGTCTGGCTATTGAATTCATATTTTTAAGCATTTTCAGATGTAATTGGGATAGTCGTCTATGTTAGCCCCGTCTGATTCCTCCCGTCAACCAATCGTAACACGCCATGCCGAGAAGTCGTGCTGATGAACAATAGGTATGATAAAATAAACTTGAGTTTTTTTATCTTCTGATTACTGTTATCTAAATTACTGTTTCTTTACAAGGTGGGAGTTCATATGTCTGCGCATATGGGACAAGCACGTGTCGCGCCACATGATGAAATGGCGACGTGCCGAGCGGGATATGTCTATCTTATCTGCCATCCTTTTTGAGGTCAGCACGGCACAATGTAAGTTGGGATGTACCATTTGACATTATAATGAACTTACATACATGACTATATTTACTCATATGTTGTTTTCACAAATTTCGTAGGGGCTTTGAAATCAACAGACAACAGCCAACTTGTTTTTGATCCGGACACTCTCCTAGCTTATTATGATCTTTCATCTTTTTGTCAAACACTTCGCCCAGCTTATAATGTGTCCACTCTAAAACGTATCAGGGCCTTTGTGCGACAAAGGCTCAAAATGGGGTTGTATGTGAACCTCCGAATATGGAAGGGCTTCAAAAACAAGCGGCTTGCTCTGGTGGACTCGAACATGTCTTTGGGGGCCCTTTGAAGGAAAGAATATGAAGATGTAATATGTTGCCCTTTCAAAGTTGTCTACTTAGAATCTTGATTACTACGTGAACTCTCTGTTCTCCATCTCATAATGCCCTCGCACATATCAAAGGCGATCTCAATGTGTCCAGTTTTCACATGATGGGCTATTATGTTTCCATCTTTATTTATTTGCCCTCTTGACTATCTTGACATAAAAAATAATATTATGCAAGCTACTTTTAGATTTCCATTGCCCATAGACAATACAACTACATATTCATAAAGGATATGTGAATTACATAAATGCGAACACACTTGGCGTACAACTGAGACAATCTGCAATTAAAAAAAAGATGGAAAAATACATTTCAGTACATACCTGTTTTTCTCACTCTGTAAATGTTTTCAGCCAATTTAATTAATCTTTGGTGCATGAACCATCAATACAGTGTTTATGCAAAGTAGACACACGTCAGCTATTTTCTTCCAGATTAAGTATGGACCTGCCACGAAAATATTACGTCAATAGAACGATCATTATTTTGAGATAATAAAAGGCATCTCATTAATTTAATCTCTAAATTTAATTCATCAGTTTAATGACAAAATATTCAGTCAGCAAAAAGGATCAATCACCTGCATTTTTAACAAAGCATCTCATTTAATAAATCCCTAAATTACATGAATCAAATCATCACATTTAATAAACCCCTAAATTACGTGAATCAAATCATCTTATTTAATAAAACCCTAAATAATAGCAATCAATTCAATGATGAAATCAACTCGCCTCAGATAGTATCTCGGCATGCTCATATTAATTGACACGGACATCACGCTATGGTAATGTAATTAATACATTACCCATAATTGCGACAAGGAAGCAGCCATATAAAAGATATCTCAAGCATGGCTGGGGCGAGAGGTCTCGTGAATCCAGATTTCAACCTGCCCTGTCTCCAAAACAATTTTCAAGGGACGTCACAAGTCAGATCTGCATATAAATTCAGCGAGTTCAAGGTATGTACAAAGTCATTACCATTACATCATTACCAGTACAGTAGTGCATGATCACACTAAGTACATAATGAGCATCTGTGGCATAATTATCATGCATGGGATATTAGAAACCCACAAAAATCACAGTACATAGATGGATTTAATTTTCAGTTTTGCACACTCCTAGAATTATACAAAGAGGTTTGACCTGTGAGAAGGTGGAGGGCTTCAGGTTTCTTACTTTTTCTACTATATTATAAAAGACGATGATATCACTCATATCACTAAAAATAGCAAGAGCCATGTTTCTTACTTTTGTATTTTTAATGACTCTTTCATACCTTTCATAGATGAGCTAGGATTTTTTTGTTTGATACATTTCATACTCTTTGATACCAATCTGGACTGTACTGCTGCATCTAGAATAGGGTCAAACATAAGAATCAGAAAATGTACTCATGTCTGGTATAGAGTACTAATTAAACTACATTTACCATTACTACGAAAGCATTAAAATTGTCGGAAGCAACTTGTGACCAATGAGTTTATTTTTTATCTCAATGAATATTTTTCATAGATGAGCTCAACCGATGTTGAGATGAGCGAGAGTCAGGAAAATAATATGAAACAGACTGAAACGGAAGGCAGCACTGAGGTTAGGCAATGAATATAAAAT
This sequence comes from Lolium perenne, assembly GCF_019359855.2. Classification (NCBI taxonomy): domain Eukaryota; kingdom Viridiplantae; phylum Streptophyta; class Magnoliopsida; order Poales; family Poaceae; genus Lolium; species Lolium perenne. The sequence continues at coordinate 288,227,187 of NC_067250.2, read as the reverse complement.
GATGTTAATGCACTTTACCATATTCCAGTTAAATATATATGACTACTATTCATAGATGAGCTCAACCGCTGGAGATGTAGGAGAGGTTAAAGAAAATGATGATAAACACAGTGACATGGTAGACATCGCTAAGGTAAGGCAATAAGATCATATGCGGTTAATGCACATTATCACATTCCATTTTTTAAAAGCACTTCTTCATCTTGCTGACTTTAGTTCTATTTTTTAACTCTATATGATTACTGTTTATAGATGAGCTCAACCGTTGAAGAGGTGAGAGAGATCAAAGAAGATGATAATTATCAGAGTGACATGGTAGGCTGCGCTTAGGAAAGGCAATGAATATAAAATTAGGTTAATGCACTTTAAATAAAGCAATTCACTATCTTTTTATTTTTTATCTCTATTATGACTACCTTTCATAGATGAGTTCAAGATGGAGATATGGGAGAGATTACCGAAAATGATATTGACGATACCAAAAAATACATCATGTCGTTCCTGAGCAAGACCAAACTCTTCCGGATTGATGACGCATGCTTGAGGCGCATTGATTTTGAGGAATGCTTATTTCCAGACGATGGATGGTTGGATGGAGACGTAAGTATACATTTTCATATTTATGTATATTGTAAATCAATGTGCTCATTTGACGCAACAATTTGCTTTGAACTACAGTGCATTAATGCTTACATTTACTGCTTGAGAGTGAAAGAACATCTAGCTACCAGGGCTGGTGGAAAAGTGTGGTTAGAAAACGCACATGTTTCAAACTTAATGAAACATATGGGGACAAATCCCATAAGTGTGAAAGATCCTGCCACTATTATAAAACGTGTTCATAACTACCTAAAACATGACATGGTAAGTTCAGCATACCTATTTGACTTCAATTTGAATATAGATATTATTTTCTACCACTTACTTTTTTATTTGTCGTCAGCTATTTATACCCATTCATGCAAATATGAGTCACTGGATGCTATGTAATGTCGATGTGCCCAATCGACGTATACAAATACTTGACTCCTTTGGTCCAAGCAAAGCCCGCCCCGACTTACAACGGACCGTAATCAACTAATATAATCTCTTATTTATCATATAATGTGTGAAATAATATATATCTTCTAATTAAAGCATGTCATTTCCTTTTTTTATTTAATAGCTACAAGGTCTTCAAAATCAGCTTGAACTTGCTGCTCAGATGAGTGAATTAAATCTAGGTGACAAATGGAAAGACCTAGCGGTAACTACCTGGAAATGGGTGGAGTGTATTCAGAAACCATTACAGACAGATAGGTATGTTACATGAGTATTACCTTTCGGGACTATTCTAAAATTTCTTATACTTGCAGATTCATGTAGTCCAATATTTGTTTACACTGTTGCAGCTCATCATGTGGTTTGTTTCTGCTAAAATTCATGGAAGAATGGACAGGCCAGGAACTAGCTCATCCTGTAACGCAGGTATTTTCACAACGGTTCAAAAATGATATTATATGAAGATCAATGCTTCCACTAATGATTCATAATACCTAATTTGCAGGATGGTCTCAAACTATTCAGGAAACAGTTACCTTACATGATGCTTAATACTGACTTAAATATTTTAAAAGGAAGACCAGAATTACCGCAGCCTGATCAAAAGGGAGAGGCAAGTGATGTCCTGATGTGGGAAGGTAATGGTCCTCCTCCGACTGAATTATCACAAGGAAATCAGGTAGCCAATGCCACCTCACCTCCTTTCAAGAAAATCAAGAAGTCGATTAACAAGGATGAAGCAGTTGCCAAACTTAGAAAATATATCCTGTCTGTTAATGACGACGAAGCCAAGACGTAAGTCAAACTTATAGGCAATGGGCCATTTTAAATTGTTATTGTTTTTATCCAGTGGTTAACTCTCTGGCTTTTTTCGTAGACAAATTTGGGTTCAGAGCTCTAACCCGTATCCTCTTAGTATTTCTCTTAAACAAATTAAAGACTTGTTAAAGGATACTAATGGTATGGACAAGGAATGTTTCAACATGGTTGTACGGGTTAACGCAACAGACGAAGCCCGGTTGTTTATGGATACTAATGATCACATTTTTGATCTCAGATTTTCCGTGAGTATTCATGATAAAATTCATCTTACACTACTATGGAAATGTCCTGTTTTATCTAATTACTCTAATAATTCTTACTCTCATCTCAGACTTTAGTGACTGACTCCTCCATAGACCCTAAGAAACGTTTACTGTTTGACGACAAGCGTGAGATAATGGCAAGGATATGTGACCACTGGCCAGGGATGTTGTACCATGTGTCAGAGTGCAACTCGGTAAGACTGCTATATTCTATTTCTGTTCACATTTACTGTTCAAAATTCATGTTTGCATCTAAGGAGTCGTTTGGAAGCCAGGCTTTCATTTCATTTGTAGCATTTTAAAATGAATACATGTATTCATTTCATTTACATTGTAATTCCAGAAATGGACACTTGTTTGGTTGTCACAGGAATTGCAAATGACAGCATAATTCAATATTGAATTTGTAAATGGCTTCCACAGAGAATTGCAAATGACAGGTCTCAGCTCGGAATTGTGTTTACCCATGGTGTCATTTTGCTGGATTTCCTAAATGAAATGATGGCCCAATTCTGTGACAACCAAACAGCGCACCTATAGAATTCTAAAATGAATTCCAGAATTCCAGGCCCAAATGATGGATACCAAACGACCTCTAATTTCCATGCACTCTGAACCCATAAATGATAAACTTATTGGTCTCTTGATTTGCATACTTGGTAAAATTTCATAATTCAATTTTATGCAGATCTGGTTACCATTTCGGCCATATGGGCAATACTACATTCTGTTTCTGTTTGACATGGATAAACGAACAATTACTCTACTTGATCCCAGCCCTGAAAGGGAAATTGTTAAGCCAGGAGTTCATCACAAATATCTATTAAAGCTGAAAGAGATATCAATCTACCTAAACATTACTCTCCAATATGCAATAAAAGGCTGGAAAGATGATGTTTTCCATTGGCATCTCATCACACCATCTGTGTTGCCAACAAACCATGACAGGTTAGAGTCCATGTCATAAATTAATGGTTTTCAATATCTTCAGTCTACAGTTTCGCTAACAACAATGTGTACTTTCTATATAGCCGCATGTCAGGATTTTTGGTTCTAACATATATGCGGTGGTGGAATGGCAAAGAAGTTGTCCGAGCAGATGGCAAGGTGTGTATTGATTTCTGGTTCTAACATATATACTATAAATTTGACCTCTTTGGGAGTACTGACGGAAAATGCATGTCCAGGTTGCTTACGCCTTGCGGATCAAAGCGGTGGTACACATGCTATCCTACAGGGAAAACGAGTGTGCTGACAACATCCCACAAATTGTTAGAGAATTAGTCAACATGGCAGGTCAAGATTTTTTTGTTTGAGAAGTTGCCTTTTCGGCTATTTTGAACGCTTCCTGTAAAAGCCCTTTGCGGCTTTCATTTGACTGTTGGATAATGCTATAATCTGATTATATAGCAGTTGATTCCTACACTATGATGCAACAGTGTTTTAGACAAGTGTTGATTCACAACATGTTAATTACCGGCTTCTTTTAAGGTGTAATGGTTATATGAATGTTTGATATGTCCTTCCATGTTTTTTTGAAAAGAATAGTAGTTTTCATGCTTGAATAACTGTCATGGTTCTGTCACGACACTTCTCTGAATCCGTCTACTCCCAACATGTAATGATCCCTATAGTTTTCTAGCAATGTCTTAGTAGTTAGGACTTAGGACACAGATTTACGGGCTCATTTGCTTTCTTGTAACAGAAATAAATTAATGTTTCATCTGAATATACATCAAACGTAAGCTCACTATCTCTTGGGGAGCTTGCAAAAATAAGTGAAAGAATAAAAAAGATGGATACGACATGAACAAAATTCCATCATCTTGCTTTGAAGAAAAATGGATACATACCGCTGTAGACATATCTTCATTCCATCTACGTGTTAAAAACCGGCAGTAGTATAGCCTGCACCTGGCCGCTCAGCACCACCAAACCCTGGCCCAACATCAGCTTCCCCAACTCATGTCCTGCAGCATATGGAAGTTATCGGATCTGTTAATAAATATATAGCACGATGCTAAACTCAGCAAAAGCAGTATACGAGTCATGTGCTGCAGCGCAAGTTCATTTTAATTGAGTCCGTGATAGAACAAAGCCATGTTGCTGTAGCTAAAAAGAAGGAAAACTTAAGATTTAGTCTCAGGTTCAGTCATGTTGCCCAGTCTATTTTCAGCTAACCAGTGTATTACACAAAGTTAATGCATGTAAATGGAATAAATAGATATAAAAAGAACACATCAATTAGTCCAACGTGCATTTTTTACGGTTGTTTTGATGTCCTACATCCTAAAAATGAGTTGTACGTGATACCTTGTGTGGGGCTGTCACGTATTGGTTTGCAATTAGTCCATCTCTTCATAATTAATATGAGAGATCACCTTCCTTGTTCAAGAGGATTTATAATAAATACCTTCCAAAAATTTGGCCTCTTGCCCAGATTTGGCTCTACTCCCAGCCAAATTTCAAGAGGATTTATAATAAATACCATCCTTATACATACCCACATAATACTAGCCAAATTTCGGCCTCTTACCCAAATTTCGATCTACTACTCCCAGCGACTCACCTGTCTTTTACAAACAGACAGAAAACTCACGAATTTCATCCACTTGCCTATGTGTTAGCTCTACTCCTCCCAGACCTATGCAAACAGCTAGGGCGGTAGAAATTTCGAAGGCCCCGTCGACGAATTGATTTGATTTCTGGTAAGTTCGACGAATCGTTCATGTTTCTACCGCCTAACTACCATCCGACAGTGGGAAAATCATTTGAGTACTACACTTATACCTTGCAGATGGATCCATCGAAACGATCGAGTGAACGTACTCCTTTCAAAGACTTGTCCAACACCATCAGCACAAGTAACAATGATGATATATAATGTGTAAGTCAATCAACTTCTGATCAACAACTAATTATGTTGTGTATTTTATTAGGTGTCGCAGACACCAGCAATGGTGGGGAACCTACAGATAGAAAAGAACGCAATAGACAACGTCGACAGAATTATGCGCAGATGGATCCACAAAAGAAAGATGAGCTACTTAAGAAGCGGCGTGAATCCTATCAACAGAAGAAAGCTAAACTACAAAGCACACAATCTGTTACAGGCACACAACAGTCTGCACTCACTCAACTGGAAAGCACACCCGCTGTTAAAGGTGCACTAAACCACATGTTCCTTGGGTTTTTGCAATTTATAGCTCCTATGTTTAATTCATGACTATAATGCAACTAATCCACACGCTCCTTGGGTTTTAACCAGGAGCCACTGCTGCGAACACGGAAAATGTTGTACGTGCTGAAAATGAGGCATACCAATTGCAATCACCTCATATGTCATCTCAATGGCAAGAAAGTCTCGTGACTGGTATGAAGGCACCTACATTGTCCACAAAAAAATAGTGCAGCTATCTAATAATCCATATCTAATGTAGCTACATATGTGATATTTTTTCTGTGTAGAAACTGTTGACATCAATAATAGTTGTACTGATGGACCCACTTCATTGAGCATTCACGCAACACCCATATGTCCAAAGGAGCGGAGGAGGCAACAGGATAGGGAGCGATATGCACATATGGATAGCACGAAAAAAGAAAACTTGCTGAAAAGACACCGTGAATCTCTTCAAAAACGAAAATCATCAGCACTTAACAAGGAAAATGAAGTTCCTTCAGTGAACAAGAAAAATGAAGTTCCTTCAGTGAACAAGGAAAATGAAGTTCCTTATAAAGATGATGAATGGCTAAGAAGGAATGACAACTATGAGAGGCAGTCAATTCCTATGCCATTTCAAGGGCCAGAAATCATCCCTACTGATGTGATTGCAACTTATTGCACACAAGAGTCACATGGAGGTCCATCTGCACTTTGTCAACTAGAAAGCACACCTGCTGTTAAAGGTACACTAAACCACATGTTCCTTGGGTTTTTGCAATTTACAACCACTATGTTCAAATCATGTCTATAATGCCACTAAAAAACATGTTTTTTGTGTTTTCACCAGGAGACACTGCTAGGGACAAGGAAAATTTGGTCCCTGATGATAATGATGCATTACATATGCAATTACCTCATATGTCATCTCAAGGGCAAGGAAGTGCAGTCACTTTGGTATGAGCGCACCTAAAACCTCTATACAAAATAAGTTCGGCTATCTAATAATTCATATGTAATGTAGCTAAAGCAGTGAACAAGGAAAGCGAAGTTCCTTTAGCGCACAAGGAAAATGAAGTTCATTCTCAAGATGATGAATGGCTAAGAAGGAATGACAACTATCGAGATGCGATCAATTCCTATGCTATTGCAAGGGCAAGAAATCATCCCTACCGGTATGATTATAACTGCATCGTGTTTAATGTGTGAAGTTGCTTTGCCATATAGACTGATATAAAAATTATTAACGTTCCACTATGTAGATATAGTTGACATGGAGAACTGCAATAGTAATGAACCCACGTCATCCCGCATTCAACCACAACCCGTTGTTGATAGCACGGAGAAGAAGAAGCGGGAAAGGGAACGATATGCACAAATGAATATCGATAGCAAAAATGAACTACTAGCAAAAAGACATGCAACTTATCAACAAAAGAGATTATTAGCAGGCAAGTGATTTGTTATTGATGATTTCTTCATAGCTACATGCACTCTTGCTTACAAGAATTTTATCATTCACGTTATCAGAGCACATTGAAAAAAGGCGCGCAAAGGATAGGCTCCTTTATGCCGCTATGAGTCCTAAGAAAAAGCGTTCTAAGAAAGCTCGCCAAGAGTTACGCCGCAATAGTCTTAATGAAGAATCCATAGCCATGGAGAACCCATGTTGGATCCCTGAGGTTGTTCATACCCCTGATACTCAAGGCTACATACCCACATGTGATTGGCATATCCCCGATTTCAGTGGAACACCTATATATATTGAACCTATTCCAGAGCAAATGTCAGTGGAACCTATTCCAGAGCAGAAGTCACGGAGAAAACATGTAACACCTGGAGAAAGGCATGCCTTGCTAGGTCTTCGAAATGAAGCATTTTATGCAAATAGTAAGAAGCATGCGATATCATCGGCAGATGAAAACCCGTCGATGAGCATGGAAGGTGTAAATGGTTCCGAGACACCAACACAATCAGCCGTGGTTAACAATGGTAATGTTCATGTCTTCATTTTCTTTTGATCCAATTAATTCGTTAATGGTTCTAATGATCATACTTTCATGCATTAGTAGTGTATAGACCTTCAATTACCTATATGTTTTCTTGTGTACTATTTATAGGCCGAACCTACATCCACATTTCAGAAAAGGGGTATTAATTCATCTATTACACTCCGGTAGTTTGCAAACAATTAAACACAGTATACATGCTACAGAAACTGACTTGACGAGATGATGTTAGACTTGATCAGCCTGCCATTCAACTCGACAACGACCTTGCCAGATCTGTGATCATCGACATACTTCAACTCACCAATGTAACTGAAGTAATAGCATTTCAACTGCAGATAACTTAAGCGAAGTAATTGCAACCAGTAGTGTTTCTAAACTATTACGCCTAGGAGATGGAAATAGATGAGGTCAATGATGACCGTAATTATTTTCCTAACAAGTGCAGTGGCTGACTCATATACTTTCATGCTGTGTATGTAGAAACTACACCTCCAACGCCCGAGATTGTTCAACAACTTCAAACACGGTCACCTGACCAATGATGACCGTAATTATTTTCTCCATATTCATTAAATGCCTATTTGAAACATGTTCTCATAGATGGATAATTATTCTTCGAGCGAGGATGAGGGTGTCATATTGGAAGAAGACTCGAAGATGAGGAAGGTTACATGTTCTTTGGACAAGGTAATTTGATCATGTTCTAGGCCATATTGTGCACATAATATTAAGACTAATGCGGTTATCCACCATTTCGGAAGATGATGCCGATGAGGATGTGGAAATAGATGAGGTCAATGATGGCTCGGCTCACATTTCCAAACATCCCGGATCCATATGACATGGTGTACAACAAAATACCAAGCGAGACGCACATGCTCAAGCTGTTGACAAGCGCAAGCATACACATTGTGGTGCAAAGAAGTTCGAGCATGAGCCACGGGGTTTTCTTTGTCGTAATGGGCAGATTAAGCTAGCCAACACGGATACACCACCCGAGCTCATGAGGCTTTGGACGAGTGAGGACCCTGATGCTAGACATTTCCGTGATAACATAAGGTTTTTCAATGGGCATTTCTCGTTCACCTCACTATACTGCAACCTTGATGGTGATACCACTAACGCATCAAAGCATCCTATCTACACTTTTCGTGCTCATGGCAAAATGTACCACAACATAAGGTCATTTGGCAGAATAGATGGTCTGCAAGGCAGTCACCTGGAGCTTTACTTCTTTGATGATTACCCCAATTTAGAGCACAGGTATCGTAGCTGCCGCAAAGAGCAGTGCGCAAAAGACAAAGAAGTAATCACACAGATAGTCAATATACTGAAAGGAAACCCATACTCTGAACATCTACGGAGTATGGGAGAGGTTGAGGATATTGATGATTATCGTATCACACTAAACCTTGACCAAAGGATGGACCAGAGGACGTACAATGCACCTACCACTTCGAAGTAGCCGGTGTGGGTGGAAGGAAGCGAGCAGCGAAGACAGTTCGACCACAGCGTGATCTTGCAAGGAAAAAACAGAGATATTTATGGTATCAAGTCCTATCATGGATGCTATGACGCACTATCCTACCCACTATTCTTCCCTAGAGGCGAGCTTGGGTGGCATACCGATATCCCGAAGAGAACTGTGTCCTATGATACTGTGATGACGGCACGTGCAGCTCGTCTAGCTCGTCGCAATAACGACGAGTCCTCTCAATCCCCCGACAATAACAATGATGATGGCGACGAAGATAATGATCCAGGTTTGTGTTTTAATTATTTTTTACATGCGAAGTCCATGCTAAGACATATGATCTCCCGTTTCTAACACCACCCATTCTAAATTCTCTGTGCAGCTTCGGGAGGAAATAAATGTGTGTCAGTGAGAGACTACTACTGCTATAAATTCCAGATGCGTCCTGGGATATTTAACCCGATCCTGCACGGAAAGCGTCTTTTTCAGCAGTTCGCGGTAGACACATATATCAAGATCGAGAACTCACGGTTGGACTATATGTGGAATCATCAAGATAAGATAAGGGCTGACCTGTACCAAGGCCTGATGGACAGCTTGCATGCCGGTGAGGGTAGCGCCGATGCTATTGGAAAGCGGACAGTGTTGTCCGGAACATTTATCGGTGGTCCACGTGACAAGAGGCGTCGCTACATGGATGCTATGGCCTTGGTACGGAAGTACGGCAAGCCGGACATCTTTCTCACGATGACATGCAATCCTAACTGGGATGAGATCAAGCGCGAGCTCTACCCTGGCCAGACACCTCAAGACCGCCCAGACCTTGTCGTGCGTGTATTTAGGGCAAAACTGGAGGAACTCAAGAATAAATTGTTTCAGAAGGACATCCTCGGGAAGGTAAAAGCATATGTGTACGTGGTGGAGTTCCAAAAGAGGGGCCTTCCACATGCACACTTCTTGCTCATCATGGAGGGGCGATACAAGCTCACATGTCCTGAACAGTATGACAAGCTTATCTCAGCAGAGCTACCTAATAAGATAAAGTACCCAGAACTGTACAAGATGGTAGTGAAACATATGATGCATGGCCCATGTGGTGTTTTGAACCCTGATTGTCCATGCACGAAGGGCCGTCCTTCTTGCAAGAATCAGTACCCTCGACCTTTCAATGCGGCTACCTTACAGGGAAAGGACTCATACCCTCTATACAGACGACGTAACGATGGTTGCAAAGTAATGGTCCGAAAGGCCTGGCTAGATAATAGGTGGGTTGTCCCATACAACCCTCACCTTTTGCGACACCTGAATTGTCACATCAATGTTGAGGCATGCTCAAGCATAAAGGCCGTCAAGTACCTATTCAAGTACATATACAAGGGGCATGATCGGGCGTCTATCACAGTGAGCGAGGCTGACAGGACAGATAGCAACGGGAACATAGATGAGATCAACCAGTATAGAGATGCGAGTTCGGTTACTCCTCCGAAGCCTTGTGGAGGATATACGGCTTCGAGTTGAGTAAAAATTACCCACACGTGATGCGGTGCAGACTCCATCTAGAAAATTGTCACATGGTTTCGTTCAAGCAGGGCCAAGATATCCAACAAGTAGTTAACCGCCAAGGTGTTGAGAAGTCAATGCTTACAGAGTACTTTGCGGCAAACAGATTACATGAGGAGGCCCGTGGTATCTTGTACAGGGATTTCCCCGAATGGTACACTTGGCAGAAAGGTAAGAAAGGTGAGGATAAACACTGGCAGAGAAGGGCTGTAAAAAAAGATGGTACACGTACAAAAAGGATACAGGTTGGAAGGATTGTGTCGGCTCACCCAGCGGAAGGCGATCGCTATTACCTGCGAGTCCTTCTAAACCATGTCACTGGGGCCACCTGCTACGATGACCTAAAGACGGTTGATGGCCAGCTACTGGGATCCTTTCGTGAAGCTGCAGAGAGAAGGGGGTTGATCGAAGGGGACAACACATTGGATGAATCCCTCACTGAATCTACACTCTTTGAGATGCCGTCATCTCTACGAAGGCTCTCTACTACTTAAAAAGTCTCAATTGGTTCCTGAAAGATCGAGATGTCGCCTAGAGGGGGGGGTGAATAGGCAATTACAAACTCTTGCGGATTTGTCTTGTAAGAATGCGGAATTAAACTAATGTTTAGTTTACAAGCACAAACCCTAAATATGCTAAGCTCAACTAAGTGTGACAATGGAAACTAGAGCTAAGCAAGATAGGCACAAGATATATGTAGCACAAGTGATAGCAAGATATATGTACTTCAAGCACGATGGCTATCACAAGGAAAGAGAGCTCGGGTATAGAAATAACCGAGGCACGCGGAGACGAGGATGTATTCCCGTGTTCCCTTGCTTTGCAACAAGGTACGTCACGTTTGGAGGAGTGGAGGTCCCACGAAGGATTCCCCGCGCCACGAAGGCTCACCCTATTCTCCGAACCACACCCACGAAGGATAATGGCCCTTTCCTTATGGTTAGCTTTTCCTCCGCTCCAGAGATGGCAAGCTCCACAACCACTTCACAAGCTCCACGAAGGAGAAGCCCGGGCCTCTTCACAATCTTCTTGAAGAGATCACCGGAGCACCAACCGCCAAGCCAACTAGGAGGTTTCCCTCCAAGAGTAACAGGCTCACGGTCTCTCACTCGAACTAATCGTGGTGGAGAGCTCAACACTATGCAATGATGCAAAGCAAGAACACCGGAGGTGTTCAAGTCCTTCACACTCAAATCCCACCAAAGCAACGAATGCTAGGATGAGATTGGAGAGGAAGAACAAGGGGGAAAGTCAACTAAAGACTCCAAGATCTAGATCCCAAGAGATTCCCTCACTTAGAGAAGAATTGGTTTGGTGGAAGTGTAGATCTAGATCTCCTCTCTCAAATCCTCAAATATGAGCAAGAATCATGGGGGGGAACAAGAGAGAGAGCAACTTCTTCAAATGCAACAATGGAGGTGAGAGAATGGGGAAGAAGTAGTTGTCTCAAGGTAGGAGAAAGGTATTTATAGCAAGGGAGAAAGAAATAACCGTTGGGGGGGAAAAGACAAAGAAATAGGCAGAAAAACGGGCCAGAAAAGTCCCAATGCCCACCAGTTGAATTAGCCGGCCAGCCAGGCAATCGGGTCAACCAGCCCGGACCAGCAGAACTGGCGAGCGCGCCTTGTGTGGCGGCGGAAAGGCGAGCCGCGGGAGCGGCAAGCTACTGGCGGCGCGGCAAGCCGCGTGAGCGCCGTGACCCAGCCGGGCGCGTATGGCGCGCGGGGCGCGACGGGGGTGCAGGCCGGGTGGGCCGCCGGTCTGAGAAGCGGCCCGGTCAAGTTTCCGGTTGGACCGGACCGGAGCTGAGCTGCACAGCGCTCGGCCGGATTGGCCGATCGGAGAGCAGAGAGCTATCCGGTGGGCCGGTGTGTGGCCCGGTCGACCGGTCGGAGACCGGACAGCCGTCCCCCTTTTTTCTTTTCTTTACCTTTTCTTTAATAACTATTGCTCCCGAACTCCGATTAACATGAAACCAATTTTGTTTGGAAGATAACAACGAATGCTATCTAATAGAAAGTGAAAACCCAAAAATCTGTAGGAGGGGATTTTATCATGAATATAAAAGGTAGAACCTTATATCATGAATAACCGGTAAAATCACCCAACCTCGAAAACGCAATAGAAGATGCATGCGGACTCCGTTTTCGATGAACTTGGGCTTGTTGTAAAGCTAGCAACAAGCTCAAGAACCTCACATAGAGAAACACCAAGAAGCAATAAGGATATGCAAAGTATGCAAAGGATTGAGCTCCCTAAGACGATGTGATCAAGTTACCCAACCGAGAGCCCCTCTTAATAGTGCGGCTATCTATCCTATAATCCGGTCTCCCATCAACCACCTCGAGACCGGTAAAAGGAAAACCTATCAAGGTCATACCTTTGCCTTGCGCATCCCATCACTTGATCATTGTCGCTTCGTGTATACTCACAAATGCTCCCCCATACACTATGATGGGAAAGCCCCATTGATGCACATCTTCACATGTCCATTATCACCAAATGGACGGCAAGCTTCAAGCATGTGATTCACTCAAGATGCTCATCTTGAACTTGCCCAACTCAACCTTGTATCTTCTCATACTCACATAAGATAGAGCATGGCTAATATTGAGTTCCACATAAGAACTCCATATTCATTTCTTCTTCTTGATCATATCACATATATATCTTCATACCGATGATCTTGATGCCAATACACAAGGTATATCTTTATCTTCATGGCATCCATACTTGAATCCAACACATGGAGAGCAAGTATTACCTATGGAATATTCCTTCATATAAACTCAATGAAAACATTAGTCCATAGGGGTTGTCATTAATTACCAAAACCACACATAGGGGCAATGTACCCTTACAATCTCCCCCATTTTGGTAATTGATGACAACCACAATAAGAGGGTTTATATAATGAATATTAGTGACAAGTACGCAACTTATCCGAGAATAAGTTGTATACAAGAGGTTGTATTTGATATGGTCAAGTACCACAAAGCAACTAGTCCATATCAAAACCGGCTCTACTCACACAACTACAACAAATGCAATGGATGTGAGTAGAACCAATATATAGGGAAAACTCCCCCACAATGTATGCACGTGTGATGAACATGAATTCATTGCATACATTGTCAAGATTAACCTTTGGGATAGTTTCCACTATATATATACAACCATGCAAGATATATAAATATGGAATGCATGAGAGTCAAAACACTTAAGCACAAACCAAGCTTAAGTATAAAACCATTCCCTTAAACCCTCTAAACTTCTCCCCCATTGGCATCGATTGTCAAAATGGGTGAAAAATTTAGAAGGCCAATATAATGTGAGTTCCTCCCCAAAGTGTGCACTTCTCATAATTTGAGTGGAATCAAGTGCACATATCCAATGATGAATACTTGAAGGAAATCAAACTATATTGAGGTTCAAAGATTGCATAAAGATAACATGGTGAAGTGAGCTTCAACAAGTAAAGCAAGCAATCAAAGATCCAATTGGACAAACAAAGGTATCATGATAAGAGAGATATAGTGCTCTTAAAATAAAATAAAAATAAGAAAGCTCCCCAAGGTTCGTGCACAATTTATAATGTTTGCATTTGAATACAATATGCACAAACATGGAATCCTCACTCCCTATATATCATTTAGAACACAACTAAGATAAAGAGAATATGCTTATCAAGAACAACTTTAGTCCAACAATTACGAGATATGAGTGCAAGAAGGAAAACAAATAAACCAAGCACTCATAAATCTCCTTTACCAACACCACTAAGAAACAAAAGGATAAAAGATGGTCGGCAAAGAACAAAGATATCAAGGTGATGGATTAACGCTCTTATGTATATAAGTTTCTAAAGTGGACAAATGATCCATAAAGAGACATGCACACATAAGAGGTTAACAAAATAGATAAGACAAGATATCCAAGATGAAGTCATAAGATATACCAAAGGATGTTTGCTTAAGAAGCATATATAGCCTATGGCTCCAATTTTTCACTTATGGTATATGAATGAACTTCAACCAAGTTAAATCTCAAAAACATCACAATTAACAATAAGGGGAGTAGAGCTAGTTGGAGTGTTTTGAGAAAGGCAACAAGTATCATAAATATGGATTTATTTCGCAATTTCATCAATATTGTACACAAGAGCTCTTTGAGGAATTGGTATGCAATAAATTGCTAGAGGGCATATTTGTGATAGGTGAATCATAAAATATGATATATATATATATAACCTATCATATGCATCTTCTCAAGTTACTCAAGTGTTCAATAAGAAGTTTTACTTTAAAAGGGTTTTTCAAGAACCGCAATATTTTCGAAATAAATAATTTCATGCCAAGATACAACCTACAAGAGGTTGGATGCTATATGAGAGTGCATGAATAAGATACTTGTTACCGAGATGGCAATGGCTTGATGTAGTGGATAAGAGTTCATCGATCATCCTAGCTTGACTCCAATCCTCATATGGTGACAACACCTTCCTTATAGATGAGACAAGCCTCCATTGCATCTCCAATGTACCTAAAACATCATTCAAGTACATCTTGGTCCCCAAACTTATTGGGTCCAACATGGTTAGACTAACCACAATATATAGGACACACTCCATATAAACATGTGCATATTTAGATGAATTTTGAATTTCATGCACATCTTAGCCATTTAGGATTTGATGGAGTATATCCTACATAATGGATCAAAAGAAAGCAAGCATGCTACAAGTATAAACAAATTACATATAAGCATGCACCAAAAACTTTAAAGATCCAAGAAAGATATACTTTGGACAAAACACCAAAAGAATTAGATAAGGCATAGAGGTGCCACAAAACAAATTTGTTGTCCAAGTTATATCTAAGAAGCAAATCACAAAAGATTTGTTCAACAAAGTTCAACAAATGAACTAAGAAGAAACCATTGAGCATAAAGGATGAAATAAAGCAAACATGCTCAAGGATTTATCTCATTCAAGCAAATAAATCATGTAAGAAAGAATGAGATAGCAAACTCCCCAAAAGAGCAAGGTTCAAACAAAATAAACCAAACCCTATACACTTTTCACAATGGCACAATGTACCGTAAGGAAAAGGTTTGTCTTCCAAAACAAACACTTGATATGAATCAAGAGAATTTATCAAAACATTTTTCAAAGGGACAAGGAAGACACATGGGAGCAACAAAGATTTGTTGGAAGTAAAATAAGGCAATAAGAAACAATCCAAGGTGAAGATGATCCAAAAAATCAACCACATACAAGGTTATCAATTGTCAAAGACAATGAGTATATTGGAAATAATTTCCGGTGGATTATTGACAATGATAGTAAGGATCAACTTCACAATAAAAGGCATAGGGTAAGTATATAGAATTATGCACTATGCACGGATGAAGATTCTTGATAACTTCAACTAGTCACACAATCACACACGGCAATGATTAGAATAACTTGAAGCAAACGGTGTCCCAAATAAGATATAGAGATATGTATTTGAGGAAAAACCGCACCAAGAATTTCATATTCAAACAAGAGCCCACAAGATGAGTAATAAAATATTTTTACTATGAATGGAGCTTGTTTGAGCAAACATGCCACCTAGAAACAAGATAATTAAGAGCATCAACTCTAAGTGGCATAACCTCATATGTTCACATTTTCTAGGCTTGTGATATGTACAAAACATATTACTCCCCCATAATGTGATAAAACATTTCTTCTAAATAAGAGGCAACTAAAATTCAACTAGAGATGATTAATGGACATTTAGAATTTGAATTTCTCATGAGTATGACATACCACATAGTGACTAGATAATCTTGCAATATCAACACTAAGTGGTGCTACCCATATACACACATTTTATAGAAAGAGAGATGCACAAAGCATATCACTCCCCCAAAATGGGATGCTCCATTAATCACTCAAAGAAAGCCAAATAAGATATCATCAAGATGCATTAGGCTCAAAACAATACATAAGTATATGATGAGTCAAACAAACATACTTGAATACACAAGATAAGCAAGTAAGACACAACACATACATACACATATTTGGTACAAAACCAAACATGCAAAGGGGCAAGTAACTTACAATAAACATGAAGAGTTGAAGTATAAGTTACCGCAAAGAGGAACATTGGATATAAGATATAGATGATAATCCATACGACTTGGCTTGGTCAAAATATAATATATGAAGATCCCTTAATTCTTCATGAAGTAGCCAAGTCTCCAATGACCTCCACATGCACCTATTGATCAAGTTTGAGATTGTTGGTCCCCAACCAAGTTGGGTCCTAAGAGATTAGTCACAATAGGCTTGGCAACCCAAATGGTTCTTTTCTTGAAACCACTTTGAGTTCCAACAAACTTGGCAAACACATTGCCATCCTTATCCTTCCCTAGAGAATAATCATTATCAACAATTATAGGGTTAGATAAGGTACCACCTAAGCAAGAAGAAGCAAAGTGCCCCTTCTCACGACATAAGTAGCAAGTGTTCCCCTTTCTCTTCTTTATTGATTTCTTCTCTTGGGGAACAATATCTTGATTCTTCTTGGGAAGTGCCCTATCTTCAACTTGAGGTCGAGCATGAGCTTGACCTTGACCTTGTGGCCGTTTCCCTTGTTGTTTCTCACTCAAGTGCTTCTTCTTCTTCAATGGGCATGATCTAACATGATGCCCTTCAACCTTGCACTTGAAGCAAACCAACTTGGCCGGATCCTTGACTTTGTCTTGGCCCTTCTTCTTGTTGCTCTTGCTCTTGGACTTGTTCTTGTTATTGGAGTTGAATCCAAGTCCACTCTTGTCATTGGGGGATTGTTGCACACTTAGCATCTTGTCAAGTGCGGATTTCCCTTCATGACGTTTTTCCAAGTCTTTCTTCAAAGAAAGGACTTGGGCCTCGAGCTCTTTGATTTCCTCTACATGGTTAGTAGAAATACAAGTACTAGAGGAAGTAGAAGCTTCATTGTTAGAGCAACAAGGCAAAGAAAGTAATCCAACACAAGGTGTATCACTAGTTTGACTAGATGGATTACAAGGACTAGCACATGGCAATATAGCATTTGTAGTAGAGATTGTGCTAACATCCATATGAGGCTCACAAGATGTTACCTTAGTGATACTTGCCTCATGAGCTAACTTTAGCCCATCATAGGAAATTAGAAGATCATCATGAGAGCTTGAGAGTTTTTTATGACTTTCTTCCAATTCCCTATAATTGTTAGTTAGCAACTCAAGTTGAGCCCTTAGCTCAACATTCTCCTTT
The DNA here is from genome assembly GCF_019359855.2 of Lolium perenne. Classification (NCBI taxonomy): domain Eukaryota; kingdom Viridiplantae; phylum Streptophyta; class Magnoliopsida; order Poales; family Poaceae; genus Lolium; species Lolium perenne. Next base: position 288,209,561 of record NC_067250.2, on the reverse strand, counting down.
AAGGTCGATGCTTCACAAGAATTAAAGTTAGTAGCACAAGCATCAACAATAGTTTTCTCATTTTCATGCATATAGGATTCAATTTTTTGTGTAAGCATGAAATTAGCATGCTTCTCATCTTTTAGCTCATGCTTGAGGAGAGTGAATCTCATTTCCCCATTTTCAACATGGGACTCCAACTCCACTATGGTTTCCCTATATTTATTCAAGGTATCCATAGAGTGTTCGAGATAAGCACGAGCTTCTTTATTACCACGAAGAGAAGCATATACCATTCCCATATCATGCACCAAGATATTATGTTCTTCATCATTATCATCATCATCACTCTCATCATTAGAGGATGTGTTAGGAGTCAAAGTAGGAGATACCTTTGGTCCATTTGCCATAAGGCACATGTGCATACCGGAGGATGAAGATGAATATATTCTTGAATCCTCATTTGAAAACATGTCTTGATCCATAGAGTGTTCGATTTCCTCTACATTGTTAGTCAACAAACAACTAGAGGAAATAGAAGCATTTTGATTATGGGAGCACGACAAGGCAAGCATATCCTCATGAGATCTATGTAAGCAATTTACACATGATATGCAAGGACTATCAACACAAGCATGTAGATTATTTTCAATGCAAGATGTGTTTAAGTCCAAAGAGGAAACATTGCAATGAGATAGAGATGAAGAGTCATCACTATTGAGCACAATATCAACATTGCAATTTTCCTCACCACTCACCATATCATTACCTTGTGTCTTGCAACACGTTGGTGAAGTGGAAGAAGATGATATATCATCACGACCGGAGGTGGAAGCAACTTGGAGCTCTTCATGATGTGAAGGGGAAGAGAGCTCCTCGGAGTCACCACCGACCAATTGAGAAGTGGATCCACCAAACATTTCCTTAAGCTTGATCCACATCTCATGATACGATCTTCGCTTTATATATATCAAGAACCTATGAAAATCTGGTCTCAAAGAGAATACAAGCTCATTAGATACTTGAGCTTCAAGATGTAAGTTTTTCTCATCCTCTAAAGATAGATTTTGAGGATCCATCGGAGGAGAAAAACCTACATCTAGGAATTGCTCTATATGTGGACACAAGGTCCGAAGATTACAAAGCAAGCAATTTCGCCACAAAAGATAATTTGTGCCATTAAAGACAATTGTGTCATTGTGCACTATACTAGCCGACATCTTTACTCTCAAGGCGGTGAAGCCTAAAACAAGGAGAGACCTTGCTCTGATACCAATTGAAAGATCGAGATGTCGCCTAGAGGGGGGGGTGAATAGGCAATTACAAACTCTTGCGGATTTGTCTTGTAAGAATGCGGAATTAAACTAATGTTTAGTTTACAAGCACAAACCCTAAATATGCTAAGCTCAACTAAGTGTGACAATGGAAACTAGAGCTAAGCAAGATAGGCACAAGATATATGTAGCACAAGTGATAGCAAGATATATGTACTTCAAGCACGATGGCTATCACAAGGAAAGAGAGCTCGGGTATAGAAATAACCGAGGCACGCGGAGACGAGGATGTATTCCCGTGTTCCCTTGCTTTGCAACAAGGTACGTCACGTTTGGAGGAGTGGAGGTCCCACGAAGGATTCCCCGCGCCACGAAGGCTCACCCTATTCTCCGAACCACACCCACGAAGGATAATAGCCCTTTCCTTATGGTTAGCTTTTCCTCCGCTCCGGAGATGGCAAGCTCCACAACCACTTCACAAGCTCCACGAAGGAGAAGCCCGGGCCTCTTCACAATCTTCTTGAAGAGATCACCGGAGCACCAACCGCCAAGCCAACTAGGAGGTTTCCCTCCAAGAGTAACAGGCTCACGGTCTCTCACTCGAACTAATCGTGGTGGAGAGCTCAACACTATGCAATGATGCAAAGCAAGAACACCGGAGGTGTTCAAGTCCTTCACACTCAAATCCCACCAAAGCAACGAATGCTAGGATGAGATTGGAGAGGAAGAACAAGGGGGAAAGTCAACTAAAGACTCCAAGATCTAGATCCCAAGAGATTCCCTCACTTAGAGAAGAATTGGTTTGGTGGAAGTGTAGATCTAGATCTCCTCTCTCAAATCCTCAAATATGAGCAAGAATCATGGGGGGGAACAAGAGAGAGAGCAACTTCTTCAAATGCAACAATGGAGGTGAGAGAATGGGGAAGAAGTAGTTGTCTCAAGGTAGGAGAAAGGTATTTATAGCAAGGGAGAAAGAAATAACCGTTGGGGGGGAAAAGACAAAGAAATAGGCAGAAAAACGGGCCAGAAAAAGTCCCCAGCCGGCGGCCCAATTTAGTTGAGCCGGAGGCGTGGCAGAGAGCCAACCGGCCAACCGGACAGCAGTGGGCGAGCGCGCGCCGCGTGGGCGGCGGAAAGGCCCTGTGCCGCGCGAGGAAGCGGCCCAAAGCTGCACTGGCGGCGGCCCAAGCCGCGTGAGCGCCGGCGGCCAGCCGGCGGGCGCGCGTATTCTGGCCGCGCGGGGCGCGACAGGGGTGCGAGCCGGGTGGGCCGCCGATGCGAAGCGGCCAGTCAAGTTTCCGGTTGGACCGACTGAGGAGTGAGCTGCACGGCGCACAGGCAGTTGGCCGATCGGAGAGCAGGGCTATCCGGGTGGGCGGTGTGCTTGATCGGCCGATCGGAGAGACCGGACAGCCGTCCCCCTTTTTTCTTTTCTTTACCTTTTCTTTAATAACTATTGCTCCCGAACTCCGATTAACATGAAACCAATTTTGTTTGGAAGATAACAACGAATGCTATCTAATAGAAAGTGAAAACCCAAAAATCTGTAGGAGGGGATTTTATCATGAATATAAAAGGTAGAACCTTATATCATGAATAACCGGTAAAATCACCCAACCTCGAAAACGCAATAGAAGATGCATGCGGACTCCGTTTTCGATGAACTTGGGCTTGTTGTAAAGCTAGCAACAAGCTCAAGAACCTCACATAGAGAAACACCAAGAAGCAATAAGGATATGCAAAGTATGCAAAGGATTGAGCTCCCTAAGACGATGTGATCAAGTTACCCAACCGAGAGCCCCTCTTAATAGTACGGCTATCTATCCTATAATCCGGTCTCCCATCAACCACCTCGAGACCGGTAAAAGGAAAACCTATCAAGGTCATACCTTTGCCTTGCGCATCCCATCACTTGATCATTGTCGCTTCGTGTATACTCACAAATGCTCCCCCATACACTATGATGGGAAAGCCCCATTGATGCACATCTTCACATGTCCATTATCACCAAATGGACGGCAAGCTTCAAGCATGTGATTCACTCAAGATGCTCATCTTGAACTTGCCCAACTCAACCTTGTATCTTCTCATACTCACATAAGATAGAGCATGGCTAATATTGAGTTCCACATAAGAACTCCATATTCATTTCTTCTTCTTGATCATATCACATATATATCTTCATACCGATGATCTTGATGCCAATACACAAGGTATATCTTTATCTTCATGGCATCCATACTTGAATCCAACACATGGAGAGCAAGTAGTACCTATGGAATATTCCTTCATATAAACTCAATGAAAACATTAGTCCATAGGGGTTGTCATTAATTACCAAAACCACACATAGGGGCAATGTACCCTTACAGTACCTTATTCTACCAAAGCCAATACGTTTGGTCGTTCATTGTTGGTCTTGGTCGTCCTTCGTTGCACCCGCCTGGGCCAACCGTTAACATGGGCCAACCACAGCCCATTGCCTCGCCAGGTTATAATACTTCCAGTAATCACGCATGGAATCAGGAAATAAATAATCACGCATGGAAATATCACGCATGGAATCTAATCAGGAAATAAATCAAGAAATCAAGAAACGACCATTAATCTCCCCATGAATCAGGAAATAAATCAAGAAATCACGAATGACGCATGGTATGTAATCTCCCCGATAATCACGTATGGAAATAAATCGAGGAAAAAATGACCATTAATCTCCCCATTAATCACAGGCAACTTAGCCTCGACCGAAACACGAACTTAAAATACGGACCGACAAAAAAAATGAACTTAGGCTCGGTTCTTTTCAGAAACATCTACAAAACTCCGGGCTAAGGTCATCTTCATCACGGTCGAGTTCATCCATCTTCATCTCGATCCAGTGATCCATCTTGATCGCCATCTTTGAGTCAATACCTTCTCGGTCGCCACGCCTCCAAGAGGGTAATGGCACCAAGGTAAGTTCCGACATCACGTTTTACTCATGTTCTTAGCATCACGTTTTACTCATGTTTCTCCGTTTATAATGCGGTCATGTTACATTCGCAATGTGGAACAATTGCATATCTACAACAGATCCTGGGAGGCAAGCTGCGAAACTTATTTACGGTCGAATAAAAAACAATAGAGGAGGTGATCTAATCTACCATGCTATCCTCGTCGACGAAAATGTAAGTATTCCAACAATAGAGGAGGTGATCTATAACTCCATGGGTACATTAATGTCTCATGTCTCCGGTAGCTTTAGGTGAACTTGAGCATCACCTTTGAATTAATTATTCTAGAGCAGCTCAAGTCCCTCTACGATTCGGGTGATTCATGATCTCTATAAAGTGTAAAACATGCCAAATCTCTATAATTCGGTTAAGCACGTGTTTATGACTACTTCCAAGTGTTATGGAATAGTAGGGCAAGGAGCTAATCCTTGCCACGACATAACTTTTCTAGGCAAGCACACATCGGATGTGAGAAACATCGAGAAAGTGCAAGCATGCCAAATGCAACCTGCTCAACATACTTAACTTTGAAATTTCTACACGACACCATGCTATTTGTCGACGAGAACCCTTGAGCTGGTTATTAGTGCATATTCGGGAATTTTAAAAATGCAAGCATGCCAAAATGCAACCTGTTCAACATAATTAACCTGAAATTTCTACACAGACCATGCTATTTGTCTTAGAGAACCCTTGAGCTGGTTATTAGTGCATATTCAAGAATTTTAAAAAATCTGCAAGCATGCCAAAATGCAACCTTGTTCAACATAATTAACTTTGAAATTTCTACACAGAACCAATAACCTTTAAAGCAGAGCAAGCGAAGTGTCGAGCCTTTGGATAAAAATAAAGACAATCATCGAATCGAGAGAGGAGTAAGTGATAAACAAAACAAAATGAAGACAATCATCGAATCTAGAAGTACCAACCTTGTCTCCTGGTTTCTTTGCAATGGGCCTTGCTTCCCAGGTTATCATACTTTCATTAACATAGCTTTGGCCTTTGATGACGACACCATCAAGCTGGAACCTTTTCACCAGGGAGAATCTTAATGAAATCGTTTGCTCAACTCACACAGACACTTATTTGCACCTTGAGCATTATAATGATGTTAAGCTAGGAGCTAACAATAACTATGGAACAAAATTGTGCTTGATCATTATTTCAAAAACATTGTTTTGGCAAACTATTCTTTCTTACAAGACAGTATGGAAAACATTGGTATTCTTTGATGTCGTTTGAACATTGCTATTATTTCTATCCGTTTGAACATTGTAATTTTCATAGGGTGATAAGATGGAAGCGATAGCATCTGGACAAACGGCGTTGCGTGTGAACAACGAGTTGCGAACGGGCCATGTATACTACATCGAGGTATTGGGTTCCAGCCTGGTGGAACACTGCAAAACGATTGTTACACAATGATTATTACACCACTATGCACTCTTGGACCCAAATTGATTTATTTGGGCCTACCATTTCCATACCTATCTTGCCAGAGACCGGTTCATGACTTTCGGTTGTGTCGCAACACCGACAAACAGACAACTTGCGGGTGCATAGAAATTTTTAGTAAAAACTTTGGTTCACACTTTCTTACTTTGTCGGCTATTGAATTCATATTTTTAAGCATTTTCGGATGTAATTGGGATAGTCGTCTATGTTAGCCCCGTCTGATTCCTCCCGTCAACCAATCGTAACACGCCATGCCGAGAAGTCGTCTTTGATGAACAATAGGTATGATAAAATAAACTTGAGTTTTTTTATCTTACGATTATCATTATCTAAATTCTTGTTTCTTTACAAGGTGGGAGTTCATACGTACGCGCATATGGGACAAGCACGTGTCGCGCCACATGATGAAATGGCGACGTGCCGAAGCGGGATATGTCTATCTTATACGCCATCCTTTTTGAGGTCGACACGGCACAATGTAAGTTGGGATGTACCATTTGACATTATAATGAACTTACATACATGACTATATTTACTCATATGTTGTTTTCACAAATTTCGTAGGGGCTTTGAAATCAACAGGACAACAGCCAACTTGTTTTTGATCAGGACACTCTCCTAGCTTATTATGATCTTTCATCTTTTTGTCAAACACTTCGCCACTTATAATGTGTCCACTCTAAAACGTATCGGGGCCTTTGTGCGACAAAGGCTCAAAATGGGGTTGTATGTGAACCTCCAGAATATGGAAGGGCTTCAAAAACAAGCGGCTTGCTCTGGTGGACTCGAACATGTCTTTGGGGGCCCTTTGAAGGAAAGAATATGAAGATGTAATATGTTGCCCTTTCAAAGTTGTCTACTTAGAATCTTGATTACTACGTGAACTCTCTGTTCTCCATCTCATAATGCCCTCGCACATATCAAAGGCGATCTCAATGTGTCCAGTTTTCACATGATGGGCTATTATGTTTCCATCTTTATTTATTTGCCCTCTTGACTATCTTGACATAAAAAATAATATTATGCAAGCTACTTTTAGATTTCCATTGCCCATAGACAATACAACTACATATTCATAAAGGATATGTGAATTACATAAATGCGAACACACTTGGCGTACAACTGAGACAATCTGCAATTAAAAAAAAGATGGAAAAATACATTTCAGTACATACCTGTTTTTCTCACTCTGTAAATGTTTTCAGCCAATTTAATTAATCTTTGGTGCATGAACCATCAATACAGTGTTTATGCAAAGTAGACACACGTCAGCTATTTTCTTCCAGATTAAGTATGGACCTGCCACGAAAATATTACGTCAATAGAACGATCATTATTTTGAGATAATAAAAGGCATCTCATTAATTTAATCTCTAAATTTAATTCATCAGTTTAATGACAAAATATTCAGTCAGCAAAAAGGATCAATCACCTGCATTTTTAACAAAGCATCTCATTTAATAAATCCCTAAATTACATGAATCAAATCATCACATTTAATAAACCCCTAAATTACGTGAATCAAATCATCTTATTTAATAAAACCCTAAATAATAGCAATCAATTCAATGATGAAATCAACTCGCCTCAGATAGTATCTCGGCATGCTCATATTAATTGACACGGACATCACGCTATGGTAATGTAATTAATACATTACCCATAATTGCGACAAGGAAGCAGCCATATAAAAGATATCTCAAGCATGGCTGGGGCGAGAGGTCTCGTGAATCCAGATTTCAACCTGACCTGTCTCCAAAACAATTTTCAAGGGATGTCACAAGTCAGATCTGCATATAAATTCAGCGAGTTCAAGGTATGTACAAAGTCATTACCATTACATCATTACCAGTACAGTAGTGCATGATCACACTAAGTACATAATGAGCATCTGTGGCATAATTATCATGCATGGGATATTAGAAACCCACAAAAATCACAGTACATAGATGGATTTAATTTTCAGTTTTGCACACTCCTAGAATTATACAAAGAGGTTTGACCTGTGAGAAGGTGGAGGGCTTCAGGTTTCTTACTTTTTCTACTATATTATAAAAGACGATGATATCACTCATATCACTAAAAATAGCAAGAGCCATGTTTCTTACTTTTGTATTTTTAATGACTCTTTCATACCTTTCATAGATGAGCTAGGATTTTTTTGTTTGATACATTTCATACTCTTTGATACCAATCTGGACTGTACTGCTGCATCTAGAATAGGGTCAAACATAAGAATCAGAAAATGTACTCATGTCTGGTATAGAGTACTAATTAAACTACATTTACCATTACTACGAAAGCATTAAAATTGTCGAAAGCAACTTGTGACCAATGAGTTTATTTTTTATCTCAATGAATATTTTTCATAGATGAGCTCAACCGATGTTGAGATGAGCGAGAGTCAGGAAAATAATATGAAACAGACTGAAACGGAAGGCAGCACTGAGGTTAGGCAATGAATATAAAATGATGTTAATGCACTTTACCATATTCCAGTTAAATATATATGACTACTATTCATAGATGAGCTCAACCGCTGGAGATGTAGGAGAGGTTAAAGAAAATGATGATAAACACAGTGACATGGTAGACATCGCTAAGGTAAGGCAATAAGATCATATGCGGTTAATGCACATTATCACATTCCATTTTTAAAAAGCACTTCTTCATCTTGCTGACTTTAGTTCTATTTTTTAACTCTATATGATTACTGTTTATAGATGAGCTCAACCGTTGAAGAGGTGAGAGAGATCAAAGAAGATGATAATTATCAGAGTGACATGGTAGGCTGCGCTTAGGAAAGGCAATGAATATAAAATTAGGTTAATGCACTTTAAATAAAGCAATTCACTATCTTTTTATTTTTTATCTCTATTATGACTACCTTTCATAGATGAGTTCAAGATGGAGATATGGGAGAGATTACCGAAAATGATATTGACGATACCAAAAAATACATCATGTCGTTCCTGAGCAAGACCAAACTCTTTCGGATTGATGACGCATGCTTGAGGCGCATTGATTTTGAGGAATGCTTATTTCCAGACGATGGATGGTTGGATGGAGACGTAAGTATACATTTTCATATTTATGTATATTGTAAATCAATGTGCTCATTTGACGCAACAATTTGCTTTGAACTACAGTGCATTAATGCTTACATTTACTGCTTGAGAGTGAAAGAACATCTAGCTACCAGGGCTGGTGGAAAAGTGTGGTTAGAAAACGCACATGTTTCAAACTTAATGAAACATATGGGAACAAATCCCATAAGTGTGAAAGATCCTGCCACTATTATAAAACGTGTTCATAACTACCTAAAACATGACATGGTAAGTTCAGCATACCTATTTGACTTCAATTTGAATATAGATATTATTTTCTACCACTTACTTTTTTATTTGTCGTCAGCTATTTATACCCATTCATGCAAATATGAGTCACTGGATGCTATGTAATGTCGATGTGCCCAATCGACGTATACAAATACTTGACTCCTTTGGTCCAAGCAAAGCCCGCCCCGACTTACAACGGACCGTAATCAACTAATATAATCTCTTATTTATCATATAATGTGTGAAATAATATATATCTTCTAATTAAAGCATGTCATTTCCTTTTTTTATTTAATAGCTACAAGGTCTTCAAAATCAGCTTGAACTTGCTGCTCAGATGAGTGAATTAAATCTAGGTGACAAATGGAAAGACCTAGCGGTAACTACCTGGAAATGGGTGGAGTGTATTCAGGAACCATTACAGACAGATAGGTATGTTACATGAGTATTACCTTTCGGGACTATTCTAAAATTTCTTATACTTGCAGATTCATGTAGACCAATATTTGTTTACACTGTTGCAGCTCATCATGTGGTTTGTTTCTGCTAAAATTCATGGAAGAATGGACAGGCCAGGAACTAGCTCATCCTGTAACGCAGGTATTTTCACAACGGTTCAAAAATGATATTATATGAAGATCAATGCTTCCACTAATGATTCATAATACCTAATTTGCAGGATGGTCTCAAACTATTCAGGAAACAGTTACCTTACATGATGCTTAATACTGACTTAAATATTTTAAAAGGAAGACCAGAATTACCGCAGCCTGATCAAAAGGGAGAGGCAAGTGATGTCCTGATGTGGGAAGGTAATGGTCCTCCTCCGACTGAATTATCACAAGGAAATCAGGTAGCCAATGCCACCTCACCTCCTTTCAAGAAAATCAAGAAGCCGATTAACAAGGATGAAGCAGTTGCCAAACTTAGAAAATATATCCTGTCTGTTAATGACGACGAAGCCAAGACGTAAGTCAAACTTATAGGCAATGGGCCATTTTAAATTGTTATTGTTTTTATCCAGTGGTTAACTCTCTGGCTTTTTTCGTAGACAAATTTGGGTTCAGAGCTCTAACCCGTATCCTCTTAGTATTTCTCTTAAACAAATTAAAGACTTGTTAAAGGATACTAATGGTATGGACAAGGAATGTTTCAACATGGTTGTACGGGTTAACGCAACAGACGAAGCCCGGTTGTTTATGGATACTAATGATCACATTTTTGATCTCAGATTTTCCGTGAGTATTCATGATAAAATTCATCTTACACTACTATGGAAATGTCCTGTTTTATCTAATTACTCTAATAATTCTTACTCTCATCTCAGACTTTAGTGGCTGACTCCTCCATAGACCCTAAGAAACGTTTACTGTTTGACGACAAGCGTGAGATAATGGCAAGGATATGTGACCACTGGCCAGGGATGTTGTACCATGTGTCAGAGTGCAACTCGGTAAGACTGCTATATTCTATTTCTGTTCACATTTACTGTTCAAAATTCATGTTTGCATCTAATTTCCATGCACTCTGAACCCATAAATGATAAACTTATTGGTCTCTTGATTTGCATACTTGGTAAAATTTCATAATTCAATTTTATGCAGATCTGGTTACCATTTCGGCCATATGGGCAATACTACATTCTGTTTCTGTTTGACATGGATAAACGAACAATTACTCTACTTGATCCCAGCCCTGAAAGGGAAATTGTTAAGCCAGAAGTTCATCACAAATATCTATTAAAGCTGAAAGAGATATCAATCTACCTAAACATTACTCTCCAATATGCAATAAAAGGCTGGAAAGATGATGTTTTCCATTGGCATCTCATCACACCATCTGTGTTGCCAACAAACCATGACAGGTTAGAGTCCATGTCATAAATTAATGGTTTTCAATATCTTCAGTCTACAGTTTCGCTAACAACAATGTGTACTTTCTATATAGCCGCATGTCAGGATTTTTGGTTCTAACATATATGCGGTGGTGGAATGGCAAAGAAGTTGTCCGAGCAGATGGCAAGGTGTGTATTGATTTCTGGTTCTAACATATATACTATAAATTTGACCTCTTTGGGAGTACTGACGGAAAATGCATGTCCAGGTTGCTTACGCCTTGCGGATCAAAGCGGTGGTACACATGCTATCCTACAGGGAAAACGAGTGTGCTGACAACATCCCACAAATTGTTAGAGAATTAGTCAACATGGCAGGTCAAGATTTTTTTGTTTGAGAAGTTGCCTTTTCGGCTATTTTGAACGCTTCCTGTAAAAGCCCTTTGCGGCTTTCATTTGACTGTTGGATAATGCTATAATCTGATTATATAGCAGTTGATTCCTACACTATGATGCAACAGTGTTTTAGACAAGTGTTGATTCACAACATGTTAATTACCGGCTTCTTTTAAGGTGTAATGGTTATATGAATGTTTGATATGTCCTTCCATGTTTTTTTGAAAAGAATAGTAGTTTTCATGCTTGAATAACTGTCATGGTTCTGTCACGACACTTCTCTGAATCCGTCTACTCCCAACATGTAATGATCCCTATAGTTTTCTAGCAATGTCTTAGTAGTTAGGACTTAGGACACAGATTTACGGGCTCATTTGCTTTCTTGTAACAGAAATAAATTAATGTTTCATCTGAATATACATCAAACGTAAGCTCACTATCTCTTGGGGAGCTTGCAAAAATAAGTGAAAGAATAAAAAAGATGGATACGACATGAACAAAATTCCATCATCTTGCTTTGAAGAAAAATGGATACATACCGCTGTAGACATATCTTCATTCCATCTACGTGTTAAAAACCGGCAGTAGTATAGCCTGCACCTGGCCGCTCAGCACCACCAAACCCTGGCCCAACATCAGCTTCCCCAACTCATGTCCTGCAGCATATGGAAGTTATCGGATCTGTTAATAAATATATAGCACGATGCTAAACTCAGCAAAAGCAGTATACGAGTCATGTGCTGCAGCGCAAGTTCATTTTAATTGAGTCCGTGATAGAACAAAGCCATGTTGCTGTAGCTAAAAAGAAGGAAAACTTAAGATTTAGTCTCAGGTTCAGTCATGTTGCCCAGTCTATTTTCAGCTAACCAGTGTATTACACAAAGTTAATGCATGTAAATGGAATAAATAGATATAAAAAGAACACATCAATTAGTCCAACGTGCATTTTTTACGGTTGTTTTGATGTCCTACATCCTAAAAATGAGTTGTACGTGATACCTTGTGTGGGGCTGTCACGTATTGGTTTGCAATTAGTCCATCTCTTCATAATTAATATGAGAGATCACCTTCCTTGTTCAAGAGGATTTATAATAAATACCTTCCAAAAATTTGGCCTCTTGCCCAGATTTGGCTCTACTCCCAGCCAAATTTCAAGAGGATTTATAATAAATACCTTCCTTATACATACCCACATAATACTAGCCAAATTTCGGCCTCTTACCCAAATTTCGATCTACTACTCCCAGCGACTCACCTGTCTTTTACAAACAGACAGAAAACTCACGAATTTCATCCACTTGCCTATGTGTTAGCTCTACTCCTCCCAGACCTATGCATGCAAACAGCTAGGGCGGTAGAAATTTCGAAGGCCCCGTCGACGAATTGATTTGATTTCTGGTAAGTTCGACGAATCGTTCATGTTTCTACCGCCTAACTACCATCCGACAGTGGGAAAATCATTTGAGTACTACACTTATACCTTGCAGATGGATCCATCGAAACGATCGAGTGAACGTACTCCTTTCAAAGACTTGTCCAACACCATCAGCACAAGTAACAATGATGATATATAATGTGTAAGTCAATCAACTTACGATCAACAACTAATTATGTTGTGTATTTTATTAGGTGTCGCAGGACACAAGCCAATGGTGGGGAACCTACGGATAGAAAAGAACGCAATAGACAACGTCGACGGAATTATCTTGTGAGATGGATCCACAAAAGAAAGATGAGCTACTTAAGAAGCGGCGTGAATCCTATCAACGGAAGAAAGCTAAACTACAAAGCACACAATCTGTTACGAGCACACAACGATGCACTCACTCAAGCTGGAAAGCACACCACATTGTTAAAGGTGCACTAAACCACATGTTCCTTGGGTTTTTGCAATTTATAGCTCCTATGTTTAATTCATGACTATAATGCAACTAATCCACACGCTCCTTGGGTTTTAACCAGGAGCCACTGCTGCGAACACGGAAAATGTTGTACGTGCTGAAAATGAGGCATACCAATTGCAATCACCTCATATGTCATCTCAATGGCAAGAAAGTCTCGTGACTGGTATGAAGGCACCTACATTGTCCACAAAAAAATAGTGCAGCTATCTAATAATCCATATCTAATGTAGCTACATATGTGATATTTTTTCTGTGTAGAAACTGTTGACATCAATAATAGTTGTACTGATGGACCCACTTCATTGAGCATTCACGCAACACCCATATGTCCAAAGGAGCGGAGGAGGCAACAGGATAGGGAGCGATATGCACATATGGATAGCACGAAAAAAGAAAACTTGCTGAAAAGACACCGTGAATCTCTTCAAAAACGAAAATCATCAGCACTTAACAAGGAAAATGAAGTTCCTTCAGTGAACAAGAAAAATGAAGTTCCTTCAGTGAACAAGGAAAATGAAGTTCCTTATAAAGATGATGAATGGCTAAGAAGGAATGACAACTATGAGAGGCAGTCAATTCCTATGCCATTTCAAGGGCCAGAAATCATCCCTACTGATGTGATTGCAACTTATTGCACACAAGAGTCACATGGAGGTCCATCTGCACTTTGTCAACTAGAAAGCACACCTGCTGTTAAAGGTACACTAAACCACATGTTCCTTGGGTTTTTGCAATTTACAACCACTATGTTCAAATCATGTCTATAATGCCACTAAAAAACATGTTTTTTGTGTTTTCACCAGGAGACACTGCTAGGGACAAGGAAAATTTGGTCCCTGATGATAATGATGCATTACATATGCAATTACCTCATATGTCATCTCAAGGGCAAGGAAGTCTGGTCACTGGTATGAGCGCACCTAAAACCTCTATACAAAATAAGTTCAGCTATCTAATAATTCATATGTAATGTAGCTAAAACAGTGAACAAGGAAACTGAAGTTCCTTTAGCGCACAAGGAAAATGAAGTTCATTCTCAAGATGATGAATGGCTAAGAAGGAATGACAACTATCAGATGCAGTCAATTCCTATGCTATTGCAAGGGCAAGAAATCATCCCTACTGGTATGATTATAACTGCATCGTGTTTAATGTGTGAAGTTGCTTTGCCATATAGACTGATATAAAAATTATTAACGTTCCACTATGTAGATATAGTTGACATGGAGAACTGCAATAGTAATGAACCCACGTCATCCCGCATTCAACCACAACCCGTTGTTGATAGCACGGAGAAGAAGAAGCGGGAAAGGGAACGATATGCACAAATGAATATCGATAGCAAAAATGAACTACTAGCAAAAAGACATGCAACTTATCAACAAAAGAGATTATTAGCAGGCAAGTGATTTGTTATTGATGATTTCTTCATAGCTACATGCACTCTTGCTTACAAGAATTTTATCATTCACGTTATCAGAGCACATTGAAAAAAGGCGCGCAAAGGATAGGCTCCTTTATGCCGCTATGAGTCCTAAGAAAAAGCGTTCTAAGAAAGCTCGCCAAGAGTTACGCCGCAATAGTCTTAATGAAGAATCCATAGCCATGGAGAACCCATGTTGGATCCCTGAGGTTGTTCATACCCCTGATACTCAAGGCTACATACCCACATGTGATTGGCATATCCCCGATTTCAGTGGAACACCTATATATATTGAACCTATTCCAGAGCAAATGTCAGTGGAACCTATTCCAGAGCAGAAGTCACGGAGAAAACATGTAACACCTGGAGAAAGGCATGCCTTGCTAGGTCTTCGAAATGAAGCATTTTATGCAAATAGTAAGAAGCATGCGATATCATCGGCAGATGAAAACCCGTCGATGAGCATGGAAGGTGTAAATGGTTCCGAGACACCAACACAATCAGCCGTGGTTAACAATGGTAATGTTCATGTCTTCATTTTCTTTTGATCCAATTAATTCGTTAATGGTTCTAATGATCATACTTTCATGCATTAGTAGTGTATAGACCTTCAATTACCTATATGTTTTCTTGTGTACTATTTATAGGCCGAACCTACATCCACATTTCAGAAAAGGGGTATTAATTCATCTATTACACTCCGGTAGTTTGCAAACAATTAAACACAGTATACATGCTACAGAAACTGACTTGACGAGATGATGTTAGACTTGATCAGCCTGCCATTCAACTCGACAACGACCTTGCCAGATCTGTGATCATCGACATACTTCAACTCACCAATGTAACTGAAGTAATAGCATTTCACTGCAGATAACTTAACTGAAGTAATTGCAACCAGTAGTGTTTCTAAACTATTACGCCTAGGAGATGGAAATAGATGAGGTCAATGATGACCGTAATTATTTTCCTAACAAGTGCAGTGGCTGACTCATATACTTTCATGCTGTGTATGTAGAAACTACACCTCCAACGCCCGAGATTGTTCAACAACTTCAAACACAGTCACCAGCCAATGATGACCGTAATTATTTTCTCCATATTCATTAAATGCCTATTTGAAACATGTTCTCATAGATGGATAATTATTCTTCAGGCGAGGATGAGGGTGTCATATTGGAAGAAGACTCCGAAGATGAGGAAGGTTACATGTTTGCTGGACAAGGTAATTTGATCATGTTCTAGGCCATATTGTGCACATAATATTAAGACTAATGCAGTTATCCACCATTTCAGAAGATGATGCCGATGAGGATGTGGAAATAGATGAGGTCAATGATGGCTCAGCTTCTGTTCCAAACATCCCAGATCCATATGACATGGTGTACAACAAAATACCAACTGAGACGCACATGCTCAAGCCTGTTGACAACTGCAAGCATACACATTGTGGTGCAAAGAAGTTCGAGCATGAGCCACCGGGGTTTTGCTGTCGTAATGGGCAGATTAAGCTAGCCAACACGGATACACCACCCGAGCTCATGAGGCTTTGGACGAGTGAGGACCCTGATGCTAGACATTTCCGTGATAACATAAGGTTTTTCAATGGGCATTTCTCGTTCACCTCACTATACTGCAACCTTGATGGTGATACCACTAACACATCAAAGCATCCTATCTACACTTTTCGTGCTCATGGCAAAATGTACCACAACATAAGGTCATTTGGCAGAATAGATGGTCTGCAAGGCAGTCACCTGGAGCTTTACTTCTTTGATGATGACCCCAATTTAGAGCACAGGTATCGTAGCTGCCGCAAAGAGCAGTGCGCAAAAGACAAAGAAGTAATCACACAGATAGTCAATATACTGAAAGGAAACCCATACTCTGAACATCTACGGAGTATGGGAGAGGTTGAGGATATTGATGATTATCGTATCACACTAAACCTTGACCAAAGGATGGACCAGAGGACGTACAATGCACCTACCACTTCCGAAGTAGCCGCAGTGTGGGTGGAAGGAAGCGAACGACGAAGACAGTTCGACCACAGCGTGATCTTGCAAGGAAAAAACAGAGATATTTATGGTATCAAGTCCTATCATGGATGCTATGACGCACTATCCTACCCACTATTCTTCCCTAGAGGCGAGCTTGGGTGGCATACCGATATCCCGAAGAGAACTGTGTCCTATGATACTGTGATGACGGCACGTGCAGCTCGTCTAGCTCGTCGCAATAACGACGAGTCCTCTCAATCCCCCGACAATAACAATGATGATGGCGACGAAGATAATGATCCAGGTTTGTGTTTTAATTATTTTTTACATGCGAAGTCCATGCTAAGACATATGATCTCCCGTTTCTAACACCACCCATTTGTTATCACCAGATTTTAGACAAATCCAGAGGTGGGCCGGGCTTGGAAGATTACATGGAAGATTTCTAAAGCGGCCTGGCACGAAAGGTTTTGGGCTGAATTGCCCGTGTATCTTTATTTAGTAGTTTATTATTTTAGATAAGAGATAGAATCTTACTCGTGCACGGTTTAGTGCACGCCCTCATTAGAAAGTCCCTTGGACTATAAATATGTACCTAGGGTTTATGGAATAAACAACAACTCACGTTCAACCCCAAAAACAAACCAATCTCGGCGCATCGCCAACTCCTTCGTCTCGAGGGTTTCTATCAGGTAAGCGACATGCTGCCTAGATCGCATCTTGCGATCTAGGCAGCACAAGCCCCACGTTGTTCATGCGTTGCTCGTACTGAAGCGCTTTTGATGGCGAGCAACGTAGTTATCATTAGATGTGTTAGGGTTAGCATTGTTCTTCGTTTAAGCATGCTTACGTAGTGCAACCCTTGCATATCTAGCCGTCCTCACGCCTATCTCAGGTGTGGGGGCGGCACCCCGCTTGATCATTATTTAGTAGATCTGATCCGTTACGATTGCTCCTTGTTCTACAAGGATTAGTTTAATATCTGCAATAGTTTGGCCTTACAAAGGGGGGGAGGATCCTGTGGCACGTAGGGTGGCGTTCGCAAGTCCTAAACGGGATGTTCCTAGGATCAACTTCATGTTGGTTTTCTGGCCTTGTTTAGGATCGGCTTACGAGCACCGTGCGTGGCCATCTGGCCCAACCTGGAGTAGGATGATCCGATTATGTGGTGAAAACCCTAAATCGTCGTAGATCTCATTAGCTTTATCTTGATCAAGCAGGACCACCAAGTATTCGTACACCCCGTACGGATCATGGGTGGATCGGCTCTTTGAGCCGATTCACAGGATAACCTGAGAGCCGATCGAGGCTCGTATTTAACGTTTACATGTATGCCACCGCAGAAACTAAGCGAGGCAATCTCATCACCTTCACGACCGGGTATAGGTCGGGTGGCACGCCTGCACTTCGCAACGCCGCGTGTGACCGAGAAGAGCATTGCGGGCCGTCGCTCGGAGGGTCTCGGCCCGGCCCGCGGCTCTAGGCTCCCCGCTCTACGGTGTTGACAAGGCCGCCGCCCGCCGGTGGGTTTTGGCGATCAACACATTCTCGGCACGCCGGTGGGACGATCGTCTACATCAACCACATCGCCATCTACATACGAGATGGCGGACGGCACGCCAGTCACCTACGAGGATCTGCCTGACGACCTCAAGAAGCAATACAATGAGATCAAGGCTACCCTCGAAGCCGACCTCATCGGCTCTTTTCAGAGAACCCGTTCTGGTGGCATCAGATGGAAGGGGTTCTCACCAGAAGGTGCACTCGATGGGATAGACCTTTCTTCCCCGTCGGAGGAACGCACCAGGGGTCTGCGGCAGGAGATCAACTACACAGTGGCTCGCTCGCTACACCGCCACTCGAGAACTTGGTTAACGTCTTTGGAGCGTGTCGCTCTGCGCGTGATCCAGAGATCATGAGCCACCGGTACTCGCCGTCGGGACCGGCTCTCGGGACGCATCAAGGAGAATTGCCATTCCGATCCGTCCCACCGCCATTTGCGTTGGCGCAGCACTCTTTGAAGTGCCGAAACTACACCAGGCATTCCTCGTCTGAGAATTGGTGGCGACCCCGGTGACTACCGAGTTCTTAATGGAGGCGCCTAAGGAGATCCCTCATGGGTACGCATGCATGTATGTGTAGGATTGTGGTGACCGGGCACTCACAAACCGAGGCTACAACATCGGGGACTCGGCGAAAACGGGAGGAACGTCGGCGCGAAGCGAGACGTGGCTAACTAAATACGCCACACCGACGAAACTCCGAGCCCGGCTCTGCGGTGGCTCGGAGCTGGAAAAGCAAACGTGGCAGGCCAAGTACGCCACCCGGCGAATCTTCGAGTGCAACTCCTACGGCCGACACGGCGGATCGGATCGATACCATGCGAGAGACCGGTTCGGCATGATGCCGAAAGAAGGGCGATCGGCTATTCCAAGCCGTACCACGACGATTACGAGATGATCCGCTGCCACCAAAATATCGGCTCCCCGACTTCTCCAAATTCGGTGGATCGAGATGGCTCCGGCTCCATCGAGCACGTCGGCCGATATTTGGCTCAACTAGGACCGGCTTCGGTGTCGGATCGGCTACGCGTGAGGCTCTTTTCACGGTCCCTCACGGGATCGGCTTTTGGATGGTACACCTCTCTACCGGCGAACTCCATCCGGTCTTGGAAGCAATTGGAAGAACAGTTCCATATGCAATACCATTCGAAGCTTAAGTCCGGCATTGCCGATCTAGCACAATTACGTCGAAGCGCGGGAAACGGTGACGAGAATACATCCGGCGCTTCGGGGAATCTTAGGAACCGATGTTATTCGGTTCGTATAAGCTGAAAAGGAAGCAGTCGAGTTGGCAGTAGCAGGCCTTGCAACACAGCTCAAGGACATGGCCTCCCAAGCAGATTATCCCTCACTGGCGCACATGGTTCAGAAACTATCGGCATATGAACAGCGCCACCCCGACCTGTACCAAGACAAGTTCAAGCGTGCAGTAGTCATGGTCGATACGGAGGAGGATGAAGTGCCTGCGGGAGGCCAAGAGATAGCAGTGGCTGAGTGGACTCAGGGAGGAACCCCTGTGGCCTGCAAATGGGTAAAGCCGCCAGGGCCGCCCAGGGGATTTGATTTTGACGTGACCAAGACTGAACAAATCTTCGACCTCCTGCTCAAGGAGAAACAGTTGACGGTTCCTGAAGGTCTCAAGTTCCCCACGGCGAAAGAGCTAAACGGAAAGCCGTACTGCAAATTCCACAACTCGCTTTCCCATGCCACCAACGACTGCCGGGTGTGGCGTCAGCACATCCAAGCGGCGATAGAGAAGGGGCGGCTAATTTTCAACCAGTACGCCATGAAGGTCGACACCCAACCCTTCCCCGCCGTTAACATGGTAGGAATCACCTACCCTGAAGGTTGCCAGCCAGGCCCCTCGTTCAGCATCAACATGGTAGGGCCTGGAAACCACTCTGGCAAAGATGGAGATGAGGGCAGCTGCTCTCACAGCAAGGATACAGATGAGGCCGCTCCATGCGATCGGCTCCGTCATGATGGCAAGCGCTATGTCACAGAGGGAGAGGTGAAGAATATAAGATATCAGCGACCCCTCTCTGATCACCTCCTCAACAAATATGTTAATCAGTATGGTCAACGCCGGCGACCCTATTACAGAGAAGATCGTTTGGCTAGAGAAGCCAGAAGATATCGTCGGCAGGATCACGATGAGGAGGAGCATGAGCGCTATGCCACGGAAGCATCAAGGGAGCAAGACGACAACGCCAGGCATTGGGACTGCCCCTTCTTCAGACACTGCTGGGATTCAGGAATGAGCCGATTGCCCACAATCGGCAATTGCCCAGAATGCAATCAGAAAAAGAAGGAGGCAGCCAACGTGTCTGTGTTCGAGCGCTTAGGGCCTCTCCCACCACAAAGCAAACGTGCTGAGTCACCTCGTTGGGCAGATCTTGAAGATTCAGAAGACGAGGGAGAAGTGGAAGAAGACAGGTACCACCGGCCAAGGTGGTGCCCTGACGGACTTAGCCGTTCCCAGAAGCGCAGGGTTCAGCGATTGCGCGGCCTGGAGGAAGCCGAAAGGTTGTACCTGCATACGCTAAGAAAGGCACGGCCCGATCTGGCTGCAAAGGTTCAGCGAACCCTGGATGAAGAGGGTCGTCCACAGAAAATGGAGTGGCGTCCTAAACAGAGGAAAGCCGATGATGAGACATCGGCTGGCACAAACATGGTACTCGTCTTGCCGACAGAGCGTAGCGCTCCACGACTCTACGGAGCACACAAGGTGGACGACAGCAGGCGCATCAAGTCAGAGGTTGGGTTGGTTTCATCCAGCCTGACAAAGTAGCAAGATCAAACCAATGGGCAAACCAGGAGAGGCTGATCCTTGTGATCGGCCCCAAAAAATTTACGAAGGGAACTTACAAAACCTTCAACGAACAAGCAACGTGGAGGCCGATTCCAGCAATCGGCCAAAATTATCCTCACCTACCTCTCTGCCTGGGTTCAACATGTTATCCAACAGAGCCGATACCATCAATTTTCTTGACAGAATCGGCTTGGGGGGGCACCCAGGTATATGGAAATACGAGGATATACAACAGAAGCATCTCATCTTTTGTTGATGGGTAGTGGAATATGGGGGCCGATGCACAGGTCGGCTGTTTTTAAAAAAAAAAAAAAGATGCAAATTCGAAAAAATTTCGAACACAGCCGATGCAGCAGGCATCGACTTAAAGATATGAAAGCCGATGCATGGCCATCGACTCAAGAGGAATAGCCGTTACGATCAGAGGGTCAATGGAGCGCAAAGGGAGATTGTTTATGAAGGAACTCCTCAATGGAGCAGTTTTGAAGCTCAGATCCTCTCTTCAGGAACAATGTCAGGAGCAGCATGGGCGTGCGGATCAGGTCAAGGGTGGAATGCATCAGGTCCACCAGAGGGAAGGAGCCTATCTGGCCTGCAAGAACTAAGGAAGCTCGGGGGGCAGCTCGCCTTGAAGGCTCTCTGCTTTGAGAAGCCGATTTGTGTTCGAATCGGCTGGCTCTGCATAAGAAGCTCCCTCAGACATGATCAAGACCAGGTCCAGGCAGCTATTTGGCGTATCCTCGTCTCTGTTTTTGCCTTGGCTGAGACTCGGGGGGGCAACAGGCCTATGAATGCCTCGTCCTTGAAAGCCGATGGGAGTTGCTTCGGTTGTTATTTTGTCATGATCGTCTTAGGGAGAAACTGGGAGGGAAAAGCCGTCGTCTGGTACGTGGTTTGGACTGTGCTGGTGCTGCGAGAAAAAGAGGGGGGATTGGTTCCTCAAATTAGCCGATGAGTAGTCATCGGCTGCGGGGCTGCAAAACGCCGCGATTGAGAAAATCAATAATGACCCGATTCGTCACTATCGGTCTTGGTGTGGCAAGCGGAGGGATGGAGATTGGATTAATGAAAGGAGAAATTGGAAGAACAGTTCTCATTAATTCAAAGGAGCAGCTTTACAAGAAGAGCCGATGGCTCTCAAAAGAGGGATCTGGTGCCTAGTGCACTGCTACTACTAGTCCTATTCTACTAGTCGTCGCTGTCCTCATCGTCGCCGTCGTCAAGGTCGTCGGCGCCGCTCCCAGGGAGCTCCTCGTCGTCACTGCCCCAGCCGCCCGCTGGAGCCTCCTCCTCCTCCTCATCATCATCATCGTCCTCGCTATCCGCCCAGCCGCGGAAGCGCTTCGTTGGAGGATACCCGATGGAGGCGGAGGAATCGTCTTCCTCCTCCTCGTCTTCTTCCTCGTCGTCATCGTCGTCCTCGCTGTCCGCCCACATGCGGGAGCGCTTCTTCGGCGGGAGCTTGGCGGAGGAGGAGGCTTTGGCCTTCGCTGCTTCTCCTTCTTTCTCCTCCTTGTCGGAGGAGAAGGGATTCACTGCGGGGTGGAGGCTGTCCTCGTTCTTCTTCTTCGGCGAAGATTGGGGGAAGAGCTTTGAGAAGGAAGAGGAAGAGGAAGACATCGCTACAGGAGGAGAGGGTTTTTTGGTGCCGATAGCTGGGATGGAATAGAGGATAAAGAGAGCTAACCAGTCGGCAGGTTTAAATAATGAGAAATCTGGTGAAGGTTTGATGCCATTACAGCTTCCAAGGGATTGATGCTACAGCTGTCAGAGTTTTTAGAGAAGCTGAGAAGACAGGGCATAATGATGACGGATGCTGTAACGGCTATGCTCTGCCACGACATGACCCTTCGAGGGGAAAGCATAATGATTTTGGAAATGTTATTTCCAAAACCAGGGGGGGATGTGTTATCACCAGATTTTAGACAAATCCAGAGGTGGGCCGGGCTTGGAAGATTACATGGAAGATTTCTAAAGCGGCCTGGCACGAAAGGTTTTGGGCTGAATTGCCCGTGTATCTTTATTTAGTAGTTTATTATTTTAGATAAGAGATAGAATCTTACTCGTGCACGGTTTAGTGCACGCCCTCATTAGAAAGTCCCTTGGACTATAAATATGTACCTAGGGTTTATGGAATAAACAACAACTCACGTTCAACCCCAAAAACAAACCAATCTCGGCGCATCGCCAACTCCTTCGTCTCGAGGGTTTCTATCAGGTAAGCGACATGCTGCCTAGATCGCATCTTGCGATCTAGGCAGCACAAGCCCCACGTTGTTCATGCGTTGCTCGTACTGAAGCGCTTTTGATGGCGAGCAACGTAGTTATCATTAGATGTGTTAGGGTTAGCATTGTTCTTCGTTTAAGCATGCTTACGTAGTGCAACCCTTGCATATCTAGCCGTCCTCACGCCTATCTCAGGTGTGGGGGCGGCACCCCGCTTGATCATTATTTAGTAGATCTGATCCGTTACGATTGCTCCTTGTTCTACAAGGATTAGTTTAATATCTGCAATAGTTTGGCCTTACAAAGGGGGGGAGGATCCTGTGGCACGTAGGGTGGCGTTCGCAAGTCCTAAACGGGATGTTCCTAGGATCAACTTCATGTTGGTTTTCTGGCCTTGTTTAGGATCGGCTTACGAGCACCGTGCGTGGCCATCTGGCCCAACCTGGAGTAGGATGATCCGATTATGTGGTGAAAACCCTAAATCGTCGTAGATCTCATTAGCTTTATCTTGATCAAGCAGGACCACCAAGTATTCGTACACCCCGTACGGATCATGGGTGGATCGGCTCTTTGAGCCGATTCACAGGATAACCTGAGAGCCGATCGAGGCTCGTATTTAACGTTTACATGTATGCCCCTGCAGAAACTAAGCGAGGCAATCTCATCACCTTCCTGACCAGGTATAGGTCAGGTGGCACGCCCTTGCACTTCGCAACGCCGCGTGTGACCAGAAGAGCATTGCGGGCCGTCGCTCGGAGGGGTCTCAGCCAGCCGCAGCTCTAGGCTCCCCCCGGCTCTACAGTGTTGACAAGGCCGCTGCCCGCCGGTGGGTTTTGGCAGTCAACACCATTCTAAATTCTCTGTGCAGCTTCGGGAGGAAATAAATGTGTGTCAGTGAGAGACTACTACTGCTATAAATTCCAGATGCGTCCTGGGATATTTAACCCGATCCTGCACGGAAAGCGTCTTTTTCGACGATTCGCGGTAGACACATATATCAAGATCGAGAACTCACGGTTGGACTATATGTGGAATCATCAAGATAAGATAAGGGCTGACCTGTACCAAGGCCTGATGGACAGCTTGCATGCCGGTGAGGGTAGCGCCGATGCTATTGGAAAGCGGACAGTGTTGTCCGGAACATTTATCGGTGGTCCACGTGACAAGAGGCGTCGCTACATGGATGCTATGGCCTTGGTACGGAAGTACGGCAAGCCGGACATCTTTCTCACGATGACATGCAATCCTAACTGGGATGAGATCAAGCGCGAGCTCTACCCTGGCCAGACACCTCAAGACCGCCCAGACCTTGTCGTGCGTGTATTTAGGGCAAAACTGGAGGAACTCAAGAATAAATTGTTTCAGAAGGACATCCTCGGGAAGGTAAAAGCATATGTGTACGTGGTGGAGTTCCAAAAGAGGGGCCTTCCACATGCACACTTCTTGCTCATCATGGAGGGGCGATACAAGCTCACATGTCCTGAACAGTATGACAAGCTTATCTCAGCAGAGCTACCTAATAAGATAAAGTACCCCGAGCGTACAAGATGGTAGTGAAACATATGATGCATGGCCCATGTGGTGTTTTGAACCACGATTGTCCATGCACGAAGGGCCGTCCTTCTTGCAAGAATCGCACCCTCGACCTTTCAATGCGGCTACCTTACGGGGAAAGGACTCATACCCTCTATCTGAACGACGTAACGATGGTTGCAAAGTAATGGTCCGAAAGGCCTGGCTAGATAATAGGTGGGTTGTCCCATACAACCCTCACCTTTTGCGACACCTGAATTGTCACATCAATGTTGAGGCATGCTCAAGCATAAAGGCCGTCAAGTACCTATTCAAGTACATATACAAGGGGCATGATCGGGCGTCTATCACAGTGAGCGAGGTGACGGACAGATGATAGCAACGGGAACATAGATGAGATCAACCGGTATAGAGATGCGAGGTGGGTTACTCCTCCGAAGCCTTGTGGAGGATATACGGCTTCGAGTTGAGTAAAAATTACCCACTGTGATGCGGTGCGACTCCATCTAGAAAATTGTCACATGGTTTCGTTCAAGCGGGGCCAAGATATCCAACAAGTAGTTAACCGCCAAGGTGTTGAGAAGTCAATGCTTACAGAGTACTTTGCGGCAAACAGATTACATGAGGAGGCCCGTGGTATCTTGTACAGGGATTTCCCCGAATGGTACACTTGGCAGAAAGGTAAGAAAGGTGAGGATAAACACTGGCAGAGAAGGGCTGTAAAAAAAGATGGTACACGTACAAAAAGGATACAGGTTGGAAGGATTGTGTCGGCTCACCCAGCGGAAGGCAATCGCTATTACCTGCGAGTCCTTCTAAACCATGTCACCGGGCCACACGCTACGATGACCTAAAGACGGTTGATGGCCGGCCATCGGGATCCTTTCGTGAAGGCTGAGAGAGAAGGGGGTTGATCGAAGGGGACAACACATTGGATGAATCCCTCACTGAATCTACACTCTTTGAGATGCCGTCATCTCTACGAAGGCTCTTTGCGACAATATTGGTATTCTGCGAGCCTAGCGATGTGCGCGGGCTCTGGGATAAGCACTTGGACGCAATGTCGGAAGACTATCGCCGCAACGATCCATCCAATGTTGCTGAGCAGAAGGTTTTAATAGATATCAGGAATATGCTACGATCGATGGGCAAGGACATAAAGTCATTTCCTCTTCCCGATATCGATGAGGAATTTGACAAGATTGCACCTTGGTGTGGAAAGGGAGATCTTCGAGGAGTCTATGATTGAGCCCAACGAGGAGGACATAAATCTATCGAGACTCACTTAATATAGATCGAGAAAAAAAGCGTATGAAAAAATTATGTCCGCAGTTCGTGGCGATGAGGGTGGAGTGTTTTTGTGGATGGACTGGAGGTGCGGAAAGACTTTTCTCATGCAGCACCGCTCGCAACAAGACGTCTGTGATCGAAAAAGATAGTCGTAGCGAGCCTACATCCGGTGTTGCGGCTTCCATAATGCCTGGAGGGAGAACGGCTCATTCCCGATTCAAGATACCACCGAGCATTGATGATGGCGGGTATTGCACCTTCACCAAGCGAGCGGTGCGCCAAGCTCCTACAATCGGCTTCTCTCATCATACGGGATGAGGCTTCCATGACAAAGAGACGAGCAGATGGCGTTGGACAACGGTATGCGCGATATAATGAGCCGTCCGGACCGCCGTTTGGTGGAAAGACGGTCGTGTTCGGTGGAGATTTCGAGCGGGTCCTTCTGTTGTCCGTAAGGGGTCAAGGGCTCAGATAATTGATGCGTCGCTACGTAGGTCTTATCTTTGGGATTGCATGACTCACCTAAAGCTGGAACGCAATATGAGGGCACATAGTGACCCTTGGTTTGCGGATTACCTACTGCGCATCGGTGATGGTAAGGAGGAAGCCAATGGTGATGGCGACATCCGTCTTCCTGACGAGATATGTGTGCCGTGTACTGGGAAGAAGGGCTCCGACCTTGATAAACTAATAGACAGCGTGTTTCCCAGCCTTGGTGCTAACATGTCAGACCCAAACTATATCACCTCCAGAGCAATCTTGTCGACAAAAAATGATTGTGTTGATAGGGTTAATTTGAAGATGATCAATCGATTCCAGGGAGAACAGATGGTGTACCGTAGCTTTGATTCTGCGGTGGATGACCCTCATAACTACTACCCACCTGACTTTCTCAACACATTGACCCCTCTTTAGTGCCTCCACATTCTTGGCTGAAGATAAACTGCCCTATCATATTGCTCCGAAATATTGACCCCGCAAACGGACTTTGTAATGGCACGAGGTTGGTGGTTCGAGGATTCCAAAAGAATGTCATCGATGCAGAAATAGTTTTGGGCCAACATGCTGGAAAGAGGATCTTCCTGCCAAGGATCCCACTTTGCCCCTCTGATGATGAAATGTTCCCTTTTCAGTTCAAAAGAAAGCAGTTTCCTGTTAGGCTGAGTTTCGCCATGACGGTTAACAAAGCACAGGGGCAGACTATACCTAATGCCGGTATCTACTTGCCTGAGCCGGTGTTCTCTCATGGGCAATTGTATGTCGCGCTATCTAGATCAACCTCTAGAAAGAACGTGAAGGTTCTTGTCATCCCAGATGCTGATAACAAGAAAAATAAATCTAATGAAAGCAAAAAGAAGAGGCGTCCTGTCGATACCTACACGAAGAACATCGTCTGGAAGGAGATACTTACATCTTAGGTGAGATACTTCGCACTTGTACTATTTGTCAAATATATAGTCCTATCTTGAATATGTACTAATACGAATCGCATGTCATTTGTGCAGGCAATAGTCCAGGTTGTTCTCGTTTTTAGAATTCCGCACCACCATGTTGGGTGAACTATTTGAAACTGAGAGGACTTTTGTCACGAATGTCAGAACTTCAATAAATTTGTTGCTAATGCAACTGATAGAGATGAACATGACTTCCGGAGCTAACCGGGGAATGTGTTTGTTTGTTTGTTTGTTTCAAAAGCATATGCTTTCTTCATAGATATTAAACACCCCACTCGGCCTAGAATATATTCTTAAAATAACAGAAGCTGTTTGGTTGATGTGTGTTTCACTGTTGATAGTAAATATATTCCTAAAATATTCTTAAAATAACAGAAGCTGTTTGGTTGATGTGTGTTTCACTGTTGACAGTAAATATATATTCTTAAAATGAAGCAAAATAAGATAAAAGAAGAAGAATAATAGGTTCCAAATTAGCTAGGATCATATTAGGTTCTGCATATACTGCTACTCCGCAAAAGATATGCAAAGACGAATGAAGCATAGAGACAACCTGCAGTACCAACTACAAAAAATTGTCCAGATTGATTGTATAGCATAAATAGCACCACCAGTTTACCAAGAATCAAAAGTAGCAGCTTACTCAATCCACCAGTTTAACTCTAAGCACCTTTTACCAGACATATATTTGCACCATAAAACTGTGAGGAGCATAAAACTCCAGAATCTGTGAGGATGATATTTCCTTGGGCATAAAACTCCAGAATTATAAAATGTGCATTACTGCCAAGTCCAAATTGAAAAAGGACCATCTGCAGTTCAATCAAAGGCATCATTACACGGTGCAAGCCTCAACAAGTACAAAGCTGCTGAATTCAAAAAGATTATCCAAGAGGAAATGAAATTAGATGAGTACCCTATCATATCCTAGCATACGGACATCTTCAAGCCTCTTGCTACGAACGTGTTTCCGCGGCTTGAGAGTGAATCCGGAAGGTGTGCTGCTCTTGTCGCTGAAGACATAGACACACGAGTGGGTCTGTGCATTAATATTCTGAAACAATTGACATCAGATAAACGTATACATCAACAACTGTGAGCAGCATCTAACCGAACATATTGAGTGCTGTGCAGCCTGACACCACTTTCCATCAGCAACAAAACCTTCTCGCTTTCCCCTGACTCAGTAATTCCGCTGCTGTTCATCAGCTTGAAGATATAAGTCTGTCCAAGCGCAAAACAGATCATGTTAAACATCACCTGGTAGACAGCAAAACGAGATGCAGCGTGCAATGTTGCTACAACTAAAATGTAATCCACTAGAGGAGGCAGTTCATGGATCGGCCAGAAGTTTCGGCGTGGAAACAGAAGATGTTTATAGAATCATTTGCTCCTCTAAGCACTAGATAATTTTATCGCATGAAATGTGTAACTGCATAATAAATGTAACAAGATAGTCAGCCCACGGTACAAAGAGTCTTAACCGATTTGGCAATTTTGACTACAGAATTTTAGGAACACAGCCACAGCAGAAGGAAACATTTACAGAATCTGACACGATGCAACTTCGGAGCATGCCGAAATTGCAAACAGGGCGGCACACTGGGATGGCCTACACTTACCCTAGCTGCCGGGTCGAACTGCTTCTTGCAATTCTTGCACATGCGGAGCACCGGCCCGCTCACGCCCCCTGGGACGGCCGCGGTGGTGAAGGACACCGACGGCCGGAGGTGGCGGCGCCGGGGGATCTGGGAGGCGGGGCAAGTCCTGCGGGGTGCCTGGAGCAGCAGCACACGCGCGAGCGGCGTGGCCATGCGCGGCGCCGGCGCAACCGCGTAGCTGTCTGGCTGGCTGGGCTCTAGGGACCGATTGGGGGCGGAGAGAAAGTAGAGCAACCGCCATCGAATGGCACTCCGCCTCCGTTGGCGGCAACCGCCGACCGGCGGAGAAGAGCTGGGTCGTGCTGCGAGGCTAGCCGCGGGGAGGAGGGGAGCGGACAGCCATGGCGCCGGCGGTGAAGAGATGGTCGCGAGCTATGGTCGCAGGATTGGGGAATAGAGAGTGGGAGAGAGAGGAAGAGAGTGAACCGGTTGGTGAGATTTTTTTTTTTTTGACGGATCTCTTCAGCTGGTTGCGATGCATATGGGCTCTGGTACGATTTTTTTTTTTTTTTGACAACTAGCAATATCTTCTTATTTTAGTCTCATGCTATTATGAAAAACTTATTTTACAATAGATTGCTCTCATGAGCTCGACCAAATGTATATTTGCTTTTCATCATCATATAAAGAACCACTGTAATAGTTAAGTATATCATGTACTTCTGATAAATGTTGAAAGCAACATATTTTATTTCTCAATGGTTACCCTGGAAAAGGAGAAACCATGCAGAAATTTCAAACCCACTTCACCGGTAAAACAAAATGTCAAATGGTTATCCCTGCATAGGAAAACCAAACCTCCATAGCAAATGAGGTATTTGACGTATGCCAAATCAAAAACTCCTCAATGCTTCACCATGCTCATCCTTAGACAAAAATAACATAATTTTCTGAAGCTCAAACTGCATTAAACTGAGACTAACACACTGAATAAATTTGCAGCTGACTAAATTTATTTTTCAGATAACAATCTGTTTACACAAATATCAAATGAATAAAAGGCAATAGTGACTTCATTACAGCAGTGACTCCATTACAACAGGCAACAGTGCCTTCCTTATTTATGCAGCTTGCAACAATGCATTCTAATGCACCTCGAGTTCTACATTAAGTTGGGTCTTCTGGAATAGTGATGCACAGTATATCCCCTTCATTGTAGTCGACATTCTGCAATACAAAAAAAGCCTGAGACGATAACTTTCAAAATTTCACCTAGAAACCTAGAAATTAAATGCGCAGTATATCACCTAGAAAGATCCTATCATACTTTCGAAATTTCATGTGTGATATTTTAATTATATATGTGTATTGAGAAAAATAATTTGATGACCCGTGGCAACGCACGGGCATTTGTACTAGTGAAATGAAAATCAATCAACTCGATCTATTCTACTCCCGAAAAAAACCATCTTCGGCTCCGTCAGCACGTCGCTGCCCCGCCTTCACCATCAAGCCATCAACACCTTGGGCGGCCGTGTCGTCTTCTCTGCTCGTCCCCATCAGTAAGAGCATCTACATTCAAAAAAAAAAAGAGCATCTACCCCAAAACCGGAAACCTCAAACATGCGTATTCAGGCCACCCTAAACACGTTTTGAAGGCTGAAAAAGGCTGTCGTTTGGCGCGTCTGAACTACGCGGCCGTTTTTCGCCCGCAAGCAAAACCGCAACAAAGGGTTTTGCAAAATATCACAATCAACCAATTGACATAACAAATATTTCATAAAATACAACAAAAATACGAATTATTACACAAATATTTACTGTCATAGATTACAAGCAATACAAATTAAAGCAAATGTTTTGAAACAATATGAATCAAATGATACAAAAACAATTGAATAAATAACAAATGCTTGAAAATACAAATAAATCCTAGTTGTCGTTTCTCTGCCAATGTGGCGAACGGGATCTTCCTAAAGCTGTTTTGCATTCTTTATCACTCTAAATCTGCCGGTAAGTTTCAAGAAACGTTTGCACAATATCCGGATTTCTTGAAGGTTGACCCGGGGTACCAGCATTATCAAAGAAAAATAATAAGTTCAAAACCCTCTCATCCTCGATGATCATATTGTGTAGAATCACACAGGTGGTCATGATATCGCTAAGTGTGTCCATATCCCAAAATTGGGCTGGTCCTCGGACTATTGCAAATCCAGTTTGCAAAACACCGAAAGCCCGCTCAATATCTTTTCGAGCTGCCTCTTGTGCTTTTGCAAACTCAGCTTCAGCTCTGTTTCCTGGCTCCCTCATGATTTTCGCAAATGTGGCCCAATCCAGGTATATACCGTCGGCAAGGTAGTACCCCATTGTGTACTCCCTCCCGTTGACGGTGTAATTGCAAGCTGGGGCATCACCTTTAGTAAGCCGGGCAAGAAGATGAGATCTATGCAACACATTGATATCATTGAGAGAATCGGGAAAACCAAAAAACTGTGCCAAATCCAAAGATCATGCGACGCAACTGCGTCCGATTGCTGGTTCTTTGCTCCGGCCACAGTACAAGCTTTGCCAAGCTTTTGGACAATTTTCCATGTCTAATGCATACAATCTATGCTAATGCATACAATCTATGCTGCCTAGCATGCCCGACCAACCCCATTGTTCGTTCTCCGGCATTAATCTAGCGGTATCTTCGTCACTGGGAGCTCGAAGATATGTCGGCCCCGTACACATGCATCATAACCTTGCAAAAATGACGGACATATTCCATCCTGGTACCGGAATGCCGTAGGCAAAGAATTTTTTTTTGGTGCGCACTAAATCTTATGAGCCCGGCCGCATTTCTCTTGCGCTTGAAGTAACGCGTGTTGTCCTCACACATAGCGACGATCTTGTTGAACAAAGATCGTTGCATTCAGTACCCGCGGCGAAAGAGATGGGGCGGGTATGTCGGTACCTCGGCGAAATAATCACGCATGAGCAGGTTGTGGCCAAGGGTTGACCCCTTCCGCTTCTTCGGACGCACGTTCGTGACCTCCTTCGTCGCGGGTATCACCGTCGTCTCCTCCAAATTGGAGTCGTCGAAGGAGGACGAATCCTCCAAAAAAAAAATAGCACACACGGGTCCATCTACAAGGCGCAACAACCGTGGCGAATCATGAGAACGGCAGCGATGGATCCACGACTGCGAGGAGCTTGGGGGAGAATACGTACCGGCTGACGGCGAGGCGTATGCGGCGGCGGAGATTCCGGCCGATTGGTTGGAGATTCGCCCGCGTCGTTGGGTGGAACGGACGTGGCGGGGCGGCGCGCGCGTTCCTGCCGGTCGAAATCGGAGGGGGCGTGGTGAGAGGAAGAGGAAAGAGGAACGG
Organism: Lolium perenne; assembly: GCF_019359855.2. Lineage (NCBI taxonomy): Eukaryota > Viridiplantae > Streptophyta > Magnoliopsida > Poales > Poaceae > Lolium > Lolium perenne. The sequence continues at coordinate 288,177,113 of NC_067250.2, read as the reverse complement.
CTGAAACTTCCTTCGCGCCAACAGGGGAAAAGGATGAGTTTTGTGCTCGCATAGCCTATCCAACCGGGGAAGTTGGGATTTCCGCAGCACAAATGGGAATAGCCCGCAACTTTTTTTATGGAGGTCTGATGCGGTGTCTGAACCGAAAAATGGCGGTTATTACGCGGGACTACTAAAGATGCTCTAAAGCCAGAGAAACCGGTCTAGTAGGTAACCCGGACGGGAACCGCATCTCCTACACCGCCACGTGTCACCGGTGTCAATAAACTCCTGTCAGTCTCCACCACCGTTTCCTTCTCTTCCCCCCACTCCCGCAAAAACCCTAGACGACTCCCGCCTCGCCGCCGCCGCCGCCGCCACGCCGCCGCCCTTCCTCCTCCTGGCGAAACCGGTGAGGGCTCCCTCTCTTCTCGCCCCCCTCCGTGCTCGCTCGCTCGTCCGTCCAGCTGCTGATTCGTGTGCCGAATATATCTGCAGGGATTCCAAGCGCGAAATTCTCCCAGGGAGGCGGCGATGGGGGCGGAGCTGCTGCGGTACGACGGCATGGAGGACGAGGAGGAGGTGTGGCACAGAAGCGACCTCGCGGCCTTCCGCCATGTCGAGAACGTGCTCCAGGCCACGCGGATGGTGCGTACCTCCAGCTCCCCCTTTGCTCCCCTCTCTGCATCTTTTGGGTTGGATTGGACCGGTGCTTGCTGGGCCGGAGAGACGCTCGCTTTGGTGCCGCCTTTGCTGGCCCCGAACGCCTCTAGTGTTTATTATAGGATTGCGTTCGCCACTGAATAAATTAGCCTCTCACCAAGCTTCGTTTTGTACTGCGTTTAGCCTCTCAAGCTTCGTTTTGTTGCACCCACAGTATACCTTGTTCAATTCTGTATCGTGTCGTGAAGTCCAGTTCGGAGAACCAGGTGCCTATGCCCATCCCTTAAATGTTCAGGGCATCTGTTGTGTAATACCAATATAACAAATGCGTTCGCTTACCGTGATATGGATAATGCATTTCTTCAGAATAATACCGAGTAACGGGGTTCAAGCTCGAAATTTTCAAGGCTGTGAGACAATATGCCAGATGAGTGTGCAGTGTGGAGTTAGGGAATTTTGAAGGTGATTATTTTCCTACCAATGCAGTTATTGAATGCCAATTTCTGGGTGTGTAGGAAGCAATGCGTAGTAGGTTCTCTCTTCTGCTCAAACATGAAAATCACCAAGGAACCTCCAGATGTTGCATGTTCTCCTGGCGAACAAATAGATTTATCTGGGGTCATGCAGTACCTTTTCTCAGAGACTACTTACTGGTGTAGATATGCATTTTATGGAGGACTGCCATAAGCCCATAAGCGACTGGGTAGATAGATCTTACAGATGTATTGTTTATGGACACATTTTGAAGTTCTGCCTTGTTCGAGTAATTAACTTGTTCTTATTGCTGTAGATATGTATTTTACTGAGAATGACTGCCGTACCATGCTTGCCAGATATAGGACATAAAATACTGTTTTTTTATGGGTGATTTACGTTCTGTGAAAATTGTTTTCTCTTCTGCCTCTGCTTATCGAGTAATTGACTCTTCAACTTGATCCCGTTTGAAGAGGAGTCCATTTCAGCCACGGTTTTTTTTCTTGGGGTGGCATAGATCAAGAACGTTTATTTCAAGAACGCCTTCTGAAACCACTGACAAATCTCGTCTTCATTTTAGGATCCGAAACTAGTTGACCAAAGTGTTATGACGGAATATTGTAAGTTGGTAAACATTATAGACCAGTCCAAGAGAAAATCTCCTGATGAAGAGGCTTTGCGTGTGGTAAGCAGCCACTGGTCATGTTTTCATCTATCTACTTTTCTTGTGCTTAACATTGCTTCTGATAAATGCAAGTATTACCTACTTTTCCAGACGACTCTGAAGGCATTATCGGAAGCAGTATCAAAAATTGACATCGTGTACCATCATTCGCTTTTGAACACTGTATGCCTTATTGAATACTCACTCTTAGAGGTCCATTTGGTTTGTTCAATCACTTGGATCTTACTAAAACATTTGCTGCAGATATTTACCATCTCCATCTGGTACCTACAAAGACATACAATGGATGTTTTCTTGTATCTGATAACCAGATTGGTATTTTTCTCATTGCACTTACAGTAATTTCCAACATAATTTGTGTAAGCGTTTCTGACTAATTGACTATTTGTGCATACAGGCTGCAGTGGCTGACCAGTATCTCAGAGAATGTTTGCAGATGCTTGTGAACAACTTTACTCCCCCCTATATTGTGAAAAATGAGCTGCCTCCATGGGTGGTTCCAAGGAAGAAGGATATTCATTTTCGTTTGTGCGAGAGTTTAAAAACAATCTCTGACACTGTACCCTTAGCACCCATGATGTTGAGGGATATAATAGATAGAAGTATGCCAAAGTTATTTGAAAATAAAGCTGTGAGTGTGAACTCTTAAGATATTCTCTGTTTGATGGTCTGTTGTGTTTATGTGTTGCATTCCTAATTAGATTGAATATTCACTAGAAAAGTTACACTCAAATGCTGAGAAGGTGTATTGGTCTCCCCACTTCACCTTCCAGTTAACTTTAATTTTTTAACGCCTACATCTTTTCAACAACACTTCAGATTTTTTAAGTACCAAGGCCAATCTTCCATCAATTTAGCTTCTGTATGTGTGTTGCATGGTCTTATCTATGTTAGAAGCTTCTTCTATATAATGTCATAGTTGGCATTGGGCTCCCTTGCTTATCATCTTTGTGTTGGCAATTTGTGACTTCTATTTTTTTCACTTATACATGGAGAAGTCAGCCTCCAGCTTTGTCCCCTATTTCATAGAGCATCCTTCTTACTTTTTGGTAATGTATTTGCAGAAGATGGTCTCATTTGTTGAGTGCATGTTGGGGCTAGATACTGAAAGAATGGGGGATCTTATTGGGGCTGTTTTATTGGCGAAAGTTGTGGAGCTACTTACAGAATTGGATGTATGCTCCTTTTTTCACCACTAGTCTACCCTGCAAGGCTGCATTTAATTCTTGACCTAATTAGTTGATGGGTTAACTTTGCAGGTTAGTATAACCTGGGAAGATATTCTTCAAGAGGAACATAACATTGGTATATTTGATATGGAGTTTGAAGATTTGGATGGTGATGAGGATGAGGATGTCCTTGGACAAGCAGGAACAAAGGTTTCTGCATTGTACTTTTTTTTGTTTCCTAACTAATCAAGTAACCTAAGTTGCCAACTCAACTATCATTTTGTTGGTTAGGTCCTTTTTGGAGGAAATCAATGTGCCGACAAGCTTGACGGTTTAATGGTTGTTGTATGCGAGCACCTTAAGTCATGTGCAGAGCGTGGGTACCTACCTAAGGTGACTGCACACTACACACTGTATCCAGGTCTTCGAGCATATTTTATTGTCATATTTTAGCATCCCTTAATGCTTCTACTCCCTCCATTTCACAATTGATGTTTTGGACATATCTTCAGTCAATCTTTAAAACCTCCACTGCCAATCAACATCAACGTATTTCTATTGGGTTTCATATCCATAGGAATGGCTGGGTTTTACGTTAGCTCGTCAATCCTATCATAACCCTCCTCCTTTACCTGGTCTTGGAACCGGCTATTCCTTCACTGCCAATATCATTTCAAATATTTGTATTGGAAACACGAAAATCATATGTTCAGATTTGTCTTGAAAACTAGCTCTAAAATATTGTAGTTTTCTTGGGTTAAGCATATTACTCCAGTACAACTTAGTTGTCAAAATTAAATCTTGAAGACCGTGTCAATGTCCAAACGCCATCCTTTTTTTAGGAAGTCAAACTCTGTCCTTTTGGTGAACTCGATGCTGGATAAGGACATATAACTGTTAATGCTGGATGCTAGTTTTTTAATCTGTCACTTCTCAAGTTCTGGTTTGAAATGGACAGGAATATGACATTCTGCAGACTATATTTCGAGCATCTGTGCTGAGGGTGCACCGGTCAAAATTTGCCCAGGTCAGGATTCATTGTTATTTGGTGTGTGTAAACTAGATTCACTGGGCTTTCATGCTTGTATTGAGTTTTACTCCCCTCCATTTATCTTACTTGTTTCACCTTCTTTTATTTGACTCTGCCCCTTCTGACTTTGCAGTTTATCATGTTCTATGCATGCTCACTAGATCCTGAAATATGTGGCCCTCAGTTTGCTGTTTTTCTTACTGATATTGTTATAAAGAGGGAAGAGGATGCAATTTCAAGGTATGTCTGAGCATGCCAGGAATTCACTATATGCACATCACTTCTATTTATCTGTTGTGTATTATTGGCTGCGGTCACAACTGTCTTTGTATGTTCTGATGATTCGTATAATCTTTGGCTTGCTGCCACACTTTGCTTTACTCATGTTTGGCAAGTTTGATAATCTGGTGTTTGGACTGTGACAACAATTGCGATGATGTCATAGGCATGTCCTTTTGCCAAGTTGCCACAATTGTGGCAAAAAGTGTTCGACAGACAATGCATGTATACTCTCCTCATATTTTCAGCCATGCTTCTATCAATCTTTCAGGCACCTGTTGTAGGCATGCTGTTTTTGCCAAGTTGCCACAATTGTGGCAAAACGTGTTTACACAGACAATGCATGCATACACTCCTCATATTTTTAGAGTCTACTACAGACAGTAGTATATTCTGTTATGATTCCCATTTGTTAGTTTAATTTGGTAGTGTGTACACGTTGAGGAAATGATAATTATCATTTATGTTTCGATGTGCAGAATGTCTGCAGTTTCGTATCTTGGAAGCTACTTGTCGCGGGCAAGGTTTATTTCTGCTAATACAGTTGTCGCTGTACTTGAAAGGTGGCTATAGAAATATATCTCTTTGCAATTTACCTGATGTTCTTCTCAGATCTGAATTTGTCTTTCTTCGCTTTACACAGATTAGTGGGTTGGTGCGTTGGCTATTGTGACCATCAGAAGACCAGTGGGACCGCAGCTATTCCAAATCATCAAATATTTTTCGCGACCTGTCAGGTTAGTTATGCCATCATATTCATATTTTCTTTTTGATGTACATACAATTAGTATTAGTAGCGGGATTCCAGTTAACACTTTATTTTCATATTTCTTAACCTGCAGGCTGTGATGTATATCCTATGCTTTCGCTTGAGATCTATTGTGGATTACGGAAATCTTAAATCACAGCTGTTTGACTTGCCTTTTGGATTTCTTTTGACCCATCCACTGGAACCTCTAAAGGTTTGCATAAGAAGCATCCTCTGACATATCTCCTTTCATGTTTCATATGTATACTAATACTCTCCATGTGTGCTGCATTTTGATGTTTGGAAGTCATTACTGCTAATGATATGTTTTTTTACCTTTGGCAATTAACATTATCTTTTGATATACTAGGTGTGCTTGCCTTCAATAGTAAACGAGTTCCTAAGACAGGCCAAAGATGCTAAGTTGTTCACTGCATTTAAGGAATCAGCACTGAATGATGCAATTGAATCTGATTTGTCGAGGACTTTTGGAGGAATTGGTAGACTTGACATGTTCTTCCCATTCGATCCTTATTTGCTAAAAGAATCTGACAGGTTCGCACCACTGATACTTCTACTTCTTGAGCCTATTTACTACTGCTCTTTTACTTGTTTGTGCTATGTGGATTACAATTATGTTTATTAAAGCAAAGCCTTGTTTTTGTTGGACCGTTGAACTTTTATTATGTCCAAGGATTATCCTTGGATTTAAGCTTTTTGCTATTTCAGTTTCTGTGTGCTTGGTGCCTTCGTCTATTTTGGAGCACACTCTAGCCCAGTAACTACATATTCACTTTGGCTTCTTCGTGACAACCATTTGTGCCCTGCAGATATATGCGCCCAAATTTTGAGTTCTGGTCCATGGTCAAGACAACATACATTGATGATAAGGAAGATTACGACGATGAGCTCGAGGATCTCGATGGCCCTGGAATGGATGATGACAGCTCGGATGATGATAATCCTGAGGTCAACAATGACCCCGATGACTTGGATATCCCGATGGATAAGATGTCTATAACTCCATGTGATTCTTACTTTCTTCAATTTGCCAAGGAAAGCCATGCTGGCCCTAGCATGCCTGCAAAGATCAGACCTTCAGTGAGCCCTCCATCATGATGGGCCCTCAGCAGGATCATCTTAACGAACTTGTGCTTCACTTTACTGAGCCAACTTGTACGAGGGTATGACTGTCAAGCTGATATATGGGGAGCTTCCGTCCAACTTATACAACGGTCTATTAAGCTCTAATATATGGGGAGCTTCCATGGTAGTTTGTGTTAGGGTGGAGCAACCCCATTCACTTGCAATGTACTACCTCAGGTCTGTTTTAATCGACGCAAGCATGAACTAGCTGCACCCACATATGAACTAAGGCCTGCGTCAATTAAAACCGTCCGGAGGGAGTACTTAAAAGCCCAAATAGGTCAAGGTTTTGTGTTGGGAGTGGAGTACTGATGCTTAGAGAACACGTAGTTCTGGTTGTTGTGAGATTATATACTAGGTTTGTATGTACATCTTCGAGATGTATGAGGAAGACATCATGTTCTGATGTAGAATGGTTTATCGACAGGTTTATATGTCTGTTTTATTTGCCTGTTGTATATCAGCTTTGCAACTGGTTCATGAAAAGATGTCCCTTTTTTCGAATGTTTGGAATTACTTTCATAGTGCAAATAATTAACTCCGTACTTGTGAACTAAGGTAGTAACTACTTCGTAGGTCCGTTTACCAGTGATTTGATTACGGTAGAATGTCAATGAGCGGCAAAGAGTCACTCGGTGGCTCCAAATTCGCAATGGCCTGAAATATCAAGGAGTGATTTGTAATTGACGTGAGTAGCTACGATGTGTAGTGAAAAGGCACTATCAGCCACAAATTGATTTTACAGCGCAATATTATTGCGTCTCCGTTGAAGATACTCTAATACTTCGTAGGTCCGTTTACCAATGATTTGATTACGGTAGAATGTCAAGGAACGGCGAAGAGTCACTCGATGGCTCCGAATTGGCAATGACCTGAAATCAGAGCATCTCCAGCCGTGTCCTCTAAAGCATCTCCGCGTGCTTTAAGGGCATCTTCCCGCCTCTTCTGGCGACGTCGACATCTATAAAGCCCCCCGGTTCAATGGCAGTCACCACAGGCGCCGGCACCCCTTTCTCCGCCGCAAGCACAACCTGGTCGCATAAACACCACTGTGTAATGATGAACCGTCCCGGCGCCGACCAGTTCCCTCCACCACCGTTTCCACCACCACCGGAAGCACCGCAGTTCGACATCGACCCGGAAGCTACGGAGAACGAGGTGTGGGAGTAGGCGGCGCTGGCGGACACCATAGCGGTGTTCGACGCCGCCACAGAGGAAGAGGCGCGGCGGCGCCGGGCGGAGCGGTGGCGTGCAGAGAGGCGGCGCCTACACATGGAGCGGGATCTACAGTACTGTGAACGGAGGCAATGGATCATCAGCGGCAGGAGGCGGTCGACCGTCAGCAGCGGGAGGCGGCGCAGGACTGGCGGCAGCGGGAGGCGGCGCAGGACTGGCGGCAGCGGAGGCGGCCTGGGGGCGCATGCGGATGCGTTGGTGGCGGAGGTCAACACGTTGGCGGCACAAATGGAGGCGGAAATGGAGGAGGAGGACGAGGAGGAGGAGGAGGAGGTGGCAGAGGTGGCGGTAGAGGAGGAGGACGACGACGACTTCGAGTGGTCTGACGATGACGGGCCGCACCCGGACGAGGCGGCGGATCAGCAACGAGCGCTCGTCGAGTTCTTCGAGTCGTAGAAGCAGCTCCAGGACGACGCCCGTGCTCGCGAAGTCCCGCAGATTCGCCGCGCCGTCGATCTCTCCCTCCAAGCGGCGCAGCAGGGGAGGGCATGCAACGATGCGCTGATGAAGCAGCGGCGTCTGGCCTCCGCCCTACGCATGGAGAGGCGGCACGCGTAGCACGATCTATGGCGGAGGGGAGGCAATGTCGAACGCACCGCCGGGCGGCCAGTAGGCTAGGGTTAGATGAAATCTAGCCGTTTTCATTCGAACTTGTAATATATAATCAAATTTGAATGAAAACTTATATTTTCGTGCACTTTTATTTATTTGGGGTGCGTTTTTGGGGGGCGCGACTGGGGAGCGACGTATCCCAAACGCGGCACGAACGAAACACGTCCTCCAAATGCTCGATCCGACGCCGGTTAGGAGACGCTTTGAGGGACACGCGTTTAGATGCTCTAGTGATTTGTAATTGACGTGAGTAGCTACCATCTGTAGTGAAGGCACTATCAGGTACAAATTGAGAGCACATAGTTTGGGAAAAAAAACTACAGCGCGATAATACCATCGATTGACTGATGTACTCCTAACGTGGTGGCGCAAGTATAGCTGTCGACGAAAATAGAAAATCAAACTGAATTGCCATTTGGAGTCCTCGTCCGAGACTCGAGAACAATGGAAGCATATCATATGGACTGGGTTAATGGTCTTGGGGGTAAATCATTTCCGCTTTCTAAATACGTTATTTATACAAAGATGATGACAATATGTTCGTCCCTCTTATCCATAGAAGCGTCCATCTCATATTTATACAAAGATTATGACAATATGGTCTGGTGGATATAACTTGGAAGCTTCCATCTCGTTCCGTCATTCATTAGACGTAGCACCAAACAGAGGCGCAGAGCGGAGCACATCACACGCGAAGCACGTGCGTCCCCCATCAAGTTGGTTCACTGCGTAGAACAGTGGTCACTTTCGCTGCATCGTGACGAACAGCAGACGTGCCCTGGCACACATGACAGGTGGGCCGCATCGCATTGTATGAGTGCTGACGGCTCAATCAATGCTTTGATTAAGTGATTATTCTCTTACTCTGTCGAAATTCATATGTGTCTAGACATAATTTTCCGAATTTAAACAAAAGTTCGACATGTTTCATTAGACGGAGGGATAGAATGCATTGTTTTTGACAACCGCTATTAAATTCAACACTAGAAAATAATTTGCACACTAAGCTCATGATTCATTCGCATTGCAGTACAATGGTTTATGCAACAGTTAACAAGAAAAAAAAGCAATCATGAGGGCAGTTTCTTCGATTTATCTTTACATGCATCTATAAGTTGACCGAGACGAGATACGAAGAATGTCAGCCAATCCATCTCAAAAGGCACAATCTGCCGACATTTAATCGTGTCGAAGCCAACCACCTTCTTCATCTCCCCTGTCACAATATTTGCAGTGTACACGTTGTTGTGGTTGTCCCTGAGGAGCAAGATGCCGCCCTTCTCTCCCAACATAATCAAGTGCATTAGAGACCGGCGATAATTAGGTGGTTTTAGCTCAACAACCGGCGCGCGGAGCCACCTTAAAGGACCACCGTCCTCTAGCCGCGTCCATATCTCTAGCTGGTAGCCTCGCCGTTGCAAGTGAAACAATGAGAGTTTTCCGCCATCAGTGATAGTGAGTTGCGGTTCATCATAATCTTGAGCTATGCCACGTACGATTGGGGTCTCAACCTTAGTCAGGGATACACAGCACGTCTCGGCGTCCACATCAATGGTATGCCAACCTGAGTTGATGTAGCCTGCTCTGAAGGAACGCACGAGCCAGTGAGCCGTGCCACGCCACACAACGACACGGGGGTGCCTTGGCAGCAAGTATCTATCCCTCTCCTCAGAAAGGAAAGGAAGTTTGTCCGGCCCTCTCCAGATCGTGTCGCCAGACGTGAACTTGTGGAGGTTAGTATTGTCGAGAATGAGCACTTTGAAAAAGGCCGAGTACCCGAGCGGTGCCCGAGGTTGTTGTTTGGCGTTCGAGGAACAATCTGCGCTGGTTAGGATGGCATAGCCACTCTCGGCGAAGCTCCAATAATATTGTAGCGGTGGGAGCTCGTGACACGCGCCCACAATCAAATTGCACACGGCCAGACGAACAATGACATCAGGTGAATCGGGTGGGTCCAAGCGCACGAGGAGGAGGCCATCGCGGGAGGCAAGCGGCACAGCATTATGCAAAAGATCTGCTACCGCTGTAGGAAAAAAAGACTTGAGAAAGCAATGATTAGAACCGAGCATGGATCGCGACGTAGGGTTGAAGGATGTCACGAAGGTAGGGGTCTTTTTATGGATAACTTTTTTCCAAACAAAGAATCCAGAGAAGAACATCGACGTGTGTTCGAGCCAGCGGATGCGGCGAAGAAAGGAGGCTTTGACTACGAGGAGGCGCCACCGATTACACGTCACGGCACAACGAAAGAGGTCAGCCGCGTTCTCCAAGCGTACAAGAATCTCACGGACGACATCGTCCGGCAAAGAGGCCGCAGTGGCCGTCACGGCCGCCGCCATCTCTTCTATCTTCGCGGGTAGCGTGATCGTGTGCTTGGGCGAGGCTGGAGTGTTCTTTTGTTGACAGCCTCGACAAGGAGGCTGATTTGTACTGTAGTATTAAAGGGCTTTGGAGACGAACTAACCTTGAGGAGATCGGAGTCCAAATTGGACTCCTTGTCGGATTCACGTTCGTACATTTTTCCATATTGAAGTCGTTAAGGCCTCCCACCATCACGGTCCGCGTGAACTATGCGAAGAAGGCAGCCCATAGGAATAAGGTGCATGCCTGCAGGCTTAGCTGGTTGTAAGTTACGGTGTATATTGCAAGTGTATTCCTCAAGTTCATAATAAGTGTTGTGATTTTAATTTAAATTTTCCTGAATTTAAACTAAATACACAAAATTAATTGTGGTTCGGAGGGAGTAGTCGTATGCCTGCTCGTTAGCATAGACAACAAAACAAAATACTCTATCCGTCTCAAAACGTAAGACACTCTTTAATTTCGCTGGTCAACAACTTAATTTTGAATTGGCCATAGGACACAAGTCCCTCTACCACAATGCATATCCCCCGCCCTCCCCGCACACTCTCTCCAATCTCATGACAAATCAACATTGTTATGCCTGCTCGCTGGTCAAAAACTTACTTTTGATTTGGTCATAGGGTTGCTTAGCAAGTTTCTATAACATCTTGGCAAAACACAAGCCCCTCAGCCACAATACATATCTATCCCCGGCCCCTATATGTTGACAATCTCACGACAAATCAACATTGTTATACCTACGGTATGAGCAATGTTGAGGAAATCGCTTATCGGGGTTAACTCGGTCGGCGGACGATTAGCGATTAATAGGAAAATCGGCCGATTAATCGGACGATAAATGAGTTAATCGGGTGATAAATGAGTTTATCGGCTAATCGGTGACCACTGAATAGGGATTAATCGGGCGATTAATCGTTGAATCGGACGATTTTTTGAACAGTGGGTATGAGTATACATTTATTCCCCATCTCCTCCTGACCTCTCTCAACAAAGGTGTACTTGTTTGTCTCCACAGTGAGTATGCATTTATTCCAACATCTATTTCAAAATGTGCACTATTATGTCCATAGTAGGAGTATTTCTAAAATTTCCACCCGTGCCTCCCTATCCACCCCGTGCCTTAGGCAGAAGACGTCCCGTCTTTCTACTCCATTCCTATTGGTAATGTGAAAGAGAAGCAAGTGTAAGTTTATAGATCCAGAAAGAGGTGCAATCTGCAAGATGGAGCATAGTGCTACTGTTAGACCTATTTTGGACTATACTCGCTACGTCCTCAAATAAGTGTACTTCTAGGTTTGAAATTTATCCCAAAAATGTTATAATCTACATTACCAATGCAGTTAATTAATGCAATTAGTTCCTCGTAATCACTCCCCAACTTCATCCTCCAATCTCCATTCCTCTCTTCCACCTCAACCACCAATCCTCATTCCTCTCCTTCAATTAGTAGAATGAAGACTCAAAAAGATGAGAGAAAACTAAGTTGTCTCTTATTTCCTAGAAGTACACTTATTCGTGAACGGAGGGAGTAATTATGAGTGAGTACATGAATGAGCAACCTATAATGTGCAAGTTAGGAGATTCATGCATAATTGAGGTGCAATATATAGTATGGAATCACAATTCACAAAGCATACTTTTATTCCTAACTGAATGCATATACTACAATTTGAAAACTGTGAATCTCTTTGCACCAATGTATTGAATTGGGCAAAACATGAACAAAGCCAAGATAGCATTTTTTACTTGGCTCAGCAATAGCAGAGTAATTAAAAGAGAGGTTCGACAAATAATTTTCATAAGGAATAAAGAACAAATTCCACAGAGAAGAAATAACCCTTTTCACCGAGAAATTGTTGGGCCATGTCATTCCACATGGAGGTGTGTTGGCAGCCCAATATCAACCTAGAAAGTCTAACACATATCAACCGTTGATTGACGTTCGAATCGAACAATTGATTTGCCTCCTTGAGAGGTAAAATGAGAAAATCGTAGCCACCCTTAGTGGCTGAGAGAGAGAGAGAGAGAGGGAGAGAGGAGAGGGGGAGAGAGAGAGGGGGAGAGAGAGGGAGGGAGAGAGAGGGAGAGAGAGGGAGAGAGAGAGAGGGAGAGAGGGAGGGAGGGAGAGGGAGAGGGAGAGGGAGAGGGAGAGGGAGAGAGAGAGAGAGAGAGAGGGAGAGAGAGAGAGAGAGGGAGAGAGAGAGGGAGGGAGGGAGGGAGGGAGGGAGGGAGGGAGGGAGAGAGGGAGGGAGAGAGAGAGAGATCAATAAAAACATGGTTGCTGCTGTGAGAGGGTGAGAGAACACGCTAAATTACCACAAGTGAGAAGAGGAAGAAGGAGATGTCATTTATGTCCAGATTTCTGAGATCCGCCTGTCTTCAATATGGTGTTTTGAGGATCAACCGTTCTTGGATCGGCTCCAAACACTTTGAGTTTGTTCCTTACTTTGAGCGCTCCAATCTGGTTAGCTGGTTTGAGATTTGGGTCAGTGGAGAATCAGATTTGAGAGGGGTTGGGTCGGTTTGGACTGTTGTAGTTTCAACACAAAGCAGTTTTGAGAGATGAACCGTTTGGGCAGTCAAACAGTGTCCGATTGAGCTGATTTATGGTCAGTATGTTGGCAAATCCTATATCTTTTTGTCTGTCAAATTTGGTGCTAATTGGATCTGTGTTTAAGAGCAATTTTCTGATTACCGAAGAGAACATAAACTGTGTTATCTATGCTTTGTTGTATCTTGCCTACAAGCCAAAGTGTGTTGTAATCTCCAGATGTGTCAACCGGGTACCCGGACAATTTTTGGATGGTACATAAATTACTATGATTCGAGTTGTTTTGGCTCATGAGTTAGTTAGGTTCGGTAAGATTATTAGTAGCGTAAGGAGCATGCTTCGGACTTTCGGAGCACCTTATTAGCAAAACTAAAATGTTAAGATATAGTTACATATATAAATATAAATATAAATGTAGGGGTTTGCTAGTTCTTAGCTAGCGGGCAACTAAGTTCATGTTCAACCAGATCATAGACCGTTTAATTGCATCGTGATTCATGTATATGAGTTGTAAGTTGGGTTGCAATTACGTTTTTTTAGTTGTAAGTGAAGTTGTAACTAAGATCTTTTCAATTGCAAGTGAGAATACAACTAATAAAAATTCTCTGGATCATTAGATTTGATGACATCATCTAACTAAGAACGAGAAATAGTTACACCCATTATATCAGACTTAGCCATCAGCTAAACGGTACGTGAGGCTCTCGCGATCTAGGTCTTCCTCGCCTCCTGCCGGCGCCGCCGCTGATCTGCCCCGCCTCTGTGGCCTTCGGGCCATGGGGGTGCGGTGGACCGCGGCTCTTGACGGCGGGAGGGCTTCACCCCCTGTTTTGTGGGTTCCATTCTCCGTTCGTATGGTCAAAGTTTGTAGGGGCGGCGCTCAGGTGGTGGTGGCACCGCCTCGTGCAATAAAGTCTCCCCGGCTTCAACCCCATCTCGACGGCAATGTCAAGAGGCTTGTGGGAATGGTGTCGTCTTTGAGGTTTTCGTCTGGCTGTGGGGATCTTCGTAGTCAAGGAGCTTCAGCGGCAGTTCATCCTTCTTCTTCGTCTTCGGAACGGATGTGGTCTTCTTGATCCGTTCAGCGACTTCCCGTCCGCAACCAACAATGTCAAGCCGACTCAGGGAGGAGCGCACCGTCGACACGGTCTGGAGGTTGAAAATGAAGAACTTATCAAGGATCGCGTTGTAATTTTCGTTTTTCTTGGGGTGCTTTGTATTGTATTCGCAAAAAAAAGTTACACCCATATATAAATATAAAGATAGATAGATAGTCGTACACATGGGTCCAGAATCCAGAGGCGCACATCTCCGGATTAAGAATTCTGAGATGCTCGGTGTATAACGTGCCCCATGAATTCGGTACGATCGTGCACATGCGGTGCGAAGCCGCGAATAGTAGACGCGCCCAACACAGCGTGGCTGGCATGTGCGCCAGCACCCTATGATTGCTGACGATGAGTCACTGCCAATTCCTTTTTTTTTTGAAACGAGGCAAAAGCTTTGTCTTTATAGAAGAAAAGAGTTGGCCCGTTTATGAGGAAAACTGGCCAAAAATCGTTACAACACGACACCACACACCAGCCCCGAGGCTGCGTTCCACACGGGTCGACGACCAAACAGGTCGACACCACACCTCAACGCAACAGGCGGAGGCGAAAGACCGAAGACATCGCTCCAAACTACCACGCCGACCCCAAGGCCGCGCCCCTCCTGGCCGAAGACGAGACCACCTCCGCCGAACCGCCGAAACACTCCGCAAGACCCTCTGACCGGTGGACGTCCAAAGCGCGGCCCCAAGAGGCAAAGCGACACAAGAGCGCCGTCTAGGGTTTCCCCCGGAGAACCCGGGCGGAGATTAGGAAAACCCGCTTCGACGACGTCTTCAAGAAGGATGCGGCGCCCACGGGCGTCACCGTCGTCGGTCCTGACCGGCCGCCAAGACAAAGCTTTCGCCTAGCAGGGAGTCCCAAGACCTCGCGCCCGCCCAAACAAGGACCGGCACAAACCACCAACTGCAACCACCGCAACGCGATCCCCGGAGAGACGCCGCACGTACCCTGCCACCGCCGCGCTACACGACCTGTAGTCACTGCCAATTCTGCCGCCATTGCCAGCCATCGCACTTGCTCGCTCGCCTACCTAACAGGATCGAATCCCAAACTTTCTCGACTCATTCTCCCTCACCCCATCTCCTCGTCGCCGGCTCTGCTCGCCGCCGGCCAGCCTCCCAGCATGGGTTCCGACTTCAAGGCTATCCCACTCATTGGTACGCACGCTTTCCGTTAATCTGTTCTACTGATTTTCCGATAGACGATGCGACTGTTCAGCAACCTTAAAAGGTACCACCACTTTTATTTATGCCATTTTCTGTATGTGCAACGATCAGATATTAGCCCGCTTGTGGAGAAGATCGATGACCCAAGCATGGTCAGCGACGGGGACTTGCTGGAAGTCGTCGGAATGCTGGACGGCGCCTGCAAGGAGGCCGGGTTCTTTTACGTGGTAAATCATCACTCAGCAAAGCTAACTTCGCCTAATTTAACTTGTGACGGGCGGCGTGGTTGTTCACTCGAAAATGGAACTTATAAATAGCATGAGTAGTGTGCGATGAAACGTTGTGTCGGCATGGATATGGTGTCTTTTCTTTTCAAGTAAACGATAGGATCTCTTAGCAGTCTTTTGTTCGACCTTTTTTCTTTTCTTTCAGAAACCATCAGCCTCTACATGGACATATCTCAGAGCAACTCTAGCAGATCCTAAATATCTCAAATCTAGTTATCTCGGATCGGGCGCTGGATATGTGTTATCCGGTACGCTTTGTCGAGCAATACAGCAGATACGACAAAGTTATAATGGATATTTGAGAAAAAAGTTGAGTACGCTGGAGTTTCCGTGGGAGAACATTAGTTCACTTATAAACATAATTGACATATGATTAGCACTAATTAACTAAGATCTAATCCTAGATCAATATAACCTAGATCTAAACTAGCCCTAAGAGGACGCGGATGCATCGGTCGTAGCATCACCGGTGAACAAAATTCGGCCGCACTCTAAGTCAGGGCGCTTATCTACGCGTCAGGAGGTGGCAGCAACTAGCCCGGGGATCGAAATGCATTCTCGCGGAACTGGAGTCATAGCCGCGGCGTCGAAGGTGCTACACTACGCGCCGAGACACGGAGGCGTCAGCGCCTCACTTGTCCTCGTCGGAGGACGAGTATGCCATGTATGCCTACAACACGGCCTCAATGCGCCACACCGCACGATTCACCTCATTCTACTCGGAGGCAAAGATGTACACCTCGAGATGGTCGGTGTTGTATGCCTCGACCTGCTGGCAGTGTTGCCCCTCGGGCACGGCCATGCACACCGAGCGGGCGAGCACACGCTGCAACACTTTCTCCTCGGGCTCTGGCACGGCACGTGCACAGGCACAGCCTCCTCCTCATCAGACGACGGGAGTTGCACCATGTATATCTCGGCCTGGTGGTACCAGTCCACGACGCGCCGCCACCCAGGAGCTCTCTGTGTGTGCTCCATTCGCCCGATGAAGTTGTACACGTCAAGGTGCATCCGCATGGCCCGAGATGGTCTTTTTGCGTGTGGTCCTTGACAACGGAGAGGGGGAAGCGGCCGCGTGGCGCCCGTTGATCTAGAGGCCGCGACTCCCCGGCCCACCTCCAGCTAGCGATGAATTTACCAGATACATTTTGGAGATTCTTTGGGTGATGGGCCAGAATCGCTGGACAGAGGCAGGGGAGGTGATAGAGGCAAGATGAGGGGGAAATGGGGATTTTGACGGCCAAACCTATTCATCGCTCATTAGGGGAGTGAATCGCTCCCGCCTAAAGCGATCGGCGGTTGGGCTGGCCCATTTAGCGACAACAATAGGTGGTTTTTTAGATGGTTTTTTCTTGGTTCTACTGAGTTCGAGAAGTTTCTAGAAACTTTCAGCCAGTTTTCCTGATTCAGTGTTTCTCTAGTTATTTCTGGTTTAACTAGTTTTTTTATTTTCTATTTTTTGCTATTTTCTGTTTCCTATTTTTTACATTTTACAAATTTCTAAAATGCGTAAATTAATTTTTTTAAATGTTCAAACTTAAAATGTTCAAATTTTAGAATATTCAAATTTAAACTGGTCAACTTTTTTTAAAAGTTCTAACATAAAATGTTTGAATTTAAAAAATTTCAAACTTAAAAAATGTTCGAACTGAAAAAAGATTCATTTAAAACAGTTTAGAGAAAATGTTCATTTTAAAAAAAGTTCAATTTCCAAAAATATTAGATATTTTTTAAATCTTCAGATTTTGAAAAAAAATCAAAAGCTGCTTCAGTGCGGCCTATGGGCACAAGGCTTCAGCGGGAGGACCTTCGCTCCCGCTTAAAGCGGGGATTAGGCGCTACCGATTTTGACCCTGATTCTGCCCTCCGACCCTGTTATATAGTGTGCGGATAGGCCATGATCGGGTACCCTGGATAACTTTATCCAAGCTGCTATTTATCTGGATCTACTCGGGAAGCAAATTTGGCGCAAAACTGGATGACTCGGTTATCCAATTTTGGGCACTTACCCGGATCTGTATTTGATGAGCAAAAACAGGTTCTGAATGTTGTACAATTCATTGATTGGATGCTAATTGGCATGTGAATTGCTAACAGAAAGGCCACGGGATTGCGGAATCAATGATGATGGAAGTCAGGGATGTCACGCGCAAGTTCTTTGAGCTTCCTCTCGAGGAAAAACGGAAGATCCGACTGACACCTGGGACTGGATATAGGTGTGATCGCCTACACATTTTCAAATTTTACTTGTTACCTTTTTTTAGGTTAATTGTACTTGTTACCTTTATATTGTTTCCTGTACGCGCATGCGCAAATGGGCCTAATTTTTTACGGCTTATCGACAGAGGGTACCAGAGAGTGGGCGAAAACATTACCAAGGGTAAACTTGACATGCAGGAAGCAATTGATGTAAGTTCTCATCTCTATATTCTTTTTTCTTAAGGCAAGCATTTTCGCATTTATCAGGTTCAGTTCTTGCTCATTTTTTGCACATAATATTGACTGTTAATTTGGTTTTCAAAATATTTGGTATGAAGTACTATCTCTAATCCAAAATACAGGTCATTTGCCAGTCAAGATTTTCCAAGTTTGATCATATATAAAAGAAACTTAGTAGATTTATCATGAAATATACCACTTTCGTTAGAGATAATTATTTTATGTGACAATATGTTTGCAAACTTCGGGATGTTTTGTTTAGTGCTTGTATTTAAAGATTCGTTTTTATGTACCTTCCACGCAGGCCCGATTACCCATCAAATTTTAAAGTACTCCTGGAAAATTATGCAAGCCTTCTACGAGGTTTCCTACTAAGCTCTGTTTTGATTACTATTTTATGCTCATGGTCATTACTAGTGGTATTTATCATGTCATCTTCCATTATAGATCTTTCAAGGAAGATCATGCGAGGTATAGCCTTGGCACTTGGTGCCCCGTCGGATGCTTTCGAAGGAGAAACGGCAGGAGACCCCTTCGGGTATCTCAGGTTGATTGGTTATCCAGTCTCAGCAGATATTCCAAAAGAGCAACGCACTGATACTGGATGGTAAGCCAAAGAAAAAAAAATCACCATTATTTTTTGTGCCATGTCATGCAAGAATTATGCTCACTTTGGTTGGACGCATCTCACTCTGTTTTTTTCCTCTGTGATCCATCCATATTCTATGACAATTCAGTGGAGCTCACACAGATTATGGTCAGTGCACTAGCTACCTAGTATATATACTTTGCTTGCTTCATGGAACACATAAAGTTTCTTGATTTTGTTATCTAAAGATCAGTGGTGTCTTGCACTGAATTTTATAACCAAAGTCTTGAAAATCATGTTCCTCATTTTTTTTAACTGCAGGCCTTCTGACACTGGTTAACCAGGATGATGACATTTGTGCTCTTGAGGTACTCGTTTCTTCAGTAACAGTTAACACCGTAACTTACATTGTTTCTTCTGTATTCAAAAGGGATAAGTTTGGAAAATCTTTGGTACCAATGTTTCAGGTCAGAAATCTGTCTGGCGAGTGGATACAGGCCAAGCCAATCCCTGGAACCTTTGTCTGCAACATTGGTGACATGCTCGAGGTTTCTTTCTATCTTCCAAACTTAAAAATGCTTAGTCCTACTCGAACTTTGTGGAAGAAAATGCGGGTTTATTGACTATCTTAGCTATTTGGTTTTAGGTTTGGTCGAATGGAATATACCAGCCCACGTTCCATAGAGTTTTCAACAACTCCCTTCGTTACCGCGTATCCGTTGCCTTCTTTTACGAGGTATACATATGCGTCCACAAAGAAGAGGACCATTTTTTTTCCCAAGGCAGAATAGGAACATGTCAATCAAGTTGTTAATACTCCTTCGATCCCTTTTAATTGATTCTGATTTAGTACAATTAAAAAGCATTGGAGGGAGTACATAACCCCCAACCCCCCCCCCCCCCCCCCCCCTTTCATCAGGACTAATGGCGTTTGTATACAGTCGAACTTCGATGCCGTCGTGGAACCTGCGGAGTTGTGCCGGGAGAAAACAGGCGGCGTTGCCAAGTATGAGAAGGTGGTCTACGGGGAGCATCTGGTCAAGAAAGTTCTCAACAACTTCGTCCTGTAATATCTGGCGCACGTGCATGCGCCGGTGTTCTAAGCTGCCCTTTTTTTAATCCTGCCGGTTACATTTCGTTGATTATGTTGTATATCTTGTAGATGCAGCGAAATATGTTAGCTTTTTAATCTCGATTCTCCGTTGTATCTGCATGTAGTTAGTGTAAATCATCTAGTTAATCGTGCAGTTTAGTTCAGAGGGATGCAGGTGAGATGCTGCTGGGCCGTGTGAAGCGGAGAGCTGGCGAGATGCCATCGGTGGCGAGAGGCTGCTGTGCATGCCCTACTGTTATCTGCACTGCACGTATGCATTTGTGGCCAGGTCGTGTGGTGCGTGAGCGCATGCATGACTAGTGGAGTTAGTGGCCGGTGTGGTGTTAGTGCTTGGGTTAGTGGGTGCGTATGAGCCTACTTATAGCACTGTAATCAGCATATTTACTTCAAGACAAGAGAATACAGAGAGAAGAAAACTCGTGGCTGTGTGAAGCAGCACGAGACCAAATCCTTGTGTTTGAGTTCTTGTCCAAGCTACGTGAAGTAGCAGAGGGAGCTGAGCGATTCACCTCCTACAAAATATATCTGTTATATCTTGTTAAGAGCAACCTGGCAGATACACAAAACGCGTAAAACAAAACCCGTTTTGAGCATACCCTTGCATTTCTAGAGGTCGGTGCCATCTCAGATATTCAAAGTATTATTTCATACCAATATAAATCAATCTGATTATGTTTAAACATAGCGCAATACAAAAATAGTTCAATTCAATAAAATAGGGTCTGAACCAATCAAATGGTCCGAATAAAACACGAATAAACATGAATAGAGAAGAACAAATAGTATGAGATTAGCTCCCAAATAGTTGCGGTTGACGCTCAGTGAGATCTTGGCGAAATTGATCATAAGAAGCCCGGTATTCGATCTGCTGGAAAACCTCAAGGAAAGCTTGGATCTAGACCGAGTTCTTTCATGGTTAAACACGAGTGCGGATATTGTCATACTCAAAGTCCAAGTCAAGGCCCCTCTCATACTCGATGATCATATTTTGGAGGATAACACAAACAGTCATGATGTTGCCAAGGGTTTCTTTGTCCCACAAACAAGCCAGACCTTGGACAATAGCAAAGCAAGCTTGCAAAACACCGAAAGTTCACTCAATGTCTTTCCGCAAGCTTCTTGGCAAGTGGCAAACAAAGATTATTTCTTGATATCTGCATAAGAATATGATACACTTTTATTAAGAAAAATTGAGTTAATAAATTATACTGTACAGAACACAAAACAATTACCATTCTTGATATCAGATGTTGAAATAAAGGAAGGTGGTGACATCAAGGTCAGCCAAAGTGCCATACACATTCTACATCTATGCTCGCTGACAGCAAAGCTTGGATTGACTTCCTGTAGAGATGATTAGTAATCCTCACCCACCATGCATTTTTTTATACTTAAACACCTACTATGCATCTAAAATGCAGACTAAGCGGAGGCCACGTTCTATGAGGTCAAGGGTAGACAGAACTGTACGGATCTATTGCATAAAATAAGTTTTTGATCTTAATAAACAAGTCAAGGTATCAGAGTATGCTAGTGGTACCCCAATATTTCTTTAGATGAGAATTTTACATTATCAACTTGGCAAATCACATTCTTTTACTAACTAGTTAAGTTTAACTTGGTCAATTATTGAGAGTAGCATCGTCCATATTTAATCCACAAAATCATGTAGTACACTGCACGACGCCTCCAGCTGGTAGCAATATGATACCTGGCGTTGAGAGAATTTCCTTATTCACTCAAGGCATTTAGGTTGAGATTCCTTTATCAGTTGACCTCCAAAACACTAAGGCAGACACAGCAACCAGGTACCCAGGTCCACTTATTCTTGAGCTCTCAGGCAAAGGTCACAGTTCAACCATGGCGGAGGCTGTTGTCGGCCTGCTGATTGGCAAGCTTGGTGCGGCGTTGGCAGCCGAGGCAGCAGCCTTTGGTGTGTCAGTGGTCTTCAAGGAAGCATCTGCTCTCAGGGGTCTCTTCGGCGAGATCCGTGAAGCCAAGGAGGAACTGGAGAGCATGCAAGCCTATCTGCAAGGGGCGGAACGGTTCAAGGATACTGATGAGACCACCGGTGTATTTATCAAGAGGATCAGGGGGTTAGCTTTTGAAATGGAGGATGTTATCGACGAGTTCACATACAAGCTGGAAGACAGGCATGGAGGGTTTGCTGCAAAGATGAAAAAGAGGATTAAGCATGTGGACATCTGGTGTCGTTTGGCACTCAAGCTGCAAGGCATCAGAGGCAGGCTTCGACACGCTAAGCAGATGAAGAAGGATTACATGTTAACAGAAATGGAAAGGTACAACGGAGCCAGTCTTACTCATGCGAAACCAGCCACTCAAGCTTTCGGTTTCACAAGGGAAGATGACCTCGTGGGGGTCGAGGAGAACAGGGAGAAGATGATACAGTGGCTCACAGGTGATCTGGAGGAACAGAGAAGCAGAATCTCCACCGTTTGGGGGATGCCGGGTGTTGGTAAAACCACTCTAGTTTCTCATGTGTACAATGCAGTAAAAGTAGAATTTGATGCCACAGCATGGATAACAGTGTCAAAGAGTTTTAGTTTTGAAAATTTGCTGAAGAAGATTGCTCGAGAGTTTGGCATCCCAGTTGATATTGCCAACGTAGAGATGAGAAGCCTCGGCAAGGCCATACACAATTACCTCCGAGGTAAAAGCTACATCTTGATCCTGGATGATGTTTGGATTGCTGATGTGTGGACGGAGATAAGGAATCTCTTTCCAACTGATAGTATTGGCCGATATGTTATCACGTCAAGGAACCATGAAGTATCACTGTTGGCAACTGGAAATGGTGCAATTCACTTGGAACCACTACAGGCGCATCACTCTTGGTTGTTATTCTGCAGAGAAGCTTTTTGGAATGATACTGTGAAAGAGTGCCCAATAGAGTTACGGAATTTGGCTGAGAGGTTTATAAAGAAATGTAATGGTTTGCCTATTGCTATTGCGTGCATAGGCCGCCTACTGTCTCGGAAACATCCAATTCCTACTGAATGGGGAAATGTGTACATGGAGTTAGAATTGCACTCGGTGAAAAATGTGATGCCTGATGTTGACATGGTTCTGAAAGTCAGCTTGGAGGACCTCCCATATGATTTGAAGAATTGCTTCTTGCATTGTGCATTATTCCCAGAAGATTACTCAATAAAGAGGAGGAGAATAATGAGGCACTGGATTGCTGCTGGATTGGTCAAAGAAAAGGAGAACAAAACATTAGAGGAAGTGGCAGAGGGATACCTGAATGAGCTTGTAAACCGAAGCTTACTGCAGGTGGTGGAGAGGAATTACATGGGACGGTTGAAATGTTGTCGAGTGCATGATGTCATACGTCTTCTTGCCCTCAATAAAGCTGGGGAAGAATGCTTTGGCAGAGTGTACGATGGCTCCAGAACATTCTCCGGAGAGCACCCACGTCGCATATCAATCCATAGTGAAAACCTTGACCAACTGAGTCGATCGGGTTTAACACATCTTCGCGCAATTCATGTTTTTAATAGGTATATCAATACTGATTGGTTGAGGCCCATCCTGATATCTTCAAATCTTCTGTCAACATTGGATCTACAATGCGCTCGTATAGAGATGCTCCCTGTTGAGGTATTTAACTTGTTTAATCTGCGGTATTTGGGCCTCAGAAATACTGATATCAAAAGTCTGCCTGAAGAAATAAGAAGACTGCAGAACTTAGAAGTCTTGGATGCTTACAACACCAAGTTGTCGTACTTACCAAACAACATGGTGAAACTTCAGAAGCTGAGATACCTGTTTGCATGTACTGATGGTGGAGGATCCGAAATTAAACCTTTTGGTGGAGTCAAGCTGCCAAGTGGCATACATAGCTTGACGTCACTGCATGCTCTGCAATGTGTGAAAGCTAACACTGAGATTCTGCGTGAAGTTGGAGCTTTAACAGAGCTAAGAACATTTGGTGTATCTGATGTGAAAAGTGAGCACTCTGCTTACTTGAGCAATGCTATCACCAAAATGAAACATCTTATTCATCTAGAAATTACATCTATAGGGGAGGAGGAAGTGCTGCATCTTGAGGGACTTTGTTTACCTCCAACCCTTTCTAAACTTGGTTTAGAAGGGCAGCTAGAAAAAGCATCAATGCCTCAGGTTGTGTCATCTCTGTCCCGGCTTCATAACCTCACTTGGTTGCAGTTATCATTCTCCAAAATGGATGAGGAATCCTTTTCCAGGTTGTTGGGGTTACGCGGTTTATGCTTCCTTCAGCTTCTCAATACTTTCAAAGGGGAAAACATGCATTTCTCTTCAGGATCATTTCCAAAACTCCGGTTTCTATCTGTTTGGACCGCACCAGAGCTAAATCAAGTTGAAATAGAAGAAGGTGCATTGGAAAGCCTCGTTGAGCTAGTGTTTGTAGACTGTCCTGAACTAATGTTTCTTCCTCACGGTATTGAGCACCTCAGAGCCCTTGAAAAACTACATCTTATAGAAACTTCAGAAGAGCTCATAGAGAAGCTTCTACAAGAGCCTGAACCAAATGAGTGCAATGAGGATCTTATGAAAATTAGACACATAAAGGAAACCATTGTTCAACTTTCCAGGGAAGGCATACGGGAAAGGATTAGGTCATCACAAGACATCTCTGCTCCAAGGTAAGGGTTCGATGTTTCCTATGTAGGTACAAGTAAAGCAAGTATATATAATTTGTATGTGATTTTACGATGTTGTAAACTAAATATAGCACAAATCCTTTTATATTTTTTTGTGTCTATCTTCATCTGGATGTGTACAGACTATAGAGCACAGAACTTATATGACCATAGGAAACTGTGGTGCAGCTTTCCAGTTTTCTCATATGAAATTAAAAAGCTATGTTTAAAATAAGACAATAAGTAAATAAAGCAGCTAAGTATTGTTTTTTTTTTCTTTTGAGTCTTCACAGGCTCTGATTAGCAGCTGTAGTGATGATGTTTTTCATTTGTTCCATCAAGCAAGCTAAGTTTTTTTTTAATCATTCTCAGGGCATGGTGATCAAAAGCTGTACCAAAATCTGCAATACAATAATGTAACAGAGCACTGCGAACCTTTTTGTGCGGCTGCATGAGCAAAATGGCGTTCAACAGTAGCAACGCAAAATGGACCTTTCAGAATGGCAGCAGCTGGCACGGGCGATGTTTCAAGCACAAGCTGAACTAGAAGATTGGACCAGCGACAATGGCGTCAGAAGCTTGAGGAAGACAGTCCATCATCATTTGACCGCGGCTGAATCTACACCAATCTGAAGACTTAGGTTATGTCTTTATCTGTTTGATTAAGGACACTAGGTCGATACTGTTTGTTATCTTCGCTTCATCTTGTTATTTGATACTCATGATTTCACGAAATGTAGTGCTATTTTTTCATTTCTGTTAACCAGAACTTCTGTCGAGCTGTATATTGGTTTTCACTTTTCACTCCACGATTACCAGCAGGACATCACAACATTTTTTTGTTTGTTTAATTTCTGCTTGGTAATATAGCCATGACGTATCATTAAGTCAAAATAGTTTGGGTTCCAAGAGAGCGACCTCTGAAGATCATATGCCAACTGTTGTACATGAGATAATTATATATGCTACAGAAAGAAGTAAATCATCACAGCCCAATTACTAATGAGGTTGTGATTGATTTGTGTCTGAATTTGCTTGGTACATCAAAAGCATCAGAAGGTGTTGAATCAGTATTCACCCTGCAGCCATTTGCTATGCTAGGTGTATTTTTTCTTCCCCAAACCTTCTTAAGATGAACATCTAACTATCTAAGCACACATTACTGCACGCACCTGGGCCGGCTCCTCTCACTCACATGCGGTTCAATCCATCCGTGCTATACAAGTGGCGGAGCCACACTATAGATGTGTAGTATTCTGCACACATGGAGGTAAGCATGTACAGGATTAAGTAAGCTAGTTCTACACACGCTGATGGCTTCAGAGTTGGGGTAAACACAGGAGTATTTTTTTTTCGAGAACCCGCAGGAGATTGTATTAAGCATGGGACGGACCAAGATGTCCAACACAGGAGTACTAGGTCATGCCCGTCAATAACAGTTCTGAATAAGAGAAAAAACATGAGATGGAGTGGCTTCTACCTTCCGGCGGCGGAGATGAGGAGCCAGCAGATGAGTTCCGGCGGCGGAGGCATGGAGGTCGGCCACGTGGGAAGGGAGCCACCGTACTGGTCTGGGCCTTGTAGGCGAGCAGTGGCGGCCAGAGGGGATGGGAGTCAGCGAGGAAAGGCTGGGCGGCGTCTAGAGGGGCTGAACGGGGCTGCCCCAAATATGTCAAAGCTTTTGGGTTGAAAGCGAAGTACACAGATGTTTAAAAACAGAGTTTAAATTTCAAATTTGACATTTTGATGTCTTATAAAGGCGAAACATTCATCAGTGGTAGACGATATTTCCGTCGACAGCGAGGCGTGACTTTATCAATTTCAAGACAGCCCGGATCAAGTTTATGACCAGTTTCTCGGAGGTGCTCTTAGAGGTAGAGTATGTGTATGTGTTTTTATAGAGGTAAATGTGTACGTATTTATTAGCGTCTACGCATGTACTATATTTCACAAAAAAATATATTTAAAAACCACAGAACTTAAGACTGAGCTGGTCAGCACAATAGCCCTAAACAACGCACATACAGTGGTCATTTCTATTAACAGGCCGAAATAATACCAGCGAAACCTAACTGAAGGGATGGGTGACGGTCCACCCCGTAGGGCCACCCTCGCCAAGATCATTGCCACTATGTGTGCCATGTCAAGGCAATGATCACCACATTGACAGTGGCAACACACTACCATGATCAATATCATTGCCACTCTGTTGCTCTTCTCTTGCTAAACCTTGTGACTACAATACCTTTGTCGAAAACATTGCAATCATTTCACAGCCCGACAATTGCACTGCCCATAGAATGTATATGTATCACCTTGACAAGCTAACCTAGTAGCGCATGCATTTTTGCCTTAAAGTCGCCCAACCGATCGCCGGACATAGCTCAATCAATGGCGGTTACCGATTTCGACCAAACCCTAACCGCTACATAAATCTACGAGAGATTGTGGACTTACATTGGAGAAATCGGGTGCTCCTATTGGCAGAGGAATGCTCTGAGACCTGTACCGAGCGGCCGGAGCCCAGGAAGAAGACAAGCGCCTGTTCGAGGTGGCCGTCTAAGGAGGTGAAAAAACCCCAGCCAAATCGGCGAGGGTAGGACTTTCGAATGCAGGTGCCTTGCCCGGCGCGACACTATCTAGACCTCAAACCGCCGCCGATGACGATCCCTGGTCAGATCTGTCACCTCTGAGGCAGCCAACATCATCGCTTCCGTCCTCGTGCGTGGCCTCGAACAGACCGGAACGGAGCCTTCAGTGCGACTGTCAAGGTGCCTTTGCCGGCCGCTAGCATGTCGAGCTGGCGTGCCACCCACACTTCTTGGGTGGAGCGCTTCCTAATGGTGGGGAGGTCGTCAGACGGAGGGGGAGGAGGAGGAGCGGCGGTCATGGAGATTCCGAGGAAGGTGAGTGTGCCAATTGAGGGAGAGGAGTGCAGATTAATGGGATACGTCTCGTTTCCGGCTTCCGTGCTTCTCAACGCGTGCAAAACAGTAACCACGCGGTGCTCGGCAGGTCTGTTTCTGAAAAAATGGCCGAATCGGGCACTCCTGCGAGACTAACTTTTGACCTGCTTTAAACATTGTGTAGTGCAACATTTCGATGCAAGCTGGACTTCCAAATGGCCGAATTTTGGTTCACTACATACGGGAAGGAAAACGATTAGATTCCCTCGGGGATGGGCCTCCCGCAGCCTCCTGCTTGCGGAGGCGACGTGTGTCGCTGGCCCCACCTAAGAACCGAACAGGTCGTTTCCTACCTCTATTTTCCCTTCCCCCAAATTCTCCAATGCCCGACCCAATCCATGTGGCTGCTTCCGGCGACCCGCCTCGCCAGCAACCTGCAATCCGCCGACCAGCCTCCCCACCACCGTGAAGTCTCCCAGACGGCCAGCCCCACGCCCGCTTACCTCCCTAGATCCACATCGGCCAGTTTTCCCATGTGCCTCCTTGATTTCTACACAATCGTGGTGGTCTCCCGCATCACCTTCCACCGCACCAGCGACCCCGCAGGGTGGCCGTCCTCCCTTCAGCGCGTGCCTATCGACCCCACAAGATCCAGGGGCACTCCTGCGTCCGAGTCGACGTGGGTGCCCCTCTTGGTACAACAAGCCCGACCATAAGATCCACCGGCAGCGGCGAGCGTGTCCTCTACGGTCAGCAGTTACGCCGTCGGCCTTCAACCCCTCGAGCGCGCCGCCCCAATCCCATCCGCGAGCGCACGACGGCGTTGCTGCCAGCGGTGTGGCAAGGTGCTACAAATGGTGGGGGACGTGATGCAGATGCACGCCAACGTTTCTTCCGGCGGGGGAGAGGTGCTACAAACGCATGAAGGCATTGCTTCCGACGGTGGGGGCGAAGTGCTACGACGGCGGCGTTACTGTTCCCTTGTTAGGGGGCCGTTGTGTAAAAAATGATGCTAAGATCATATGATTTTGTTGCTACAATTGTTCCGTTGTTTTGCTAATTTAGTACTGAAAATTTTCTACTATGTTTCCGGTGAGTTCTCGGCGATGTCTTCGTTGAGATCATTTTTGCTATAATACCATATAATTTGAGGTACAAACATTTTATGGTTTTGCTTCAATAGTAAACTATTTTTTGGACGGAGTTGCTGCAACCTTGGGCAGCGTTCTCCGATGAGGTCTCCGTCATGTTTGTGTACCGTAGGAATATTTTATTTTGCTACAATTTTTATGCGGTTTTGGTCCAATTACTCTGGCGAAGTCTTCGGTGAGGTCTCATTGTTGTCTCCGACGATATTTTATTTTTGCTACAATAGCATTTTTTTTTGGTACAAGGTCTCCGGCGAGGTCTTCGTCAATATTTTCCGATGATATTGGGTTTCGGTACATTAGCATTTTTCTGCTACAATAGCACGTGCTCTCCGGCGAGGTATCCGGTGTGCTCAGCCTTTTTATTTGATTTCGTGACTGAACCGCTTTTTTTGCTACCGAAAGATGTTTTTTTGCTACATTCAGTAAAAGCATATCTAACCGTTTAAGATGGCCGATCCGACGGCTGGAAAATGAGATCCCGGGGCCCAGCAGTTTCCACACGGGAAAACGCTTTGTGGTGTGTTGTACGGTTCAGAGTAATACACAATCCGAGTAGTACTAGAGTTAGTCACCGAATCATCTAAAAAGAAAAAAAGAGTTAGTCACCGAATAGGATTGGTTTAGCTACTCCGCTATATATACGTGCGTAACCTCCCTCTGCGTCGCATCGTACTGACGTGACGCACGGTTGCAAATCCTGCCGTCAACACCACTCTCATCCGGCCCCACCTCACCTGCCATCGCTTATCCCAAATCCCAAATTCCTCTCGAGCCTCGAGCCTCTCTCGACAGCATGGGTTCCGACTTCAAAGCCATCCCTCTTATCGGTACGTTGTTTGCTCAATCATTTCATCGGTTATTAGTTTATTATTACCATAATCTTCTGCTGGATATGGCATCTTTGGGATTCAGATTCTGAATCTGGCCTGATCCCCCCATCCTTTCTGAAAGAAAAATTTCTGGCGTGCGATCACTGAGTCAGGAATTCAGAATAAATCTTCTTGCCGCAGTCTTAGCTGTAGCAACTGGCAGTAATCGCGAATTATTGAGAACTCTGGGACGAAAATTTCAGAACTTTCCATCCTTTCTGAATTCAGGAGACTCGCACTAACTTTCCCTGAGTATATACGAGGAAGGAATTCCTTGTTTTCCCTGAGGAATCGTATTGCAGAGATTCCTTGCTCGAAGCAGATGATACAACTGACGCACCATTTATTTATCTGAATGAAGTTCTCTTTTCCTCTTTGCATGATCAGATATTGGCGCGCTCGTCGAGAAGATCGATGATCCTGACATGGCCAACGACGAGGGTTTGTTGGACGTCATCCGGTTGCTGGACAACGCTTGTAAGGAGGCTGGATTCTTCTATGTGGTAATGACTCCTTGAACTTTTGTGATAGCAAA
Source organism: Lolium perenne (assembly GCF_019359855.2). Classification (NCBI taxonomy): domain Eukaryota; kingdom Viridiplantae; phylum Streptophyta; class Magnoliopsida; order Poales; family Poaceae; genus Lolium; species Lolium perenne. The sequence goes on along the minus strand of NC_067250.2, from coordinate 288,147,366 downwards.
TTGACCTTCTAAGCAGATTCTATACTTCATTTTAATGATGTAATGGTGTTTCAACTCAAAAGGGAAATAAAGAGCAGCAGTGATTTACAGACAAAATGTTCTACTGACATCAGTAACCGAATGTTATGTGTGTGTCATGTTCAGTTTTTTTGTGCAGTTGGTTTTCCCTTCTGTTTGATGAACAAAAACTATTCTAACTGAAGTTATCTTAGCGACGCACTCCCAGGCTAGTTCGAGAAGAAATAAATTATTCTGAACAATGTTCAGTTCATCGGTCCCGTGCTGAGTAACCATGTGTTGTTGTGTATGCTAACTAACGTAAATGTTGGCTTTACAATTTTAACAGAGAGGCCATGGGATTTCGGAGTCGCTAATGACAGAAGTTAGGGATATCACGCGCAAGTTCTTCCAGCTTCCTCACGAGGAAAAACTGAAGATCAAAATGACACCTCAGAGTGGATATAGGTGTGATTGCTTAAAATAATCCAACTTATCTTGTCTGCTCCCTTTATGTTTAGATCATTTTTTATCCTTGGAAGACTTTAACATATAGAAATATTTTCTTATGACATGTCAGAGGGTATCAGAGAGTTGGGGAAAATGTTACCAAGGGTAAACCTGATATGCATGAAGCAATTGATGTAAGTTTTACCTCATTCTCTAAATTTTCTTCTCACGCTTATTTAATTTGTTCAGTGTTTAGAGCTAAACCATTATAACAAACATGGCAGTGCTACACGCCTATCGAACCAGGCAAATATGGAGATCTTGCTAAACCAATGGAAGGATCTAATTTGTGGTATGTTTCCAACTCCCCATCCCCATTCTTCGTTCTCAAGATATATCTCAGAGAAGCACATGTTATGCAATTCATGATAAAAGGGTTCAGTTCCTTCTTTCTTATTGCATCAGAAAATGGAAAATATTTGGTTGGAAGCAGTTCTACACTTGTACTATGTATCTTAACTCCTCCTATCACATTATTGTACAGTACACCTACCAATATTACATGATATAATGTTCACAATGTGAAGAATGCTCCTTGAGTACTTTATATGCTTGAAATAACCGGATATTTATCTTCCATGCAGGCCGGAGAACCCATCAAATTTTCACACGCTGCTACAAAACTATACAAGCCTTTTACGGGGTATACCTATCTGAATCACTTTAATTCTTCTTCTTTGCTTGTACATAAAAGCTAGCAAATTAAGATGTTTATTATGACATTTTCATTGCAGATCTTTCAAGAAAGATCATGCGAGGTATAGCCTTGGCATTGGGTGCACCGTTGGATGCTTTCGAAGGCGAAACAGCAGGAGATGCTTTCTGGGTTCTCAGATTGATTGGATATCCAGTGTCAGCTGACATCCCGCAAGAGCAACTCACTGATACCGGGTGGTAAGAAAAACATTTCACGTTGTTTTTTTGTGTCATATCCTGGAGTGCAAAAGTTATGCTCACTTGGGTTCATACATCTGACTCTGCTTCTCTTTTGCACTAATTGCATGCATACTATGACCGATTCAGTGGAGCTCATACAGATTATGGTTAGTACACTTCCTCTCTTGGTTGTCTAGTATTGTCTTGTTTAAAAGTCAATAGTAGTACAATTTTCTTGCTTCTATATATACCAGAATGATCATAGTATTTGGTAAACTGCAGGCTTTCTGACTCTGGTTAACCAGGATGATGACATATGTGCTCTTGAGGTATTTCATTCTTCATTAACAACACTGACATACATATCTTTCATACGTTAATGCCCTCGGGATTGATGTACGTAAAATCTTTGCTAATATGGTTGCAGGTCAGAAACCTGTCTGGTGAGTGGATATACGCTAAGCCGGTACCTGGAACCTTTGTTTGCAACATTGGTGACATGTTAAAGGTCTCATGCTTTTCCAAGCTCGCTGAAATTTTATCTATTTTAGCAACTTTATTCATTCTGTTTCTTTAGCAACCTTATTAACTGCAAATCATATCATATTATCTTGGTTAGGTTTGGTCCAATGGGATATATCAGCCCACACTCCACAGAGTCGTCAACAACTCCCCTCGTTACCGTGTATCTGTCGCCTTCTTCTACGAGGTATGTATACGCAGCTGTCTCGCGCACAAACAGATTTGCGATCAGTACCAACCGTGGTGCTTAGTTACTTATGCCCAATCTTCTTGTATTTCCTCAATACCGTACAGTCGAACTTCGACGCTGCGGTGGAGCCCGTGAAGTTCTGCCGGGAGAAGACGGGCGGCGTTGCCAAGTACGAGAAGGTCGTCTACGGGGAGCACCTGGTTCAGAAAGTCCTCACCAACTTCGTCATGTAAACGGCTGGGGCAGGGGAGGGGAAAGAGAACATATTCTGTAAAAAGTACTGAAAATGTTGGAGCCGCTCATGGTGTTTCATCAATCAATAAAACCTATGGCTTTTGCTTCAGTGTCCCCGCTTTTCAAACTTTGACCCCCTATAGACAAAGCAGTCTCATTTCTGGCCGGGCAAACGATGTTACGGGGCATGGAGATATGTGAGGTCCAATCGGATGCTCCATGTGGTGCGTCAACCTTTTTTTTTTTTTTTGCGAGAAATCCACCGATCTATTAATAATCATCAACAGTAGTACAAATAACCCAAAAGGTAAAGAAAATTACAAATTGGTACTCGGATCACCTAGCGACAACTACAAACACTAGCACGAGCCGAAGGCGCGCCGCTGTCCTCGCCCCTCCATCGCCGGAGTCAGGCAAAGCTTGTCGTAGTAGAGCTTGTTGTAGTAGACAGACGGGAAGTCGTCGTGCTAAGGTCCCAAAGAACCAGCGCACCAGAGCAGCAACCATCGCCAATGATGACAACCGTAGATCGGAAGAGACTATCATGAAACCACACCAATAAACACGAAAACCGACCGGATCCCAGGAGATCCGACGGGCATACAACTCCACGCGCCCTCCGTTAGCGCTAGATGCACCACCGGAGCGAGGATAGGACGGGGAGGACCTTATTCTGACTTCAGGATGTAGCCGCCGCCTCACCATCCCAAAAAAGAGACTGAAAAACAAACTAAATTAAGAACGGAAACTCCCCGCCGGCGAGGGACCGTGGTCCGCCACACCTCCAAGGCCCCAAGGCCACCGGAGGTGGAGCGGACCGGCGGTATCGCCGGCGAGGAGGACGGAACCCTAGATGGGTTTTGTGGCTTCTTTCCGCCGCCTCCTAGTTTCCTTCGCACGTAACTTTGGTGCGTCAACCTTGAAGCCAGGGTATATCATAGTTGCTCCGTGGGCAAAGATCACATATTTCAGATTTTGCGCTTTCTAGAGCTCTTTAGTTCTAGAACCGAGCTATTCAAAAAAAAAAGTTCTAGAACCGAGGATCAAAAGTCAGAACTGATCGCAGTTTCCAAGTAAGATTGTAAAAATCCTCTGAAAATGTCACTATTGTTCTACGAATCCACATAAACTAGCAACCATCACCAATAAAAACAAAATTGAGCTTCGGATTTATCGTTTCTCGTTAAGTTCCATACATGTACCCAAAGAACTTACAAAAGGAGTATTTTTTTATAGAGAAATTGATCTGCAAGCGGAATGGGCAGGGCGAGCTTTGGTTGAATCGGTCTATTGTGGTGCAATTTTATTGGGAATAACAAGGGATTTCCTAAATACCCAAAGTTTTATATCTAAAGCAAGTTTTCAAGAAATTGCTTCAGTTTTAGCAAAAGCTGCCCTACGATTGCTTCAAAGGGTTAAAAGAAAACGTAGTTATGGGAGATTATACCTGTTGGTACCGGATTCCAAAAGAAAATCCACCATTCCCCACAAGACAAGAACCTTTATTTCGAAATTCAAAAAAAAAAAATCTATTCGCCGTCGGAATTGAGAGATACTCTTTACACCTACTTATTTCAGATTGGCCATGTATGCATAAAACAAAAACTCCTCGAAGCCCTCGCAAATGTGTTTAAGGTACTAGTTTTCTCGCCAAAATAATTATTGAGATTCATCACATGACAAAAAGGGTGGACGACAACGGCAAGCCTAGGCATCCAAGGATTAGGGCTTTAACTGCCCGGGCATGAAGTTGCCCCTGATTTGGAAAAACGATACGGAGCTAAGAATACGATAACTTCCCGTCTATCTACCACGACAAGCTCTTTTTTTGAGAAACACAGACGTAGACGCTCATATATATATGCACATACACTCACCCCTATGAACGCACGCACGCACACCCTATCCCTATGAGCACCTCCGAGAGACTGCGTCCAAGAAACTTCATCCGACGGGTCTTCAGATTGACGAAGTTACCATAGGCGCCTCGCTGTTGACGGGAACATTACCTCCCACTGAAGAATATTCCGCCTTTAATGAAACACCAAGGTGTCAAACCTGGAGTTTAAACTCTGGTGGGCTAGGGGTGCCACTGCCCCCTAACCACCCAACCACAAGTTGGTTCTCTACCACGACAAGCTCTACTACGACAATGTTTGGCCAGCTCTGGTGATGGTGGGGCGACGACGGGGGCGCGTATTCAGCTTGCGCTAATGTCTGTATCATTGTTAAGTGGTCCAGTGACATAATTACTTTTTATACTTTAAGACCTCTTTTATACTTCTGTTGATGATTATTAATTACTTTAGAAGAAGATACACCATTCAGTATAACATCTTAGATAATTATTTATTTTAACTGAGAAAAATAAAATTACAACTCTCATATATATTAAGATAAATATTGCATGCGGTCTCAATCTTTAATTTACAGTGAGAATTGCACCTTATTTTTAAGCAAACAAAAAAGTTTTATTACTCTCTAAATTAATTTATGCATCTTAATAGATATGATAATGTGTATATGTTTCCTTATTTGTAGTATCCTCAAACATCTGAAATACTTGATAAGATGTACTGTATGAATCTAACAGAAAATTTGATACATGTTTCCAGAGTACATGTCTCTAGTGCGTGGACTAGTTTGTCTTGGAATTTGATCTCGGGTAACAAACCGAAAGAGAAAGGGGTGTGGCTCACCGCACCTTTCTCACGTGTGCACAATGATCGGAAGTGCTAATAAGACTTGGTTTTGGTTTCGTTTCCCTAGCATCACATATATAAGGAATACCAGATCGTTTTTCTGGGCATGACCTAAGTGGCCGGTGCTAAAAGGGGGCGAAGACCGTCTACCACCGATGGCCTCCCAGGCAGTGCCGACGGCGTCCATGTGTTTCTGCCACGACTACCTCTACACCATCTCCAGTTACCAATATGAATCTAACAGAAAATTTGATACTCCGTACAAGTTTCTAGAGTATAGGACTCTAGTGCGTGGACTAGCTTGTCATCGGATCTCTTTGGCAGCTCTCGCTCGATCGTTAGTGACCCTTGTTTCTCGTCAATTTTTCTCTCCCTGTATTTGGTTATGTGTCTTCCGAATATTTTTTCCAGGTTAATTTTTGTTAAAAAAATATCACAATGCGGTCAATATGCATGTACGCAGGATTGGACACATGTGGTGTACTCCCTCCTTCTCATGAAACTCAGTCTAAATTTATCTAAATTTTGATGTATTTAGACACTAAGTAGTATTAGGATACATCCAATTTTCAACATACCTGTGACATGTTTCATGGGAGGGAGTATAATAAACTAGTAATGTACGAACGAATGGGAAATGGATGAAGTACCGTGGTACTTATCGGTGCTTGGTTCAGCGGCTGCAAGGTGGAAGGGAAGCATCAAGCAAGGCCAAGCAAGCCGTGCCCAGCGGCAACGAAACACATGAAGTGGAATGAGAAGAGTGCGCTACAGTGTGTATATTACGAACTGAGCATTACACGGCTGTGGCGTTGCCAGTACACTTAACACTTGGTAAGTAAATTACCAGTTAAAGATAACCTAACAAATTATTTAGGAGCTTGGAGTTCCAGGTACCAAGCTTCAACATGTTGAACAACTCATCTGAATATTAGTGTCACAAGAGACAATGATCTTCAATTCAGACCCAGCACAGATTTGCCTTGTGGCCTTCATCAACTCCAGAAAACTGACCCATGAATCGTCTCCCCGATGCAGTGGAACAAAAAGCCTCAACTAACAGTGTAATTACAGGATGCTCAGCAATATTTGAACACAACATGACCCAAGGCAAGTTTTTCTTTACAAGGTGGTGCTACAAGTACAGCCTATAAACATTAGGTCAGAACCAGTCACCTAAACGACCAACGGTTCATGAAAAGGCAAAGATAACTGTTGCTATACATATCTACAAAGGAACGGTGTTGGCTGGGAATTTTGAGGAGCTATTCAGCTTTGCCAAGATATAGTTTTTTAGGCCATCAACAAGTTGACGGATGTCATCTCCCAAAGACCATGTTGGGTGGTTGAGAGCTCGTATTGAGTTCAAGCAAACTAGAAGGGTTCCTCCTTCATGGAGAAGTACCTGAAATTTGGACAAAATGAGTAAATAAAAACAACTAACACAAAAGAAAATAAATGTGTACATATCAAAAAAGTTGGAGAGAAAGCATAGGTGGGCTTGCAGGTAATCGCAAGTTCTTATAACTGTATAAAGTCCATTTATAATTTTCTTATGTTAAATAGATTCTACAGATACATAATCATCTTGAGCCACATATGAGGCCTGGTGAGTCATAACTCATATGACTTATGCTAACCTCCCTACGACGGAGACATTCCATAATTCTTGTTGTGGTTTTAGTTCAAATTTAAACAAAAACCACGACAAGAATTATGGAACACAGAGAGCATGTGACTAGACTTGGAAGAAATAAATCCACTATAATCAACCGGATTTCTACTCACACTAAGCACATTTGAACATGATGACATACAGAAAAACCATGAATAGATCACAAAAAATCTGAGAATCAAGAGACATGAGATATAGATGACCACCAAATCCAATACAAGCCAACTCCTGGAAGTCGTTCAAAACTTAAAATTTAGCATATTTGTATTCACTATGACAATATACTTGGACCCATATTAAATATCTGGGTACTACTCCATCCGTTCCATATTAGTTGTCGCAAATTCAGATGTATCTATACAAACGGATGGAGTATCTCTTATTTCCAATCAACCTGCCAATTTATCTGGCGGAATTAGCTTAACTGATTTTCTTCACAGGATAACAACAATATGATGATGCTTGTGCAGTGAAAACGTGTAAACATTTCACCATCAGTATAAATTGTCATATTTTCAACTCATAATATGGCACACAGATTCTTAATTTCTTAGGGCTCCAGCCACTGATGTGGTCATCAAATTTGCTAAGCGCACAGATTCATCAACAAGTCATTATGCAAGGAAGAATGAACTTACCGTCAACCAAAGAGGAAGAAATCCTAGGACAGAAGGAAGTGCAGCAAAAACAATACAAGTTAAGGCAAGAGCTACACTTTGCTTGACCTGCAAGGATGAACCTCAAAAGTGTAAGAACCAATAATATAGTGTCTGTATTAAGCCCACACGAGACATTACCAATGAAGTTGTTTGACGAGCTTTAGCGATACAAAATGGCACCACACAAAGATTATCCTGCAACAACAGAATATCTGCAACAGCTACCGCTGTCGCACTGGCGCGTTGTGCTAGAACAATACCAACTGTTGCAGCTGCAAGAGCTGGTGCATCATTTATACCATCACCAACCATTATTAAGCCTCCACCTGAAAACAAATACGAAGGTACATAATGATTAGCAACCAGGAAAGGTAACTTCCTCCTCCAACAATGAAGCAAAGTGACTACTAGGAATACTTAAAATATGGCTGCAAACACAAATTTCTATGATGAGCAACTGAGCTGACAAAAAATAAAGAATCATTCAAATATAGAATAAACAGTGTTTAGTTATGCACATAAGTACTGAGGACCTGAGGTGGTAGCTTGTAGGTTATAGACCTCCTTACAATAGTAACTAGAAGTTGGAAGAAAACCATTGGGTAACTAGATCAAGAATGTAGTGTGGAAGGAGGTGAAATTGAGTAGAAACCAAACCATTGTGATTAAGTAATTGGTGCCTAAGCTAGATATGTCAATGGTTGAATAACATATGAAAATCGAAGAACTGTCATAATAATCATAAAAAGAAATTTGACAGTTACAAGACAACGGACTACCTCCCTCCCTTGAAACTGCTTTTACTTTGTTCAACTTGTCCTCTGGCTTTAAAGAGAAGTGAACTTCGTCAATACATACAGCTTTAGCAACTCTCATAGCACTTGATTTGTGATCTCCAGTAAGCATCATGATTCGAAGTTTAGCCTTTTCTCTTAAGGTATATATAACTTCACAGACACCAGAACGGGGTTCATCCTCAAAGTGGAAAAGGGTTACCTGAAAAGAATCAACGGGCAGATAAATAATACATGCAAGGTAGTCCTTCAAATAATCGACAATTTATATGGAGAACTGGTCATGATAACACATTCAAATGGATCTAGGCATTAGGCAAGAAAATCTTAGCAGCATTATGTAAAAAGCACTACAGCATGCCAGATCTTCTTGTATATATTGTTTTTTGTTCTGCTTTGTTCTCCCAGTATATATATCATAATAATACAACCACCCAAAAGAAGCTGAGAGTGTTCGACAAATCACAGATTACATCAGGTAGTATCCAATCCACTTTAGACTCCAAAACGTTTCTTAAGCCTGAATTTAGTAATCACTTAGCATAACGATAAATAATTCAGTACATCAATGATCAATCATCCCAAACAAATAACTGTACATGGACAAAAAAAATCAGAAGGCAACAAACAGAAGCATGCTTAAATGAGAAGATTGTCCTCTGATTTAACTCACCTTTTTATCTACTGACAGAGCAGCTTGCACAAATTCAGGCCCAAATGCGGAACACTTTACTGCCTGTTTTATTTGCTCGGATTCACCGTTAGATCTATATAGAGAAGAAATATACTCGACGGAACCAATAGATGCCTTAGCAAGCTCATTTTCACTGTTTTTTGCCTGTAATACAAATACATGACCTGTCAAGTTAAGATACAAAGATCCAGGTCCTCTTAGAGCAACTCTAGTGATCCCCAAAACTCAAGTTCACAGCAGAAAATAATTTCTTATTATATCTAACAATTTCCATACGACTTTGCTGGCTAAAATATAGAGTATCTAACTTACACATACCTTTATGCCGCTCAAAGTAGCAACAACTCCTCTACCAGGTAAACTCTCAAAACTCTCTACAGCAACCACAGGGAGATCTCTCCCGACAGAGTGATTTAAAACTGCCCTGTGAATCATATAATCAATATTTCAAATTTCTACTTAAATAATTCTAGAAAAATCATAACATACATGAGAAGATGAAGAACAAAAATTAAACATTAAGAGCTTCGACAACAAGCTTAAGATAGTGGGGAAGATGAGAGTTTACACCAAGATTAAGGGCATGCAAGAATTCTTTTTGGCGCCTCAGTGCTGAAGAGACACACATAAGCTATACATTGCATTGGGATTGTGAGAATGAGCTCATTAGCAGTGGACTCTCGTAGCACTTTTTTTTTACTTGTGCACTCATAGCACTTAGAATAAATACTAGATAACCGTATCTTACTTGATGCGACTCTATAACAACTAAATATGTAAAAGAAAAATGTGTTGCATATTTGCATTTCACGGTGAACAAAAAACCATTGTTCTTTCTGCATACACTAATAAACAATAGTTGAGCATCCCGAATAACTTCTATACTGGATGATTCTAGTCGACGTCAAAGCAGGCATAATTGATTAATGAAGCAATTACTGATACAAAAATTAAAATGAATTAGAGAACTTTTTGGTCAAGAACTGCCTGATGAATATCTGGCTAGCAGTCATGCCCTGGACTGACTATAAATACAATGCAGGTATAGTAGCTATCAATACACTTGGCCCGAGGGAACAGATCCAAGCCATTCCTAGCATGTGTATACCCAAGGATTGTATAGTTCAGTTCATAATGATGCATGCAAACAAAATAAATTAAATAAATGGGCTTTAAGAAAATTATCTATCTCCACCTTCCAATAGGATGTGTTGTTCCTTTCTCCATAGCTGCAGCAACAGCTAGAGCTTCACTTTCACAGTTTGGTGTACAGCAAGAAGGATCATTAACACCATGACTCACATCCAAATGTCCATGAATGGGCTCGATTGCTTTGCACATAAGCTTCCCAGTTGTTAACGTGCCAGTCTTGTCAAAAGCAATAGACTGACAAGAAGAAAGAGCATCCAAGACATGCCCACCTTTCAACAAAATTCCCTATATAGAACAAAAAAGAGGATGATTCCACTATCACACAGGAGAAGAAATTTCATCTAAGAAACAGAACCACAGGTCATAGTAAATTGTCGAAAAAAATAAAGAAGCAACCAGTAAGATAACACAATGTGATAAACCAGGCTCAAAATAATAACTAGTATCTTCCCGGAATCCCATTCATGTCATGACTAAAGAAGCGTTACACAGGCACAGTACTAATAATTGTAATAAAACAAAAGATTCATATTAGTATTTTTTATCTTGCGCAACTCTTGTGCATAATCATAACATAGAGAAATGGGGGCGAAAGTATCTTGGTAAAATAATTATACAAAATCAGAATAAAATACTAGATGCTGTCACTAAATTACAAAGCCGAAAGGCACCGTCTCATACTGAATGAAGATAAAAAGAACAGAGCCAAAGACACTGAAACTTTCAGACGGTACCTTACTTGCAAGAGAACTGATGGCAGTAGCATATGCTAATGGGGCTACAGCCAGTGCACAAGGAGATGCAGCCACCATAAGTCCTAGTCCACGGTAAATTGAGCCCCTACAAACTAAAGGAAGTGTCAGAGCACAGAAAGCTCAATCCTAGAGCTAAGTGCATCAGTTAAGTAGAAATTGACAAATCATCAGTATTAAGTTTTATGAAGCATACACTATTTGTAACAAAATCTATACAGCGTGCCGTGTGAGCTTAGTAGAATACCTGAGTTACCGAAAAAGGGCCACTTAAAGAGGAATGGTCCCAATAGTGCGACAGCCAAAGACAGGGCCACGACAACTTTGCTATAGTGCTCTCCAAACTCATCTAGCCATCTTTGCAACTTTGGCTTGTTTAGCTGGCCCTCTTCAGTCAACTGGACAATTCTGTTAAGTGTTGAATCCTCCCATGACTTGGTCACCTAGAACAAAAGAAACCGAATAAAAGCATGAAAAGGTAACATTCTGGAAGGAGACAAGTGAAACATAATGTGTTGCAGTAACTTAACGATATGCTAGAAGAAAATGTAATTTGTTGCTAGTATTAACCATTATAAAGTATAGAAGGTTTGTGCATTCTGCAAAAGTAAATTACGTTTGCTTTTTTTTTTTCAAAATATCTTAGAATGATGTTTCCAGTCTAACATTATTTCCTCTCAAATGGTTGCAGTACCAAGCATTACTAGCAACTTATGCACTACAGTCCTGCCATTAAAGAACTGTCAGGTGTTTTCTTAATAAAATTTACTAAAAAATGCATTAACAGAATTGCATTTTTATGTGACAACTATAAATTTAAAATTAGAACAAAACCAGATAAGAAAAATGAAGCATCTCGGGATTGCAGAGCAAAAAGAGCAATGAAGAAAGAACTTGGAAAAGATCTCTCCACGGAAAAAAGAAAGGCCTAACCTTCACAATCATCATTCCTTCTAAGTTCCTAGCTCCACCTGGTATAGCATCCCCCACCGTCCTTTCAACAGGTTTTGTTTCACCAGTGAGGTGTTCTATAGTGATCGTAGATGATCCTTGGTAAACTTCTCCATCAACAGGCACAGCCTAATGAATACAAGAACTGCGCCACAATGAGATAAAATTCCGAACGATCTATACTAGACAAATAGCATCAACATGAAAAGGGATAATGACAACATGATAACTGTAAAAAGACTAATAAATGAAAGAAAATTAGGAAATATATGGAGTAAGTTCTTCTATATAGAAAAGCAACACACCTCACCAGCTCTGACCAAAATATGAGAATCCACTTCAAGGTCATGCACAGGAACTTTGGTGTAACTCAGATTTGAAAAATGTACAGAATCGTCTCCTCTTGTTTCTAACAACAATGCAAATTCCGGATGATTTTCCTTAAGCTCCCTCACATCATACATTGACTTGCTTGTGAAGTACTCTTCGGCTGTAAGAAATAACAATAGAAAAGAAAACTACCAATAAATACACAAACAATAGCTGAAATAGGGGAGAATTTCGAAGTCTGTCAAAAATATATACCGATATGAGCTAAATTAAACATTGCAAGAAGCAGACCACCCTCCAATGAGTTCCCCATAAATATAGAGGCAAATGCTGCAAGAGCCATGAGGACATGGATATTTATTTTCCCATCAGCAATGTCTACAAGAGCATCGAGCGCTGCAGAAACCTACAGTAAAAGCAGGAAAATGTCAAGGATTCCGCAGACAAGCAATCTCAACATAGCGAAATATCTCTCTTCTATGTTAAGAACCAGAACAAGCATAACACTTCCCTGCTCAATGAAATCTAGCTAGCACAATTTCATTTGCAAAAGGTAGCTCTAATCATTACAGAAGAGATTTCTGAAGTTTGGACATAAAACTTTTTTATGTTACAGGCATGCACTTAACACTGGCATGACATATTGCCCCCAAATCAATACTGAACTATCAAGGTTATCATCTCAGTTATTCAGAAGCTTTAGTTGAATGTTTGTGCTGGTCAACTTTATCAGCTTGAACCTGTGCCTGAGGTTCTGTAATGGTACCAAGCAGCAGTTACTCTGTGTAAACTCTTAACAGCAAATTTCTCGACAAAACTCAATCTCGTGAAAGCCTGCACTAAAACTTCCACTGGTAGAAAAAATCCCCAGAATATGATTACCACCGAATTGATCTCACACCCGCATGGGTCGAATTAGATCGGCATTGATACTTCAGCTCCTCTTATATACTCCTAATTACGGAGTAGAAACCAACAGCAAAGAAGAGTGGGTGGTTCTTACCCCAACAAGAGGAAACGCAACGGCGATGAGCGCGGCCGGGAGACGCCCGACTGCGCTCAGCGGCGCGACGTGCGGGCAGACGGCGGCCATGAGGAGGAGGCCGAGGGAGATGCAGCAGACCTGCAGGTGCTCCCGCAGCGCGTCGGCGACGTCGGCCCACCCGATCGCCCTGGCCACCCGCATGACCGCCGCGCCCCCGCCTGACCCGTGCACTTCCGCCCCGTCGTGGCCGTGCCCGTGTCCATGGTGGCCGTGGCCGTGGCCGTGGTGCCCGTGATTATGGTGGTGGTGGTGGTCGCCGTGGGCGCGGGGGGCGAAGAGAAGGGGGCGACGCGAGGCGAGGAGGAGCGGGGGTAGGGATAGCGATAGGGAGGGTAGGTGGGGGGCGCGGCGGCGGCGGAGGTGCGGGAAGGGAGGGGGCCTCGAGACGCGGAGCAGGTGGGCGGAGCGCGGGAGCGGCGGCGCGGAGGAGGAGGAGGAGGAGGCGGTGAGGAACTGCATCGCCGCTAACGTCGGCGTCGCGGCGCGGCGTGGCGGGGGATCGTGGCGGCGAGGCCGGGGCGTGTGGTGGTGGTGGTGGACTAGTGGTGGTGGTGAGCAGGTCGGGAAGGGAGAGGCCTGGGCTTTGGACTTTTGTGCCGGGGGCGTGTGGAGGCCGGGGACGATGCGAGCCAGATGATGGGGAACCCCTGTCGTCATGGTGTGATGGGTGACTTCGACCGTCGATTCTCCAAGCTGATGATGTGTTTTAGGAGATTCGAGCTCAAATTCAAAACGAGAGATTCGAAATTCATATGTCATGATGTACGTACGTATCTAATGACATTGATTTGTCATGATAGATGATATTTGATAGTTTTTTCATAAACTTGATTGAAGTTTTACATCGTTTGACTTTAAAAAAAATTATACATCTTACTTTTACAGAACGGATGTATTACTTAATATAAAATTACGTATACGCCCCACAACGACAAAACACAAAAGAACCCATCGGATACGTCGAAAAGACAGGCTACCAAAGCCCAAGTTATGTCCGACGCATCATTATTGCCAAATTGTGTGCGATGCCCTCGGACAACTACCCAAGCAACGGTCTTCCTCCACCGGTCCGCTAACTAGGATCAGGTAGGATATGAGGTTTTCCTCTGAGCCAAGACCACATAAGAAGGATGAGCACAACTCCACTAGGACACCTTCAACATGGGTCATGACACATACATGCATCACCTATGCTGGCCAACAGAGGCCGGAATGAGAATTTCTCGACAAGATGCCATCTCTCCTACTGCTTGCACTGGCCGACCACATGCCGCAACCAAACCTTCCACGGAGACCATGAACTGGGCTGCAAGCCTCACCTGTGACCTCCCCTGCCAAGGCATCATCGTCGCCCACCTTCAAGCCAACCTCGTTGTGTGAGCAAGGAGGAGCACACAGGTCTGGTTGAGCCGCTCCCCTATCTGTAGCGGCAAAGATGCACACCTTCTGTGACTTCATTGTTGCCCTCCAACCACCGAAGAAGCCAACGGCCGCATGCACTGATATCTGAACAGTAGCTACACCACTAGTGCAAGGACCATCCGCCACCGCCCATCGCCGGTACGGGGCCACCTCCATGCCTCCTTTAGGGAAGCAAGGGCCGTCGTTATCGCGGTCGACAACGGTGGTAGCGGTGGCAAGGTGTTCTATCGTGGCGTAACACGTCACTTGGGGCCAGCCGAAGGGGACGACACGGGTTAGGGAGGGTGGAGGTGGGGGAGGGAATGGTTACAACCAAGAGTAGGTGGCATCGCGGGGAGAGGAACCCTAGTGAAGGAGGGGCACACCCAGTAACTCCTTTGTCGAATTTCTAGTTCTTATATTTGAGTTAGGTTTCTTTTTTCGAGGTGGTACTTTCGAGATTTTGGCAAAAACATGTATTACTAGTACCCACCTCTATAAGATAATACCGGCAAGTATTTACTGGTATTTTCTCAAAATTTGGAAGATTATGATAAAATTTGTACTAATTTTAAATTCTGCTTAAAAGATCTCGGATGGTGTTTTTAACCAATATATTTTCCGAGATTTCGAGTTGCATGTACCGGTGCCTACTGGAATTTTTTTAGAACAAGGAATACAAAACTTGATTTGAGTACGATCTGGGTTGGTTTGCCGCTAGAATCAAAGGCCTGCACATCAAAATATACTGAAATATACAAAAACTTTATTTTAAAGTTCATGCTAGCAATTCTATCAGCTTGTAGTATTACGTAACTGCAGCTAAGAAGAGCCGGCCGGTGGGTCTTACGACTCTTACCCCGACAAGAGGAAATGCAACGGCGATGAGCGCGGCCGGCAGACGTTCGACTGAGCTCAGCAGCGCGACGTGCGGGCAGATGGCGGCCATGAGGAGGAGGCCGAGGGAGATGCAGCAAACACGCATGTGCTCCCGCAGCGCGTCCGCGACGTCGGCCCACCCGATCGCCCTCGCCACCCGCATGACCACCGCGCCCCCGCCTCCCTCGTGCACTTCCACCCCGTCGTGGCCGTGCCCGTGACCATGGTGCCCGTGCCCGCAGTGATGGCAGTGGTTGCCGTGGGCGCGAGGGGTGAAGAGAATGGAGCGGCGCGAGGCGAGGAGGAGCGGGTGCTTGGGGGCTATGGGTGGTAGGTGGGGAGCGCGGCGGCGGTGGAGGTGCGGGAAGGGATGAGGGGGCCTCGAGACGCGGAGGTGGGGCGGCGCGGAGGAGGACGCAATGGAGGCGGTGAATAATTGCATGGTTGATCGCCTATGGCGCGGCGGCGAGGCCTAGCAGTGTGGTGGCGGTAATGGCCGTGGTGGGGGTGAGCAGCTCAGGGAGGGAGGGCTGGTCCACGGCTCGGCGTGGAGTTTTGTGCCCAGGGGCGTGTGGGAGACGGGGGTAACCATGTCGTCATGGTGTCGATGGATGGCTTCCACCGTCGATTATATACTCCCCAAGATGGAGCGGCACCAATATGGGAGGTGCTTAAGAAGATTCGATATACAAATTCAGAAAGAAGATTTGGTATTGCCCTCGAGAAAGGTATGTTTAGCTCAAATTCGTCTGACCATCCTGCAAGTCGCAATCCATTCCTGTCAACCCATTGGAGCGGGTGGTAGAAAACAAAGACTTCATGTTATATTCACCGCACACATGCCTCCACTTCCACTTTATTGTATGCTAGAATTACTTACTTGGTTAGACTGCCATACGAGCTATGTATGTATATCATTGCAACACTCTTTTCGGGATTTTGAAGATCCACATTCAACGTCTTATATCGATGGTTTTCATCTAGTGCTTCACACAATACTTCCAAGTTTACATGCTTATACGGCGGTGATAAAAATAAGTGAGGAGGTAATAAGAGGAAATTATACAAGCTTGCCTACAATCATTTTCCTTTTGAGGGACGATGTTCCTGTCTGACCCACAACTTGATATCCTTTGAAAGAAACTCGGGAGGCAAACCCTATACAGGAATAGTGGCCATACTTTGGGTGCCACCACTTTATTGGCAAGCGGGGCGGCAACCCGGGTTTTTACGAGAAAACCATCCTTATAATATTTCTTATATCTAGCTTTTCCTTTTACAAACATTGCAAATATGCTTGTCTATCATTCGCTTATATTTATTTTTGAAAGGGGCATTCACTTATAAATGATACAACCGAACTTACAAGGGAATTTCATAACAATAAAACCAATGAAGATTTGTCTCTAACCATCATTCCTTGAGCAGTACAAAGCTGCTACAACTAAAAAGTAAGACAAGGAAGATGCTCTCTAAAGAACAAATTTAAGTCCTATAGACCGAGAAAAATAAAAGTAAGTCACTACTTTTGAAGAGGGGAGATGATGAGGACATCCCTACCTCACTACTACCTTCTTCATTACAAGAAGATGATCCTGCTGTGAAGTTCAAGTCCAATGAAGTCAGGATTGAACCAATGACACGAGCTTGTGCGAAGCTACTTAAACAACAAGTGAACTTGTTCCTAAACGATACTTTGATTGATGAGAACTTTATACTACCTAAGTGATATTTCTTATGTATGATCAGGTATGAGAGGTATGAGGAGGGAGCAAGCATCGCACGAGGAGGAGAGGAGCAGCTGGACCAGAAGATGGACGTGAAGCTGGACATGGAGCTAGACATGAAGATATCACATGGACGCTCGAGGGAGGAGCGGGAGGCATGCACGAGGGGAGAAGATGTTGTCCAGGCCGGTGCCAGATCCGGCATGACCGGTCGTGCCGCCGGACCATCCGGTCCCAGGCCCGGTCAGACCGGATCCTGCGCCGGGCGCGCCCGGTCCAAACCGGCCGTGGCGCTTGTGCCTACCGGGCACTGTCCAGTATGCCCGGGAGCTTCGCCCGATCACCACCCGGTGCCAGGTCCGGTTTGAACCGGACGGCCGGTCCCAGACCCGGTCGACCGGCCGCCAGACTGGCCGACTCCGAGTCTGTCTCGACCAGATCTATTCTGGGTCGGTTATAAGTGCCCAGGATGCCCCCAAAGTTGCTACAGACCACGTTTAAGATAAACCCTAGTTCATAGTTGTTTGCTTTGCAACTCTATTGAATTTCTACATCCAATTACATTGATTTGGTGTGGAATCCCTGAAAGTCTTGTGTGATCAGTTGCTCCATTGGGAATTAGTAGATTGCAACCTACCGCTTCGTGGTCGGCGGCTACGTGCGCAAGTGTGTGGAGTTGCGAATATCTTGCAGTGTTGAGAGCTGTTACATTGGCGACAGGGACCAATCGAGAGATCTCGTTGCGTCATACAAGTTATCTTCCACTTCATCGTCGTGTTCCTCCGCTTCTACCACCCCGTGATCATCATCACCCCGCTGCTTACTGAGAAGATCGGGCCACCCCTTATCACCCTCGGCTCCACCTCCTATATAAGGGGGAGTCGAGGGAGAAAGAGAAGATCGATTTCATTGTCAACATAACCCTAGTTTTCTAGCAGTCGAGTACTTTTCCGGCTGAACCCTCGAGATCTACTTGCCCTCTACTTCCCTGAAAACCCTAGTCAACAATCTGTAGGCATTGACAAGTCGATACCTTGTCAACATGTCTATGAGATTATTCCCAGGTATTAGCCAAATAAGCATAATGGTGTATCAATGGAACAAGAAGGTAAAGGGAGACCCCCACTTCGACAAAAATGAAGAAGGGTTGTTTAGCCTCAAGCCGGCCTAAGGTCCGGCTGGACCGACCGTGGCACCGACTAGCCCGACGCCGACCGGCCCCTGGACCGGTGCCAACCGGGCACTATCCAGGGAGGTCTCCACCTTCGCCCGGTGCTGGCCCGGCGTACGGTCCAGCCTCATGCCCGGCCATGTCGGCCTGTGGACCGGCCTCCCCGGCGCGGACCGACACCTGCTCCGGTGACAACCGGGGACATGTACTGTAAGTCCCCGATCCGCCCCGGTCACGGCCTAGCGCCTAGTCCGGTTTGGACCTGTGGTCCGGCCTGTGGCCCAGTTGGACCGGCCCCTGCACCGGATGGCCCGGCCCCAGGCCCGGCTGACCGACTCCCTCGACAGCTTGCTGAGCTGGACAAGTTACAACGGCTGGATTTCGAGGGACCATATAAATACCCATTCACCTAGCTCAGAAAACTTAGGAACTACATTACAAACTGTTCTTGAGCTCTCTCTCTCATACTCCATTGATAGAAACACCAAAAGCCTCAGATCTCCCTCCTCCTCCACCCAAACTCGAATCCCTCCGGGGAAAAGATAGAGGAGGCCCTGATCTATAGTTCCACCAAGCCAAATCTTGTTCCCCCTTGTATTCATCGAGATACATGCTCTCTAGAGTTCCTTGGAAACCCTAGGTGGGCAAAAGAAGTCCGGAAACATCCGGGCTGTGGATTTGCTCCTGACAAGATTGTGAAGGTTTGGAGGCTACCGCAAAGTCTACCACAAGTGAGAAGAGCTATTCCTTCGTGGGATAGGCTCAGGAGAAGAAGGTGAGCTTTCGCGACGTTGGGGAATCCTTTGTGGGACCCCCACCTCTCCAAACGTGACGTACATTCTTGCAAAGGAAGGAAACACAGGAATAAACCTTCGTCTCCGCGTGCTATCGGTTATTTCTAACCGAAATCTTACTTGTGATATATCTGCCTGTGAGAGCCTTCGCGCTCGAGTTACTTGTATCATCATATAGGGTGCCTCACCTAGTTTGCATTAGGCTCACCTTTATATTCCGCAAAGCCTAATATTGCAAAGAAAGAATTAAAATTTGTAGAAACCTATTCACCTCCCTCTAGGTTTACCATCTCTGAACTTTAACATGCTACAACTCTGATGAAGACACTCACTTATATCATTTTTTACTTCCCAAAACATTGCAACTATGATTGCTATTATTTGCTTATAAATGTTTTCGAATTTACAAGAGAATTTCGTAACAAAACAATAAAGAAGATTTGTCTCTAATCATCATTCCTTGAGCAGTACACAGCTGCTACAGCTTGAAAAAAGTGAGAGAAAACGAAGATGCTCACTAAAGAGAACTACATGAATTCAACACCTAGAGTGATAAAAACATAGTAAAATCACCTTTGAGGCCTCCTCTGTACATCGGATTATTTTGTTGGAGTAGCAAATATACCAGGTTGAACCCAACGGCGCACTTCCGTCACAATCGACGTCGGTATAACTGTCTCGACAGTCCCAGCAACTAAATCGTATGCATATATATTTGTGATGGTCTTCAATGTGGCAGGCCCTGATGTGCCAGTAAAATACATGGTTGCATTCGTTCCATCTGAGCTCTCTGTCACTGAGCCACTACATCGTCTTGGATAGAATGTGTAGACTTTCCTCTCGCCTTCCTCCTTCACACGGATAGACTGACCCTTGCACAGAAACCAGCTGGTGTCATCCAACTCCTGGCCATCAAGTGGCGACCACTCCAAAGCTTCCATGTCCAGCTTGAAGAACTTGAAAGCACTTCCCCCTGTCGCTCGAAGGCACGATACGATCACAACTTCCCCATTGGACGCAACAAGGTAATGGGCATCTTGTATGCTCCACTCTGGACAAGAGGCCGTTCTCCATGTCATCTCTGTGATGTCGAAGATCAGGATCTGCCCAAGGAATTCGGCGCAAACAACCCATGTCCCGATCAGAGCCACGTCCATGATCAACGTGTTGTCGATTGGTCTGCACATTGCTTCTGAAAGCTGCAGATTGCTGGTATGCTTGTGGAGGCACCAATACACGTCCCCAGGACACACGACATGGACAGTCGGAACAACACTCATGATTTGGACGCACGCAACAACCAGAGGAGTTCCACGAGGATCAACATAGAAAACAAAGTATCCTTTGTTGGGAGAGTGAAGCACCGGCAGGTCAATCCGCCTGCCGGTGCTAGGGTGGACCAGGAAGACAATCTGCTCTCGGAAGTAAAATGGCTTGTGCCGGACCATGAGAAGCCAGCCGGAGTTCTCGAATTCGACAAAGGCATCTGGAAATAGCGTGCTTCTTATTCCGCGGATATTCCCACTCGAAACATCAAACAGCAGCCGCTTCTTGCTGTTGCATTCCACAGCAAACAAGGCCAATGGCACGTTCGCCTCTTCAGAGCTGCCATTCCTGTTGACAGCATTTGCTTCCATTGCTCAAGAATACCTGCTGGCAGAAGCATTGGGGACTGGTTAGAGCATCAGTCGAGCACATAATTTCTAATATGGTGGCAACGCTATACTAAAGAGTCGTATGGTTTAGCATACTCATTATTTTGAACAGCAAACCTCTAATTTTACCAACACCGCATTCTACGGAAAAATAGATCAAGTTCTACCAGGCACCAAACTAGGTGTAGATGTAGTGCCCTCACGTACTGTACTACTGTGTGTACATTGGTGACATCTATCTGCCACTTATAGTGGAGTGAGAACCGAGTGCGTCGTTTTGGCACCGGGGCTACCTAGAGCCCTTTATTTTAAACATTTGGAGAAACTCGTATTTCAAAGTTTCAAAGAATTCTAAAAATATATGTACATGTAGGAAAAGATGTATTTTTCAAGTCTGCAAAACCTTAGTTTAAAATATGTTGTACTTTACGCTACTCTACATAAAAAGACAAAATTATAGATCTAGATTTGTGAACAGTGCGATTCAAACCTTGTTAGATTTTGTCTTGTTTTTATAGCCTAGAATACATATAGTTCGATTGAAATTTTGAAGTGTACATCACATTGCCTGCATGTACATATTTTTAGTAGGATTTTTTTGAAACTTTAAAATGCAATTTTACAATCTTCAAAATAGAGCGGTTACAGGTAGCTCGAGTTCCAAATGCATTTTTTGACTAAGAACCAACTTAATTTGCTAGCACAAACCTACCAGAAACCAATGCTGAATAGCTAGTACAGTTTATCGTTTTAGCTTCAGTGTTTGACACGGCTACAACCCCAGACCTAGACCCCCCAAAAAATTCTTTATTTCACAAGGCTACTCTGACTGGCACCAACTGTTACAAAAATTAACTGCTCAAACAGTTACCTGTAGCAAGACAGAGTAGTGATCCTGATTTGGCGTCAATGGAGTAATTAAGCAGCTGTGAATCTAATGAGTCGATGAAGCAGCAAAGTCGATCACAGAAGGTGGACGGCAACAACAACAATGTACTACCTGAAACCGGGCGGACGCGATGGGCAACGGAGCCGGAGACGCCGGCGGAGAGCGAAGCTGCTACCGGACGTATGGATAGCGCGCGCCGGCTGCATAAATCGGCAAAGGACTCCGGTTGCGGCCTCCGATTCGGAATTGGAATCTTGGTTCCCTTTGAGAGGTGATCGGAGTAGCGGCCGGAGTCGAAGGTTGGAGGCAGGGGAGGGAGTGGGGAATTTGGGGAGGGTGACGGGAGGCTGCGGGCCGTCGGATCTAGCGGACGGCCCAGATCAACGCGCCGCGCATCCAGTCAGTCCCAAACAAACAGAAACTAGAGTGGATTGGGGAAAAAGAAAGGGAGCATGGCCGCCTCCTCCGCCTCCGCTCCGGCGCGCCGCTAAACCCGCACTAACCCCACAACACAGCCAGACGCTCCCGCCGCCGCAAAACCCTAAACCCCGCCGCCCGCCATGCGCCTCTTCGCGCCCCTCTCCCAGCGCGCCGCCGCCGCCGCCGCATCCGCATCCACATCCACCCCGGACATCGTCGCGGAGCTGGGCCGCGTCCTCGCCACGCGCCGCTGGAACAAGGGCCGGGCCTACAAGCGCCTGGCGCCGCACATCACCCCGGCGCTCGTCGCCGACCTCTTCCAGACCCCCGCCGCCGCCCCGGACCCCGCCGCCGCGGTCGCCTTCTTCGACTGGGTCGCGCGGCGCGAGGGCTTCCGCCACACGGCCGCCTCCCACGCCGCGCTCATCCACCTCCTCGCGCGCCGGCGAGCCGCCTCCGCGCGCTACGACTACGAGCGGCTCGTCTTCGGCATGCTCGGCTGCGCCCGCACCGCGGAGGACGCGCGCGCGTCCGCCGACGCCGTGCGGGCCATCTGCCGAACGGGTGCCGCGCGCCACGCGCTCTCCCCGGCCTGCTACAACCTCGCGCTCAGGTCGCTCGCGCGCTTCGACATGACGGACGAGATGGAGCGCGTCTACGCGCAGCTCGTGCGCGACGGGCTGCTGCCGGACACCAGGACCTACAACGCCATGATCAAGGCGCACTGCAAGGACGGCGACCTCGCCGCCGCGCACAGGTATTTCAGGCTGCTGCTGGAGTGCGGGCTGGAGCCGGATACGTTCACGTGTAATGCGCTGATTCTCGGTTACTGCCGGACGGGTGACCTGAGGAGGGCCTGCTGGGTGCTGCTGATGATGCCGCTGATGGGTTGCCGCAGAAATGAGTACTCCTACACCATTTTAATTCAGGGTCTCTGCGATTCGGGGTCTGTAAGGGAGGCGCTTGCGCTGTTGTTGATGATGAGGCAGGACAGCTGCTCCCCGAATTCGCACACATACAAGTTCTTGATAGCCGGCCTGTGTAGGGAGGGCAGGGTTGCTGATGCCAGGATGCTGCTTGATGAAATGCCTCGGGGAGGTGCTGTTCCGAGTGTTATGACGTACAATGCGATGATCACAGGGTACTGCAAGGCAGGGAGGATGCAGGATGCGCTGGGGATCAAGGAGCTGATGGAACGAAATGGGTGCCGCCCGGATGATTGGACATACGGCATTTTGATACATGGCCTCTGTGATGGGAAGATAGATGAAGCTGAACAATTTCTGGACAGTGCTGTTAAAGGAGGTTTTACACCTACGGTTATCACGTTCACTAACTTGATCGATGGGTATTGCAAAGCTGAAAGGATAGATGATGCACTCAGGGTGAAAAATAATATGATGCTGAGGAAATGCAAACTTGATATAAACGTCTATGGAAAGCTCATCAACAGCCTCATTAAGAAGGATAGGTTAAAAGAGGCTAACGTGTTGTTAACTGAAATTTTGACAACTGGTTTAGTTCCGAATGTGGTCACCTACACGTCTTTTATTGATGGCTATTGCAAGATTGGGAAAGTTGATTTGGCACTAGAGGTCTTGAAAATGATGGAAAGAGATGGTTGCCGGCCAAATGTCTGGACCTACAACTCTCTGATGTATGGGTTGATTCAGGATAAAAAACTTCACAAGGCAATGGCGCTCATAACTAAAATGCAGAAGGATGGAATAACTCCTAATGTTATCACCTATACCACTTTGGTTCAAGGCCAGTGCAAGGAACATGAATTTGACAATGCTTTCAGGTTATTTGAAATGATGGAGCAGAGTGGTTTGACACCTGATGAACAATCATACACTGTCTTAACTGGTGCACTATGCAAAGCTGGAAGGGCTGAAGAAGCTTATTCATTTCTTGTTAGAAAAGGAGTAGCCCTAACCAAGATGCTATATACTACTTTAATTGATGGTTTCAGCAAGTCAGGCAATAGCGACTTTGCTGCCACACTCATAGAGAGCATGATCGATGAGGGATGCACGCCAGATTCATACACATATAGTGTACTGTTGCATGCTTTATGCAAAAAAAAGAAGCTGCTGGAAGCTTTGCCGATACTGGATCAGATGACTCAAAGGGGAATAAAATGTACCATTGTTGCATATACAACTGTAATCAACGAATTGATCAGAGAGGGGATGCATGACCATGCTAAAAGGATGTACGATGAAATGGTATCATCAGGTCACAAGCCAAGTGCAACCACATATACTGTATTCATTAACTCATACTGCAAGGAAGGTCAATTGGAGGAGGCTGAGAAATTAATTGTGGAAATGGAGAAAGAAGGTGTTGCCCCTGATGTGGTGACCTACAACACATTCATTGATGGCTGTGGGCATATGGGATATATTGACCGCGCATTTCATACCATGAAGCGCATGATGGATGCATCATGTGAGCCAGAGTATTGGACTTATTGTATTCTGCTCAAGTATCTTCTAAGAGGGAATCTTAATGTCAGTTATGTAGACGTTTCTGGCTTGTGGAACTTAATAGAGTTGGATACTGTTTGGCAGTTTCTTGAAAAGATGTCACAACATGATCTAAAGCCCACAACAACGACATACAGTTCTCTCATTGCAGGATTCTGCAAAGCCAGCCGTATTAAAGAAGCATGTATTCTTCTTGATCATATGTGTGGAAAAGATATAACACCCAATGAAGAGATATATACATTGCTTATAAAGTGCTGTTGTGATACCAGGTCCTTTGAGAAGGCCTCGTCGTTTGTTAACAACATGATAGAATGTGGCTTTCAGCCTCATCTTGACTCATACCAGCTTCTTATACTGGGTCTCTGTAACGAGGGAGAATTTGAGAAGGCTAATTTGTTGTTCAGCGACTTGCTTGAACTGGGCTATAATCATGATGAAGTTGCATGGAATATTCTAAATGATGGTTTGCTCAAATTTGGTTATGTTGATATATGTTCACAGATGCTGTCCACCATGGAAAATAAACACTGTTGCATTAGTTCTCAGACATATGCTATGGTGACCAATGGCATGCATGAGGTGTCTAGCAGTCTGGTTGGTGAAGTCAAAGGAGAAGCTACTTGAGTCAGTCTGACTGATGTGTTCATGCTAGTAGATTTGTAAATTCCATTGCCCTCTCTGGTGAGCACTTCATCTGGACCTATCTGTTCAATGGTAAGTGTCTACAAACTTAGTTGACGTAATTTTGTGTTCCATTAGTGCACTTATCTTTCCTGATTTTACAATTGACTCAACGAAACTTTTGCCTTTTGCTTACAAACCAATACATTTTTAGATAGACCTGTCAAATATGATCCTTTCATCAAGGCATGAACTAACTAAAATGTAATCCTTTCTTCTTTTGGCCAGGAAGACAGGTGCAATTTTGATATTAGCGAGGCACCTGCAGGTTACATGGAGCACTGCATTGAGCAACATCCAGTTAGGATGCCGTTTGATCAGCTAAATGCTAATAGATATTTTGCTCAAACTGGCCAGTTTGCCGAAACAGGATATTCATACCAATTCCTGTTTCTAGTCAAATTGAAGGCACTTCTCATCATCGCAGTTGGGAGGTACTGCATGGCTTCTGCAAACTATGTGCTACCTCGTGTTGCTATGCATTTGGTTATCTACAAAGCTAAACAAGTTAGTCATACTGCTCCTTTTTCTTATGTCGATCTTACAGGCACCATCCTTCCTTTTCATGCAGATAGTCACTGTCAGGCTCTCCACACCTAGGACTTACGGAGTTCCATGTCTTGCTTTGCTTTGGGGGCAATAAATTATAATTGTCATTCTTTCCCTCTGACAATATTAAACTGTCTACCTCTACAACACCTATTTATGTTGAGGTTCGTATAAGTCCATATAGTGTGGTGCGAAGTAACTCATCAACTGGAAGAACTGAACTAAAAAATTGTTGGATAGGTAGATATATGTACTGAGTAAAAAATTAATATGTATATAAACTTGTTTAACTACTACCTCTTTTCTTCAACGTATATTACCATGGGATGCTTGCAGTCAACCATTAGAAATGTTGACCATAATGTGTGTGAAAGTACATTTGATTCATGTTGTAGTATTCTTTTATGTTTTGCACACTTGTTTGTTCTCTATAAAACACATTATGTTCATTAAATTGCAGTCATAGTCTCCGTGTTGGAGACTGTAAAAAGTAACAGAGGGAGTAGGTTTTCTGTTATTTAGCCCATGCTTGATATGCCTTCAAATCGTGGTTTAGCCAAGAAAGGATGGTGGTTTGGGTTGAATTTTGCCACACTGGTACATCAGTTGTTGTCCATGGTGAGACTTTGACAACAGGAAACATGATACCTTGAGGGGATATGTTGTAAAAATGAAAATAAATAAATACTCCCTCTGATCCAAAATAAGTGTCGGAGATTTTGTACAAAGTTGGTACAACTTTTGTACTAAGCTCCCGACACTTATTATGGATCAGAGGGAGTAGCAAAATTTGTATAGACAAGCAACTTGCTACCGGCCTTTGTTAATGTGACCGTGTACCAGCCTTGCAGCCTTGCTCCTATAAATTCTTGAAATTTGGTTCTTCTCATTTCAAGGACAAAGGCTTAAGTAAGCAGAATAAAAATATGATCTCATAGCATCATTAATTTAGATGCAATATTTACAGGTGTACATGATTCTTTTCCCTAAATGACAACCTTTGGAGTGATAATAATACCAGCATTCATGGCCCTGATTTGATTCATATCCACAGACCAGGAGAACCAACCAGTCAATGTTTAAGTAGCATGATGACATTGGATTCACTATTGGGAAACAACAGCGGACTTATCCCAGCCTCTCTTAGTCCTACTATAATGGTCTGTACTATGTGAACTTCGAAGAAGAAAATGCAGAATTCGACTCTAATTCTGACTGTAGGAATCGTGCGAGATGATAATCTGATCTGATACCGTTGTGGCTTTGCTTACATATAACACTTTCTCTAACAATTATTACAGTACTTTAACTGATAAGAGTAAATTGCACCACAGGTTGCATCTGTATCCATAAACTAGAAATCTGAATATATATGCACGAATTATAAAGATTTCATTAAACATGGTAAATCAATCTGTTCCCACTCTCCTTTCTGTCCTTGTGGTGCCAGTATGTCCGCCATCAAGGCGCAATTGTGCCACCTGGCTCCAGGGCAATATCGGATAGGCCTTAAGCCTCATATCCTACCATAATTGATAACACATGCATGGTGTGTAGCATCACCTTTTCTATAAAGCCATATAGGTATAAGAGTTTACTTCAGGCTTTATTAGTCTAGTTATTAATGGAATGATGCTCAGGTGATCAGGTGCAAAAAACACCCTCAACTGAAGGGTTGGGTTCAGGTATTGCACTGAAAATTGGAAACGATTCTTAATTCAGAGAGACCAAGGCTTAAAATATTCTTAGCCTGAAGTAGGCTATTAGCCTCGGTTGTCAGACCCGAACCTGCTACTTGATGCCCTGCAGACCAAGTAGTCTCTTGCAGGGGAGGCATGATCCTTGGCAGAGAAAGCTAGAACAAGCAGGAAAAAGATGGAAAAGGTAGAATAAGGGCACGGTGAAGACAGAGGTAAAGAGCATCCCACGCGGAAAATCAAATCTGATCTCGGGTGCATATGCACCCGGTATGTATAAAACATATTTCCAAACCGTAAAAAATTTAGGAAAAAAATTTAGCATGTAGAGGGACATGTTCTATGTGTGCACGTAAATTTTCACCTAAAACCAACATTTTTTGTACCCTGTGTAAAAAAGGCAAATAATGCCTCAAAGAATAGACTATTTTAGCACCTAAGATTTGTCTTTTTTGCACAAGGCATGAAACATATCGGTTTTTGCTGAAACAACTTTGTAAGCATGTAACATGTCAAGGTATACACAAAGAATTTTTATTTGCATTTTTCTAACATTTTTAAATATATTTAATATACGTTTCAAATAAATGGTGCATATGCACCCGGGTGTAGAAACACCCTGTCCCATCCCATGATGCTTTACAACAACAACAACAACAACCAAGCCTTTCAGTCCCAAACAAGTTGGGGTAGGCTAGAGTTGAAACCCATAAGATCTCGAAGCCAAGTCATGGTTCCGGAGCGTGGATAGCTAACTTCCACACACCCCTGTCCATGGCTAAATCTTTGTCGATATTCCAAACCTTCAGGTCTCTCTTAACGGACTCCTCCTATGTCAAGTTTGGTCTACCACGACCCCTCTTAACATTCTCAGCACGCTTTATCCGTCCGCTATGCACTGATGCTTCCGGAGGCCTCCGTTGGATATGATACCATGATGCTTTATGATTATAAAATCTGAACCATGGAACCCACCGAGTGCTGGCTCCAACTTTTAGCGTTGGGTAGATTTCAGATTAAGTTGTGGTTTCAGACTACCGAACCTAGGTGGAATTAGTGAGGCAGCGACAAGCATATGCCACCATAGCTTATGCCCTTAACTGAAGAGGCTCAACCTAAGGTATGCCTTCTACGGTTTGTCGTCACAGTAGTCCATGTATTCTGTGGATGTCAAGTGCAGCATGTTTTCTCCGTCGAACATATCTCTGATTCTGGGCTTGCAAAATAGCTTTCTGACAAATCGTGTTGTGTTCCCCATTGAATTATCATTGCTTAAAAATGATTCCATATTAGCCATAAGACCAGAACAGTATTATAATTGTTTTTTTAACCTTTGACTTTTTGTCCGTCCCTTATACAGGCATATGGCTCCAGAATACTTATTTTTTTACTCACCATAACAAGAAGATTTGTGACCTTTACTTCTCAAATTATCAATCTTTTCTTGAATATGATTTTGACCTGATATGTTTCCTTCCTCTTCAGCGATATCTCCCTCGTCGAAGAACCATGTCGATCTACTGTGCTACCGAGCGAGGAAGAAGGTGCGATGATGAGGGCGCGTGGACCTGGAGGTACTAGCCGGTGCTCTCTTGCGTGGGTGTTGGGCGTGCGTGTATCTGTAGGTGCGGTCGGCTTCCAGGAAGTGCAGCTGGGCAACCTGGAGCTTCCGGCGAGCTGGGCCACACGCGTGAGGTTGATGGATTCCGGCGACCCGTGCAGAATGATTCCGGTGGAAGAGGATCGATTCTGGTGGGAGCTGGCCGGTGGATGGCGGAGGGATAACGCTGGTGCGAACGCGAGATTCCAATTTTTGATAGGGTTATTGATGTCTTTTCACAGTGTTTTCACCTGGTTGGAACATTTGTTTAACGTCTTACAAGTATGTGTCATTACAAAGTATCACTATCACACTCCAATCTTGGAGTTTTAAATTTGTCCCCGGTTTCAATATAATTGCTAAATTATTTCAGCATGTAATGACACTCCAATTTGGAAATTTTCAAATTATTTCAGACTTCTCCAATCTAGTCGTTTTGAGATTATTGATTTTGCTCTGTAATGTATGTCAATCTAGCTAGTCTTGCAAATAGACTACTATCATGTAGCAAGATAGTCTTGCAAGCATGTGCACTAGCATAAAAAAAGCACGGACGCACATACCAACAGGTAACCGCACGCGAACGCAGCGCACATCAGCTAACGCGTGCGCACGCTGCGCACAGCAGCTAAGGGCATGTACAATGGTTATATCTTAGGGATACCACGTAGGATAATTGATGACATGGAGGAGAGAGAAATAGAAAAAAGAGGTTTGCCTTCTCTTAGCTAAGAGATCATCTCTTAGCAACAATCTCTCTCACCACATATTTAGGGATGTCTCATTACTAGAGATAAAACTAAAAAAATGACCCATTGTATATCATGTTTTATTGTTATATCTAGACTACGTGGTGGAGTTAAGATAAGACGGTCTTATCAACCATTGTTCATGCCCTAACGAGGGCGTCTGCAGGAACCTGCGAGACCTGCACTTGTCCGCGTAGGTGCGTCCGCAGGCTCCTGCTTGTCCTGCGTTCTGCACTAGCGGCTCACGCGGCTGAAGCGGGCTCGTCCGTGGACTTGTCCACCTGCATGCAGAGTGTGTGTGTGTGTGTGACAATGTTTTAACTGTCATGTTTCTGAAATATTTTGCTACTCTTGAAATTGAGGTACTTCAGTATTGATAGCACAGTAACAGGTGTGTTGCAGTTTCCTCGTTGGGTTGCAGAAAGGCAGATCTTATCCTTCTCAGAACTGAAGTGCTTTTTTAGACAGAAAATAGTACTCGCAAGAAATGCTCTGCTTGCAATTCCGTTACAACAGACAGATTTGCACACCTTTAAGCATGCTTGTACTTTCATTTACAGGTGTTCACGGCCACTAAGTTCATCATGGTAATATAGTATCGTAGGATACAATGTACAAACTGGAATCAGGAACGAAATGTGCAGGGAAGTTCAATCCAACAGAACAACAAAGGCCAATCATTACAACAAATCATCTCGTGACCTCGAGGACTGAACAAATACACTATACACCCCAAGGTGATGAAACAATCTCACTAGCCAGCAACGCGGCAATCTGCATCCGAAATGTTGATAGAGCAGGTATCCTTCTGCTTGGGCGACGCCGGCGTTTCGTCCACGGCAGCAGCAGAGGCAGGGATGTCAGCCGGAGATAGCGAACCACGGGCGCTGGAGCGCCGCCGCCGCCGGCAAACGCTTGGCAGGGTCGCACGTAAGGAGCCCGTCCAAAACCTCGAACCCGTCCCGTGACAGGCGCTCCTCGGGGAACAGCTCGCGCAGCCGCGGGTTGCCGTGGGCGCCGCCGAGCACATCGAAGATCCTGAGGAGCTGGTCCGTCGCCTTCTGACCCCTGAACAGCGGCTCGCCGGCGAGCAGCTCCGCCATGACGCAGCCGAGGGACCAGGCGTCCACGAGCTCGTCGTAGTCCGGCTTCCCCAGGAGCACCTCCGGAGCCATGTACCAGAGCGTGCCGGCCTGGCCGCGCGACAGCCTCCTCTCGTTCATTGACACGGCCAGCCCGAGGTCGCATATCTTCACCACCAGGTCGCCGCGGCCTTCGCCGACGCCCAGCCCGAGGAGGATGTTCCCGGGCTTGATGTCCCGGTGGACGATGCGGCGCTCGTGCATCCCCCCGGCGCCGCTCAGCAGCTGCCGCATCACGCGGCGAGTCTCCTCCTCCGTGAACGGTTTGCCGCGTCGGCGCAGGATGTGCGCGAGGCTCGGGCCGACGTGCTCCAGGACGAGGCTGCACTCGCCCGTGCGCGGGTTCCGCGCGATGCCGTGGAAGCCGACCACGGAGGGGTGGCCGCGGCACGCGGCCAGGTAGCACGCCTCCCGCAGCAGGTCACGATGGAGGACGTGGGAATGGTGGCTCGTCTTCTTGCAGCCGGCGCGCGCCGGCGAGCGGCGGAGGTGGGACTTGAGCGCGACGTCAATGCCGGTGGCGCGGTGGCGCGCCTTGACGACGACGCCGAAGCCTCCCTTCCCGAGAATGCGCGTCAGCTCGTAGTCGTCGGTGCTCCCGATGCGTCGTTTCTTGCAGGAGCCGGCGGCGTGGTCGTCGATCATGGCGTGGATGGCGTCTTCGGCAGTGGTAGCTCGCGTGGTGGCCATGGGATGTTTTTGCGAGCGAGGAGTGGTGGCCGCGCATATGTATGTGCAAGAAGTGGCACCTTTCGAAACAGTTTTCGTGGCGCGCGCGCAACTCATTGATCATGCCAGTGTTGAGTCGGACTCGGACGGGAGGGAGAACGCGCTTCCGTAATCGACACCGACTTCCGTAAATGGATCCATACAAGCTGCGGGAGTTCTGCTCTTCTGCAATTCCGCATACAACCACCGGCTTGAGACTTGAGAGCCCTAGATTGCAAGCTCCTGAATTCGCACCCATGGCCGCGCCCGCGCAGAGCCCGCTCCGCCGCTGGAAGCCCTTCTTCCGCGCCTTCGACTCCATCGACGCCGCCATGGAGGCCTTCGACCCGGTAGAGTTCTCCCGCCGCGAGTTCCGGGCCGCAAGGGGCGACATCGTCGAACGCCTCTGCGACGCCGACGACGACGACCAAGTGGAGCGGCTCTGCCTCCTGCTCGACGACGTCATGGCGGAGTCCCTCGAGACGCTCAGGCTGGTCCCGCTCATGCCCACGGTGCTCGCCAAAACCGACCTCGCCAAGTGCGTCCGCGCGCTGCACAAGGATCACCACTCGGAGCGCGTCCGCGTCCTCGCCGGCGGCATCGTCGCCGCGTGGAGGGCTTCCGTCAAGGACGACGACGCCAAGGTCAGAGAGGTCACGCACAAGGTGGAGAACCTGCCGCAGCCCAAGACGATGGACCATCGGACGCAACCTGCCAAGATCCCGGAGACATCCGCCAAGAAGACGGTCAGAAATGCCATGCCCCCCAAGCTCCTGGACAACCTGCCGCAGCAGCTCAAGACGATGGACCATCCGACGCAACCTGCCAAGATCCCGGAGACACCCGCCAAGAAGAAGACGGTGGAGATCACAACAAACAGAGCGTCTGATCCCGTTCCCGTCGCCCCGGGCCTCATCTTCCGCGGCGACCGTGTCGGGCTCGTCTCCGAGGAGAAGATGCTAGCTGCAAAACGCAAGTTCAACCAAGCGTACCGGGAGGCAGAGGACGCCAAGCGGCAACGCCTGCCAATCAAGGTGGTGGCGCCGGAGATGATCAAGCAAATGCAGAAGAGGAAGCATCCAATCCTGACGGAGAGGAGACAAGCGAGGTGCGGCAGCTCCATGATCAAGAAGACCCTCACCGTCACCAGGCTGCCTTCACATCATAGGGTTTAGGGTTCTAGCCTTCTAGCTAGGAGAGTTTCGATTCCAAATGTCTCCGCTCAAAATTGTAATAGTATGAGTAGCAGAAGTTATTTGCCTTGTTTGTACTCTGTAATTGTAAACTAATCTGTGATGTCAATAAAATTCTTGATCTTTAGCGATACTGTACTAGTTGCATGGTTTCCAATTTCCTGAGATGTGGAACCATTAAGCTACAAGACATCCTTCGAGGTTGCCGATCGAGTAGATGCTTTGGGGCTTTGACAGGGAAGAGTGGCAGGGCCGCAGGGGGTGTGATACCGAAAAAGGTGTGCATGGGTCACTGTAAATTTTTGTTGATGGGCAGTATGAATGTATGATTAATCGACCAAGTCAAACACTCACGACAACAAAACTTCCGGGACACTAACATCTCAAGTGAACCCAAGGTAACATGAAAAAGAATGAATACAGACTTTGCATCTTTGGCGACCCCAGATTTACTGAAATCGGTTAGCAAAACTGAATTCTACAAGCTACACAGAGACTACGCAGCAGCAAGAATCTTTCATAGTCAGCTGCTGCAGGATCTCCTCGAGCTTCATGATCAAAGCTGCCTCCGGACAGTCGACATGCCAGTTTACTAGCGTATATCAGGTGGCCCGCATTCAAGCTTTACGATTTCTTTTTTTTGCGAAAAGGAACTGATATTCATAACAAGGTTCTTACAGAAAAGACCACACCAAAGAACTTCTTACTAAACCTTGGCTTTCCTGAAGTTTACCATGCCAAACAAAGCAAGAAAAAAGAGCCGCTCATATGCTCTATAGCACGTCAGCAGTACAGTACCAACATGTTGGATAATTATGCAATATTTTCATGATTAGTTTTAGAGTATTAAACATGGCAACAACAACTATTATCATATGAAACTTAAACATACTAGATGCTCTAATCAACATCAATAACAGTACTGCAAAGAATGCAACATCCATAACTAAAACGAGGATATGCGAGAGGTGGCAAAACCATATAGTAACTCATGTATAGGATGTCTTTTAGCAATAGCCAGGCAAGAGTTTATATCGGCTCGAGGCTCAGTCCACTTAACACAAGCGCGACGCGCGAGATGAGGCGAGCGAGCGAGGAGGAGGAGGAGAGCGCGTGTACCACTTATCTTCTCACTCACTTACAAGTGGTGGAACAATCCACCTTGTAAGATGGTCGAACTTGCTCCTAAATTGTTATGTGGTACTAAACTTTGCACTTATTCACAAGGAGAAGTTGAGAGTTGAGACAGATCTTGTCGTATTTGTAACATCCCAATATTTTCAAAAATATAAAAAAGAGCATACATTCATACCATCATTGCATATATAAATCTCACATGAATTGACAAACCCTAAATATGCCCCAAAACCCTAATTCTTTTTCCGTATGCCATTTTACCCAATTAGTAATCTTATTTTATTTTTATTTTCAAACAAGTCACAAATACACCTTTTCTTGTCTTGAAACAAAATATTGAATTTTACAAAATTTTAGAAACTGGTTTGAGCTCATTTGGAGCTATGAGTAAAAATTAGAGCAAAAACAATTTTCTAAAAAAAAAAAAAAAGTTAAACTGAGCCGACCCGGCCGAAACGGGCCGAGTCAGCCCAGCGCCGCGCCAGCCCAGCCGCCCCTGCTCTCTCTCTCCCCCACGCGCCGACAGGTGGGCCCCACCGCGGTCGTCTTCAACCTCCTGCCATCACACGCAGTGACTGCGGCGGTTTCCGAAAACCGCCGGCCGTTTCTTCCCCTCCATCAACGCTGCGCCCCCTTCGCCTCCCGTACCCTCCCCTATAAAGCCCCTGCACCCCTCTCTCGTTTCCCCCTCTCACCCCTCTCTATAGCGCCGCCAGGCTGCGGCAATTCCTCGTCGGAGAAGACCCCGGCCACGCCACCTCCGGCCACCGTCTGCGGGCACACGAGGCCGCCCGAGCCCGCGCCGAAGCCACCGGCCGCCTCGCCTCGACCGGCCGCTCCTCGTCCGCCCCTTCCCTGTCGCCGGAGACGCCCGCAGCGCCGGTGACGTCCACGTCCGAGCCACCCCGCCGCCGCCGCGCCATCTCTGGCCGGCAAGGTGAGCTCCTCACCTCTTTTCTTTTTCTTTTTTTTTTCGTTTTATTTCGTCCCACCGTTGGATCTAGATCTAACGGACCGCGTTAGATCCCGGGCCGAACCGGTACCGGCCAACCCGAGCGCGCCGCGTGGCGCCCAGTCAGCATGCCCAGTCAGCGCCCAGTCAATCTCTGTTTAAATTTGAATTTAAATCCCTGTTTTGATGTCCAACTTGTAAAATCAATATAAAATCAACTATAGGTTCAAATTTAGCAAATTTTATATCGTTGGAAAGCTTGTAATCTGTAGAATACAACCATGCAGTAATATAGTATAGGTTCTGTAGAAAGTTGTGCACCATAATTCAAAACAGAGAATTCAGCGTTTAACACTATAAAAATTGTGTAAATTAATCCAGTGGACCAAATTTTACAAATTTGTAGTCTCTGGAATCCTTAGAACATTTAGAACACCATGGAACCAGATTTGATCAACTTTGATACGTGCACAAACTTGCCTTTTTAAATTATGTGCAAATTAGTGTTTTGTCGATAATTCAAAATCTATAAATTATTTTCGAGTAAATCCAATTGCTATGGATTTTTATTACTGTAACCTATCCATAGATGATAATATATGATTTTACCAAACGTAAAACTTTCTGTAGCTAATTGTTAGTGGTCTATGTGCTATGCAAATCACTAGTTTTGATAATTAAGAAAAACCCAATAAAACCTTTATTTCCAGATAACTATACCAACCTTCAAAACATCAGAGAACCACTATTGCAACATTTTCACTCCAACTAATTGAGTGAAATTAAATCGTGCATATCATGCATGCATACATGTCTATGGTTGTTCATCTAGAATGCTAAGTTTATCTTCTTTGTTTGTTTGTTTGTTTGTGTGTGTATTTGTTGGTTGTTTAGATTGTGAAGAGGATCAAGGATACACTTGCGGTTGTTGTGAGTGTACGGGTTGTTTTGATCAAGGCAAGTGACACTCAATTCCTATCTATTTTATTTATGCATTAGTGTTTTTCAAAACTAGTATGCATGGTAGGATTTTGTTTTCGAAAATTATGCTATGCCTATCAAATCCTAGTAGTGTGTAGCCACCCTTGAACCATTGCTAGTATTCTTAGTATGCCTAGCAATAACAAAAATGCCATTGCTGTTTTGATTATTCTGGATTGTGATCATTGGGAATTAAAATTAATAACTTTAATGAAACACCTGGGTGGATTGGTAATTGCTTGGTGGGCGGCTACTCAGGGCCACATTGTGGTTGTCATCGCCTGAGGGTGCGCAAATGTTGAGTGGCTACTCAGGGCCACATTGTGGTTGTCATCGCCTGAGGGTGCTCACATGTTGAGTGGCTACTCAGGGCCACATTGTGGTTGTCATCGCCTGAGGGTGCACTTGTGGATGGCCACTCAGGATTAAAGAGATTATTATGTCGTCCATGTTTTAGATAGCTTCCAGTGCAACCACAATACAATATGGGCTCTGTCTTGGCTAAGTACGTAGTGGGAAACCTCGCCTAGGGTACCGCCAGTGGGGGGAATCTGGGTACGGGCGGATCCGGTAGGTGGAGGGGCTACTAAAGAAAAGCTTCGTAGTGACCTTGTCCTGGCCTTAATGAAGATGAAGAATTTTGGCAAAAAGGCTTGGTTGTGAATTGTGGGTAAAGAGCGCAACCTCTCGAGAGTTAAACCTAAGATCTTAGCCGTGTCCCCGGTTATGGACAATTTGAGCTTCTAGGCAAGGAATGTACGGAAGAATCTCATCACCCTTTTCTGAATAAGTTAAAATTTGAGTAGCAACTGTCGAATAGTACCTGGGAGATGTAACCATGGTACTGTTTATGACAACATTACAAGTTTACAAAAGTTTTGTTTTAAATAAAATGTAGGATAAAATTGGCTTTATGCAAATTTGCCTAAACTCCACTAGCCAAATATCATGTAGATAGTCATGCCTAAAACTGCCACCAAATAAGTGTCATTTGCCAGTACATCATTGTACTGACCTCCATTCGTGGGGCTGCATATTCAAACGTGCAGGTTCTTCGGAAGATGAGTACTATTAGGATCTCGAGTCTACATTCCAACATGTGCACTTTGTGGCGCATGAAGAAAATGCAGGCTCATTGAAGCTTATATTTCCGCTGTGTTTACTTGAACTCTATTTGTGAGCTAGTCCAAGTGACTATGCAGTTTGTAAGACTTTGTTTACCTCCTGAGGATCTACGTTGTAATAATTTGATACTATTGCGATGTTTGCTATATTTTGTAATGTGTGTGCTATCAGTGATCCCGGGAATAGCACTATACACAGGTATCTTGCCTTTGTTAAAAGGTAGGGTGCTACAAAATGGTATCAGAGCATAGTGTTGCCTGTAGGATCGAGACCCTAGGTTTGGATTAGAAATAGGAAGACCCTAGGATGAAATTTTTGTCAAATCCTATTCCAAAAAAAAGTGCTTTGTGAACTTCTAGTACTCTTGTCTATTCCATTTTGAAAAATGTTTTTCCTCTTACCTTAGATGACCTAACTCATGAAAACCATCAAGGAAGAAGAGGAAGACGATCAAATAGCCATATTCTTTAGTTTGTTAAGGTGTAGTAAAGAGGCATTAGATGACCCCCTAAATCCTATGTAATCTATTACGCTCTTTTGTATTGCCCTGCTACCTGAGGTATGGCAGTACCAACTACCCTAGTCGTATTTTCAAACCTCGTTAAGTTTAAATAAAGTTGAGATTCGGGTTTTTAAATGTTTTTGTTTGGTTGTGTGAATTGTTTGTGCATGGGTAGGAAATTTTACTTCCTAGATCTATCTATCTTGTTCTCATCTATGCTAAAACTACCGCAGATGCCGCCGAGACGTGATCCAACTCAGGAGGCATTACAACAGATGATGACAGCCCAAGCCCAGCTCATGCAGATGATGACTCAGTTCATTCAAACTACCCAGGACAACAATAACAATCCACCACCACCACCGCCACCACCACCTCCACCTCCACCTCCACCTCCACCCCACCCCAAGTGGACAGACTCGCCAGATTCTTGAGACTCAGGCCAGCAAAGTTCTCAAGTGCCACTGAGCCCATAGTAGCAGATGATTGGCTTCGCTCTGTCAGCAAGGACCTGGTCACCTGCGAGTGCACAGAAGCTGAGA
The DNA here is from genome assembly GCF_019359855.2 of Lolium perenne. Lineage (NCBI taxonomy): Eukaryota > Viridiplantae > Streptophyta > Magnoliopsida > Poales > Poaceae > Lolium > Lolium perenne. The sequence goes on along the minus strand of NC_067250.2, from coordinate 288,109,294 downwards.
AGATAAGGTTCACGGCGCATCTGCTAGAAGGACCTGCTGCTAGATGGTGGGAGACCTATCAAATCACCCACCCTATTGAGAACTTAGACTGGGATACATTCAGGGAAGGCTTTCGTACTGCCCATATCTCCTCGGGCATTATGAATCTGAAGAAGGATGAATTCCGCAGTCTGAGACAGGGTGGAAGGACTCTGAAGGAATACATGGATGACTTTTGTGCCTTGGCAAGGCATGCCCCAGAGGACATTGACACTGATGCTAAGAGGAAGGAGAAGTTCCTTAATGGACTTAAGGGTGAACTGAAGATCCCATTGTCAGTGGCTTATGCGCCCAATTACCAGTCCCTACTTGATCAGGCTATCACTCTAGACAATAACATCAAGAAGGAGGAAAATCGTAAGAGGAAGTTCAGCAATAGCAAGAATCACATCGAACCGTTCCATAAGAAGCACCATTCTTCTGATGGAAGTGGAAGTCACAGCTCACACAAGCATAACGGTCATTTCAGCAAGAGGAATGGTAATAACCACAATGGACCTAAGTTCAATGGAGGATTCAGGGGAAACCATTCACATGGTAATCATAATGGGAATAATGGCCAGCACCGTCACAATTTGAGGGACTTGTCCACCTGCTTCAAGTGTAAGAAGACCGGACACTTTGCCAATGAATGCCCGGAGAATAAGTCTGTTGAAGCCACCAAACCCAACACCTTCCAGAAAGGACAGGCGAACCACCTCAATGTGGAGGAAGTGATGAATGAACTTGTGTTTGTGATGGGTATGTTTCCACTCAACTCATTTACAACATTAGTTTTATTAAAATCTTTGGTGCATCGCATTCATTCATATCAAGAGCTTTTGTGAATAAAAATGGAATAACCTCGGAATCAATAGGAAAGACAATTAAAGTAAGTTCCCCTGGTGGTGAAATGATAGTCAATATGGGATGCCGAGATTTGACTTTAGAAATTGGCCCCTATAAGTTCCTCACCCACTTAGTAATTCTAGAATCACAAGGTTTGGATGTTATTTTGGGAATGGACTGGATGACAACCTATAGAGGAGTCATAGACTGTGTGAGTAGGTCAATCACTCTGACCACCCCCGAAGGAAAAAGAATTAGGTTCAAGTCCAGATTGGACTTTGGAGAAATGAGGCAAAACAGTCTTAAGGGGGTTAGCCTAGATCAGGTACACATAGTCAAGGAATACCCTGATGTTTTTCCTGAGGAGCTACCAGGAATGCCCCCCGACAGAGATGTGGAATTCCTTATAGAACTGCTTCCGGGCACAAGCCCTATAGCAAAGAGACCTTACCCCATGTCTACAGATGAGTTGAAGGAGCTTAAGAAGCAGTTGAAGGAACAACTAGGAAAAGGTTTCATTAGGGAGAGTTCGTCCCCGTGGGGAGCGCTGATCTTGTTTGTTGAGAAGAAGGACAAGAGCCAACGTTTGGTTATGGATTATCGTTCGCTGAATGAAGTAACCATCAAGAACAAGTACCCATTACCCAGAATCAATGATCTGTTCGATCAGTTGGTTGGAGCTAGTGTGTTTTCCAAGATCGACCTTCGGTCTGGATATTTTCAACTCAAGATTAGAGAGCATGATATCCCCAAGACAGCCTTTGTCACTAGATATGGTTCATATGAGTATACGGTGATGCCTTTCGGCTTAACCAATGCTCCCTCATACTTCATGAATATGATGAACAAAGTGTTCATGGAATTCCTTGACAAGTTTGTCGTAGTCTTCATTGATGACATACTTATCTATTCCAAGAGCAAAGAAGAACATGAGAAACATCTTCGTCTGATCCTGGAGAAACTCCGAGAACACCAGCTATATGCCAAGTTTAGTAAATGTGAGTTCTGGCTCAGTGAAGTGGGATTTCTTGGACACATCATATCCAAGGAAGGGATAGCTGTCGATCCAGCCAAAGTAGCTGCGGTGACAGAATGGGAACCGCCCAAGAATGTCGGAGAAATTCGTAGTTCCCTGGGATTGGCAGGATACTATAGGAGATTCATTGAGAATTTCTCCAAGATTGCGAAACCAATGACTGAGTTGCTGAAGAAACAGAAGAAGTTTGCTTGGACGGAAGCATGTGAAGCTAGTTTTCAGGAATTAAAGAAGAGGCTTGTGTCTGCACCAATTCTGTGTTTACCGGATCTAGAAAAGGAATTTCAAGTCTACTGTGATGCTTCTCGTCAAGGACTTGGAAGCGTGTTGATGCAGGAAGGCAAGGTAGAAGCTTATGCTTCTAGGCAACTCAAGAAACATGAAATCAATTACCCCACACACGATATAGAGTTGGCCTCGGTGGTCCATGCACTGAAGACCTAGAGGCACTATTTGATGGGCAAACGATGTGAAGTATTCACCGACCACAAGAGTTTGAAGTACATCTTCACCCAGAAGGAATTGAACATGAGACAAAGGAGATGGTTGGAACTTATCAAAGACTACGATCTGAGTTTGCAATACCATCCTGGTAAAGCAAACGTAGTGGCGGATGCCTTAAGTCGTAAGTCTTATGTAAATTGTCTGTCGACAGAAGATTTGCCTGAAGAGCTGTGCAGAGGATTGAAAGACCTCAGTTTGGAAGTGGTACCGGAAGGTTTTGTTGCGTCCTTAATAGTACAACCTACGCTGTTGGATAGGATAAAAGAAACCCAAAAGGGAGACGAAGATATAGAGAAGATAAAGGAAAACTTGAAAGAGGATAAAGCAAAAGGTTTTAGTCAAGATGACCAGGGTACTGTTTGGTTCGGAAAACGAATTTGCGTTGCCAATGACCCTGAACTTAGGAAGCTGATATTCCAGGAAGCCCATGAGACTCCATATTCCATTCATCCCGGCAATACCAAGATGTACATGGATTTGAAGGAGAGATTCTGGTGGAATAACATGAAGAGGGACATCGCAGAGTATATAGCCAAGTGTGATGTGTGCAGAAGAGTAAAAGCTGAGCACCAGAAACCAGCAGGATTGTTACAACCATTGAAGATTCCAGACTGGAAATGGGATCAAATTGGTATAGATTTTATTACTGGATTACCTCGAACGAAATCAGGGTATGATTCTATTTGGGTTATAGTGGATCGTCTGACCAAGGTAGCTCACTTTATACCTGTGAAGACCACTTACACCAGTGCTAAGTTAGCAGATATCTATATGAAGAGAATTATATGCCTCCATGGTGTTCCTAAGAGTATTGTTTCTGATAGAGGTACTCAATTTACTTCGCATTTCTGGAAGCAACTACACGAGTCCTTAGGAACCAGACTGGAGTTCAGCACAGCTTTTCACCCTCAGACAGATGGTCAGACGGAAAGAGTGAATCAGATCTTAGAAGATATGTTGAGAGCTTGTGTTATAGACTATGGATCGAGTTGGGATGATAGTCTACCCTATGCGGAATTTTCTTACAACAACAGTTACCAAGCTAGTATTGAAATGTCACCATTTGAAGCTCTGTATGGAAGAAAGTGTACCACACCACTACTATGGAGTGGGCTAGGAGAAAGAAGTTTCTTTGGACCTGATATTATCCAAGAAGCAGAGGCAAAGGTTAGACTGATCAAGGATAGGTTGAAGATAGCACAGTCTCGACAGAAGAGTTATGCTGATAATAAGCGCAGGGATGTTTCCTATGAGATTGGAGATAGAGTTTATCTTAGAGTGTCACCCCTTCGAGGTGTCAAGAGATTCGGAATCAAGGGAAAGTTAGCTCCCACATTTATTGGACCTTTCAAGATCTTGTCCCGTAAAGGAGAAGTGGCCTATGAGATTGAACTCCCGGAGATTCTTTCAGCAGTGCACAATGTGTTTCATGTCAGTCAGCTGAAGAAATGTCACCCTGAGATGTCAGAAACCCCGTTGAAGGACACTATACCCCTCGAGGAAGTTCAACTGGAGAGTGACCTGACTTATGAGGAGAAACCTATCAAGATCTTGGAGAGAGCCGAAAGGAATACTTGTACGAAGACTATCAAGTTCTGCAAGGTGCAATGGAATCACCATACTGAAGAAGAAGCTACTTGGGAGCGGGAAGACAATCTTCGAGAAGATCACCCTCACCTATTTGCTAGCCTTTCCGAAGCCCGAGGACGTGCTTCATCTTAAGGGGGTTAGTCTGTAACATCCCAATATTTTCAAAAATATAAAAAAGAGCATACATTCATACCATCATTGCATATATAAATCTCACATGAATTGACAAACCCTAAATATGCCCAAAAACCCTAATTCTTTTTCCGTATGCCATTTTACCCAATTAGTAATCTTATTTTATTTTTATTTTCAAACAAGTCACAAATACACCTTTTCTTGTCTTGAAACAAAATATTGAATTTTACAAAATTTTAGAAACTGGTTTGAGCTCATTTGGAGCTATGAGTAAAAAGTTAGAGCAAAAACAATTTTCTAAAAAAAAAAAGTTAAACTGAGCCGACCCGGCCGAAACGGGCCGAGTCAGCCCAGCGCCGCGCCAGCCCAGCCGCCCCTGCTCTCTCTCTCCCCCACGCGCCGACAGGTGGGCCCAACCGCGGTCGTCTTCAACCTCCTGCCATCACGCGCAGTGACTGCGGCGGTTTCCGAAAACCGCCGGCCGTTTCTTCCCCTCCATCAACGCCGCGCCCCCTTCGCCTCCCGTACCCTCCCCTATAAAGCCCCTGCACCCCTCTCTCGTTTCCCCCTCTCACCCCTCTCTATAGCGCCGCCAGGCTGCGGCAATTCCTCGCCGGAGAAGACCCCGGCCACACCACCTCCGGCCACCGTCTACGGGCACAAGAGGCCGCCCGAGCCCGCGCTGAAGCCACCGGCCGCTTCCCCTCGACCGGCCGCTCCTCGTCCACCCCTTCCCTGTCGCCGGAGACGCCCGCAGCGCCGGTGACGTCCACGTCCGAGCCACCCCGCCACCGCCGCGCCATCTCTGGCCGGCAAGGTGAGCTCCTCACCTCTTTTCTTTTTCTTTTTTTTTCGTTTTATTTCTTCCCACCGTTGGATCTAGATCTAACGGACCGCGTTAGATCCCGGGACGAACCGGTACCGGCCAACCCGAGCGCGCCGCGTGGCGCCCAGTCAGCATGCCCAGTCAGCGCCCAGTCAATCTCTGTTTAAATTTGAATTTAAATCCTTGTTTTGATGTCCAACTTGTAAAATCAATATAAAATCAACCGTAGGTTCAAATTTAGCAAATTTTATATCGTTGGAAAGCTTGTAATCTGTAGAATACAACCATGCAGTAATATAGTATAGGTTCTGTAGAAAGTTGTGCACCATAATTCAAAACAGAGAATTCAGCGTTTAACACTATAAAAATTGTGTAAATTAATCCAGTGGACCCAATTTTACAAATTTGTAGTCTCTGGAATCCTTAGAACATTTAGAACACCATGGAACCAGATTTGATCAACTTTGATACGTGCACAAACTTGCCTTTTTAAATTATGTGCAAATTAGTGTTTTGTCGATAATTCAAAATCTATAAATTATTTTCGAGTAAATCCAATTGCTATGGATTTTTATTACTGTAACCCATCCATAGATGATAATATATGATTTTACCAAACGTAAAACTTTCTGTAGCTAATTGTTAGTGGTCTATGTGCTATGCAAATCACTAGTTTTGATAATTAATAAAAACCCAATAAAACCTTTATTTCCAAATAACTATACCAACCTTCAAAACATCAGAGAACCACTATTGCAACATTTTCACTCCAACTAATTGAGTGAAATTAAATCGTGCATATCATGCATGCATACATGTCTATGGTTGTTCATCTAGAATGCTAAGTTTATCTTCTTTGTTTGTTTGTTTGTTTGTTTGTTTGTGTGTTTGTTGGTTGTTTAGATTGTGAAGAGGATCAAGGATACACTTGCAGTTGCTGTGAGTGTACGGGTTGCTTTGATCAAGGCAAGTGACACTCAATTCCTATCTATTTTATTTATGCATTAGTGTTTTTCAAAACTAGTATGCATGGTAGGATTTTGTTTTCGAAAATTATGCTATGCCTATCAAATCCTAGTAGTGTGTAGCCACCCTTGAACCATTGCTAGTATTCTTAGTATGCCTAGCAATAACAAAAATGCCATTGCCGTTTTGATTATTCTGGATTGTGATCATTGGGAATTAAAATTAATAACTTTAATGAAACACCTGGGTGGATTGGTAATTGCTTGGTGGGCGGCTACTCAGGGCCACATTGTGGTTGTCATCGCCTGAGGGTGCGCAAATGTTGAGTGGCTACTCAGGGCCACATTGTGGTTGTCATCGCCTGAGGGTGCTCACATGTTGAGTGGCTACTCAGGGCCACATTGTGGTTGTCATCGCCTGAGGGTGCACTTGTGGATGGCCACTCAGGATTAAAGAGATTATTATGTCGTCCATGTTTTAGATAGCTTCCAGTGCAACCACAATACAATATGGGCTCTGTCTTGGCTAAGTACGTAGTGGGAAACCTCGCCTAGGGTACCGCCAGTGGGGGAATCTGGGTACGGGCGGATCCGGTAGGTGGAGGGGCTACTAAAGAAAAGCTTCGTAGTGACCTTGTCCTGGCCTTAATGAAGATGAAGAATTTTGGCAAAAAGGCTTGGTTGTGAATTGTGGGTAAAGAGCGCAACCTCTCGAGAGTTAAACCTAAGATCTTAGCCGTGTCCCCGGTTATGGACAATTTGAGCTTCTAGGCAAGGAATGTACGGAAGAATCTCATCACCCTTTTCTGAATAAGTTAAAATTTGAGTAGCAACTGTCGAATAGTACCTGGGAGATGTAACCATGGTACTGTTTATGACAACATTACAAGTTTACAAAAGTTTTGTTTTAAATAAAATGTAGGATAAAATTGGCTTTATGCAAATTTGCCTAAACTCCACTAGCCAAATATCATGTAGATAGTCATGCCTAAAACTGCCACCAAATAAGTGTCATTTGCCAGTACATCATTGTACCGACCTCCATTCGTGGGGCTGCATATTCAAACGTGCAGGTTCTTCGGAAGATGAGTACTATTAGGATCTCGAGTCTACATTCCAACATGTCTGCCTGTGGCGCATGAAGAAAATGCAGGCTCATTGAAGCTTATATTTCCGCTGTGTTTACTTGAACTCTATTTGTGAGCTAGTCCAAGTGACTATGCAGTTTGTAAGACTTTGTTTACCTCCTGAGGATCTACGTTGTAATAATTTGATACTATTGCGATGTTTGCTATATTTTGTAATGTGTGTGCTATCAGTGATCCCGGGAATAGCACTATACACAGGTATCTTGCCTTTGTTAAAAGGTAGGGTGCTACAGTATTTGATCAAGTGGTAAAAAATCTAGAACATGAACTTCAAGTGATGGGAGAGGAGAAAAGTAGATTCATCTGGGCAGTTTTATTAGGTGTCATCCATGTCCTAGCAGTTTTGTGGTTCTGGTAGACTGATACGTCTCCGACGTATCGATAATTTCTTATGTTCTATGCCATATTATTGATGATACCTACATGTTTTATGCACACTTTATGTCATATTCGTGCATTTTCTGGAACTAACCTATTAACAAGATGCCGAAGTGCCAGTTCCTGTTTTCTGCTGTTTTTGGTTTCAGAAATCCTAGTAACGAAATATTCTCGGAATTGGACGAAACGAAGACCCAGGTGCCTATTTTTCCACGGAGCTTCCAGAAGACCGAAGAACACACGAAGTGGGGCCACGAGGTGGCCAGACCATAGGGCGGCGCGGCCCAGGTCTTGGCCGCGCCGACCTGTGGTGTGGGCCCCTCGTCTGGCCCCCGACTCTGCCCTTCCGCCTACTTAAAGCCTCCGTCGCGAAACCCCTGATGCGAAAAACCACGATACGGAAAACCTTACTGAGACGCCGCCGCCGCCGATCCCATCTCGGGGGATTCTGGAGATCTCCTCCGGCACCCTGCCGGAGAGGGGATTCATCTCCCGGAGGACTCTACACCGCCATGGTCGCCTCCGGAGTGATGAGTGAGTAGTTCACCCCTGGACTATGGGTCCATAGCAGTAGCTAGATGGTTGTCTTCTCCTCATTGTGCTTCATTGTTGGATCTTGTGAGCTGCCTAACATGATCAAGATCATCTATCTGTAATTCTATATGTTGTGTTTGTCGGGATCCGATGGATAGAGAATACCATGTCATGTTAATTATCAAGTTATTATACATGTGTTGTTTATGATCTTGCATGCTCTCCATTTCTAGTAGAGGCTCTGGCCAAGTTTTTACTTTTAACTCCAAGAGGGAGTACTTATGCTCGATAGTGGGTTCATGCCTGCATTGACACCTGGGACAGTGACAGCAAGTTCTAAGGTTGTGTTGTGCTGTTGCCACTAGGGATAAAACATTGGCGCTATGTCCGAGGATGTAGTTGCTGATTACATTACGCACCATACTTAATGCAATTGTCTGTTGCTTTGCAACTTAATACTGGAGGGGGTTCGGATGATAACCTGAAGGTGGACTTTTTAGGCATAGATGCAGTTGGATGGCGGTCTATGTACTTTGTCGTAATGCCCAATTAAATCTCACTATACTTATCATGTCATGTATGTGCATTGTTATGCCCTCTCTATTTGTCAATTGCCCGACTTTAATTTGTTCACCCAACATGCTTTTATCTTATGGGAGAGACACCTCTAGTGAACTGTGGACCCCGGTCCATTCTTTTAATACTGAAATACAAATCTGCTGCAATACTTGTTTTACTGTTTTCTCTGCAAACAATCATCTTCCACACAATTCGGTTAATCCTTTGTTACAGCAAGCCGGTGAGATTGACAACCTCACTGTTTCGTTGGGGCAAAGTACTTTGGTTGTGTTGTGCAGGTTCCACGTTGGCGCCGGAATCTCTGGTGTTGCGCCGCACTACATCTCGCCGCCATCAACCTTCAACGTGCTTCTTGACTCCTACTGGTTCGATTAAACCTTGGTTTCTTACTGAGGGAAACTTGCCGCTGTGCGCATCACACCTTCCTCTTGGGGTTCCCAACGGACGTGTCAACTACACGCATCAAGCAAATTTCTGGCGCCGTTGCCGGGGAGATCAAGACACGCTGCAAGGGGAGTCTCCACTTCTCAATCTCTTTACTTTGTTTTTGTCTTGCTTTATTTTATTTACTACTTTGTTTGCTGCACTTATATCAAAACACAAAAAAATTAGTTGCTAGCTTTACTCTATTTGCTGTCTTGTTTGCTATATCAAAAACACAAAAAAAATTAGTTTACTTGCATTTACTTTATCTAGTTTGCTTTATTTACTACTGCTAAAATGGCCAACCCTGAAAATACTAAGTTGTGTGACTTCACTAGCACAAATAATAATGATTTCTTATGCACACCTATTGCTCCACCTGCTACTACAGCAGAATTCTTTGAAATTAAACCTGCTTTACTTAATCTTGTTATGCGAGAGCAATTTTCTGGTGTTAGTTCTGATGATGCTGCTGGCCATCTCAATAATTTTGTTGAACTATGTGAAATGCAAAAATAAAGATGTAGATGGTGACATTATAAAATTAAAATTGTTTCCTTTCTCATTAAGAGGAAGAGCTAAAGATTGGTTGCTATCTCTGCCTAAGAATAGTATTGATTCCTGGACTAAATGCAAGGATGCTTTTATTGGTAGATATTATCCCCCTGCTAAAATTATATCTTTGAGGAGTAGCATAATGAATTTTAAACAATTGGATAATGAACATGTTGCTCAAGCTTGGGAAAGAATGAAATCTCTGGTTAAAAATTGCCCAACCCATGGACTGACTACTTGGATGATCATCCAAACCTTCTATGCAGGACTAAATTTTTCTTCGCGGAATTTATTGGATTCAGCTGCTGGAGGTACCTTTATGTCCATCACTCTTGGTGAAGCAACAAAGCTCCTTGATAATATGATGGTTAATTACTCTGAATGGCACACGGAAAGAGCTCCACAAGGTAAGAAGGTAAATTCTGTTGAAGAATCCTCTTCCTTGAATGATAAGGTTGATGCTATTATGTCTATGCTTGCGAATGATAGGACTAATGTTGATCCTAATAATGTTCCATTAGCTTCATTGGTTGCCCAAGAAGAACATGTTGATGTAAACTTCATTAAAAATAATAATTTCAACAACAATGCTTATCGGAACAATTCTAGTAATAACTATAGGCCATATCCTTATAATAATGGTAACGGTTATGCTAATTCTTATGGGAATTCTTACAACAATAATAGGAATACACCCCCTGGACTTGAAGCCATGCTTAAAGAATTTATTAGTACACAAACCGCCTTTAACAAATCTGTTGAGGAAAAGCTCAATAAAATTGATATTCTTGTTTCTAGAGTTGATAGTCTTGCCTCTGATGTTGATCTTTTGAAATCGAAAGTTATGCCTAATAGGGATATTGAAAATAAAATTGTTACTACAGCAAATGCCATCCAAGTTAGAATTGATGAGAATATAAGATTAATGGCTAAACTGCGTGCTAGGTGGGATAGAGAAGAAAATGAAAAACTAGCTAAAAAGGACAATGTAGCTAAAGTTTGGACTATTACCACCACTAGAAATGCTAATGATTCATATGTTGCTGCACCTCCTACTATCAATGGTAAAATAATTGGTGTTGGCAATGCTTCTACTCCTAGTGCAAAGCGCGCAAAATTACCTGAAACTGCTAAAACTGCCGAAACTGCTTGTGATAAAACTGCTGAAATTTTTTCCAACCTTGGGGATGATAATCCCATTGCTTTAGATTGTAATGATTTAGATTTTGATGATTGCCACATCTCTGAAGTTATAAAGTTCTTGCAAAAACTTGCTAAGAGTCCCAATGCTAGTGCTATAAATTTGGCTTTCACAAAACATATTACAAATGCTCTCATAAAAGCTAGAGAAGAGAAACTAAAACTTGAAACTTCTATTCCTAGGAAGCTAGAGGATGGTTGGGAGCCCATCATTAAAATGAGAGTCAAAGATTTTGATTGTAATGCTTTATGTGATCTTGGTGCAAGTATTTCTGTTATGCCTAAAAAAGTCTATGATATGCTTGACTTGCCACCATTGAAGAATTGTTATTTGGATGTTAATCTCGCTGATAATGCTAAAAAGAAACCTTTGGGGAGAGTTGATAATGTGCATATTATGGTTAACAATAACCTTGTCCCCGTTGATTTTGTTGTCTTGGATATTGAATGCAATGCATCTTGCCCCATTATATTGGGAAGACCTTTTCTTCGAACCGTTGGTGCTACTATTGATATGAAGGAAGGTAATATTAAATATCAATTTCCTCTCAAGAAAGGTATGGAACACTTCCCTAGAAAGAGAATGAAGGTACCTTATGATTCTATCATTAGAACAAATTATGATGTTGATGTTTCATCTCTCGATGTCACTTGATATACACTTTCTGCGCCTAGCTGAAAGGCGTTAAAGAAAAGCGCTTATGGGAGACAACCCATGTTTTTACTCCAGTATTTTTTTTTATATTTGTGTCTTGGAAGTTGTTTACTACTGTAGCAACCTCTCCTTATCTTAGTTTTAAGTTTTGTTGTGCCAAGTAAAGTCTTTGATAGAAAAGTAAGTACTAGATTTGGATTACTGCGCAGTTTCAGAATTCTTTGCTGTCACGAATCTTGGTCTATCTCCCTGTAGGTAGCTCAGAAAATTACGCCAATTTACGAGCATGATCCTCAGATATGTACGCAACTTTCATTCAATTTGAGCATTTTCGTTTGAGCAAGTCTGGTGGCCTAATAAAATCCATCTTTACGGACTGTTCTGTTTTGACAGATTCTGTCTTTTATTTCGCATTGCCTCTTTTGCTATGTTGGATGAATTTCTTTGATCCACTAATGTCCAGTAGCTTTATGCAATGTCCAGAAGTGTTAAGAATGATTGTGTCACCTCTGAACATGTGAATTTTTATTATGCACTAACCCTCTAATGAGTTGTTTCGAGTTTGGTGTGGAGGAAGTTTTCAAGGATCAAGAGAGGAGTATGATGCAATATGATCAAGGAGAGTGAAAGCTCTAAGCTTGGGGATGCCCCGGTGGTTCACCCCTGCATATATTAAGAAGACTCAAGCGTCTAAGCTTGGGGATGCCCAAGGCATCCCCTTCTTCATCGACAACATTATCAGGTTCCTCCCCTGAAACTATATTTTTATTCGGCCACATCTTATGTACTTTGCTTGGAGCGTCGGTTTGTTTTTGTTTTTTGTTTTGTTTGAATAAAATGGATCCTAGCATTCACTTTATGGGAGAGATACACGCTCCGCTGTTGCATATGGACAAATATGTCCTTAGGCTCTACTCATAGTATTCATGGCGAAGTTTCTTCTTCGTTAAATTGTTATATGGTTGGAATTGGAAAATGATACATGTAGTAATTCTAAAATGTCTTGGATAATTTGATACTTGGCAATTTTTGTGCTCATGGTTAAGCTCTTGCATCATATACTTTGCACCCATTAATGAAGAAATACTTAGAGCTTGCTAATTTGGTTTGCATATTTGGTTTCTCTAGAGTCTAGATAACATCTAGTATTGAGTTTTGAACAACAAGGAAGACGGTATGGAGTCTTATAATGTTTACAATATGTCTTTTATGTGAGTTTTGCTGTACCGTTCATCCTTGTGTTTGTTTCAAATAACCTTGCTAGCCTAAACCTTGTATCGAGAGGGAATACTTCTCATGCATCCCAAATACTTGAGCCAACCACTATGCCATTCGTGTCCACCATACCTACCTACTACATGGTATTTATCCGCCATTCCAAAGTAAATTGCTTGAGTGCTACCTTTAAAATTCCATCATTCACCTTTGCAATATATAGCTCATGGGACAAATAGCTTAAAAACTATTGTGGTATTGAATATGTACTTATGCACTTTATCTCTTATTAAGTTGCTTGTTGAGCGATAACCATGTTTCTGGGGACGCCATCAACTATTCTTTGTTGGATATCATGTGAGTTGCTATGCATGTCCGTCTTGTCTGAAGCAAGAGAGATCTACCACCTTCATGGTTGGAGCATGCATATTGTTAGAGAAGAACTTTGGGCCGCTAACTAAAGCCATGATTCATGGTGGAAGTTTCAGTTTGGACATATATCCTCAATCTCATATGAGAATAATAATTGTTGCCACATGCTTATGCATTAAAGAGGAGTCCATTATCTGTTGTCCATGTTGTCCCGGTATGGATGTCTAAGTTGAGAATAATCAAAAGCGAGAAATCCAAAATGCGAGCTTTCTCCTTAGACCTTTGTACAGGCGGCATGGAGGTACCCCATTGTGACACTTGGTCAAAACATGTGCATTGCAAAGATCCGGTAGTCCAAGTTAATTAGGACAAGGTGCGGGCACTATTAGTATACTATGCATGAGACTTGCAACTTGTAAGATATAACTTTCATAACTCATATGCTTTATTACTACCGTTGACAAAATTGTTTCATGTTTTCAAAATAAAAGCTCTAGCACAAATATAGCAATCGATGCTTTCCTCTTTGAAGGACCATTCTCTTTACTTTTATGTTGAGTCAGTTCACCTATTTCTCTCCACCTCAAGAAGCAAACACTTGTGTGAACTGTGCATTGATTCCTACATACTTGCATATTGTACTTGTTATATTACTCTATGTTGACTATTATCCATGAGATATACATGTTACAAGTTGAAAGCAACCGCTGAAACTTAATCTTCCTTTGTGTTGCTTCACTACCTTTACTTTGATTTATTGCTTTATGAGTTAACTCTTATGCAAGACTTATTAATACTTGTCTTGAAGTACTATTCATGAAAAGTCTTTGCTTTATGATTCATTTGTTTACTCATGTCATTACCATTGTTTTGATCGCTGCATCCACTACATATGTTTACAAATAGTATGATCAAGGTTATGATGGCATATCACTTCAGAAATTATCTTTGTTATCGTTTTACCTGCTCGGGACGAGCAGAACTAAGCTTGGGGATGCTTGATACGTCTCCGACGTATCGATAATTTCTTATGTTCTATGCCATATTATTGATGATACCTACATGTTTTATGCACACTTTATGTCATATTCGTGCATTTTCTGGAACTAACCTATTAACAAGATGCCGAAGTGCCAGTTCCTGTTTTCTGCTGTTTTTGGTTTCAGAAATCCTAGTAACGAAATATTCTCGGAATTGGACGAAACGAAGACCCAGGTGCCTATTTTTCCACGGAGCTTCCAGAAGACCGAAGAACACACGAAGTGGGGCCACGAGGTGGCCAGACCATAGGGCGGCGCGGCCCAGGTCTTGGCCGCGCCGACCTGTGGTGTGGGCCCCTCGTCTGGTCCCCGACTCTGCCCTTCCGCCTACTTAAAGCCTCCGTCGCGAAACCCCTGATGCGAAAAACCACGATACGGAAAACCTTACTGAGACGCCGCCGCCGCCGATCCCATCTCGGGGGATTCTGGAGATCTCCTCCGGCACCCTGCCGGAGAGGGGATTCATCTCCCGGAGGACTCTACACCGCCATGGTCGCCTCCGGAGTGATGAGTGAGTAGTTCACCCCTGGACTATGGGGCCATAGCAGTAGCTAGATGGTTGTCTTCTCCTCATTGTGCTTCATTGTTGGATCTTGTGAGCTGCCTAACATGATCAAAATCATCTATCTGTAATTCTATATGTTGTGTTTGTCGGGATCCGATGGATAGAGAATACCATGTCATGTTAATTATCAAGTTATTATACATGTGTTGTTTATGATCTTGCATGCTCTCCGTTTCTAGTAGAGGCTCTGGCCAAGTTTTTACTTTTAACTCCAAGAGGGAGTACTTATGCTCGATAGTGGGTTCATGCCTGCATTGACACCGGGACGGATGAAAAGTTCTAAGGTTGTGTTGTGCTGTTGCCACTAGGGATAAAACATTGGCGCTATGTCCGAGGATGTAGTTGCTGATTACATTACGCACCATACTTAATGCAATTGTCTGTTGCTTTGCAACTTAATACTGGAGGGGGTTCGGATGATAACCTGAAGGTGGACTTTTTAGGCATAGATGCAGTTGGATGGCGGTCTATGTACTTTGTCGTAATGCCCAATTAAATCTCACTATACTTATCATGTCATGTATGTGCATTGTTATGCCCTCTCTATTTGTCAATTGCCCGACTGTAATTTGTTCACCCAACATGCTTTTATCTTATGGGAGAGACACCTCTAGTGAACTGTGGACCCCGGTCCATTCTTTTAATACTGAAATACAAATCTGCTGCAATACTTGTTTTACTGTTTTCTCTGCAAACAATCATCTTCCACACAATTCGGTTAATCCTTTGTTACAGCAAGCCGGTGAGATTGACAACCTCACTGTTTCGTTGGGGCAAAGTACTTTGGTTGTGTTGTGCAGGTTCCACGTTGGCGCCGGAATCTCTGGTGTTGCGCCGCACTACATCTCGCCGCCATCAACCTTCAACGTGCTTCTTGACTCCTACTGGTTCGATTAAACCTTGGTTTCTTACTGAGGGAAACTTGCCGCTGTGCGCATCACACCTTCCTCTTGGGGTTCCCAACGGACGTGTCAACTACACGCATCATAGACGATTTTGTATAGAATTGTTATT
Organism: Lolium perenne; assembly: GCF_019359855.2. NCBI lineage: Eukaryota > Viridiplantae > Streptophyta > Magnoliopsida > Poales > Poaceae > Lolium > Lolium perenne. The sequence continues at coordinate 288,093,693 of NC_067250.2, read as the reverse complement.
CAGTAGATGGCTCTAACCACTGTATTTTGTTGTGTCTCTAAGCACTGTATTTTGGCGTATAATTTCCTAGTTGTGCTAAGTAATGCGCACGATAATTTTAGCATGCATGAATATTTTATAAAAGTGAAGGGATCCCAAAAGTGAAAGCGTGTACCAGCCTCCCGGATCAAATACATATCAATATCTTCCCAATCAAGTTGGGATAGAATTCAAATCATACATACGGATGTACATGGACACATCAAGAACGTGGAGAAGCTTTTTTTTTAGATGGAGGTAGTAGTTCGAACAATTTTATCCCAATTGGAAATTGAAAAATACAAATTTATCATAATTTATCCCAATTTGCGGCGTCGAACACGGCCGCGCAGCGATGGGCAAGAAAGGCCGGGACGACGGGTGGTCATCTGCGCCATCCGCCGTTGAAGCGATGTTGTCGGCGATGGCTTCAATGTTCGTGGCATCGATGACCACTGTCGGAACCGCCGCTGTCTTGGTGTACTTCATCTGCGACGGATCTGCGGAGGGCTGGATCGGCGGCTTTGCAGCGCAGTTGTAGACGATGGCTTCAATCGTCTTGGCATCGATTCGCACTCTCGGCACCGTCGAAGCCATATTGTAGGCGATGGCTTTAATGTTCGTGGCATCGATGACCACTGTCGGCACGGCCGCGTCTTTTTGTCCTTCATCAGCAACGGATCTGAGGAGGGCAACGGAAGTGAGACATCAACAGGCTCCGACATTGAATGCTGGATCTGCGCCGTCGAAGCGATGTTGTAGGCGATGGCTTCAATGTTCGTGGCATCGATGACCACTGTCGGCACGGCCGCCGTCTTGTTGTCCTTCATCAGCAACGGATCTGAGGAGGGCAACGGAAGTGAGACATCAACAGGCTCCGACATTGAATGCTGGATCTGCGTCGTCGAAGCGATGTTGTAGGCGATGGCTTCAATGTTCGTGGCATCGATGACCACTGTCGACATGGCCGCCATCTTGGTGTTCTTCATCATTCAACAGATCTGAGAAGAGAAACGAAAGTGAGACAGAGAGAGACATTTCAACTATTTCTGACGGTTAGATCCTCACCGACACTCCTAGATCCACGCAGCACGCAAGGTTAGATCCGCGCCGCCGCACGCCGCCGCACGCACGGTTAGATCCGCGCCGCCGCAACCGCCGGAGTAAGAGAGGAAATAGGAGAGAGGAAGATGCGACTGGAATATGCGACTGCCAGGGTTGGTAGGTATGTGCTCTGCTCTTCTCTCCGTATGCGTCCATCGTGGTAGAGAGAGATATACAGGCCGTCCGATCATAAATGATCGAACGGTGCAAGCGTTCGTTGAGCTTTCAACCAACCAAGATCCGTGTGACATACATCTCGACCAATCAGAGATCAGCCAGTGAGTACAAGTTAGGAAAACTGAGTAGAACTAAGAGGGGGAAAAGTGAGGAAATGTTTATCGGAAGGGCAAAACTGAGTAGGACTGAGTAAAACAAGTGGGCCCGGAGGGGGAAAACTGAGTAACACTAAGTAAAACAGGGGCACCCCAATAATAAAGGGACTAAGGAAAATTGAATCTTTTGGCATAAAAATTGTAAAATTGTGTTATTTGAACAATATATTACATTTTGGCCGACGTGATATTGTTTGCAATTCAAAGATACACAAGTGTGACGAATTTGGACTCATTTGGACAAAGTTTGTAAGCATAGTGGGTATTTAGGAGGTGTATTGAGCAGAAAGCACTGCATCTTCATAGCTAGTAGCTCATGGACTAGGAAGTGATTTTGAAGCTTTTGGCATAAAAACTTCATATCTCTATATTTCCTTTTCCATTATTATTTGTCTAGGTTGTAGGTAACATAACAAGACTCCATGGGAAGGTTCCACCATGTTTTGAATTATTTTGAATTAAACCCTAAACCCTAAAACCCTAAAACCCTTAAACAAATGGATCCCCAATACAAAGGGAACCCCAATACAAATTGTTCATACAAATTCAAATTGTTCAGACAAATTCAAATTGTTCAACACAAAGGCATCCCCAATACAAAGGAAACCCCAATACAAATTGTTCAACACAAAGGGATCCCCAATACAAAGGGAACCCCAATACAAATTGTTCATACAAATTCAAATTAGTTGTTCAGAATAAAATCTTTCTCTTGCTCCTGGTGTGACTCGCTGGGGCCACCACCTTACTCCGGGTAACCCTACCAGGGATATTACCGGTGTCTACATTCCTTTTTCCCTCTTTCTTGTTCTTCTTCTTCTGCGAAGCTTGTGCTTTTTCTTCTGCCATCAGCTCTTCGAAGTTAGCTCTAGTCCGAGCCATACCACTTTCGAAGCAATCTCGATTATACTGTTCCCTCTCCTCTGGACTCATCGGTTGAAGTAGCTCTACATCCATCTGTTCCCTCTGCTCTCGATCCATCAGTTCAAGCAGCTCTACATCCATCTGTTCCCTCTGCTCTCGATCCATCGGTTCAATCTCCTCATGTTCAATTGCTGCTTCAATCTCCTCTGCATTTGCTGCTTCAATCTCCTCATGTTGAACTGCTGCTTCAATCTCAAGTTGAATTGCTGCTTCATTCTCCTCTGCATTTGCTGCTTCAATCTCCTCATGTTGAACTGCTGCTTCAATCTCAAGTTGAATTGCTGCTTCAATCTCAAGTTGAATTGCTGCTTCATTCTCCTCTGCATTTGCTGCTCCCGCCTGATCTTCCATTCCAAAAGCTGGGTGAACTCCATTTTTACAAAGCCTAGCAATGTGTCCAGGGATTCCACAACGTTTGCACTTACGTTTTCGAATCGGTGCACCACCCTCTGCACTAGCTCTGATCCTATTCTTCCTTGGCCTACCTGCCGGTCTAGTCAATACTGGAGAGTACACTTTGCAGCCTGGATCGACTTTCATCCATTGGTCTTTTCCCAACAAGGTAGGAACATTCATAACATATGCAGCCCTAAATTTGGCAATAGAGAAATACTCTTACACATACTGATCAACTTCACCATCTTCACCCCTATAACACTCATGAAAAACAATGCGTCTATGCATGGTATCCCACGGATCTGCCATCCCCTACAATGGCATGTCCTATTGATGTCTACGGGAGCTTCTATTCTTGTAGACAGTGTTGGGCCTCCAAGAGCAGAGGTTTGTAGAACAGCAGCAAGTTTCCCTTAAGTGGATCATCCAAGGTTTATCGAACTCAGGGAGGAAGAGGTCAAAGATATCCCTCTCATGCAACCCTGCAACCACAAAGCAAGAAGTCTCTTGTGTCCCCAACACACCTAATAGGTGCACTAGTTCGGCGAAGAGATAGTGAAATACAGGTGGTATGAATAAATAGTAGCAGTAGCTACGGTGCCAGAAAAGTGCTTGCTGGCGTGTAGTTGATGGTGGTAATATGGCAGCAGTAGTAACACAGTAAAACAGTAAACAAGCAGCGATAGCAGTATTTAGGAACAAGGCCTAGGGATCATACTTTCACTAGTGGACACTCTCAACATTGATCGCATAATAAATAACTCTTTCTCATATGTGCTACATACACACTTTTGTTGGATGACAAACACCAGTCGTTGTGTAGGGCTACAAGAGCACCTCAATGCCGGAGTTAACAAGCTCCACAACATTCGATGTTCATATTTAAATAACCTTAGAGCATAATAGATCATTGCAAAATAAACCAAGAACTAACATAGCGCACACACTGTCCACATTACACTATGAAGGAGGAATAGATCACATCAATACTATCATAATGATAATTAACTCCACAATCTACAAGAGATCATGATCATAGCCTACGACAAGAACCACACGGTGCACACACTAGTCACCTTTACACCATGCAGGAGGAATAGACTACTTTAATAACATCACATGAGTAGCACACAACTAGTAGCGATACAAAGCTCATCATATGGATCTCAATCATGTAAAGCAGCTCATGAGATCATTGTATTGAAGTACATGGGAGAGAGATTAACCACATAGCTACAGCGGAGCCCTCAGCCTCGGGGGTGGATTACTCCCTCCTCATCATGGAGGCAGCGATGGCGGTGAAGATGGCGGTGGAGACGGCGGTGGAGGAGGGCTGACAGGGTGGCCCTACCCTAGGCCGGCGTGGCCAGGGTCTGGCCCGCGCCGCCTTATGGTGTGGTGGCCCCCTGGCCCCTCTCCGACTCTTCTTCGGTGTTCTGGAGCCTTCCGGGAAAAATAGGAGGTTTGGCGTTGATTTCGTCCAATTCCGAGAATATTGCCCGAACAGCCTTTCTGGAACCAAAAACAACAGAAAACAGCAACTGGCACTTCGGCATCTTGTTAATAGGTTAGTTCCAGAAAATGCACGAATATGACATAAAGTGTGCATAAAACATGTAGATATCATCAATAATGTGGCATGGAACATAAGAAATTATCGATACGTCGGAGACGTATCAGCATCCCCAAGCTTAGTTCCTGCTCGTCCCGAGCAGGTAAACGATAAACACAGATAATTTCTGGAGTGACATGCCATCATAACCTTGATCATACTATTTGTAAAGCATATGTAGTGAATGCAGCGATCAAAACAATGTATATGACATGAGTAAACAAGTGAATCATATAGCAAAAACTTTTCATGAATAGTACTTAAAGACAAGCATCAATAAGTCTTGCATAAGAGTTAACTCATAAAGCAATAAATTCTTAGTAAAGGTATTGAAGCAACACAATGGAAGATTAAGTTTCAGCGGTTGCTTTCAACTTGTAACATGTATATCTCATGGATAATTGTCAACATAGCGTAATATAATAAGTGCAATATGCAAGTATGTAGGAATCAATGCACAGTTCACACAAGTGTTTGCTTCTTGAGGTGGAGAGAAATAGGTGAACTGACTCAACATAAAAGTAAAAAGAATGGTCCTTCAAAGAGGAAAGCATCGATTGCTATATTTGTGCTAGAGCTTTTATTTTGAAAACATGAAACAAATTTTTCAACGGTAGTAATAAAGCATATGAGTTATGTAAATTATATCTTACAAGTTGCAAGCCTCATGCATAGTATACTAATAGTGCCCGCACCTTGTCCTAATTAGCTTGGACTACCGGATCATCGCAATACACATGTTTTAACCAAGTGTTACAATGGGGTACCTCCATGCCGCCTGTACAAAGGTCTAAGGAGAAAGCTCGCATTTTGGATTTCTCGCTTTTGATTATTCTCAACTTAGACATCCATACCGGGACAACATGGACAACAGATAATGGACTCCTCTTTAATGCATAAGCATGTGGCAACAATTAGTGTTCTCATATGAGATTGAGGATATATGTCCAAAACTGAAACTTCCACCATGATTCATGGCTTCAGTTAGCGGCCCAATGTTCTTCTCTAACAATATGCATGCTCCAACCATTAAGGTGGTAGATCTCTCTTACTTCAGACAAGACGGACATGCATAGCAACTCACATGATATTCAACAAAGAGTTGATGGCATCCCCAGGAACATGGTTATCGCACAACAAGCAACTTAATAAGAGATAAAGTGCATAAGTACATATTCAATACCACAATAGTTTTTAACCTATTTGTCCCATGAGCTATATATTGCAAAGGTAGGGGATAGAAATTTAAAGGTAGCACTTCAAGCAATTTACTTTGGAATGACGGAGAAATACCATGTAGTAGGTAGGTATGGTGGACACAAATGGCATAGTGGTTGGCTCAAGGATTTTGGATGCATGAGAAGTATTCCCTCTCGATACAAGGCTTAGGCTAGCAAGGTTATTTGAAGAAAACACAAGCATAAACTAGTACATCAAAACTTTACATAAAAGACATATTACAAGCATTATAAGACTATACATCGTCTTCCTTGTTGTTCAAACACCTCACTAGAAAATATCTAGACTCTAGAGAAACCACTCATGCAAACCAAATTTTAACAAGCTCTATGTATTTCTTCACTAATATGTGCAAAGTATATGATGCAAGAGCTTAAACAAGAGCAAAACAATTGCCAAGTATAACATTATTAAAGACATCATACCAATTACTACATGTAGCATTTTCCGTTTCCAATCATATAACAATTAACGAAGCAGTTTCAACCTTCGCCATGAAAATTAAAAGCTAAGAACACATGTGTTCATATGAACCAGCGGATCGTGTCTCTCTCTCCCACACAAGAATTTATTCAAACAAAAACAAAAATAGAAACACACAGACGCTCCAAGTAAAGTACATAAGATGTGACCGAATAAAAATATAGTTTCAAGAGAAGGAACCTGATAATTTTGTCGATGAAGAAGGGGATGCCTTGGGCATCCCCAAGCTTAGATGCTTGAGTCTTCTTGAAATATGCAGGGATGAACCACCGGGGCATCCCCAAGCTTAGACTTTTCACTTTTCTTGATCATAGTATATCATTCTCCTCTCTTGACCCTTGAAAACTTCCTTCACACCAAACTCGAAACAAACTCATTAGAGGGTTAGTGCATAATCAAAAACTCACATGTTCAGAGGTGACACAATCATTCTTATCACTTCTGGACATTGCCCAAAGCTACTGGAAGTCAATGGAACAAAGAAATTCATCCCACATAGCAAAAGAAGCAATGCGAAATAAAAGGAAGAATCTGTCAAAACAGAATAGTCCGTAAAGACGAATTTTAAAAGGGCACCAGACTTGCTCAAATGAAAATGCTCAAATTGAATGAAAGTTGCGTACATATCTGAGGATCACTCACGTAAATTGGAATAATTTTATGAGTTACCTACAGAGATTTTTGCCCAGATTCGTGACAGCAAAGAAATCTGTTTCTGCGCAGTAATCCAAATCTAGTATGAACTTTTCTATCAACGACTTTACTTGACACAACAAAACACAAAACTAGGATAAGGAGAGGTTGCTACAGTAGTAAACAACTTCCAAGACACAAATATAAAACAAAGTACTGTAGCAAAATAAACACATGGGTTATCTTCCAAGAAGTGCTTTCTTTATAGCCGTTAAGATGGGCTCAGCAGTTTTAATGATCCATTCGCAGGAAATAGTATTTGAAGCAAAAAGGGAGTATCAAGAGGCAATTCAAAACACATTTAAGCCTAACATGCTTCCTATGCAGAAGAATCTTATACACAAATGAATTCATGAAGAGCAAAGTGACAAGCATAAGAGGATAAAACACGAGTAACTTCAAGATTCTCAACATAAAGAGGGGAAACTTAATATTATTAAGATGCATATAACCATATTTCCCTCTCTCATAATAACTTTCAGTAGCATCATTGATGAAATCCACAATATACCCATCACTTAAAACATTCTTATCATGGTTCATATGCATAGAAGTATCATTAATTTTGGCATAAGAAGAGTTATTCTCATTAATAGTAATTGGAGCAAGATTATTATCAAGAATTTGAACATGGTAAACAAGTTGCATATTAAAAGAATTGTTTTTGGTAATCCAATCATGACTATGACAAGTTTCATAAGGATAGTTATAACCTATATCATAGCATTCTTTATAATAATCATCAAAGATCGGAGGCACAGTGTCATCATAATAAATAGAATAATTATCTTTCACAGTCGGTTTATCTATGACCATACCATCATTGTTATTAGAAGGAGATGTATCAAACACATAATGATCAGTAGCAAAAGGATTTTCAAACACCTCTTCCCCAAGCTTAGAGCTTTCTATATCATCATAGGAGGAAGCATGGATAGCACTGACACTATGGCAATTATTATCATCATCATTTTCAGAATTAGTTTCCCAGAGATTTGTAATATCAAAAGTAGTGTGCTCATTCAAATCATGATCGCTAATGTATGTAAAGGGCATAGGAAGATCATCGTATTCAGATTCATTATCACAATAATCATTAGGAGCAACATACTTACGGTTACCTAGCGTTATCTCATTCACGCGGGGATACGCCGTTACCTCTTTCTTTTTATTCTCCTTCTTCTTCTTCTTCTCTTCCTTCTCCTCGTTCCCTTCTTTAGGAGGAAGAGGCTTGAAGGGTGGCTTGTCCGCATAACCTGATTTACTTTCAGAAACAATAGAAGAAACTTGGGAGGATCCCTTCTTTTCATTAATTAGTTGAAAACACACAGCGGTCCTATCATATTTTGGCAAGGTGTCATCTTCTAAAATATTGTATGTAAATATTTGTATGGCTATTATCAATGCAATAAGAAAAACACCCATGCAGGACATCATCAATATCAAGATCACTCATATGTAACAAAGAGACTTTTCTCGACAGTTCTTCACACCCCAAAAATAAAGTAAGTTCATCATGCTGATTAGGAGTAATTTCATCATCACAATACAAATTTGCAGCACTCATTGGGTTCAAATTATCATTGGAGGAGCATTGAAAATTAAAATGACCCACTTCATGGCAAACTTCACAAATAAAAGGATAGAGGGCACAAACTTTTTTACCAAGATCATCTAGAGCCCTAAGCCACTTTCTAGTTTTTTCATTAGCATGATGGATACAATATTCATCTTTGATTTGATTAATTCCACAAGGTCTATGTATTCCACAAAAATTAACATGCTTATAGGAAATAGCATTCTTAGGAGTTTGAGCATGCTTATTGCAATAATTAACAACAATTTCATTCTTCATGCAAGCCTCTTTAAAAGGTTCATGATACTTATCAAAATTCTTTTTAGGCAATTCAAAATGAGAAGCAAAGGCTTTATAAAGATTTGCAGCAACTTGAGAGTCAAGACCATAAGTAGCACTCATATTTCGAAATTTATCGGTATCCATAAAAGCTTCAATGCATTCATAATCATAATTTATACCTGACTCTTTACCTTTGTCGTTCTCCCATCCTTCAGCGTTGTCCTCAATCCGATCAAGAAGATCCCACCTAGCTTCAACCTCCTTGCTTGTGAAAGATCCCTCCGAACACGCGTCCAGATAGTCCTTGTGTTGTCCTGAAAGCCTCGCATAAAAATTGTTAACAATAACATTATGGGGGAGCTCATGAATGGGACATTTGAGCATTAGTGACTTCAGTCTCCCCCACGCTTGAGAAATACTCTCTCCATCACGAGGATAAAAGTTATAAATATAATTCCTATCAATATGCACTTCATGAGGAGGATAAAATTTAGAATAAAAGAGAGATGCAATTTCCTCCCAACCAAGAGAATGTCTATTCTCCAACAATTTATACCAATGCGCTTTTTACTGCACAAATAAACAGAGAATAGCTTCTTCCTCACTTCATCCATAGAGATACCTGCACACTTGAATAACCCGCATAATTCATGCAAAAACAGTAAATGATCTCTAGGATGGACAGTTCCATCCCCTTTATAGTGGTTGTCCATAACACGTTCAATAATTTTCATAGGTATTTTATACGGAATACTTTCAGCAGGTGGATTTAAAATATCAGAAGCATCATTAGAGTTATCGCATATGGGAGATAAAGCATTATCAGAGCAAAATATTTCTTCCAAAGCTGAGGAGCAAAAAAGATTATTTTTATATAAACTAGCTTCCCCAAGCTTAGACTTATCCATAGTATTAGTAGTGATTGCGTTCATACTAATATGTTCCATGGGTTTTTTAATTTTCGGATCAACCCATCCATGTCTTGAATCAGGAAATAAAGTAAGAAGCTCATTGTTGTCCATTATGCCAAACTAGTGTAAACAAGAAACAAAAAGATGCAATTGCAGGATCTAAAGGAAATAGCTTCGAGTACTTACAACGGCGAAAATAGCTTAGTAGCCGAGATCCGGAGTGTGAGTACCTTTTACCTTTCCTCCCCGACAACGGCGCCAGAAAATAGCTTGATGTCTACGGGAGCTTCTATTCTTGTAGACAGTGTTGGGCCTCCAAGAGTAGAGGTTTGTAGAACAGCAGCAAGTTTCCCTTAAGTGGATCACCCAAGGTTTATCGAACTCAGGGAGGAAGAGGTCAAAGATATCCCTCTCATGCAACCCTGCAACCACAAAGCAAGAAGTCTCTTGTGTCCCCAACACACCTAATAGGTGCACTAGTTCGGCGAAGAGATAGTGAAATACAGGTGGTATGAATAAATAGTAGCAGTAGCAACGGTGCGTAAAAGTGCTTGTCGGCGTGTAGTTGATGGTGGTAATATGGCAGCAGTAGTAACACAAGAAACAAGAAACAAGCAGCGATAGCAGTATTTAGGAACAAGGCCTAGGGATCATACTTTCACTAGTGGACACTCTCAACATTGATCGCATAATAAATAACTCTTTCTCATATGTGCTACATACACTCTTTTGTTGGATGACAAACACCAGTCGTTGTGTAGGGCTACAAGAGCACCTCAATGCCGGAGTTAACAAGCTCCACAACATTCGATGTTCATATTTAAATAACCTTAGAGCATAATAGATCATTGCAAAATAAACCAAGAACTAACATAGCGCACACACTGTCCACATTACACTATGAAGGAGGAATAGATCACATCAATACTATCATAATGATAATTAACTCCACAATCTACAAGAGATCATGATCATAGCCTACGACAAGAACCACACGGTGCACACACTAGTCACCTTTACACCATGCAGGAGGAATAGACTACTTTAATAACATCACATGAGTAGCACACAACTAGTAGCGATACAAAGCTCATCATATGGATCTCAATCATGTAAAGCAGCTCATGAGATCATTGTATTGAAGTACATGGGAGAGAGATTAACCACATAGCTACAGCGGAGCCCTCAGCCTCGGGGGTGGATTACTCCCTCCTCATCATGGAGGCAGCGATGGCGGTGAAGATGGCGGTGGAGACGGCGGTGGAGATGGCTCCGGGGGCAATTCCCCGTCCCGGCAGGGTGCCGGAACAGAGAGTTCTGTCCCCCGAATTGAAGTTTCGCGATGTGGCGGCGCCCCTGGAGTCTTTCTGGAGTTTTCGTCAAGAGGTACTGCGTTTTTAGGTCGAAAGGGGTTATATAGGCGAAGAGGCGGCGCAGGAGGGCTGACAGGGTGGCCCCACCCTAGGCCGGCGCGGCCAGGGTCTGGCCCGCGCCGCCTTATGGTGTGGTGGCCCGCTGGCCCCTCTCCGACTCTTCTTCGGTGTTCTGGAGCCTTCCGGGAAAAATAGGAGGTTTGGCGTTGATTTCGTCCAATTCCGAGAATATTGCCCGAACAGCCTTTCTGGAACCAAAAACAGCAGAAAACAGCAACTGGCACTTCGGCATCTTGTTAATAGGTTAGTTCCAGAAAATGCACGAATATGACATAAAGTGTGCATAAAACATGTAGATATCATCAATAATGTGGCATGGAACATAAGAAATTATCGATACGTCGGAGACGTATCACCTATCAACCAAACTCACTGGATACCTCCACTGCCTGTTTTTACTGTCAGTGTAGGTTACCTCAGCCTCCATTCCTTTTCTGACGCATTGCATCCTCAATTGTTTTGCCCTGTCATGCAAAGACTTAATCAAAGATGGGAGCATGAGATGGCCAGCATATTTTGTGGATGCAATTCTTTGACGCAGATCGATCTTTATCATGATCATCTGCCTAATCTTATCAAATATTTGCCACAGCATAAGCCCTTTCAATGACTTGACCTTTGAATTGAAACTCTCCGCAAGGTTACTTGTTACATAGTCTACCTTGCAAATTTCATTGAATTGGCTTCTTGACCACAACCTACCATGATGTTCATCCAAGTACTCCTTCACCCCAGGTTTTTGTTTATACAACACATCCAAATGAAACAGATGCTTCCTAGAGCTGCATGTGTATGAAGCTGGCCATAGGTTGTCAGTAAAAACTTTACCCTTGAATTTCTTTGTAAAATTCTGTACCAAGTGTCGCATACATTCCCTATGCTCCACTCTAGGGAATACTGCTTCTACCGCACTCTCCAAACCTTTGCAAGCGTCTGTGTGGATAACAAGTCCTGGTGGATGACCTATAAGGTCGCACAAATTCTGCAGAAACCAAGTCCAACTTTCCTATGACTCAACCTCCAAAACTCCATAAGCAACAGGGAACATCCAATTATGTCTATCAACTGCAGTAGCAGCAACTAGCTGTCCTTTAAACCTGCCATGAAGAGCTGTTGCATCCACGGCCAAATAAGGCCTGTAACCGTCCAAAAAACCTTTCCAGCAAGCTTTGAAACAAACAAAAGCCCTTCTAAAACATTCCTTGTGCATTACCTTCCCGCTTTTCAATTTGTAGGGAACTGTATGCTTGTCTATCGCTACAACACTGCCTGGACTAGCCATCTCCACTTCAGCTTTGAAAGTGTAAAGCAACTGAAAGCTTTCATTCCATGGACCATTGATCTTGTCAAGAGTCATTTCCTTTGCATAGAACATCCTCATGTAAGGTACTTTCATTTTAAACTTCTCAACCACCTTTTTCTGGAGTGCTGTTGGACCAAGTGAAGGAGTTTCTCTCAGCCAATCTAGGATTATATCTGCCAACCACCTAGTCTTCGCTAGCTTTGTTTTCAGCTCTGGCTCTCCCCCTAGAGGTGGACAAGCATGGACGTGCTCATTCTTCTTTATCTGAAACATAATGATAAGGGATGTCAGTAATAGATAACAAATTTTACACCGTGATCTAAAATACACAACTGGTTGGCGTAGTAGCTGAACCAAGCTGCTTCTGCGCATTGTGGATGCATGCAGCCTCCACCTACACCTCTTGTATGGGCATTTAACTGTGAACCTACCTGGCTCACTTTTAATAACCTCATAATTATTCTTAGAGAGAATGAAATATGTAGTAATTGCATTACGACAGTCCATCATCGTTTGAAACACGGTGCATTCTGCAAGCTGAGGATTCTCCCTGTTCCACTCAATTGTTGGCAAGTCATCACCTTCGTAATCGGCTAAAACGAGGCTGTCATTGTTCTCATTCTTCTCTTCATCATCAGTGTCATCAAATCTGGCACCAAAAGCAATATCTTCCATGTATTGATCCTCCATTGCATGCTTACTGCATCGATCTACCAATTCAGGAAACATCAACTCACCCTCATCATCTTGAGGACACTGATCCTCAATGTCTGCATCGTCCTCCACATCGACCGTACGAACGATCTGGCTACCACTAGCACTAGGGACAGATGGTGCTGTTGTGGACCTACAAGGAGCGCCGCGGCGCACACTATTAGCAGAGGCAGCAGCAGTAGAGAGACATGATCCCCGACCACCTGATGATGCCCCAGCACCAGATGATGCCTGGCCCCTGTCCACATGGATACGAATTTTACCGAACCGGCAAGAAGCATTCAAAGCAAAAAAAGAATTCCCAGATCGTCTTCAGAAATTAGTGGAACAAATCTTCCCTCCGGGCTGCTGAAATATTCGAAATGAACTGCATCGAAAGAGCTCCAGGTGTACTTATCGTAGATGTTAGCTTTGAAATCCCTCAACGATATGGTGGTTGCAACCACCGCAGGGAAGTAAAACCCATTCTTATAGCGTTTAGAATCACGCGTAAAGCTAGAATCCAGCCTAACCACCAGCCGAAAAGCCAGCGCTGGATCCATCCTATTCGAAAAGCAACGCAGTTAGTTGAGCAACAACGATTGGCGCTCAAAAATTGCCTACTGTTAATTCACATAGGCAGACGATGCTTACCCAGATGGAATCCATGCGTTAGATCCCTCTGATTCCCAATCTTCTCCACGTCTGACGGAATTAGGCGGCACACCAGACGGAAATACAAAGAGGACGGGGGTAGATCCAGATCTGGTGGAGGCGGAGCCCTCTCCGCCTCCCGGGGGTGGTGGTGGGGGCGTGGCCGGCTCGGCGGCGGACGACGCCATAAGGTAGGTGGGCAGGATGGTGTGGCGGCGGAGGGGCGGTATGTGAGCTCCTCCAATCTCGGGCGGAGGGGAAAGCTTTGGGTCAGCTCTGCCAGTCAACAGTCAACACATTTCGAAAGCAACGGTCAAGTCAAAACCACCGCGGCTCCCTAGCCATCACCGGTAACGGAAGGCCTCTGACCAGACGGCAACCCTCCCGTCCGAGCGTCTGCGAGGGGTTTCAAACTAGAGGGAGGGGAAAACTGAGGAAAAGTTAAGTGGCTGGGGAAAACTGAGTACAACTAACAAACCAGGGGCACGAGAACAAAAAACCCTATGTATTATTAAATGGAGTATCTAAATATTTGTAAGAATGTAGATTTAACTTGTAAAGTGGAGTTGCCATCAAATGATAATATAATGATTTTTTTTTCTGCGGTGCACTATGTTTTTGTAATGCCTTCTCTCCATTGATGGATAAACTTTGATTAGTCATATGTTGTGCAGCAATTTTTACAAAGATTTAAAGAATAAATTAATTTATATTTAACACAAAATAATCTCCGTCCAAGGATGCAATAAAGTGTCTCAATGCCGGTAGAGATGATATGGTGGGCATCTACAAAGCGCCTCTATTATGGTAAACGCGCTTTTAAAAACGTCTTATTTTAGTTTTGGGACGTTGGACTATGCGTCTTTACAAAGTTTGAGACGGTCCATAAGAAATTGTTCCTACAACGCTTTATAGTACCGTCTTTACAACTATGTAGAGATGAAATTTAGTGTCCCTAGTCTTTAACCTTGATGTATCTACATGACCTTTTTCTTGTAGTGGAGCCGCAAAAGGCTAACCTGCTGGCGTAGATCGATTTCGACTGGTTCACCTCTATCAAGGCGTGCAACGATGTTACTTACCTAAACGGAGAATAACGAAGTGATTCCGTAATCAATCGGACATAGGAACTTAACATTTATTATATCATTGCCCGATACTACCGTAAATAAATATATAAAAATTATCACTTACGAAATTAGTAACGCAAACGGATGGTAGTATAACGGTAGTACTTTCCGATCTATTCTATTGCAAACGTTCCTAGTTCGAATCTCTTATGGGCCTCTTTTTTTCCTATTTGTTAAACTAGTTTATGCTTTTCTACATTCACATTTACAATCGGGTCCCACCACTAATCAATGACGGACTAATGTACCACGAATTTAATTTCGTCATCAGGATTATCCGTGACGGTTAACCATGACGCAAGTTCATGCCGTCATGCATGTATGATCATACGTGACAAAAAAGCCAATCTGTCACCTACTTACTGATGGGATTCGTAGCATAGAAAACAAAAAATTTCCTACCGCAAGAACGAATAACAAGCCAAGATCCAATCTAGAAGATGGTAGAAACGAGAAGGTCATGAGACTAACCCTCGAAGATTTCCAAAGCCTACGAGATTAGATCTCGTTGTTGCTGTAGTCGATCACTTGCCGCTTTCAAAAGCGCGTAGAAGATCTTGACGGTGCCACAGTCGGGCAGCACCTCCGTACTCGGTCACACGTTCGGTGTTGATGACGACGTCCTTCTCCCCGTTCCAGCGGGCATCAGAAGTAGTAGATCCTCCTCGGAATCCCGCAAGCACGACGGCGTGGTGGCGGTGGTGGTGGAGAAATCCTGCA
Organism: Lolium perenne; assembly: GCF_019359855.2. Lineage (NCBI taxonomy): Eukaryota > Viridiplantae > Streptophyta > Magnoliopsida > Poales > Poaceae > Lolium > Lolium perenne. The sequence continues at coordinate 288,078,190 of NC_067250.2, read as the reverse complement.
GAGCTTCGCCGTAGCCGTGCAAGAGGGAGGAGGAGGAAGGGCGACTAGGGTTTGGGGAGAGGGGGCAAGGGCTGCGACTTGTGGTGCTCTTGGGGCTCCCCTTGCCCTCCTTTTATAGGTGGAAAAGGTCCTTGGGTCGTCCAAGATCTGCCCCCAAAGTTTGGGAGAGTTCCGGTAGGTTTTTGTCGGCCGAAACCTACTAGAACTAGGACACTTTTGCCAAATCCGAATCTGCCTTAGGGGAAACTTCTTAACCCTTAAGGAAAACATGGATACACCTATTATGGAACCCTCCGAACTTCCTTAGACAGCCCGGGTCGTCCCGGACACTTCCGGAACCTTCCACAATATTCCGGACTATTCCGGTCCTTCCAAAACCTTCTAGAAGCTCCGGTCAAAACACCGGATTTTTTCCAAACCCCGGAAAATGACTTCCCATATATGAATCTTATTCTCCGGACCATTCCGGAACTTCTCGTGATGTCCTGGATCCCATCCGAGACTGAGAACAACATTCGAACTCCATTCCATATTCCATATCTACTTAAAACGACATCAAACCTTAAGTGTGTCACCCTACGGTTCGTGAACTATGAAGACATGGTTGAGACTCTTCTCCGACCAATAACCAATAGCGGGATCTGGAGATCCATAATGGCTCCCACATATTCAACTATAACTTAGTGATCGATTGAACCATTTACATACGATACCGATTCCCTTTGTCACGCGATATTTTACTTGTCCGAGGTTTGATCATCGGTATCTCCATACCTCGTTCAACCTCGTCTTCGATAAGTACTCTTTACTCGTACCGTGGTATATCATCTCTTGTGAACCATTCACATGCTTGCAAGCTAATCAGACGACATTCCACCGAGAGGGCCCAGAGTATATCTATCCGTCATTGGGATGGACAAATCTCACTCTTGATCCATATGCCTCAACTCATACTTTCCGAATACTTAATCCCACCTTTATAACCACCCATTTACGCAGTGGCGTTTGATGTAATCAAAGTACCCTTCCGATATAAGTGATTTACATGATCTCATGGTCGAAGGACTAGGTAACTATGTATCGAAAGCTTATAGCAATTTGAACTTAATGACGTGATCTTATGGTACGCTTATTTGGGTGTGTGTCCATTATATCATTCACCTAATGACATAACCTTGCTATTAATAACATACGATGTTCATGATCATGAAACTATGATCATCTATTATATTAATCAACAAGCTAGTTATACAAGAAGCTTACTAGGGACTCCTTGTTGTTCACACTAGATGATCCCCCGCGCGTTGCTGCGAGAAACCAAATAAATAATTTAGTGAAATGTAAGAAAGTGATTGTACATTTTCTTTGAAGGAGGGTATTTCAGCACATAATCATAAGTATGGTCCAACATGCATTTTTTGTATTGAAATCTCACACATCAAAGTGTAGTACACCAAGCTGCTGTTTTGTAGCATATATTAGGTGTGGCTTACACAATTACATCACGGAATAAAGTTATGTTTGTGTGCTAACCTATGAAAACACACCATCCACTTGTTCACATGTGAATGAAATTAAAACTTAACGAAACACCTTCTAGGATCCGTAAAAGAGAAGAATATCCAAGGCACTTATATCATGAGTTATATACACTTTTGGTACCACAACTTGTATTAGATGTGCAATTTAGTACCACAACTTGCAAACCGAGCACTAGAGGTACCACAACTTGTATTGAGTGAGCAAATAGGTACCCAATCAATCAGAAGTGGACATGTGGCGTTGTAAATTTTGCATAAAGGCCCCAAATATTTTCTCCGACACAAGTAAACTTAGCGCTGTCTTCCATGGGGGTCCCACCTATCAGTAGCAGAAGAAATAATTAAGAAAATGTGGCAAAAAGGGGATTCGAGCACAGAACCTAAACCTTTAGGTCAAGTTTGTTAGCCACTGCATAACAAAGTTTTGTTTGTTCTTTACGAGGACGTAATTTCATATATCAGTGATTAGCCGTGCATCGACCCCACACAATCCAGGCACGAAGTTGGGCACGCTCTGAGGCCGGTTGGAGGCGATCGCCGCGAAGCTGGGCACAATCCTAGCGCACCTGTCTAACCACCCCTACTTTGGGCGGAACATTCTTTGCGGCGAGCTGCTGCAGTTTGTAGCCGCCATGCTTGGCTGTCCGGAGCCGGGAAGCTTTAGATGCAGGACGCCATCAACGCGCTGGCCGGCATGCATCAACACGCTGCTCGTCGGCCGCTCAGCTGCTCACGACACCGACGCCAGCTTCCGAGCGCAGCCTTCTCCTCTAGCTCGACGCGCCCTCGCCACAGGAGTCTGCGGTGAGTGCGCTAGGAAACATCGGGTGTGTCGTCTCCCGTGACACACTCGTGTCGCTCGGCCCACAGGCTGAGAGTCGGGTCGACCGGCGCGCAGCAGGCTGCAACATCGACGGTATGCTCTCCGGCGACACGGACGTGAAGTAGCTCATTGATGAGCAGGGCTTCGTGCCGCTTCTGGTGCAAATGCTCAACAAAATGTCCGGCAGCGCGCGCGAGGCGACCTAGAATTATCTTCGATCGCTTGATGCGGTAATTTCAGATGCACTACTAGTAGATGCTATTATATATATATGATTACGTTCTTTTCTGTGAAGCATAACCCTCTGTGTTGCAGTGGCCAGCAATTGTGACCTGATGGTTTTGCTCCGTAGCTCGAATCCCCTTTCTGCCACATTGATTAATTTATTTCTTCCGCTCCTGACACGTGGGACCTACGGAGTACATGTAAAACAGCACTAAGTTTACTTGTGTTGGGAAATACATTTGGGGCCTTTATGCAAATGTACAACACCACGTGTCCACTTCTGATTGGTTGGGTACCTATTTGCTCACTCAATACAAGTTGTGGTACCTCTAGTGCTCGGTTTGCAAGTTGTGGTACTAAACTGCAAATCTAATACAAGTTGTGGTACCAAAAGTGTATATGACTCTTATATCATCCAAAGTATTGAAGAAGCATCTCGCAGCTATTCAAGGACAGTCATTTCAGAAACAGTTAATGTCAATGAATATGCATATATTATTCACAGCTTTTTTCACAGTTGGGATAATATATGAAGAAATCAATTGTACGCAAAATAAAAATAATAGGAATTGTGTTATCTCCGTATAAATCATTTCATATTTTCTTGTGTAAACAACAGGCATAATAAATAACCATCATTATTCATAGGAAATATTCAGTCAGTCCAATTGTATGCACCGAAATTTATTTGCTTCTTGCCGTGCCCACTTTACAGAGAAGAATACAACTTAGATGACCTATATGCAAAATAAAATATAAGTATCAGGTTAATAATATTAGGCAGAACTGTACACATTTTGAAACAACATAATTGCTACATGTGGCGGATATATTAAAATTCTTACAGTAAACATTGAGAAATAAACATGGATTAGTGCTACTCAATGGTTGAATTTGGTGCTTTTGTCATGTCCACGAGGGTTAACAGAAGTAGTTTACTGGGTACGATAAGCAGATCAATATCAATCCTAGGCCATAATTGTTTAAAATGAGGAAATAAGGAAAGTACACAAAAATAAGAAGAGAGTTGGTTGATAAAACACGCTTGAAGGCTTGTGGAGATAGGCAGTAGACCTGCCATACGTTGGGATAATTGCTAGAGCAGACCATGTAAAAGAAATAGGCCTCATTTGTTCAAACTGTATTGTAGTAACCTCAAGAAACGGCCTTGTGCCGAACTCAGTTGTGTCAATTCCAATATTCAGAAGTTGGGTTATGCGCTGAAAAATATTGGGTCAGTTATCTCGATCTCGTCAAAGAAACATAGCCCTTGTGTATTAAACTCTACTTGCATATCATTCGGCCCTTGAGCCTCAAAACCAAAATCGGTCAAGTAAAATTGAACTGACATTTGTATCAGGTAAAAGGACTGTGCCTGAATGATCAACAATGAAGGAACCGCCGGATTTCCTCTCCAAAGAATATCATAAGTGCAGATTATAGAACAGCTCTGTTTATACTCTGATAAGTAAATCACCATAGCTCCATTTCCACTCGTCAGATTTGAAGAGGAAATAAGCAACCAAGACATGCAACAACAAAACTAAATGCAGATTTCTTGTGCAAATCTCAAAGGATAGGTCACGGCTGGCCATTGATACAAATGCAGGTAATGGTCCTGACACTTGATGCCTTGATGGCGCAACGCCATTAAACACTGAAGTACACACGGGTAGCTAGTCATCAAGAGAAAGTGGGTATGATGCCAGAAGCAAGGACGAACTTGCAGAGAATCTCAAATCAAGCTGGAGAACAAATTTATCAAGAACTAACCACATACCTAACCCAGTGACCACAAATACAGAGAGATATACCTTTTGCTGAAATGGAGATGTCGACTAAGACTTGATATGGAGGAACGAATCATCAAACAGCATGAGAGAGAAATCAAAATCAGATGATGCTCGAGTCACATTGCAAGAAATTGATCTGAGCTTCAAGGAAAATCCTCGGATGCTTGCCTGAGCCCTCAGTGTAGATTGGCGACCATGCTGATGGATCATGTAAAGCGTGGGGGAGGAAGATTTTGATAGTGGGGAGGGGAAACGATGGGTGCCATTGGTATCGGCTGAGAATTAAATCTACCACCCCTTGGTGGGGGGATGGCAATGGGCGGCAGAAATGAAGCGGAGGGACGTTTATGTAATGCAATTGAAAGGGAGGCGATTGGTCTGAAAACCAGAAATTCATCAACGCTAACAGGGAAGCCGCACTTAGTATGCATGCATGGGATGGCATGGAGGTGAGATGTAATGTGGTGGGCCTGCTGAGGTGGCATAGCTGCATGTCTAGAGAAATATGTTAGTGAGGATGAACTATTTAGTTATATAGGATAACACACATGTATCAATGTTTCGGTTAATACAATTATAGCATGGTATGCAAACATTTATCATAAACACAAAGATATATAATAACCATTTTATTATTGCCTCTTGGGCATATATCCAACAGTCTCCCACTTGCACTAGAGTCAATAATCTAGTTTACATTGGTAAAGACATAACACCTTGGCCTTCTGGTGCTTTATCATGTTTTACTCATGGGAGAGGTTTTAGTCAACGGATCTGACATGCTCAGAAACCTATGTATTTTTCAATTCATTTGCGTCTCAACGCATCACTCATTTTCCAAATGAGTCGGCATTAATCATATATGTTCAGTCTTTTGGTGGAACCTTAATTCCGCGGTCTAAAATATGTCACTAATACTGTCACACACAATATAGCTTCAAAGTTCTGACACTATCGAAACTACACCAAGTTCTCAAAGAACTTATCGACTTAACATCCTCAATCATTGTCAAAAACAATGACATACTCCGCCTTCTTCTGTAGAATCCGTCACAATATTTAGAACTCATCTAAATCTAGCATAGACATCTTCTAGCTCATTGTGCTACCTTTTAATCAACACTTAGCCTAATTGAGATTGAAATTCATTTTTATATGTGACCAAACTAATATCGGTGTAACACCTTACATCGATTCATTTGTCATTACCCCATATAAAACTTACATATATATCATTGGTTCTTCTAAAGCACTCAGGGATATTCTTACTGTTGTCCAATGATCATCACATGAATAATTCTGGTATATGCTCTTAACACTTTAGAGCACATGACATCTGATTTTGTACATATTATTCATGATCTAAAATCACTCATGTGTTTTTACTCATCGAGTGTCAAATACACTCAAGTCTTGTTAAACCTTCACATGAAAAGAACACCTTCTTAATATTTTTATATTGAACTACTTCAATATTCATTCTATGTACTTTAACTTAAACTTATTATGTGTTTCAATCTATCTTCATAGATCTTGACACAAAATATGTTTCAGTTCATATCCTTTCATTGAAGTTAATTCTCAATGAAACCTTTTTAATCAAGTATATAATTACATCATTTATAACCAACTATATGTCATCTACATAAAGTATTATAAATATGTCTCTGCGCTCCCACTTAATTTCTTGGAAATGCAAGCTTCTTCATCGTTTCTGATAAAATCAAAAAACTCTTTGACTATTTCATCTGGTGAAGATTCCAACTCCGCGATACTCACTTCATCCAATTGAAGTTCGTATACCTATCTAGTATTCCACGGACCAGCAAAACTCTTGGTTGTATCTTGTATACACCTTCAATACACACTTCTGTTAAGTAATGTATTTTGGCATCCTACTAGCATATCTCATAAAATAAATATGAAGCGATTACTAGAATAATCCATATAGACTATAAGTATCGCTACGGAAGATCTAATCTTATCGTAGTCAACTCTTTGAACTTTGTCGTAAACAACTTTTCGACAAGTCGAACTTCTTCAAGGATATTCCATCCAGTCCATCAATTTTATAGATCCATTTACTTTCAAAAAATATTCACCTATCTTGGATTTCATGGCGCATAGCCATTTTAACGGAGTCAGGGCTCATCATAGCTTCTTTGTATGTAGTTGGTTTATCATTGTTCAAAATCAATCCTTTGTTCACAAATCATTTATTTGATCACAAAGTATACCATACCTATAAGGTTCAATAGTACTTCGATCTTCATGACTATAACACTTTGTAGACATGGGAGCCATGATCATCGTGGCCGCTTCCAGAACCATTTATGATGCTGCGCTACTCTGATCATCATGCTCAGGTTCATCAACCTTATCAAGTTCTATTGTCCTCCCACTCAAATACTTCGCTAGAAACAATTTCTTGGAAATAAGAAACATCGACAAACACTTTTGTCTTTGTCTCCATAGTGGAAAGAATTCCCAATCAATTTTCTGGGATAATCAACAAAGACATTCATCCAATTTTAGTTGTAAACTTATTTACTTATGCTATGCATACCAAAATTTACGAAAGGACTATTAGGGTTTTATTCTCATGCCATAACTCGTATGGTGTCATTTCAACGGATTATGATGATGCACTATTTAGTGTAAAAGCGGTAGTCTCTAAAGCATAATCCAAAAAAATATAATGGCGTCATTTTATCTCATCATTAACCCAACAAGGTTTGGATACGTCTCTCAGACACTCCATCATCACCATGATACTCCAAGAAACGTGAGTTGTAGAACAATTTCATAACTCTCTTAGATGTTCGCTGAAACTCGTAATTCAATATTTCCACCATGATCCAATCATAGATATTTGACTTTTCTATTACGATGATTTCCACTTCATGCTGAAATTTATTTGAATCCATTCAAATGTTTCAAACTTCTTCCTTATCGAATATATCCACATATATATACTCGCCTAGTGAACCACATACATCATCATGTATGTTTCCACTAAGTTAGTTGCTCGTTCAACTCTTTGCCTATGAACGATATTTCAGTCATTCTCTTTAGAAAAGATTTGCAAGCGCCAAACGATTCAAAAATCAAATGACTCCAAAAATCCATTTGCATGGAGTTCCTTCATGCGTTCCTTTCTAACATGACCTAAATGGCGGTTCCACAAATAAGTGGAATTCAAATCATTTGCCTTATGGCATTTTAGCGTCAGTGTTATGTATGTGTATTTCACCATTAAGATTTATAATAACTTATCCATCGTACATGGAGAATTGTCATAATTTGAACAACTCATTGTTTTCATTTGACCAGAGCAAAATAACAATTATTAAGTTCTTTATTATAAATTCTAAGGGCTAGGTAGAATGCCAACGACAAACATAATAACACTTTATTATGTTCCAGACGTGCATTATTACCATATTCCTTATCAGTCACTTAGGCCATCGTATTCTTATATTGCGTTGTATTGTATGACATCTCATACCAACCAATCTGGTACAAATACCCAAGAATTTCATTATGTGACCAAACAAGGAATACATCCATAACATGTATATCATCTATATACACCTGAGCTAGACTTTCTAGTCTTTTCTTTCTTTCTGCCAAAATATCTTTTGTAGTTTCTATTTTAGCTTTCCTCATTCGCAGAAAACACTTCACCTTCAATAACTTCTAGGTCCATTGATCAAATACCAATAACCTTGAGGTTCTTACTTTGAAGTTGATCATCATATGACAAGTGTTCCAGATTTCACTATTAGTAACTTTGTAATATGATGAACAATTTCACTCATAATTTTATCCATCATATCATGACGACTTTCCGAGACCATGTCTGTACATGCTAGGCTCGTAAAGTTTAATCTCAATATTCGCATGTGCAAATCTGGCTTGCACCCGTTGTATGCACACGTAGAATCTATAACACCCGATCATCACGTGATGCTTCGAAACGACGAGTCTTAGCAACGGTAAATACTAAGGACGATAACTTCATGGATATGCGAATATCGTTAGTGCCCAACTAGTTGGAGGATTGGGACGCCTGGCATCTTCAACCTTCGTACATTCCCATAAAACTTATGAGTTTATGTAGTCTCACTAGATTATATTCTATCATCTTGCAATAAGGTCTTAGATATCACATATATCTCATACCTTGCTTAATTCTGAAAACAAAATTTTCAGCTCCTTACTTTTCAAACGGATTTGAACTTCAAGTTTCACGGAGACAAGATGATTTTAGGTACTAATTGAAACCATTGTTCTTTGAATCAGCAATGTGAGGTTTACTAAAAGTTTGCAATAGGACTTAATCATTTCTTGATTCTTTAACAATACGGTACCAGTCCGTAAAGTTACTTGTCAGACTTAACAGTATTTCTATCTCAATTACAAGACTATCGCTTGGTAGATAACGGATGCCAATTCTACAAATTTAATTCAAAATACTATTCAGACTATGTTCATGATAATTAGTTCATGTTTTAATCTAATTACTAATGAACTCCCACTTAATACAACATCCCTCATAGTTGTTAAGTGGCACACGATCCATATCCACTACACCAAAACCGATCATCACGTGAGATGATGTAGCTTCAACGGTGAACATCAACATGTTGATCATATCATCTATATGACTCGTGTTCAACCTTTCGGTTTCATGTGTTCCGATGCCATGTCTGTACATGCTAGGCTCGTCAAGCAAACCCAAGTATTCCGTGTGTGCAACATGGCTTACACCCGTTGTATGTGAACTTAGAATCTATCACATCCGATCATCACGAGATGCTTCAAAACGACGAACTGTAGCAACGGTGCATACGAGGGGAGAACACTTTATTATCTTGATATTAATGTGAGGGATCATCTTATAATGCTACCATCGCGATCTAAGCAAAATAAGATGCATAAAGGATTAACATCACATGCAATTCATATGTGATATGATATGGCCCTTTAGTCTTTGCGCCTTTGATCTTCATCTCCAAAGCACGGACATGATCTCCATCATCAACGGGCATGATCTTCATCATCGTCGGCGTAGCGTCAAGGTCCATGGCGCCGTCTTCATGGTTGTTCACCACATGTAGCAACTATTACAACTACTTTGAAATAATACTACAACATGAAATATAAAGACAACCATAAGGCTCCTGCCGGTTGCCACAATACAATAATGATCATCTCATACATATTCATCATCACATCATGGCCATTTCACATCACCAAACCCTGCAAAAACAAGTTAGACGCCTCTAATTTGGTTTGCATATTTTACGTGGTTTAGGGTTTTCGAATAAGATCCAATCTAGCTACGAACATGAACCACAACGGTGATACTAGTGTTGTCAAAAGAAAGAGTAAATTGAATCTTCACTATGGTGGGAGAGACAGACACCCGCAAAGCCACTTATGCAATACAAGTTGCATGTCGAGCGTGGAGCAAATCTCATGAACGCGGTCATGTAAAGTTAGCCCGGGCCGCTCCACCATCCCGCAAGATGCAAAGTACACCAACTAAAGACAACAAAAGCATCAACGCCCACAAAACCATTGTGTTCTACTCGTGCAACCAATCTATGCATAGACACGGCTCTGATACCACTGATGGGATTCGTAGCATAGAAAACAAAAAAATTCCTACCGCAAGAACGAATACAAGCCAAGATCCAATCTAGAAGATGGTAGCAACGAGAAGATCATGAGACTAACCCTCGAAGATTTCCAAAGCCTACGAGATTAGATCTCGTTGTTGTTGTAGTCGATCAGTTGCCGCTTTCAAAAGCGCGTAGAAGATCTTGACGGTGCCACAGTCGGGCAGCACCTCCGTACTCGGTCACACGTTCAGTGTTGATGACGACGTACTTCTCCCCGTTCTAGCGGGCAGCGGAAGTAGTAGATCCTCCTCGGAATCCCGCCAGCACGACGGCGTGGTGGCGGTGGTGGTGGAGAAATCCTGCAGGGCTTCGCCGTAGCCGTGCAAGAGGGAGGAGGAGGAAGGGGCGGCTAGGGTTTGGGGAGAGGGGGCAAGGGCTGCGACTTGTGGTGCTCTTGGGGCTCCCCTTGCCCTCCTTTTATAGGTGTAAAAGGTCCTTGGGTCGTCCAATACCTTCCCCCGAAGTTTGGGAGAGTTCCGGTAGGTTTCTGTCAGCCGAAACCTACTAGAACTAGGACTCTTTTGCCAAATCCGAATCTGCCTTAGGGGAAACTTCTTAACCCTTAAGGAAAACATGGATACACCTATTATGGAACCCTCCGGACTTCCTTAGACAGCCCGGGTCGTCCCGGACACTTCCGGAACCTTCCACAATATTCCGGACTATTCCGGTCCTTCCAAAACCTTCTAGAAGCTCCGGTCAAAACACCGGACTTTTTCCGAACCCAGGAAAATGACTTCCCATATATGAATCTTATTCTCCGGACCATTCCGGAACTCCTCGTGATGTCCTGGATCCCATCCGAGACTCCGAACAACATTCGAACTTCATTCCATATTCCATATCTACTTAAAACGACATCAAACCTTAAGTGTGTCACCCTACGGTTCGTGAACTATGCAGACATGGTTGAGACTCTTCTCCGACCAATAACCAATAGCGGGATCTGGAGATCCATAATGGCTCCCACATATTCAACGATAACTTAGTGATCGATTGAACCATTTACATACGATACCGATTCCCTTTGTCACGCGATATTTTACTTGTCCGAGGTTTGATCATCGGTATCTCCATACCTCGTTCAACCTCGTCTCCGACAAGTACTCTTTACTTGTACCGTGGTATATCATCTCTTGTGAACCATTCACATGCTTGCAAGCTAATCAGACGACATTCCACCGAGAGGGCCCAGAGTATATCTATCCGTCATTGGGATGGACAAATACCACTCTTGATCCATATGCCTCAACTCATACTTTCCGAATACTTAATCCCACCTTTATAACCACCCATTTACGCAGTGTTGTTTGATGTAATCAAAGTACACTTCCGGTATAAGTGATTTACATGATCTCATGGTCGAAGGACTAGGTAACTATGTATCAAAAGCTTATAGCAATTTGAACTTAATGACGTGATCTTATGCTACGCTTATTTGGGTGTGTGTCCATTATATCATTCACCTAATGACATAACCTTGTTATTAATAACATCCAATGTTCATGATCACGAAACTATGATCATATATTAATCAACAAGCTAGTTATACAAGAGGCTTACTAGGGACTCCTTGTTGTTCACATAACACACATGTATCAATGTTTCGGTTAATACAATTATAGCATGGTATGCAAACATTTATCATAAACACAAATATATATATAATAACCATTTTATTATTGCCTCTTGGGCATATCTCCAACACTTACCTTAATACATGACAGACCAGACATTTGTCATCAGGAAATTTGTCACTGAATATGATATCTGGCGTAGTGCATGTTGCTCCAGCTGCTACTGTGCTACTGCCTGATCATGTGTATTCATATAATTCATCACTGGCTTGATTGCCTTGAGCAATCCTTGCTTGAGAAAGGGCCAGTGATGTGTGTTGTGTGTTATCCTTGTGTAGCTTGATCCAGTGGTACATCATTTCCTTGATGTGCTTCTGGATACAATTATAAAGTCATTTATTCAGTTATAGCTTGGGTGTATTTATTCAGTAACTGGCTAAGTTCCTAATACAATGCTTGGCTCTAGCAGGCTCTATCAAGCTCTAGCAAGCTCTGATGATCATATGATCACTAGCTGCTTGATGGTTGCTTGTTGTGCTTCTATCCGTGCCTTGCTGATGATTATTCATGTGCTTGTATAGCACCATGCCCTATGTTGGTAGATGCTAATGCTTAATAAAGCATTTGCTTATGTTTGCAGTGATCTTCTGGATCATTTGCAAGTGTTTAAGTTACTGGTTGCTTGTGTATTCATTTATCTGTATAGCTTGTCATGATTTATTGGATAAATGAGATGAACTGCTTGCAGTGATGAATCTTATAATTACTTTGATTGAGCTAGAGGGATGCCAACAACTATTGGGGACTCTACCTCCTCTTTGAACCGATCTGGGTGATGATATTTGTATTTGGCTAACTATCTGGATGCTTTTGGTTGGTTGAGTGGGCCTTAGCAGCACTTGGTTGCTGCTTTGGTATCTCCCACCACACTTTGGCTTGCTAGGATAGGATAACTGCTTGCTGGGTGTTCCTTTTTGGATTGCCAGCAGCCTTTGGTGTTGAAAATCAACTATACAATGAATTGTCTATAAATATTTGATGGTTTAATAAACCACTAGTTGATAGGTGAGTTGGGATAGGCTAGTTGTGGATCAAATCCTTGTTGGATTCTTTGGTTTTCTTTAGTGGTGATTGATACGTCTCCGACGTATCGATAATTTCTTATGTTCTATGCCATATTATTGATGATACCTACATGTTTTATGCACACTTTATGTCATATTCGTGCATTTTCTGGAACTAACCTATTAACAAGATGCCGAAGTGCCAGTTCCTGTTTTCTGCTGTTTTTGGTTTCAGAAATCCTAGTAACGAAATATTCTCGGAATTGGACGAAACGAAGACCCAGGGGCCTATTTTTCCACGGAGCTTCCAGAAGACCGAAGAACATACGAAGTGGGGCCACGAGGTGGCGACACCACAAGGCGGCGCGGCCAAGGGGGGGCCCGCGCCGCCCTATGGTGTGGGCCCCTCGTCAGGCCCCCGACTCTGCCCTTCCGCCTACTTAAAGCCTCCGTCGCGAAACCCCTGATGCGAAAAAACCACGATACGGAAAACCTTCCAGAGCCGCCGCCATCGCGAAGCCAAGATCTGGGGGACAGGAGTCTCCTGTTCCGGCACCCCGCCGAGCGGGGAAGTGCCCCCGGAAGGCTTCTCCATCGACACCGCTGCCATCTCCACCGCCATCTTCATCACCGCTGCTGCTCCCATGAGGAGGGAGTAGTTCTCCATCGAGGCTCGGGGCTGTACCGGTAGCTATGTGGTTCATCTCTCTCCTATGTGCTTCAATACAATAATCTCATGAGCTGCCTTACATGATTGAGATTCATATGATGATGCTTGTAATCTAGATGTCATTATGCTAGTCAAGTGAGTTTTACTTATGTGATCTCCGGAGACTCCTTGTCCCACGTGTGTAAAGGTGACAGTGTGTGCACCGTGTGGGTCTCTTAGGCTATATTTCACAGAATACTTATTCACTATTGAATGGCATAGTGAGGTGCTTATTTATATCTCTTTATGATTGCAATGTGTTTGTATCACAATTTATCTATGTGCTACTCTAGCAATGTTATTAAAGTAGTTTTATTCCTCCTGCACGTGTGCAAAGGTGACAGTGTGTGCACCGTGTTAGTACTTGGTTTATGCTATGATCATGATCTCTTGTAGATTGCGAAGTTAACTATTGCTATGATAATATTGATGTGATCTATTCCTCCTACATATGCATGAAGGTGACAGTGTGCATGCTATGCTAGTACTTGGTTTAGTCTTTTGATCTATCTTACACTAAAGGTTACTAAAATATGAGCATTATTGTGGAGCTTGTTAACTCCGGCATTGAGGGTTCGTGTAATCCTACGCAATGTGTTCATCATCCAACAAGAGTGTAGAGTATGCATTTATCCATTCTGTTATGTGATCAAAGTTGAGAATGTCCACTAGTGAAAGTCTAATCCCTAGGCCTTGTTCCTAAATACTGCTATCGCTGCTTGTTTACTGTTCTACTGTGTTACCACTGCTGCGTTACTACTACTTGTTTACTGTCCTGGGCAAAGCACTATTCTGGTGCCGTTGCCACTGCTCATACTTATTTATACCACCTGTATTTCACTATCTCTTCGCCGAACTAGTGCACCTATTAGGTGTGTTGGGGACACAAGAGACTTCTTGCTTTGTGGTTGCAGGGTTGCATGAGAGGGATATCTTTGACCTCTTCCTCCCTGAGTTCGATAAACCTTGGGTAATCCACTTAAGGGAAACTTGCTGCTGTTCTACAAACCTCTGCTCTTGGAGGCCCAACACTGTCTACAAGAATAGAAGCTCCCGTAGACATCAAGCACTTTTCTGGCGCCGTTGCCGGGGAGGAAAGGTAAAAAGGCACTCATACTCCGGTTCCAGGTAACAATACTTTTCTGGCGCCATTGTGTTTGTGCTCGAAGCTATTTCCTTTAGATCCTGCAATTGCATCTTTTTGTTTCTTGTTTACACTAGTTTGGCATAATGTACAAGAGTGAGCTTCTTATTCTATTTCCTGATTTAAAACATGGATTGTTTGATGCGAAAATTAAAAAACCTATGAAATCTTATTTGCATGCTAGTAGTAATATTAGTATGAACGCCTTGAACACCATTGTTGATAATAATATAGAAAGTTCTAAGCTTGGGGAAGCTGGTTTTCATGATCTTTTTAGTCCCCCAAGCATTGAGGAGAAAATTTTCTTTGATAATACTTTGCCTCCTATTTCTGATGATTATAATGATAGTGGTCTTTTGGTGCCACTTACTGCGGAGAGCAAATTTTATTGTGATTATACTATGCCTCCTACACTTGATGAGAATAATAATGATAGCTATTTTGTTGAATTTGCTCCCACTATTACTAATAAAATTGACTATGCCTATGTGGAGAGTAATAATTTTATGCATGAGACTCATGATAAGAATGCTTTATGTGATAGTTATATTGTTGAGTTTGCTCATGTTGCTACTGAAAGTTATTATGAGAGAGGAAAATATGGTTGTAGAAATTTTCATGTTACTAAAACACCTCTCTATGTGCTGAAATTTTTGAAGCTATACTTGTTTTATCTTCCTATGCTTGTTACTTTGCTCTTCATGAACTTGTTTATTTACAATATTCCTATGCATAGGAAGCATGTTAGACTTAAATGTGTTTTGAATTTGCCTCTTGATGCTCTCTTTTGCTTCAACTACTATTTCTTGCGAGTGCATCATTAAAACTGCTGAGCCCATCTTAATGGCTATAAAGAAAGAACTTCTTGGGAGATAACCCATGTGTTACTTTGCTACAGTACTTTGTTTTATATTTGTTTCTTGGAAGTTGTTTACTACTGTAGCAACCTCTCCTTATCTTAGTTTTATGTTTTGTTGTGCCAAGTAAAGTCTTTGATAGTAAAGTAAGTACTAGATTTGGATTACTGCGCAGTTCCAGATTTCTTTGCTGTCACGAATCTGGGTCTAATTCTCTGTAGGTAACTCAGAAAATTATGCCAATTTACGTGAGTGATCCTCAGATATGTACGCAACTTTCATTCAATTTGGGCATTTTCATTTGAGCAAGTCTGGTGCCCTTTTAAAATTCGTCTTTACGGACTGTTCTGTTTTGACAGATTCTGCCTTTTATTTCGCATTGCTTCTTTCGCTGTGTTGGGTGGATTTCTTTGTTCCATTACCTTCCAGTAGCTTTGAGCAATGTCCAGAAGTGTTAAGAATGATTGTGTCACCTCTGAACATGTGAGTTTTTGATTATGCACTAACCCTCTAATGAGTTTGTTTCGAGTTTGGTGTGGAGGAAGTTTTCAAGGGTCAAGAGAGGAGGATGATATACTATGATCAAGGAGAGTGAAAACTCTAAGCTTGGGGATGCCCCGGTGGTTCACCCCTGCATATTCTAAGAAGACTCAAGCGTCTAAGCTTGGGGATGCCCAAGGCATCCCCTTCTTCATCGACAAATTATCAGGTTCCTTCTCTTGAAACTATATTTTTATTCGGCCACATCTTATGTACTTTACTTGGAGCGTCTGTGTGCTTTTGTTTTTGTTTTTGTTTGAATAAATGCTTGTGTGGGAGAGAGACACGCTCCGCTGGTTCATATGAACACATGTGTTCTTAGCTTTTAATTTTCATGGCGAAGTTTCTTCTTCGTTAATTTGTTATATGGTTGGAATTGGAAAATGATACATGTAGTAACTCTAAAATGTCTTGGATAATTTGATACTTGGCAATTGTTGTGCTCATGTTTAAGCTCGTGCATCATATACTTTGCACCCATTAATGAAGAAATACTTAGAGCTTGCTAATTTGGTTTGCATATTTGGTTTCTCTAGAGTCTAGATAACATCTAGTATTGAGTTTTGAACAACAAGGAAGACGGTATGGAGTCTTATAATGTTTACAATATGTCTTTTATGTGAGTTTTGCTGTACCGTTCATCCTTGTGTTTGTTTCAAATAACCTTGCTAGCCTAAACCTTGTATCGAGAGGGAATACTTCTCATGCATCCAAAATCCTTGAGCCAACCACTATGCCATTTGTGTCCACCATACCTACCTAATACATGGTATTTATCCGCCATTCCAAAGTAAATTGCTTGAGTGCTACCTTTAAAATTCCATCATTCACCTTTGCAATATATAGCTCATGGGACAAATAGCTTAAAAACTATTGTAGTATTGAATATGTACTTATGCACTTTATCTCTTATTAAGTTGCTTGTTGTGCGATAACCATGTTTCTGGGGACGCCATCAACTATTCTTTGTTGGATATCATGTGAGTTGCTATGCATGTCCGTCTTGTCTGAAGCAAGAGAGATCTACCACCTTCATGGTTGGAGCATGCATATTGTTAGAGAAGAACTTTGGGCCGCTAACTAAAGCCATGATTCATGGTGGAAGTTTCAGTTTGGACACATATCCTCAATCTCATATGAGAATAAAAATTGTTGCCACATTCTTATGCATTAAAGAGGAGTCCATTATCTGTTGTCCATGTTGTCCCGGTATGGATGTCTAAGTTGAGAATAATCAAAAGCGAGAAATCCAAAATGCGAGCTTTCTCCTTAGACCTTTGTACAGGCGGCATGGAGGTACCCCATTGTGACACTTGGTTAAAACATGTGCATTGCAAAGATCCGGTAGTCCAAGTTAATTAGGACGAGGTGCGGGCACTATTAGTATACTATGCATGAGACTTGCAACTTGTAAGATATAATGTACATAACTCATATGCTTTATTACTACCGTTGACAAAATTGTTTCATGTTTTCAAAATAAAAGCTCTAGCACAAATATAGCAATCGATGCTTTCCTCTTTGAAGGACCATTCTCTTTACTTTTATGTTGAGTCAGTTCACCTATCTCTCTCCACCTCAAGAAGCAAACACTTGTGTGAACCGTGCATTGATTCCTACATACTTGCATATTGTACTTGTTATATTACTCTATGTTGACTATTATCCATGAGATATACATGTTACAAGTTGAAAGCAACCGCTGAAACTTAATCTTCCTTTGTGTTGCTTCAATGCCTTTACTTTGATTTATTGCTTTATGAGTTAACTCTTATGCAAGACTTATTAATACTTGTCTTGAAGTACTATTCATGGAAAGTCTTTGCTATATGATTCACCTGTTTACTCATGTCATTACCATTGTTTTGATCGCTGCATCCACTACATATGTTTACAAATAGTATGATCAAAGTTATGATGGCATATCACTTCAGAAATTATCTTTGTTATCGTTTTACCTGCTCGGGACGAGCAGAACTAAGCTTGGGGATGCTTGATACGTCTCCGACGTATCGATAATTTCTTATGTTCTATGCCATATTATTGATGATACCTACATGTTTTATGCACACTTTATGTCATATTCGTGCATTTTCTGGAACTAACCTATTAACAAGATGCCGAAGTGCCAGTTCTTGTTTTCTGCTGTTTTTGGTTTCAGAAATCCTAGTAACGAAATATTCTCGGAATTGGACGAAACGAAGACCCAGGGGCCTATTTTTCCACGGAGCTTCCAGAAGACCGAAGAACATACGAAGTGGGGCCACGAGGTGGCGACACCACAAGGCGGCGCGGCCAAGGGGGGGCCCGCGCCGCCCTATGGTGTGGGCCCCTCGTCAGGCCCCCGACTCTGCCCTTCCGCCTACTTAAAGCCTCCGTCGCGAAACCCCTGATGCGAAAAAACCACGATACGGAAAACCTTCCAGAGCCGCCGCCATCGCGAAGCCAAGATCTGGGGGACAGGAGTCTCTGTTCCGGCACCCTGCCGGAGCGGGGAAGTGCCCCCGGAAGGCTTCTCCATCGACACCGCTGCCATCTCCACCGCCATCTTCATCACCGCTGCTACTCCCATGAGGAGGGAGTAGTTCTCCATCGAGGCTCGGGGCTGTACCGGTAGCTATGTGGTTCATCTCTCTCCTATGTGCTTCAATACAATAATCTCATGAGCTGCCTTACATGATTGAGATTCATATGATGATGCTTGTAATCTAGATGTCATTATGCTAGTCAAGTGAGTTTTACTTATGTGATCTCCGGAGACTCCTTGTCCCACGTGTGTAAAGGTGACAGTGTGTGCACCGTGTGGGTCTCTTAGGCTATATTTCACAGAATACTTATTCACTATTGAATGGCATAGTGAGGTGCTTATTTATATCTCTTTATGATTGCAATGTGTTTGTATCACAATTTATCTATGTGCTACTCTAGCAATGTTATTAAAGTAGTTTTATTCCTCCTGCACGTGTGCAAAGGTGACAGTGTGTGCACCGTGTTAGTACTTGGTTTATGCTATGATCATGATCTCTTGTAGATTGCGAAGTTAACTATTGCTATGATAATATTGATGTGATCTATTCCTCCTACATATGCATGAAGGTGACAGTGTGCATGCTATGCTAGTACTTGGTTTAGTCTTTTGATCTATCTTACACTAAAGGTTACTAAAATATGAGCATTATTGTGGAGCTTGTTAACTCCGGCATTGAGGGTTCGTGTAATCCTACGCAATGTGTTCATCATCCAACAAGAGTGTAGAGTATGCATTTATCCATTCTGTTATGTGATCAAAGTTGAGAATGTCCACTAGTGAAAGTCTAATCCCTAGGCCTTGTTCCTAAATACTGCTATCGCTGCTTGTTTCTTTGTTCTCTTTGTGTTACCACTGCTGCGTTACTACTACTTGTTTACTGTCCTGGGCAAAGCACTATTCTGGTGCCGTTGCCACTGCTCATACTTATTTATACCACCTGTATTTCACTATCTCTTCGCCGAACTAGTGCACCTATTAGGTGTGTTGGGGACACAAGAGACTTCTTGCTTTGTGGTTGCAGGGTTGCATGAGAGGGATATCTTTGACCTCTTCCTCCCTGAGTTCGATAAACCTTGGGTAATCCACTTAAGGGAAACTTGCTGCTGTTCTACAAACCTCTGCTCTTGGAGGCCTAACACTGTCTACAAGAATAGAAGCTCCCGTAGACATCAGTGATACACTTGGCTTGACCAGTTCTTCCTTAGGGTTAATCTTTACTGGCTTATTCCATACTTTGCCAGCATGGAATGGTTTAACACCAAATGATGATGCAAACAGGGTATTCTTACCCTATGGCTTGTGTCGTTGTGGCGAACAGACATATGCCATAGGATGGCTTAAGTTGGGGCCGAATGGGCGCTAGAGGATTTGGGGGAGGGTTTTTGATTAGATAGGATGAACTTCCGGATGGTTTCCTCAAGAACTCAGCCAAAGGCAAAGATAGAAGAAGAAACACCCAAGGAAGAACTCTGCTCTAGATCTTTCTCTTCATTGATCTCAACAGGATACAAGTTTTTGCATACAAGGTTTCTCTCTAATGATTTTCCTCCTATCCTCAGCAAACCGGCGTAAAGGTTGTCGCACCGGCTTCGCATCCTTCCGGACATTCAAAGAGTGCTCAGCCAGCTCCCTCGGAACACCTACCAAGTCATCAGTAGACCAGGCAAAGATATTCCGATTCTCACGGAGGAAGCTGACGAGCGCGCTTTCCTATGCCTCACTGAGGCCGGCACCGATACGAACGGCGCTCAGGGTAAGCCGGATCCAGCACGATGTCCTTTGTTTCCTTTGTCGGCTTGAACGTCGGTGTGCCCAAGTTTGCACTCATTGCCGCTAAGCTCAACTGTGAGGACTGAGCCAGCGCAACCGCAGTCTGCATCCTCCTCTTTTCCTCTGCAATTACCAGCGATTCTGCCAGGTTTGATCCGGCGGAAGCAGTTTCCAGCGAAATCTTGTAGTTTCCCACCACAGTTAAGGGTCCACGAGGTGCCGGCATCTTCATCTTGAGATAGGCCGTGTGAGTCGAGGCCATGAAAGCTGTCAATGCCGGTCTCCCCAACAAAGCATGGTAAGGACTATCTAAATCCACCACCTCGAACTCAAGGTTTTCAACCCGGCAATTGTCACGTCCTCCAAACGACACATCCACCCGGACCTTCCCCACTGGCGCGCAGGACAAGCCCGGAACGATTCCGTGGAACGTTGTACGAGTGGGCTGAAGCATGTTTTCTGTTATGCCCAGCGTATGCATGGTGTGCCGGTACATTATGTTTATGCTGCTCCCGTTGTCTATCAGTACTTTGCTGAACCGGACTCGAGTCGTTGTCCCTTGCATGATTGGGTCCAGGACAAGAGCATAACCACCCGGATTAGGCATTACCTTGGGGTGATCCTTGAACGACCAGGAGATCTCTTGATCTGACCACAGCATGTATTTTGGTATTGCCGGCATCACCGCGTTCACCTCCATGGAACGGCGATGTAGACTTTGCCTGTCTGTTGGCTCAGTAACGAACACAACACAGCACACATCCGGATCCTTGTAAATGTTCCGGCCCAAAGGTGCCGGTGGAGGTGGTTGGCCATTGCCCTCTCCTACCTGATGGACTTGCTGGTACTGCTGCCTGTTTGGCTGAGGCTGTACCGGTAAAGCATTCGCTCCGGTAAGCGGCGGTGGTGGTGGTAGTTGATGCTGATGTAGCATATCTTGAGATGGTGGTAGCATCGTGGAGCACCCTTGTGCTTGCGCATCTTTTACTGCTCCCTTGAGCATCAAGTACTTGGTCCAAGAACAGTCCTTCGTCAGATGATTTGACGGGTGAGCCGGATTCGGCGTGTGCCACCGGCAAGGTTGATCCATGGCGGCTTCCATGGTATATTTCACAGGTTCCTGCCAATTCTTTTTCTGGGCCCAGGGTTTCTTTTCGACCCATTGTTTCTTGGGACCCGCCCATGGCTGCGATCCGGTTCTTTGCCTCTGACTGCCGCTGGCCTCAGAGTTCTCTTGTACAACAGCAACTTGCTGCGGACCGTACCTTCGATCCGGGAAATCTTCCCTTCTTTTGTTGTTCCGGTTATCCCGGTGTTGCTCTTGGCGCTGCTGAGGCGGGTTTGATTGTTCCGGCTCAGCTTGTACTGCCGGTTGCAATGGGTCTCCCAATGCATAGTTATCCGCCACACGTATCATCTCCGCCAAAGTTACCGGCATGTTCCGCTGCAGCTTTTGCCACAACGGCGAACCTCTGCGGCACCCATTGCAAAACCAAGCAATGGCTTGTGCCTCTATCACCCCTTCGCAGGAGTTTCTCGTGGAGTTCCACCGGGCCAGGTAGTCCCGGTCTGTTTCCTGTGGGCGCTGCACGCACAAAGCGAGCTGCTGAGGCCTGTTGGGCCTCCGGTATGTACTGGTGAAATTACTCACAAAAGCTTCCTCAAAGTCCAACCAACCGTTTATGCTTCCTGCCGGCAAGTTGTTCAGCCAGATTCGTGCCGGTCCCACCAAAAATGATGGTACAATTCTCACGGCCCAACGCCGGTTTCCTCCACCGGTTACGCTTCCTTCGCCGCCAGCGACGTATACCGCGGTCACGTAATCTGGGAGCCAGTCTTCCGGCTTAGTGGTGCCATCATATGTTTTTGTGTCACGGGGCAACTGGAAGTTGTGAACTGGTGGTTCTTCTTTCATGATCCTTGGGCCAAAGCATTTTGGACCCGGAGGACCCTCTGCCTCGATTATTTCTGACAAATACACCATATCCAAACGGTGCCTCGCATCCCGTTCTGGCAGGTGCCTTTCTCCCAAACGTTCTCCCAATGGGTTCCGGTGTGCTGTGAGTCTTGTCGAATCAGCTTCATCATATCGTTCTGGTACCGCGGCCCTTGCCTGCCGGTACCTTGGGGGAAGTGTTTCCTCCTCTTCGTACGCTGCCCTTGCAGCTCAATAATTTTGCCCGGTTTCGTGTCTACCGGCATGATTGTTTCCGGCATAGCCTCCTCTGGCGTAGCCTCGATCTGCCCCTTGGCTTTTTCTACCGGCATCGTGTTGCCCGGCTTGTTGTTTTCCGGCAAGAACCGGATCATACACAGTCATCTGCTGCGCATTCATCTCTTTTTCTCTTCTTCTGTCCGGATGGGGGGACGATGCCTGCCCATGGGACTTGCTTCCGGCATTCTTTGTTGAACGCGCGGATTTTGAGGCCACAGCCTTGTTCAGCCTAGCGAGCTGCTCAGCATTTTGCTGCTCGATGGTTTCAAGCAACTCTCTTACACGCTCTTGCTGTTTTGCCAAAGCGTCTCCGGAAAGCGAATCACACAGCTCTACTGCAGCCTTAGCAGCTTTTATGGTTTTATCCGGGCTACTGTACTTAGGTTTCTCTACGATGCTCACAGATGCAGAGGTACTTTTGCCGGCAAGAATTTCCTTACGCAAATCCTGATCTAGATTGCGAGCCTTAAGCCGGTTTTCCGGTATCCTAGCAGCATGAGTGCTAACAGAAGCAAAGCCATGGGCAGCGTTGTACTCACGTAGGGTTAGGTTCAGCTCGCGCTGCGCCCGGACGATGTCGGTGCCATTCGCGAGCAGCTTCTGGCGTTGTGCCTCCAGCTCCGCCTGAGCCGCTGCCGGGTCGATGTTCTGCGCGATGGGCGTCGCCAGCATGTTCATCGCCGCTTGGAGTGGTGTCTCCGGTGGTGCGGAAGATGCTCCCGCAGCGCCTACGTCGCGCTCCAGCGGTGGCTTGGCCGCACGGGTCGATGCCGCACGGCCGGCACCTTCGTCCACAACCTCCTTGCCAGCGTCAACCGCGCCGGCCATCAACACCTCCACGCTACTGGCAGCGCGGCCAGCGCAGAGCCACCTTGGCGGGTCCGGCGCCACCAGCACCGGCGAGAGGCGCTGGCGCACAGGGACAGTGCCGAAGTAGACGCGGTGGCTGCCGAACTCGATGACGCGGCCATTCTTGGGGAAGATGCCGCCGTTGGCGAAGCAGCCCACGTTGTCGTTGATGAAGTCCATGGAGTAGAGGCGCTGTACGAGCGCAGACACCGTCCGCTCGCCGGCGACCTCAAGGATGCCCGCCCGAATGTGAACTCCAGCAAGCGCCACTTCATGCCCCACGGTAAGCGCCAACTGTCGTCGTGGCGAACAGACAGATGCCATAGGATGGCTTAAGTTGGGGCCGAATGGACGCTAGAGGATTCGGGGGAGGGTTTTTGATTAGATAGGATGAACTTCCGGATGGTTTCCTCAAGAACTCAGCCAAAGGTAAAGATAGAAGAAGAAACACACAAGGAAGAACTCTGCTCTAGATCTTTCTCTTCATTGATCTCAACAGGATACAAGTTTTTGCATACAAGGTTTCTCTCTAGGTCGATCGTCCCGTGTACAGGTGTGCCCCCTCTCCTTATATAAGGGAGAGGGTGGCTTACAGAGGAAGAAACCCTAATGGCATCTTTGACTAGACAAACTACTTTACAAAGTTACTTTAATCATAGATGACGCCGGGATCTTCTTTAATCAGGGAGCCTGACGTCCTCCGGCTTCTTTCAGCGTCATCCTCTTCTTTGGCGCCAGGGCTTCGTTTAAAGCTACTTTGCTTAGCTCATCTTTGTCCTCTAGTTCTGGAGAGAATCTTTGACCAGTCTCGCCGACGTGCTACAGTGCACTTTCTTACCGGTAGCCCGGTGTCTTCTTTACCTGGTTCCGGTATACCCCTCTTGGGGATACCGGCTTAGCTTTTCTTAGCCAAACAATTAACTTCGTGCTCCGGTATAAACATTAAACCGGTATCTTGATGGCTCAAACCATCCGGTTTGGCATGCCTTTGGCATACCGGGGGTCATCCCCCCAACAGCTTGTGTGTGTGTCTGTGATGCACATGCTTGTATTATGAGAAAAACCAGTGTTTGCTCATGGATTTGTGTATACCTCACTCCAGCTCCTAGAATTTGTGTTGTTGTAGAGGTTTTCCTTTTGTGGTTTGCTTGTGCTTGCCCTGCTCCTCCTAGCTAGCTGGTGCTGGTGAACTGTGGACCCCGGTCCTTTCTTTTACACTGATAAAATCATCATGTTATGTTTACTTACTGCAAGCATTGCTCTCTTTAATTTCACTGCAAACAAACATCTTTTTCCACACTATACGGTTAATCCTTTGTTTCAGCAAAACCGGTGAGATTGACAACCTCGCTGTAAGTTGGGGCAAAGTATTTTGGTTGTGTTGTGTGCAGGTTCCACGTTGTTGCTGACGCCGGTAGTGCACCCTACCACAAGTCAGCTAGCAACACCTTCAAAAGTCACGCCTTTCTCCTACTGGTCGATTAAACCTTGATTCTTAACGAGGGAAAACTTGCTACTGTGCTCATCATACCTTCCTCTTGGGGTTTCCCAACGGTGTGCAATCTGCGCTCATCAATGAACTTAACTGGATATTTCCTATTGATATTGGTATGTTTCAATCAGAGAGATAGGCTTCATCAACATGGATGGAAACCTACCATTCTCTATTATGGTATAGATCATGATTTAATACTGCCATCAAGTGTGATCATATCAATAACAACTTGACAGAAAGTTTTAACGACAAGGCGAAGGAGTTATAAGACTTGCATATGCATGACATGGTTTACCAGATCAGGATCATGGGATCATGCGTTTGTGAGAACTGAGAAGAAGGATTGGTGATGTTCTACAACGGGACAAGTTGCATGCAATGGTACAACAGGTTGTTGGAATCTTACACATTTGTCGGTAGAGAGATCTGCATTGTGGGTTATTGAAGTCAGAGATACCAAGACTAGAAGGAGGCATGTTGTTAACACTAAAGTGCATGAAAGAACTTGTCTCGAGTGGCAACATATTGCGAAGCCATGTGAGCATACATACTTTTCTTGGCTCCAAACCAAAGATAAACATGCACGTATAGTTGCATGAATTCTACTAAGTAGCTAAATTTAAGGATGCATATGCAACTCCAATTCCACCAGTTACAGACCAGCCTTAGTGGCCTGAACATGAAATTGAATTTTCCTTGTGTTCTCCCATGATAAAAAGAAAGGTTGGCAGACCTAAACAAAGTAGATAGAAGGCACGATTTGAGAAATGTGGGAGTAGTAAGAAGGGAAAAAACATAAAAAGCTAAAAGGGCAACAAAAATAGATGCAAGTTGTGCGAGGAACTTGTGCATCGAATTGGATCTTTCAAATTCCATTACACTTCCAAAAGGACAAAGTATGTTCATGTTTGTGTTGTTACTATTTTTTTTGCTTTTTTCAGGACATGATTTGTTTTGCAGGAGAAACATGCAGTTCAACCCCTTGTTGTTGAGGTTTGTTGGCCAACGAAAAAGGCAAGACTCAATGGATGTACAAAAAATAGAAGTGGTGATGAAACAGTGCAAAATGAGCCAGTTGTGGATGTTGCATGCAGTGCAAACTGGAGTAGTTTTAGATGTTGTGTTGTAGACTAAGCCAGTTCTGCATGTTGCAGCGCAAGCTGGAGCATGTTGAATGTTGTGCTGCAAACTGAGCTATTTCTAGATGCTGAAGTGCGAACTTAAGCAGTTTTTGATGTTGTGGTGCAAACTGAAGCTACTACAACTATTGAGGTGCAAATTGAAGCACTCTTGGTTGTTGTGGTGCAAACTAAACCTATTCCATTCGTTGAGGGGCAAACTCAAGCACGGGCATGTGGGCGTTGAGGATTGGACAAGCAAAAGCAAGCTCTACGACTTGTTGTGGAGAGGCCTACTGGTAGTGAAGCAAAGCTAATCAAGAGTATGAGTGAAGTTCCTGTTGTAGTATAAAAAAGAAGCAGCCGATGAAGAAGAAATCGAGTGGTAAGAACAACAAGTGAAAACTATTTGAAAACTTTTCATGTAATGTTATTATACTTTAATGCATGAAAACTTGTGTGGTTTAATGCTATTTGTAATTTTTTATGCGGTTATGTTTCTAATACAACTTGGAACCAAAATTCAAATTTTATCCAAAATTTGAAGTTGTTTGGTCGATCTATGGTATGATGTTGTAATGTTTTCTGAACTATAATACACGTTAGGTGATCAATTCGATCCCTTTTGCGAAGTAAAACTCATAGTCATGAAAAATATGCTTCAAATTGAGGTAAACAACCCCTTTTCTAAGCAAGTTTTTTTTCGAACTTGTCCAAATGAGCCAAATATTTTTCCTTGATATATATTCTACCTATATAGTTTCAAATATGAAGTCTCGCTATTTATTGAATTAATCTTCATATTCATAGTTCTTTTTCAAAAAATATGCTTTAATAGAAAACCACTACAAACACATTTAAAATATGAAAACGAAAACATAAGTTCTCATCCTTCATACTCACTCCAGAATTAAGCTTGGGTGAAGGTTTTGATATTTTGTATTTTCAAAATCCTAAAACCTAGCTCATTTACCTTGAAATCCCCCCAACCTCGTTCGTGGTAGCTCACATATGTGAAGGTTTTTTTATGAAAATATAAGTAGACCACGTTTCTTATTTTTCCTTGTAACTAAGTCACATAAAACGATGATGTGTGCAATTTTGTATTTTTCTGATTTTCAAAATTAGTTGTCGTTATTTTAATGGTGGCCAAACCTAGATAATCACATTGCCCGCCTTGAAATCCCTTCAGAACCCCGCAGAACCTCTCCTAACCCTAACACCCAATTCCGATCGTTGTATCATACCCTAACACACAATGGTGGTTGTTGGATAGGGTCTTCTAGAAAGATATCCGTGGGAAGGTTGCTTCTACGTCTAGATTTCCCCCGGGTCGTTGGATCACTTGGATGGTTTGGATCGATTGATCTTAAGGCGATCTGCTAGAGGTTCATTGGAATTTTTTTTGAGACACTTGGATTTGGTTGGGACACACTCCTCGGACCGTTGGGCCATGGTTCTGGCGCCCGTGGTTCTGTCCATGCATGCACACGCGCATCCATGATGTTGCCATGCATGCGAGAATCGACGATGTTGCCATGCATGCGAGCATCCATCCGACGTAGCATAGGGAAATTAGTGCAGCCTCGTACACAGACATCGGCACGCCTCGATTCATTGTGAATATCAACTAGGCTCCGTTGGGCTATTATTGCGATTATTAGCGGGTGTAGTTCAACTATTTACACGATCAAATGGCGCACTATGGATATTTAAAATTTCAAATACTTCTTGGATATTTTTTCCTCTCCACTCGATACATCTATCTGCGCACCTTCTTTGTCAAAATCCAAAGCAAAAGCCAGATCACACCCAAGATAAGATGCAGTTCAGTGGGCCAACTTACCATACTCCGAACACCGTGCCGAAGACGTTGTCTTCGTGGATAAAAGACGTGAGAAATAACTTCATCAGGAAAGTGTAGACGTGCCTCTTTTTCACGCGACATTTAGGAGCTCTCGTGCGCTCTTCCATCGTTTGCATCGTGGCACCACGCCAATGCGTATCGGTAGATCAATAGATAAATAAAAAATTAGTATCATGAAGTTGTCAGAATCGTGATTCTGAATCGGATCGAAACCTCTCTAGTAGGATTGTAATCCGTGGGACCTTAACTTTTAGAATCGTAAAATCTTAGATTCTATGTACTAAAATCGTAGGATCATTTCACTTAATTTGGGTCGTAAAGTCGTAGAATATTATAGTAGAATCACGATCCTAACAACTATGTGTACACGTAAGGTGTGCCACATTATTTTTTATGTGTTTTGTGCACCTTTCAACGGTCTAATAGTTAATAGCAGTCAGTGCTAACAAATTTGTTTGACCATTCCATTTAGATTGTAATTTCCTTGTCATTAAGATAAGATAATATATTTCATTAACACATAAAACTCATTACATTACACAACAGTGCATCCAACATAAACAACCTACTTTATAAATAATCTACCCCTCTGTTCTAAAATAAATTGCTCAACTTTATCTAGATATGAAAGTATTCTAGTTCTTCCCATACTCAACTTGCCTTACGCTGATGATGACCTCACCGATGACCTGCCAGCCATTCCATGTGAGGAAGTTCTAGCCACCATCCTCAACTTCCATGCACTGATGACCTCACCGATGACCCGTTGGTGTTCCTTCGGGCAGGGGTTTGGCCCACCATCCTTCGTGACGGGGTTTTGCCCGCTGTCCTTTGTGCAGGGTTTCAACCCACCGTATTTCCTGCAGAGGTTGATATAAAATAAAGACAAGAGGAGTGCCCGATATCTAGTGTTTGAAGGGGGTGGAGGAGTTCCTGAGATCTTGTATTCTAAGTGGACACATTAGGCTAAGATCAAGGGTTCTGAGGGGAGAGAGGAGAAAGTGTAGCGCGCCGTGGATAGTGGGGGTGTGTGACAAGTGTGTTCCTTGTATTATATAGGAAATGGGTGTGAAGTTAGGGTTTTTGTTATGGTCTATTGCGTAGGTTAGACTACGGGGATCCATTGTTTAGAGGCCCTAAAGTGGGGCAATCGGTTTGCCTTTGAGTCCGACGCTCACAATTATCGGTATATGATGATAAAACTTGATGATACAAGTGCCTCCATATATACCAACACAGAGTCAAACTAAGAGTTGGTCCAATAAATCTACCACTGAATGAAGAAGAGTCTCAAGCTATTAGAAGAATGACAAGAAATGATCTATAGTTTGATTAGATTTGTCGGGATGCAAAGGGAATGAGACATATGACACTTGTTAAGGTTCTTCATTTTGACTTTACGACACTAGGGGGTCGGCATGTTCTGCTAGGAGCTGCTACAGATCGACTATCGATTTGAGGCTCAGTGTTCAAGAGAGTGGTCCGACTCGAAGCCATGGCGGCAGCTTGGAAGAGTAACTTTAATGTTTGCGAGTGTTTTTGAACCTATGGGATCACACACGTAAGGGGACGGAAACGTAGGCCACCTGGATGTTGTACTTGATTAGTATTTGGTAAGACCATAAGTGTTGTGAGTCCACATGAACGCCTATAGGGGGTGGGCATGGGCGACCAAGGATACGCTCCAATTCCCTGTGGTGGAAACCCTAGCCATCGCCAAGCCCTAGGTGGAACAAATGGATCTAGCAATCCACCGTGAAGCAAATACACACTCATGAACAACTCAAGTACTCGTATACGGATCCATGTAGGAATAGGCACGCACCATTATTTTGTAAATAAATATACTCCCTCTGTCTGAATTACTTGTCCGGGATTTATTTAAATACGCATGTATCTAAATGAGTTTTAGTTTATAGATATATATGAATCTAGATAAATTTGAGTAATCTGATTCAGGTTAGAGGGAGTACAACATTATTCCAAAAAAATTGATCACTGTCCTTAATTTATCATGGTATTATATTATTGTAAGGATGCAAAAAAATGACTATATAGGCTCGGCTTTATATATATACAGGGCAACTATAAGATCTGGAATTCTGTATAAAACGGGTTGTGAGCCCACACACAATCATACATGGAACTCGTTAAAGGCTGGAATCTGGTGTCTGGTGCAGTTTACAAAGTGGAGTTCGGGCCAAAATGTGCGATGAAGTTCAATCCAACAGAACAATAAGGCTGCGTTTGGTAGCAAAGTTTTTTTGAAGTATTTCTGCAATACCATAGTTTTTAAAAATACCACAGTTTCAAATACTTTGATGTGTTTGGCTACGACATAAAACTGAAGTATTAATACTTTAGTATCCCTGAAACTGTGGTATTTTTGAAGTATTGTAGAAACAACTGCAGGCCTCTTTTTTCTAATACGGAGAAAGAGATAAAAACACGGTCGCCTCGCTCGCTACCTGCTGCCGCCGCCTATAATCTTGACAATCAGATCGCTTCAGCCGTGAGAAAAGGAGAAAGAGTGAAAGACCTCTATCTTTCATCCATTATCTATTTCCCTTGGTTTGGTCCGGCGGCCGGTCTGCGAGGGAGTTTGCATCCGCTGTGTGCCGCAGGCAGGACGGAGCAGCGGGACTTTGCCGTAACATTATCGGTCAAGTGTCCATATAGGCATACATCGACCAAGCAGGCTGCCAATCCGCAGTATCTCCATATGAGCAGGCTCTTGTTATCATAGTTTCGTGCATGAATCCAGTGCAATCCGTGCAGATCCAAACAACCATGCATGCAATAGCCATGCACACACAATATCTATATGTCAAAGGAAATCATACATCCAACGTGGTCAAAGGGATGGTAAAATAGCACTTCCCAAACGCCTTGCTGTTTTTGCCAAAACTGAGAAATACTATAATATGAAGAAACTTCAGTATTTTTGCCTATGCGCAAAAATACTTTTGTTTTGTAATACTTCAGTTTCAGAAAAACTTTGTTGCCAAACTAGGCCTAAAGAGCAAATATTTACACCCTTCCCGAGCATATGCGCTTCAGCTCGTAGTCTGGGTGCTCCCGATCCGTCGTCTCTTGCTGGAGCTGGAACCGGCGGCGTGGTCGTCGAAAATGGCGTCTTCATCAGCGGTAACTCGCACGGTGGCCATGGGATGTTTTTGCGAGCGAGGAGAGGTGGCACCTGTCGAAGTTTTCGTGGCGCGCGCGCAACTCATGGATACCACTGTTGTGTTGAGAGCTGAGCCGGACTCGGACTGGAGCGAGAACGCGCTTCCGTAATCGACACCGTCTCCAATCGTAAGTCGATCCATATAAGCTGCGGGAGTTCTGCTGTTCTGCCTGCATACATCCACCGGCTTGAGAGTTGAGAGCCCTAGATCGCAAGCTCGAGATTCGCCGCAATGGCCACGCCCGCGCAGAGCCCGCTCCGCCGGTGGAAGCGCTTCTTCCCCGCCTTCGACTCCATCGACGCCGGCATCGAGGCCTTCGACCCTGTAGAGTTCTCCCGCCACGAGCTCCGGAGCGCGAGGGGCGACATCGTCGAACGCCTCTGCGACGCCGCCGACGACGACCAAGCAGAGCGGCTCTGCCTCCTGCTCGACGACGTCATGGCGGAGTCCCTCGAGACGCTCCGGCTGCTCCCGCTCATGCCCACGGTGCTCGCGAAAACCGACCTCGCCAAGTGCGTCCGCGCGCTGCACAAGAACCACGAGTCGGAGCGCGTCCGCGTCCTCGCCGGCGGCATCGTCGCCGCGTGGAGGGCTTCCGTCCAGGACGACGACGTCAAGGTTGTTAGAGATATATTTGGTATACGTACGGTTTAGGTAGTCTAGGATAGAGATAGATCTTGTGTCTTGTCTTGCACTCCAAGATGATCCCTGTACGCCTATATATACTCGCCCATGAGGCTCAATAATACATCCAACATATTCCGCATATCTCTCTCCCTCTCTGTCCTTCAACATGGTATCAGAGCGGCGCCGATCCTAACCTAGCCGCCGCCCAAGCTTCCGCGCCGCGCCGCCCCCGGGGAGGTTGATCTCCATGATCTACTCCGGGGGCCGCGCAACCCGTATGAGGGTTCGTCCGCCGATCCGTTGATCCGCTGCCCTCGAGTCTTTTTTTTTTTCCAATCCGTCGATTGGTTTTCTTTTTGCTCCGCCGGTCGCTCGACCGGCGTTTTCTTTTTTGGTTTACCGATCATAGATCGGATTGAGTCGCCCACCGCCGCCGTCACCACGCGTCTCTACTCCGACAACGGCATCGATCTATACCGGCCATCTTCATCAACCGCGCGGCACGGCTGCACGCGTCACACACGGGACGCCTACGTGCGACGCAGCAGGCTGTCTCGCCCGCGCGGTCTCCATCGCCGGTCCGTCTTCGCCGTCATCGCCCGGGACATCACCGACAACGTCGCCAACGACTCCAATCTGCGGCACGTCGTCCACGCCATGGCGCGTACAGCGCCGCCGTCTGTCTGATCAACCGACCGCGCGCACGTCTCCGCCAAGCATGTCCCCGAGCACGCGCCTACCACCGATCGAGCTACGGGTTGCCGCTGCGTCGCCCCTTCGGGTCGCAGCGCCGCCGCCTTTGGTCCACGCTGCTAGCCAACGATGCGCCTTCTGAGGCGCGTACATCGCTGGTGGCGTCCCGCCGCTGCACCGACTCGCGCCCTGCAGCTACGCCAGCCCCTCAGGCCGTGGCGTCGCCGCACGCGGTCGCCTTCGCCGTCCCCCCGCGCGTCGATGTCCGAGGCCACCACAGCGCCGCCCCTTCGGCGCGGGTCGCCTCCATCCGCGCATGGTCTTCGTCACGCCGCTGGGTCTTCCTCGCCTACTTCGTGTACCGCCGCCGCGCCCCCACCCCAGGTCGCCGCTGGGCTCGCCAACCTCTTCAGGTCGCGCTGGGCTCGCCGACCACCGCAACGCCCGTCTAGGCGTCCAGCTTGACCACCCCTGGTCACCGCTGGGTTCGCCGCCTTCTACGTCTTCGTACACTACAGCTTCGCCGCCAGCGTCCTCGCCTCTTCCCCGACTATGTCACCTGCTACTCTACTCCGACACCCGTCGTCGAGACTCGCCTCTTCCCCGACTACACCACCTGCTCCTCTTCTCCGACACCCGTCGTCGAGACCTCCTCTACTAGTCTACTCCGACATGGCGCGCACTTTGTAATGTTCCCTACCCTCGCATGCCCGGTACTGGCAACACCGGAAGTGCCTTCGTCCCCGACACGTTCCCGAGTCTGGCAAACTCGCGTCGGACGTCTCGTCTTCATCGGCTTCGACAACGTCTTCTTCGGCATCGCCTCTACGACTGCCTCGACCGCGTCACCGACTTCTTCTATGCGTACTCGGTTCTGGCAAAACCGAAGTATGCCTTCGTCCCCGACGTGCGCCTGGTTCTGGCAAAACTAGGGCCGCACCTCGTCCTCGACGGCTCGGACTGCATCGACTTCGGCATCGACAACCTCCACGACTGCCTCGACGCGTCTCCGTCACTCTCCTCGCGCACTATGCGCTTGCGGTTTCATGTGCGGCTACCTCGACACCGGCACCCGACGACGACATCGACCACGGCATCCCCTCGCGCGGCTACCCCGACCAAGGTTGCACCGCCCAACGCTCTCGGCTCCCTCGACATCGGCACAAGGGCTACCACCTCGCCTGCGCCTCACCAGCTTCCTCTACAGTCCAAGCATTCGCGACGCAACTCCGTCCACGACGCTCCCGCTACGACTGCGGGGGAGTGTCAGCCTTCTGGGGTCCACTTCGGTTTATCTCCAGTCTAACCGTCCGCGACGCTACTGTTGTTCACGTCACTACCGCTACGACTGCGGGGGAGTGTTAGAGATATATTTGGTATACGTACGGTTTAGGTAGTCTAGGATAGAGATAGATCTTGTGTCTTGTCTTGCACTCCAAGATGATCCCTGTACGCCTATATATACTCGCCCATGAGGCTCAATAATACATCCAACATATTCCGCATATCTCTCTCCCTCTCTATCCTTCAACAAAGGTCAAAGTGGCCACGCACAAGATGGAGAACCTGCCGCAGCCCAAGGCGATCGACCATCCGACGCAACCTGCCAAGATCCCGGAGACATCCGCCAAGAAGACGGTCAGAAATGCCATGTCCTCCAAGCTCCTGGACAACCTGCCGCAGCAGCTCAAGACGATGGACCATCCGACGCAACCTGCCAAGATCCCGGAGACACCCGCCAAGAAGAAGACGGTGGAGATCACAACAAACAGGGCGTCTGATCCCGTCGCCCCGGGCTCATCTTCCGCGGCGACCGTGCCGGGCTCGTCTCCGAGGAGAAGATGCTAGCTGCAAAACGCAAGTTCAACCAAGCGTACCGGGAGGCAGAGGACGCCAAGCGGCAACGCCTGCCAATCAAGGTGGTGGCGCCGGAGATGATCAAGCAAAGGCAGAAAACGAAGCATCCAATCCTGAGGGAGAGGAGCCAAGCGAGGTGCGGCAGCTCCATGATCAAGAAGACCGTCACCGTCACCAGGCTGCCTTCACATCATAGGATTTAGGGCTCTAGCCTTCTAGCTAGGAGAGTTTCGATTCCAAATGTCTCCGCTCAAAATTGTAATAGTATGAGTAGCAAATTCTTTGCCTTGTCTATACTCTGTAATTGTAAACTAATCTGTGATGTCAATAAGATTCTTGATCTTTAGCGATATGTACAAGTTGCATGGTTTCGAATTTCATGCGATGTGGAGCCATTAAGCTACAAGACATCTTCGAGGTTGCCGATGGAGGAGATGCTTTGGGGTTTTGACAGGGAAGAGTGGCAGGGCCGGAGGGGGTGTGATACCGCAAAAGGGGAGTGCATGGGTCACTGTAAAATTTTGTTGATGGACAGTATGAATGTATGCTTAATCGACAAAGTCAAACACTCACGACAACAAAACCATTCTGGGACACTAACATC
Source organism: Lolium perenne (assembly GCF_019359855.2). Lineage (NCBI taxonomy): Eukaryota > Viridiplantae > Streptophyta > Magnoliopsida > Poales > Poaceae > Lolium > Lolium perenne. Next base: position 288,043,414 of record NC_067250.2, on the reverse strand, counting down.
TCAAGTGAACCCAAGGTAACATGGCACGATTTATCTGACACTGCCACTACAGGAATGGGCCTAGACGCCGACGGCCAAACCCTACGCCGAGGGCATTTTATCGGGGCCGTCGGCGTACGGCCTCGCCAGGGCAGCGCCGGAAGCCGACCGTCGGCGTCTAGGTACCGTCGGCGTATAGTCTCCTACGCCGAGGGCCGCCGTCGGCGTCTACCTGGCCCTCGGCGTAGAGGTCTCCATCACCTCCCCTCGCACTCGCACCGTCGCCGCCCTCTCACGGCGTCAGACAGACGCCGAGGGCTACCCTCGGCATAGGGCATGGCCACCCTATGCCGACGGCCACCCTCGGCATATAGATTTTTCTTTTATTTTTTTCTTTTTTCTCTCTCTCATATTACTTTATATTATGTTTCTATTATTTATTTACTAGTATGCATTATGTAAAAAATGGTTCTATTTTTTAAGAATTCGTAGATGGCATATGTAGGTCCCACGGGTGACGCTCTTCGCAGATGGGTCAACCGGAGCCACTAGGCCCAACATTTGCTATCGATGTACATATGGGTAGATCCGCGGGGTCCCCGCCCAACGGTTTCCCTAACCCTAACTCTAACCCTAACCCTAACCCTAACCCTAACTCTAACCCTAACTCTAACCCTAACTCTAACCCTAACCCTAACCCTAACTCTAGCCCTAACCCTAACCCTAGGGTTTCCACATACATTGCTAACTCTAACCCTAACCCTAACTCTAGCCCTAACCCTAACCCTAGGGTTTCCACATACATTGCTAACTCTAACCCTAACCTAACCCTAACTCTAACCCTAACCCTAGGGTTTCCACATACATTGCTAACCCTAACTATAACCCTAACAGATCACTTGGTAAAACCCTAACCCTAGGGGTCCCGCCCTAGGGTTTCCCAAGAAACAGATCACCGGAGCGTCAGAATTGTTGGAAAACTTGCTTCTGCCCCTAACATACATGTACAAGTGTGATGTAAGGTTTGGCTAACCTTGGATGTACCCGGCGTTGACGATTTCCGCATAATGGGCTACCAGTTGGTAAAATCCAGGATCTGTATGTGGAAACCCCCGCCATGGCTCGAACGGAGCCTATTTTATGGTAAAGTATGCCCAACCTATTGTTTCCATGTACATATGTCCTAAACAAAGCAAACTAAATAAAAAAGTCCACTGGTAAACCCTCGCACGGAGAAAGCTATAGGGGTAGATGTGTGGGGTCCCCGCCCTAGGGTTTTCCAAGTTACAGACCACCGGAGCGTCGGAATCGCTGGAAAACTTGTGTGTGTCCACATGGAATGCACAAAAGTGATTTGAGATGGTTTTATATCCAAGGATACCCCCAAGGTGTGTCCGGCTTCTCGGACAGGGGGTTCCTACACTTAGGCAGATTTTGGATGTATAGGGGGGAACTCCCTCGGAAGTGAACCGGAGAGAAACTTGAGATCATATGTGATGATCCTTGTTTCCAAATGTACCTATGACCTAACCAAGCTCAAATTGAGGCATATGCCCACCGGGGGACCCCCGATGGGATGCAGTCAAAGGGGTAGACCGCGCGGTCAACAGAACTAGGGTTTCGTCGGAAATCGAGCATCAGATGTAGGGAATGGCCCCAAAACTTGTGTGTGTCCACATGGAATGCACAAAAGTGATTTGAGATGGTTCTATATCCAAGGCTACCCCCCAAGGTGTGTCCAGCTTCTCGGACAGGGGATTACTACACTTAGGCAGATTATGCATGTATAGGGGGGAACTCCCTCGGAGGTGAACCGGAGAGAAACTTGAGATCATATGTGATGATCCTTGTTTCCACATGTACCTATGACCTAACCAAGCTCAAATGGAGGCATATGCCCACCGGGGGACCCCCGATGGGATGCAGTCAAAGGGGTAGACCGCGCGGTCAACAGAACTAGGGTTTCGTCGGAAATCGAGCATCGGATCTAGGGAATGGCCCCAAAACTTGTGTGTGTCCACATGGAATGCACAAAAGTGATTTGAGATGGTTCTATATCCAAGGCTACCCCCTGTGTGTGTCCGGCTTCTCGGACGGGGGTTCCTACACTTAGGCAGATTATGCATGTATAGGGGGAACTCCCTGAGGTGAACCGGAGAGAAACTTGAGATCATATGTGATGATCCTTGTTTCCACATGTACCTATGACCTAACCAAGCTCAAATGGAGGCATATGCCCACCGGGGGACCCCGATGGGATGCGATCAAAGGGGTAGACCGCGCGGTCAACAGAACTAGGGTTTCGTCGGAAATCGAGCATCGGATCTAGGGAATGGCCCCAAAACTTGTGTGTGTCCACATGGAATGCACAAAAGTGATTTGAGATGGTTCTATATCCAAGGCTACCCCCCCAGGTGTGTCCGGCTTCTCGGACAGGGGGTTCCTACACTTAGGCAGATTATGCATGTATAGGGGGGAACTCCCTCGGAGGTGAACCGGAGAGAAACTTGAGATCATATGTGATGATCCTTGTTTCCACATGTACCTATGACCTAACCAAGCTCAAATGGAGGCATATGCCCATCGGGGGACCCCCGATGGGATGCAGTCAAAGGGGTAGACCGCGCGGTCAACCGTAACTAGGGTTTCGTCGGAAATCGAGCATCGGATCTAGGGAATGGCCCCAAAACTTGTGTGTGTCCACATGGAATGCACAAAAGTGATTTGAGATGGTTGTATATCCAAGGCTACCCCCTGTGTGTGTCCGGCTTCTCGGACAGGGGGTTCCTACACTTAGGCGGCATTCTGGATGTATAGGGGGAACTCCCTGAGGTGAACCGGAGAGAAACTTGAGATCATATGTGATGATCCTTGTTTCCAAATGTACCTATGACCTAACCAAGCTCAAATGGAGGCATATGCCCACCGGGGGACCCCCGATGGGATGCAGTCAAAGGGGTAGACCGCGCGGTCAACAGAACTAGGGTTTCGTCGGAAATCGAGCATCAGATGTAGGGAATGGCCCCAAAACTTGTGTGTGTCCACATGGAATGCACAAAAGTGATTTGAGATGGTTCTATATCCAAGGCTACCCCCCAGGTGTGTCCGGCTTCTCGGACAGGGGGTTCCTACACTTAGGCAGATTCTGCATGTATAGGGGGGAACTCCCTCGGAGTTGAACCAGAGAGAAACTTGAGATCATATGTGATGATCCTTGTTTCCACATGTACCTATGACCTAACCAAGCTCAAATGGAGGCATATGCCCACCGGGGACCCCGATGGGATGCGATCAAAGGGGTAGACCGCGCGGTCACCTCAACTAGCCTTTCGTCGGAAATCGAGCATCGGATCTAGGGAATGGCCCCAAAACTTGTGTGTCTCCACATGGAATGCACAAAAGTGATTTGAGATGGTTTTATATCCAAGGCTACCCCCTGTGTGTGTCGGCTTCTCGGACAGGGGGTTCCTACACTTAGGCAGATTATGCATATATAGGGGGAACTCCCCTGAGGTGAACCGGAGAGAAACTTGAGATCATATGTGATGATCCTTGTTTCCACATGTACCTATGACCTAACCAAGCTCAAATGGAGGCATATGCCCACCGGGGACCCCGATGGGATGCGATCAAAGGGGTAGACCGCGCGGTCAACGTAACTAGGGTTTCGTCGGAAATCGAGCATCTGATCTAGGGAATGGCCCCAAAACTTGTGTGTGTCCACATGGAATGCACAAAAGTGATTTGAGATGGTTCTATATCCAAGGCTACCCCCTGTGTGTGTCCGGCTTCTCGGACAGGGGGTTCCTACACTTAGGCAGATTATGCATGTATAGGGGGAACTCCCGGAGGTGAACCGGAGAGAAACTTGAGATCATATGTGATGATCCTTGTTTCCACATGTACCTATGACCTAACCAAGCTCAAATGGAGGCATATTCCCACCGGGGACCCCCGATGGGATGCGATCAAAGGGGTAGACCGCGCGGTCAACGTAACTAGGGTTTCGTCGGAAATCGAGCATCGGATCTAGGGAATGGCCCCAAAACTTGTGTGTGTCCACATGGAATGCACAAAAGTGATTTGAGATGGTTCTATATCCAAGGCTACCCCCCAGGTGTGTCCGGCTTCTCGGACAGGGGGTTCCTACACTTAGGCAGATTCTGGATGTATAGGGGGGAACTCCCTGAGGTGAACCGGAGAGAAACTTGAGATCATATGTGATGATCCTTGTTTCCAAATGTACCTATGACCTAACCAAGCTCAAATGGAGGCATATGCCCACCGGGGACCCCGATGGGATGCGATCAAAGGGGTAGACCGCGCGGTCAACAGAACTAGGGTTTCGTCGGAAATCGAGCATCGGATCTAGGGAATGGCCCCAAAACTTGTGTGTGTCCACATGGAATGCACAAAAGTGATTTGAGATGGTTCTATATCCAAGGCTACCCCCCAGGTGTGTCCGGCTTCTCGGACAGGGGGTTCCTACACTTAGGCAGATTATGCATGTATAGGGGGGAACTCCCTCGGAGGTGAACCGGAGAGAAACTTGAGATCATATGTGATGATCCTTGTTTCCACATGTACCTATGACCTAACCAAGCTCAAATGGAGGCATATGCCCACCGGGGGACCCCCGATGGGATGCAGTCAAAGGGGTAGACCGCGCGGTCATCAGAACTAGGGTTTCGTCGGAAATCGAGCATCAGATGTAGAGAATGGCCCCAAAACTTGTGTGTGTCCACATGGAATGCACAAAAGTGATTTGAGATGGTTCTATATCCAAGGCTACCCCCCCAGGTGTGTCCGGCTTCTCGGACAGGGGGTTCCTACACTTAGGCAGATTATGCATGTATAGGGGGGAACTCCCTCGGAGGTGAACCAGAGAGAAACTTGAGATCATATGTGATGATCCTTGTTTCCACATGTACCTATGACCTAACCAAGCTCAAATTGAGGCATATGCCCACCGGGGGACCCCCGATGGGATGCAGTCAAAGGGGTAGACCGCGCGGTCAACAGAACTAGGGTTTCGTCGGAAATCGAGCATCGGATCTAGGGAATGGCCCCAAAACTTGTGTGTGTCCACATGGAATGCACAAAAGTGATTTGAGATGGTTCTATATCCAAGGCTACCCCTGTGTGTCGGCTTCTCGGACAGGGGGTTCCTACACTTAGGCAGATTATGCATGTATAGGGGGAACTCCTGAGGTGAACCTGAGAGAAACTTGAGATCATATGTGATGATCCTTGTTTCCACATGTACCTATGACCTAACCAAGCTCAAATGGAGGCATATGCCCATCGGGGGACCCCCGATGGGATGCGATCAAAGGGGTAGACCGCGCGGTCACCGTAACTAGGGTTTCGTCGGAAATCGAGCATCGGATCTAGAGAATGGCCCCAAAACTTGTGTGTGTCCACATGGAATGCACAAAAGTGATTTGAGATGGTTCTATATCCAAGGCTACCCCCCAGGTGTGTCCGGCTTCTCGGACAGGGGGTTCCTACACTTAGGCAGATTCTGGATGTATAGGGGGGAACTCCCTCGGAGGTGAACCGGAGAGAAACTTGAGATCATATGTGATGATCCTTGTTTCCAAATGTACCTATGACCTAACCAAGCTCAAATGGAGGCATATGCCCACCGGGGGACCCCCGATGGGATGCAGTCAAAGGGGTAGACCGCGCGGTCAACGTAACTAGGGTTTCGTCTAAATCGAGCATCAGATGTAGGGAATGGCCCCAAAACTTGTGTGTGTCCACATGGAATGCACAAAAGTGATTTGAGATGGTTCTATATCCAAGGCTACCCCCCAGGTGTGTCCGGCTTCTCGGACAGGGGGTTCCTACACTTAGGCAGATTATGCATGTATAGGGGGGAACTCCCTCGGAGGTGAACCGGAGAGAAACTTGAGATCATATGTGATGATCCTTGTTTCCACATGTACCTATGACCTAACCAAGCTCAAATGGAGGCATATGCCCACCGGGGGACCCCCGATGGGATGCAGTCAAAGGGGTAGACCGCGCGGTCAACAGAACTAGGGTTTCGTCGGAAATCGAGCATCGGATCTAGGGAATGGCCCCAAAACTTGTGTGTGTCCACATGGAATGCACAAAAGTGATTTGAGATGGTTTTATATCCAAGGCTACCCCCCCTGTGTGTGTCCTGGCTTCTCGGACAGGGGGTTCCTACACTTAGGCAGATTATGCATGTATAGGGGGGAACTCCCTCGGAGGTGAACCGGAGAGAAACTTGAGATCATATGTGATGATCCTTGTTTCCACATGTACCTATGACCTAACCAAGCTCAAATGGAGGCATATGCCCACCGGGGGACCCCCGATGGGATGCAGTCAAAGGGGTAGACCGCGCGGTCAACAGAACTAGGGTTTCGTCGGAAATCGAGCATCGGATCTAGGGAATGGCCCCAAAACTTGTGTGTGTCCACATGGAATGCACAAAAGTGATTTGAGATGGTTCTATATCCAAGGCTACCCCCCCAGGTGTGTCCGGCTTCTCGGACAGGGGGTTCCTACACTTAGGCAGATTATGCATGTATAGGGGGAACTCCCGGAGGTGAACCGGAGAGAAACTTGAGATCATATGTGATGATCCTTGTTTCCACATGTACCTATGACCTAACCAAGCTCAAATGGAGGCATATGCCCACCGGGGAACCCCCGATGGGATGCGATCAAAGGGGTAGACCGCGCTGTCAACCGAACTAGGGTTTCGTCGGAAATCGAGCATCGGATCTAGGGAATGGCCCCAAAACTTGTGTGTGTCCACATGGAATGCACAAAAGTGATTTGAGATGGTTCTATATCCAAGGCTACCCCCCAGGTGTGTCCGGCTTCTCGGACAGGGGGTTCCTACACTTAGGCAGATTCTGGATGTATAGGGGGGAACTCCCTCGGAGGTGAACCGGAGAGAAACTTGAGATCATATGTGATGATCCTTGTTTCCAAATGTACCTATGACCTAACCAAGCTCAAATTGAGGCATATGCCCACCGGGGGACCCCCGATGGGATGCAGTCAAAGGGGTAGACCGCGCGGTCAACAGAACTAGGGTTTCGTCGGAAATCGAGCATCGGATCTAGGGAATGGCCCCAAAACTTGTGTGTGTCCACATGGAATGCACAAAAGTGATTTGAGATGGTTCTATATCCAAGGCTACCCCCCAGGTGTGTCCGGCTTCTCGGACAGGGGGTTCCTACACTTAGGCAGATTATGCATGTATAGGGGGGAACTCCCTCGGAGGTGAACCGGAGAGAAACTTGAGATCATATGTGATGATCCTTGTTTCCAAATGTACCTATGACCTAACCAAGCTCAAATTGAGGCATATGCCCACCGGGGGACCCCCTATGGGATGCAGTCAAAGGGGTAGACCGCGCGGTCAACAGAACTAGGGTTTCGTCGGAAATCGAGCATCAGATGTAGAGAATGGCCCCAAAACTTGTGTGTGTCCACATGGAATGCACAAAAGTGATTTGAGATGGTTCTATATCCAAGGCTACCCCCCCAGGTGTGTCCGGCTTCTCGGACAGGGGGTTCCTACACTTGGGCAGATTCTGCATGTATAGGGGGGAATTATTGGTACTACATGTTCCGATGAACTAACACAACACAAAGTAAGAGAAAAGTCCATAGTTCAACTGTTATCGGAGGCCGGTCAAAGGGGTAGATCTGCGGGGCTCCCGGATTAGGGTTTCGTCTACCGGGGGGTAAGAGAAAAGTCCATAGTTCAACTGTCCACATGGAATAAGATGGTAACTTATTCCTATAACACGCGTCCGAGCCCGACCCACTCCCATTTACTTGTTCCTATGACATAAATAAACGCAAAGGTACATTAAAGTTCATAGGGGCAGCGCCGTTGGAGGCCAGACAAAGGGGTAGACCGCACGGTCAAAGAGGTAGACCGCACAGCAAAGGGGTGGACCGCGCGATCGATTTAACGTCGACGCGGTCAATTTTTTATATGAACTAATTATTATATATATATATTAGTATAATGTAGTCAGAAAAATAAATAAGAGAAAAAATAAAAAAAATAAAAAAAATTTGAAAAAAGGGTCTATGCCGAGGGCCACCCTCGGCGTATAGCCGGCCCTCGGCATAGGGGGGCCGCTCCGACCCGTGTTACAAGGGAGCTGGTCTGGCTCGACCAACTCCCAACCCTCCTCCTGCCCCGCGCCACCCTCCTGCCCCGCGCCGCCACCCTCCTCCTGCCCCGCGCCGCCACCCTCCTCCTGCCCCGCGCCCGCACCTCCCCGTCGCCGCCGCCCGCACCTCCCGTCGCCGCCGCCGCAGCTGGCCGTCGGCCGCCCGCGCCCGCACCTCCCCGTCGCCGGCCGCCCCGCACCTCCCTTCCCCGACCGCCTCCTCCTCCCCTGCCCCCGCCCTTCCCCGGCCGCCCTCCTCCCCTCGACCCTCCCTTCCCGGCCGCCCTCCTCCCCTGCCCTCTCCTTCCCCGGCCGCCGCCCGCCACGGCCCTCGCCCCCGCAGCACACCGCGCCGCGCCGCCCCTCCTCCCCTCCCGCAGCACGCCGCAGCGACCCCCTCCTCCCGCAGCACACCGCCCCGGCCCCCTCCTTCCGCAGCGACTCCCCTCACTGGCCGGCTCCATGGAGAGCTCAAAGGTATGCATTTTTTTTTGTTAATTTGTTAGTTGTTAGTTAGTTAGTGTTGTTAGTTAGGTAACCAATTGGTAGTTAGTTAGTTAGTTAGGATAAATTGGTACTTATAAATAAAAATGTTACTTAGGGTAAATTGTTAGTTGCAGATTTATTGACTATTTTGTTTATTGTTTTAAATAGGCACCGGCGTGAGCACCCCGACGTGACGACCCGGGATCTTGACGCGATTCGCTCCGGCCACCGACATCGCCACCTCCACGTTCGACATCGCCACGCGATTCTCTCCGTCCGCCGAGGGTGAGCTAAAACATCGCCTCCCCTTCTCCGCATTTTCTTATGTCACTAGATTCATTTTCCAAGTCCAGTTGCGTAACCTAGGTGTCACTTCCCGTCCGCGAGCGTTACGCGGATAAATATGCATTAGTGGTCCGCATATTTTGAACCGTAACGCTTGCGGCATTTACGGGACAGTCGGCGGATGCGTAGTTGTCTACGTTTTCCATGTTCTACTCCGGTCCGAGTCAGGATTTCGGCGGCGCCTCCCCGTTGTTCTCCGGATGCACATCCTCTCGGCTTTTTGCCGAGACGTGTATCGGGAGAGCAGCGGGGAGGTGCTGCCGAAATTCTGACTTGGACCGGGGTAGAGCATGGAGAACGTAGCCAACTACGGATCCGGCGGCTGCTAGGAGCCCACCTAGTAGAGATGTAGGTTGATGCATGCGGTTCGCCCGGTAAAATAAATAAAAATATGATGCATTTAATTTCCTATTTGATATAAATGCTATGTCTGTGGTTTGGCTCCCAATAAAGCAGAGGATGGCTGATAATGGATGGATGTACAATGAGCGTGTTAGTGCGACTGAGAAAACAGATGAGTGGACAAGGAAGACCCATTTTCTAGTGAATGAGTTAGCGCGTGGTACAAAGGGGCTGGTTCGGGCACTTTGCCCCTGTGTTCGCTGCGTGAAGCGTCAACGTCGTGGGAAGGATGAAATGTATAGACACCTTCTGCAATATGGGTATATGCATGGGTACGTCACGGAAATCGACTTTGATGAGCGCGAACGTGACAGAGGTGAGGTGATGCGGCAGCGGCTCAATGGCAATGCGTATGATGGAGTTAGAGACTTTCTAGATGATCTCGTCCATGCCGATGTCCCGGATTAGCCGCCAGAACCGGAGGCGCCGCGTAACCGGAGGCGCCGCCGTAACCGGAGGAACCAGAGCCAACCGCGAAGGCCTTCTATGATATGATTGCCGCGGCTAAGAGGCCTCTGTACGAGGGCGCCGCGATTTCTCAGCTCGATGCCATCTCCCAATGTCTAGCCGACAAGACCCGGTACAACACCACCCGTGAGGGCTTTGAAGCAAGTCTGAAAACAACTGGTAACATGTTGCCCAAAGATCATTGTCTGCCTCAAAGCCTGCACGCGACGAGGAGAATTATGAAGGACCTCAACATGGATTATCAAAGGATAGACTGTTGTCCGAAAGGCTGCGTTCTATTTTGGAGACAAGATGCGGAGGACAAGTACCGTCCCATCTCGTAAGCCTAGGTATGAAGAGGTAACGGGAAAGGATGGTCGGTGAGGCGGTCAAGCACCGCAAAGTCGATTCTTCGATATCTCCCATTCATAAAAAGAATCCAGCGGCTTTACATGCACGAGGAGACAGCCAAACAGATGACGTGGCACAAGTATGGGAAGAGATTCGTGGACGAAAACAAGAAGTTGAAGATGGGACATCCATCCGATGGTACGGCATGGAAGAACTTCGATACAAAACACCGCCTTAAGGCAGCCGAGGCTCGGAATGTCAGAATTGCGATAGCAACAGATGGCTTCAATCCATATGGTATGTCCACTGCCAATTACAGTTGCTGGCCCGTGTTTGTTATTCCGCTCAATCTCCCTCCCGGAGTCCTAATGACGAGGAAGACCATGTTTCTGTCGCTGATCATTCCAGGCCCTCATTACCCGGGGAAGAATTTGAGTGTCTACATGCAGCCGATTGTGGAAGATTTGAACCACTCTTGGCACCACGGGACATTGACGTACGACCGAGCATCGAAGACAAACTTCTGCATGAGAGTTTGGTTGCAGTATACCATGCATGACATGCCCGGGTACGCCCTAACATGTGGATGGTGTACAGCTGGTAAGTGGCCATGCCCAGTGTGCAGGCATCGGCTTGAGTTCCTTTGGCTACAGAAGGGTCGCAAGTATGTTGCGTTTGACACGAATCGACAGTTCCTCAAAAGGAGGCATCCGTTTAGAGAAGACAAAAAGAACTTCAAGAAGGGCAAAGTTGTGCATGAAAAAAAAGATGTGCCGAAGTTTGATGGTACACTTGTTGAAGCCGAGCTACGTGCTCTCGTGCCGGCAGCGACGCCAACTGGCCATCAATTTGAGGGATATGGTGTAACGCACAACTGGACTCACGAGGCGGCTTTAACGAAGCTCGAGTATTACAAGGACCTCGAACTTCCGCATAACATCGATGTGATGCACACTGTAAAGAATGTCGCGGAGTCCGTCTTTCACACATGCCTGAACATTCCCGGGAAGTCAAAGGATAATGTCAAGGCTAGAGTCGATATTGAGATCCTCTGTGATAGGGAAAAATTACACATGAAGCGTCCTATTGGCCGTCAAAAGAATTGGTTCAAGCCGCATGCCAACTTCTGCCTTGATTCCATCCAAAAGAAGGAGGCATTCGCGTGGCTCAAATACGTCGTGATGTTCCCGGATGGTTATTGCTCGAATATGAGTAAGGGAGTTAATCTTTCGACGGGAAAAGTCACCGGGCTCAAGAGTCACGACTATCATATATGGATTCAGCGGCTCATGCCGGTGATGCTTCGAGGGTATATCCCCGAGAAAGTCTGGCGAGTGCTTGCGCAGTTGAGCCATTTCTTCCGCACGCTCTGTGCTAAGCAGATATGTCCCGAGGTTATTGCAAAGCTACAACATACAGTGCCGGAGTTGCTATGCAATTTGGAGATGATATTTCCGCCAGGCTTCTTTACTCCGATGGCACATCTCATTGTGCACCTCGCCAACGCGGCACTCTTGGGTCGTCCGGTGCGATTTCGTTGGCAGTTCTGTATTGAGAGAGAGTTTAAGTATATTCGAAAGATAACTGGAAACAAGGCCAAGATTGAAGCATGCATAGCTGAGGCAATATGCCTTCGGGAGATGGCAGATGCCGCGACAACGTACTATCCCGATGATGTTCCCACTCAGCATAACCCGGTCACTCGTTACAATGTCGACGTGCCCGAGAATGACCCCAAGCTAAAACTATTCCAATTCCCCGGTGGCAAGGCTGGTAAAGGAACAAAATATAAATTGGAGAACGAAGAGAAGGATTGTATAATGCTATATGTGCTTATGAACATGGAGGAAGTGATCCCATTCGTAAGGTAAAATGGTGAACAAATTACTTTGCAGCTAGTAACCTCGTCTCGGTCTAATGCTTATTTTCTCCTTTCAGCGAATTCACGGATGAAATGTGGCCGTATGATGAATTGCCCGAAACCTCGGAGATGGACACTCTACTGAAAGACGGTGCTCCCGGAATTAATAAAAACTTTGTGACATGGTTCATGGAAAAAGTAATTTCTAACCTTTCCTCTTACATTGCAACACGTGACTTGTCCCTCTTATTACACGTAACTAATGCACACAACAAATTTGAAATGTTCTTGTAGGGCCGTGAGAGAAACGTTGATATGATAGATGAGTTGAAATGTGTTTCCCAAGGTTGTAGCCGTGAGGTGACCAAGTATGAGAAGTATGATGTGAATGGGTTTCGCTTCCACACAGAGACGCACCAGAAGGGCCGGGCGAATCCCAAAACGATAAATACTGGGGTCTTCACCAAAGGAGCCAACAAGTTTGATTACTACGGAAGGTGACAAAGTGTATACGAGTTGACATTCAATCGTACGAACGTGCAACTCAATATCGTCGTGTTCAAGTGTCATTGGTTCGACCCAATAGGTGGACAGAGAAGTGATAAGTCCATTGGGTTAGTTGAAGTTAAGCCTTCAACCACCTATAGCGGAGCCGATGTCTTTATTGTGGCTCACCAAGCCAAGCAAGTTTATTATTTGCCCTACCCATGCCAGAAAGCGGAACTCAAGGGTTGGGAAGTCGTCTTCCAGGTATCGCCACATGGTAACCTACCGATTCCCTACGAGGATGATTACAACAACATTGACCCCGTGACATACGAGGGGATTTTCTATCAAGAGGAACAGGACTTCGGGGAATATATTTTAGAACCGTTTGTTCAAGAGGACCTCGGGAACGATGCAGAAACTCGTGGTGAGTCAGTGGTGGATCTAAAGGACATATCTATGCTCGAGAAGTTACTTGAGGCGAATGACAATTATGATGAGCCTCCACCCGTCGACCCTTCAACTTTGTACTCACAAGATAGTGATAGTGATAGTGGGCCAGAGAAAGAGAAAGAGAAAGAGATGGAGTATGAGAGTGAGCATGAGAGCGATGATGGCTGGTGAGGGTCTTTTATTCTTAGTATTTATTATGTCAACATGCTTCTTAATTGCATTGTGCCTTTTATTCTTAGTATCTTCATTTTATTATGTCAACATGCTTCTTAATTGCATTGTGCCTTTTATTCTTAGTATCTTCATTTTATTATGTCAACATGCTTCTTAATTGCATTGTGCCTTTTATTCTTAGTATCTTCATATAATATGTCTTTGTGCTTAAGCTGTTTTATTCTTCTCAATGCGGTGGACTGGACAATATGAGCAGCGGCAAGGCAGACTCCGAGAGCTTGCTTAAGACGCTGGCGCTGGTGAAGAGGAATATTCCTAGACCCACTAGACGGAGTGATCGAGCCCCGGTGCAAAATCCGCGTTACGCCGATGGTACCGATGGAGGACGAGGTCGAGGAGGACGAGGTGGAGGTCGAGGACGAGGACGAGGAGGACGAGGTGGAGGACGAGGTGGCGGCGGGGTACACATGGACTTTGACGAGCCACCCTCCGCTTCTGGCGACGTGGCTCCTGAGTTGTACCTAGAGGGTCCGTCTAGTGGGGAGGTGGAGATGGAGACGGAGTCTACACACGAGTCGGACTCTAGGGCTGAGTTGGAGGTGATGGAGGATGGGGGTGCGCCGAAGCCCTTGAAGCTTCGTGGAGAAGCTAGAGTCCCCGATGCGAGGAAGGAGCCGAAGACCCATGATGACAAGGCCCTTATCATTCCTTCGAGCGATGAGTAAGTGTACTACTTCAGAAATTTCGAACATGTATTTTCATCTTGGGCATAATAAACAATTTGGCATGTGTACTAATGTGTGATTTATTTGCAGCAACTGGACATGGGATGCCAAGCCCCCGCATGCCCTAACAGCTTGCTTGGGGCTACGATTAAGAAGTTCTGGCCCGGCAGATACACTCCCCTTAGCACGGTCCCCGGTGGCCCGACGAAGCTAGCCACTACTTGGGCGGACTATGAGGATGCCCCTGCCGTAGGCTTCGCGACACCGCCGAGGCCGTGACCACCAAGTTACGGGTAAGGCATATATTTCTCGAGCACCGTTCATAGTTGATGACCCTAATGTGCTAACTCATGACTTTCACAACTGATTTATGCATGATTGAAGTGCTTCTATCGTGTGGACCCGGAGCATGACACGCAGCGCGTCTCACTTTGCGTGGCGCTTGCGAGAGGTTGACACCGCAGCAGTGGTAAAACCAAAAGTTCACCGAGCGCTAGTGCCTTCTGGGCTAACAAGGGTAAGAGGGTCAAGAAGGAGTACTATGTTGGTAACGAGCCTACGGACGAATGGGCAATGACCATTGAGGAGTACATGTCGGTGAGTAAAATGTCAATGAGATTCTACATTGCTGCTAAGTTTTCATTGAATTATCTTGAGCTCAGTATTGCGTTTTCAGGTTTGTCCGGAGTGGGCCGAGCAGCATAGGGAGGCATGGGAGGAGCTGATTAGGGCGAGGTGGCTCAGGCAGGACGAGGAGTTTGCAGCCGTGTCGAGGCGTAACATGGAGAACCGAGGCACCGGTGGCACACACTGCGCGGGAAACCGCGACTACACCCGCTTCAAGGGGAAAAAGGTATGTATATACATGGAACGACCTTCATTCATTTCCCGCCATGTCTCATTTGTGGTACGCTTAACTTTTCTTTTCGCGATGCAGGTGGCCGAGGCACCACCTGGGGTGGTGCTTCATGATGCCCAGATATATGACATGATGCGGACGAAGCAGAAGCCCAATCCCGCATTGCCTCAGCCACAGTACTACGGCAATGCCAAGGCCGCCAAGGAGGACTACTGCGACATGGTCAAGTCTCGTCACCCCGAGGTGGATGACCCCTTGAGCATTCCGGTCGACGAGGAGTCGTTGGTCCTGTCGGGGCACGGGCGTCCGCATGGCCGTTTCCCTTGGATGAATAAGGCGGTCAAGCCTACCCACTCCACGAGCTACACGCGCCTCAAGCATACCCTCACCGCCGACAGCCCCCAGCCTCGTCCACGGCCTGCTCGTCCACCCGCCTACGATGTAAGTTTCCTCATTTTCATCCTCTTTCCGGTTTTCCTTCCTACATGGCTAAGTGTTTACGAGATTCATTGTTTCTGAAATTGTAGCCTGACTTCGAGGCGGCCTTCGAAGCCTGCAATGAAGCGTATCAGCAGGCCGCTGCCCAGTGGAATAGGCAGAATACGGCCTATATGACGTATATATCAGTAAGTCTGAATCTTCCTTCTCGCGCAAGTAGATGACAAGTCTCAGTTTGATGCTTTATTTCTGCAAAGCCTAACTTGTAACCTATCTTGCAGGAAATGATGATCTCTATGTCTACTGGTACACCGCCACCGGCTCGAGTTACCGTGGCGGGGGACATGCCTATCATGCCATCGAGGGCAGCTTTCGCTGCGACTTACTACGGATCCACACCGGAGGTAAGTTCTTTGCCAAACCGGTAGTTACCACTTTCCTTTGCCTCGCAAGTTGCTAACATGTAGGGAACACGTAGGGAACGGGATGGTCCGGGAACCAGGCATCGCCGGGTGGGCGCGAGGTCACACCGGTTCATGAAGGTGGTCGGTCTCCTGGGCGTTCTGCTGGTGCCTCTCCGTCGACTACTCCTGGGACTACTCCCGGTGCCTCTCCGTCGACTTCTCCTGGGCGTGCTACCGGTCCTTCTCCAGGTGGTTCTTCTGCAGCTTCTACCGGAGCGAAACCCCGGGCTCCTCGTTTCGCCAACGATGTGGGCGGACACACCCCGCCCGGGTCCTTCCTCCGCTAGTCGGCACCGGGCTTCTTGCTTGCCATCATTTGCTACCTACTACTATGTATTGGATGACATGGCACTCTCCTCTTGTATGCTACTACATGCACCATGTATGCTACTATGTGGATTTCATGCTATTTATGTGAATTATGGTGATTTTGGATGTATTTGTATGCTACTATGTGGATTTCATGCTATTTATGTGAATTATGGTGAATTTGGATGAATTTCGATGTATTTGGATGTATTGGACCTGCTGAACTGAATTTAGATGAATTGGAACCCAATTTAAATCGAAAAAACCAAATGGTAGGGCATACGCCGAGGGCAATGCCGTCGGCATAGGGCCCTGGCATGACCATATGGTCGAGCCTATGCCGAGGGCATTGCCGTCGGCATAGGCCACCTCACCTGGCCGCACCTCGTCGCTCCACGTGGCCTGCATGGGCCATGCATATGCCGAGGGGGTTGCCCTCGGCGTAGCTCCTGGCTACGGCCCGCCACGCTGCGCCACGTCGCCTCTGGTGGCTCTCTATGCCGAGGGGGATGCCCTCGGCGTATGGCATCGCGCCGTTAACGGCGACGGCACGCCGGCGAGCGTACGCCGACGGTGCGTACGCCGACGGCGAGCATGGTCCTCGGCGTAGGTGGTGTACGCCGACGGCCATGCCTACGCCGACGGTGGACACGTCTGTGCCGAGGGACCCAGACGCCGACGACGTACGCCGAGGGCTGCCGTCGGCGTAGCCTACGCCGAGGGCAAGGCATGGCTACGCCGAGGGCAGCCGGCCGTCGGCGTACCCGCCGATTCCTGTAGTGTGCCCTGCCCAATTGCACTCACCTTCGCAATAAGATTCGATGCATACATGTCTCGTTTCTCAAATCTCAACAAAAGAATGAATACAGACTTTGCATCTTTGGCGGCCCCAGATTTACTGAGATCGGTTAGCACTGAATTCTACAATTGCTACACAGAGACTACGCAGCAGCAAGAATCTTTCATAATCGGCTGCTGCAGGACCTCCTCGAGCCTCGTGATCAAAGCTGCCTCCGGACAGTCGACATGCCAGTGTACTAGCGTATATATCAGGTGGCCCACATTCAAGCTTTAAGATTATCAGTTCTTCTTACTAAACCTTGGCTTTCCAGAAGTTTAGCATGCCAAACAAAGCAAGAAAAAAGAGCCGCACATCTGCTCTATAGCACGTCAGCACTCAGCAGTATAGTACGAACACGTTGGATAGTTATGCAATATTTTCATGATTAATTTTAGAATATTAAACATGACAACAACAACTATTATTATATGAAACTCAGACATACTAGATGCTATAATCAACATGAATAACAGTACTGCAAACAATGCAACATCCATAACCAAAACGAGGATATGCGAGAGGTGGCAAAACCTTATATTAACGGGAAAAGTGTGAGAGAGCACCTTCGCTCTGCGCACCCTCACATTTTTTGAGTTTCTCTTTTTTATATCTCTCAAATTATGTAATATTTTGATTTTATATTTTTGCAAGTCACTAAAAAATATCAAATGGAATGGGACAAAAATAGTTCGGAAACTTTTTGTGCAATTTCAAATTTCAAATTATTAAAAATTCAAAATAAATTCTTGAAATATATATATACACAATGAAATAAAAAAACCAAAATATTTTTCCCACATTCCAATTGTTATATTTAAGTGATCTGCAATTTTTTTGTTCAAACAATGTGTGGTGTGAGAGATACAAAATAAGAAATTGTTTGAGGGGAATAAAAAGAATTTGCACGAATCTTGATGCAGTATACACTGTATGGATACGAGTGCTTACTCTCTATATTAACTCATATATAAGATGTCTTTTAGCAGTAGCCAGGCAAGAGTTTATACCAGCTCGAGGCTCAATCCACTTAACACAAGCGCGACACACGAGACGAGGCAAGCGAGCTAGGAGGAGGAGGAGGAGGATGAGAAGAAGAGCACGTGTACCACTCCTCTTCTCGCTCACTTACAAGGGACGAAATAATCCACCTTGTAAGATGGTCGAACTTGCTCCTAAATTTTTGTGGTACTAAACTTTGCACTCCTGCCTCTTGGCACTTCCTTGTGAGTTGCCAACAACATGGGCTTAAACTCATATGGCCTGCCACATATGTTGGCTCTGAGATTTAGGCCAATTCTGAAATACTGCATGGGCCCATGTAAAAGGCTCATTATTTCAATAATTCTCCACGCTATCTCAAATGTCTATTTAGAGATTTGTCAATCATCGGTACTTGTTTATATACCAGTGTTTCAGCAGAGACTGTTAAGTTGAACTTATGCCTAAATCTATAAGCTACAATCATTCACACTTGAACAATAAACTACGCCTTGAATTGCAATCTAGGTCGACAACATGTGTTTGAGGTCCTCAAAGGTTGCTTGTGCTTCGGCCATCCACTCGCACTTGTCGGATTTCCTTAGCAGCCAATAGAATGGCAACACTTTTTCACCTAGCCTGCTGACGAAACGGCTGAGCAGAGCGCTGCTACGCGTCCTGCCAGCTGCTGGATACCCCTGAGATCTTTCGGCTGCTCCATCGTTAGTATTACTTGTGTCTTCTCCGGGTTTGCTTTGATTTCCCTCGCGGATCTGAGGTACCCAAGGAGTTGTCCCATGGGGACCCTAAATGCGTACTTCGTCGGGTTCAGCTTGACGCGGTATCCGTCGAGGTTGTCGAATGTCTCACGGAGGTCGTCTATTAGTGTGGCTCCATCTTTGCTCTTGATGACTACGTCGTCTATGTAGATCTGGACGTTCTTGCATATTTGCTCCTTCAGGTAGGCTGGCATGAACCCTTGATAGGTGGCGCATGTGTTCTTGATCCCGAAAAGCATTATTGTGTAGAAGATTACACCATAGAGCGTGATGAAGGACGTCTTTTCCTTGTCCTTAACATTCTTCCTGATTTGGTTATAGCCTGAGTAGGGATCAAGGAAGGAGAGGCCCTTGTAGACAGCGATCGAGTCAACTATTTGGTTGATGCATGGGAGCGGTAAGCGGTTGACGTGGGTAGAAAAAGGAAGAAAAAGATGGCAGGGACACCAAGAAGAAGCCAGCAGCCCTCACCCTTAAAGCTTCGGCAGCAGAAGCCTCGGCAGCAAAGGGTTCGGCAGCTGATGGCACAGAAGGTTTAGGAGATAGCAAGACGATGGCAACCACCGCTCAAACCCCTGACGAAACCAGCAACGCTGCAGCAATCACTAACGCGGTGAAGAAGCCAGAAGAAGAGAAGAACCCCTTCCGTGCCTAAGCAGTTTACTAACCTTTATTCTCTTTTCTCTTTTATTTTAAACATGGCTTTCCCTTTTTCGCCCTCTAGCATCATGCTTACCTTATTAATAAGAGCTTAAGCCTTAATTCCTTGTTAAGCATTGCAGTAACGACAAACTTCTAAGCCCCATCACTATGCAAACATAGTACAAGGCAGAAGATCGCGCTCCAAAAAAGCCTCTACGAGTGCTAAAGGACGTTCACCTTTCCCTCCGCTATAGATGCCTCTACGAGTGCCGTAAATAGCAAGAGTTTGGAAATACATATAAACAACAACCCACGTTCGATATTTTACTTATGGAAATATCAAAGGAACAACGGGCTCATCGGCAGAACCACTACACCCGAAATATTCGGGAGTGCCTGTCAAAATTTAAAGCAGTTGAAAGCAAAGTTGCGCATACAACAGGTTTAGCGAAACCTGCAACACGAGCTGATCACTCAAATGATTTGCTAACCAACCAATATACATACATCTAAACGAGCAACTAAGATTCGCTCAAGACAAAACTTGCCAACGGCAATAACATGGTAAAAGTACATATGCATGTATCTACCGAATAAAAAGGCGTCATTACATAAATCCAAACACTTGGATAAAATAGCCAAATTGTCTATTTACAAAACGGACATTTAAACCCTGAAATCACCCTTGCGGAGTTTCTCCTTCTTCAGGTATCCTTGAGTTCTCCTCGAGTCTATCGACAACTATGTTGGCAGGCAACAATACCTTCGGATACAGTGCCCCCAAATCTCCAGTCGCGTTGGCAATCGACAGCAAACTTGCCGAAGGATAACGGGCAAGCACAAGGGCAAGTGTAAACCTGGCCCCTGCAAAAACCTGCGCACGTACCAAGTCTCGAATCTTCTTGGCATTACCAAATTCAGACATCAAAGTAAGGAGCGTCGGGGGAACTGCGTTCAAAGGGAACATCGTCTTCCAAACAACCCTCATAGCTTTGTAACACTTGTCAAAGAAGTTGTGGACCTGCTGAACCCGATCCTGAAATTGCGCGACAGCCGAAGCCTTCGAGTGCTCCCGCCAGAAGATCTCTTCGGCTGAGGACAGCTGAGTTAATGCATTCACACGCTCGTGAATCCGTTTGTTCTCTTCTGCGCGGTTCAAAGCTATGACTGCCACGGAAATAAACAAAGGATCAGACAAGACATTTTCGACAAAAAGGCGCAGAGATCAAGAAACTCACAGTTCAAGCTCTAGGTAGCTTTATGTAGCTCAGTAAGAGCGTACCGCTCCACGACGGCTGCAATCTCGCTCTTTTTGTTGACAATCGCAGCCAAGGCATAAGTGCTGCGCAGGTCCTTTTCCATCTGGGTGATCCGATCCTTCATCCGTTGGATCCGATCACCTTCAGGAAGAACGCCCGAAGAGTCATCAGCAAATGAGGGCACTGGGAAAACCTGCAAGCAAGCAACGGTAAAAAGATGATGGATATGGACAAATTAAGCATCCAACGTAACTCCCATCGGGAGAAGTACAAGAAATTCCTATCAGGAGAAGTACAAATGAAGATATTATGGCAAAAGCATGCTGGCAACAATGCCAGCACAATGTTCATTACAAAACTTAAGTTCTCGCGACAGAATAATGTTTTGTACTAGCCCAAGGATAAAATCGTTACAACAGTCAAGGAGCCTGAGTTTGAGTCGACAAGCTGGGGCCAGCCGATGTCTTTCCTGACGAAACTAGTTCAAGGAGTTGGCGAGCACAAGTACGGGCAGACACTGTAAAGGTGCTCAAGTCAACAAATCGCCCATCTTTTTCTTTCGGCAGCTCCTTAGTCATTTCTTCGATGTCAGCCTTAAAGCCGTAACCCATCATAAGTTGGAAGGCAAGGAGGGCACCATAGGTACGCGAGGACGCGAGGTACGCTTGAATACCTCAATAACTTTCTTGGTGTCGACGGCAAAGGCATCAATCAGCTGCCCCAGAGTCTTCTCCTGCTTGATCTTTGGGAATATCATTGAATGCATCCGCGCCAGAGCACCCTTTCCTTTGTCAAGAAGCTCCCGGGTAAGCTGGTGGGTGGCAAGAACCATCGACACACCATTTGCCGGGGAGTTACTCGGAACTTTGTCCAAAGCAGTAGCAGGGATGCTGGCGGCTTCTGCAAGAAATAAAATTGGAGGAAATCATTGATGAAGAAACGGATCCATAAAAAGTAATAATCTACAAAAGATGTGTGAAAAAACCTTCTGCTTGAGCGACGCCGGCGTGTCGTCCACGGCAGCAGCAGTGCCTGCAGTGGCAGGGATGTCACTTATCAGCCGGAGCCAGCGAACCACGGGCGCTGGAGCGCCGCCGCCGCCGGCAAACGCTTGGCAGGGTCGCACGTAAGGAGCCCGTCCAAAACCTCGAACCCGTCCCGTGACAGGCGCTCCTCGGGGAACAGCTCGCGCAGCCGCGGGTTGCCGTGGGCGCCGCCGAGCACATCGAAGATCCTGAGGAGCTGGTCGGTCGCGTTCTGACCCCTGAACAGCGGCTCGCCGGCGAGCAGCTCCGCCATGACGCAGCCGAGGGACCAGGCGTCCACGAGCTCGTCGTAGTCCGGCTTCCCCAGGAGCACCTCCGGAGCCATGTACCAGAGCGTGCCGGCTTGGCCGCGCGACGGCGTCTCGTTCATTGACACGGCCAGCCCGAGGTCGCATATCTTCACCACTACGTCGCCGCGGCCCTCGCCGACGCCAAGCCCGAGGAGGATGTTCCCGGGCTTGATGTCCCGGTGGACGATGCGGCCCTCGTGCATCCTCCCGGCGCCGGTCAGCAGCTGCCGCATCACGCGGCGCGTCTCCTCCTCCGTGAACGGTTTGCCGCGTCGGCGCAGGACCTGCGCGAGGCTCGGGCCGACGTGCTCCAGGACGAGGCTGCACTCGCCCGTGCGCGGGTTCCGCGCGATGCCGTGGAAGCCGACGACGGAGGGGTGGCCGCGGCACGCCGCCAGGTAGCACGCCTCCCGCAGAAGGTCACGATGGAGGACGTGGGAATAGTCGCTCGTCTTCTTGAAGCCGGCGCGCGCCGGCGAGCGGCGGAGGTGGGACTTGAGCGCGACGTCAATGCCAGTGGCGCGGTGGCGCGCCTTGACGACGACGCCGAAGCCTCCCTTCCCGAGAATGCGCGTCAGCTCGTAGTCGTCGGTGCTCCCGATGCGTCGTCTCTTGCAGGAGCCGGCGGCGTGGTCGTCGATCATGGCGCGGATGGCGTCTTCGGCAGCGGTAGCTCGCGCGGTGGCCATGGAATATTTTTGCGAGCGAGAAGAGGTGGCCGCGCATATGTATGTCCGAGAGGCGGCACCTGTCGAAACAGTTTTCGTGGCGCGCGCGCAACTCACTGATCATGCCAGTGTTGAGTCGGACTCGGACGGGAGGGAGAACGCGCTTCCCTAATCAACACCGACTCCGATCGTACCAGCTAAATGGATCCATATAAGCTGGGAGTTCTGCTCTTCTGCAATTCCGCATACATCCACCGGCTTGAGAGTTGAGAGCCCTAGATCGCAAGCTCCTGAATTCGCCGCCATGGCCGCGCCCGCGCAGAGCCCGCTCCGCCGCTGGAAGCCCTTCTTCCGCGCCTTCGACTCCATCGACGCCGCCATGGAGGCCTTCGACCCGGTAGAGTTCTCCCGCCGCGAGTTCCGGGCCGCAAGGGGCGACATCGTCGAACGCCTCTGCGACGCCGCCGACGACGACCAAGCAGAGCGGCTCTGCCTCCTGCTCGACGACGTCATGGCGGAGTCCCTCGAGACGCTCCGGCTGCTCCCGCTCATGCCCACGGTGCTCGCCAAGACCGACCTCGCCAAGTGCGTCCGCGCGCTGCACAAGAACCACGAGTCGGAGCGCGTCCGCGTCCTCGCCGGCGGCATCGTCGCCGCGTGGAGGGCTTCAGTCCGGGAAGACGACGCCAAGGTCAAAGAAGCCACGGCGCCCAAGCTCCTGGACCACCTGCCGCAGCAGCCCAAGAAGATCGACCAGCAACAAGCGACTGACGCGAGGAGGGCGACGATGCAGCCGGCCAAGACCCTGGAGACGTCCGCCAACAAGAAGACGGTGGAGATCACAACAAACAGAGCGTCCGATCCCGTCGCCCCGGGCCTCATCTTCTGCGGCGACCGTGTCGGGCCCATCCCCGAGGAGAAGATACAAGCTGCAAAGCGCAAGTTCAACCAAAGGTACCAAGAGGCGGATGACGCCAAGCGACGACGTCTGCCAATAAAGGTGGTGGCGCCGGAGATGATGAAGCAAAGGCAGAAAACGAAGCATCCAATCCCGAGGGAGAGGAGCCAAGCGAGGTGCGGCAGCTCCATGATCAAGAAGACCGTCACCGTCAGCAGGCTGCCTTCACAGCATAGGGTTTAGGGCTCTAGCCTTCTAGCTAGGAGAGTTTCGATTCCAAATGTCTCAGCGTAGTGAGTAGCAGAAAATATTTGCCTTGTCTGTAATTGTAAACTAATCTGTGATGTCAATGAAATTCTTGATCTCTAGCGATACTGTACTAGTTGCATGGTTTCGAATTTCCTGCGATATACGATAAACCATTTAGCTACAAGTCTTCTTCGAGATTGCTTACCGAGGAGATGCTTTGGTGCTTTGAACAGGCCGGGAAGAAGTGGAGACATGTGGGTATAAGTTACCAGGTTTGGGTGTACCTCCCCTTGAGGATGAGCTTGGCTGGTGTGAGTTATTCATGCTAAATTAAATTTTTGGTGACTGCCAAGTGGAATTACTTACTGGTTTTATTCTTACTGCTATAACTTGTTGATTGTGAGCTTTAATGGATAATCACATTAGCTGATTAGTGCTAATGATGATTAGTATAATTTGACATGGTCTATTTTAAACATGAAATCTAGTTTAAATCCAAAGGGTTTTATAGCTTCTCATGGTTTGCCATTCTTGTTTCGATTGGTTTCATATACTATTCTTATCTATGACTTCTCGGTTTTCCTCTCCACATCATGTTTATTCTTCTGTAGTTGGACCCTGCATTAAATTGTTGGGGCAGTAGCTCATGTGCGATGTTTTTGTGTGGTGTTGGAAGTAAATCTATGTCTTTCACAATAATACCTTGTGAGAGGCGTTTCTAATAGCCAAAATAGCAAAGACGTGACACAGACGATAAAACGGGCATAAGGCTCTCGTGTGATGTTTTTTAAGGAAGTATGAGGCTAGGTTAAGAAAGTGAGTTGATTGTGGGTACCACTTATTTGCTCGCGGCATCGAGGTAGTGAAACTTCCCCCGTGCCTGACCATTCCCCACTGCCCCCCTCTTCTTCTCCGGCGGCAGTGGCAGTAAGTTTGTTCTCGGTGGTGCAGCCCATTCGTTATGTGGAGAGTGAGATTTCAAAACCCTTGTACCGCGTCGTTCCCCTCCGTCTCGATTTAAGTTTGACCCCATTCGCCTCAGCCGATTTGTGACCTAGATTTCCCGCGGGGTTGGGATGAACGAGGGGCAAAGAGATGGAGCCGCCAGAGACAACTTCAAATCGGTAAATGCATCTTTTTTCAGAATTTGACTGTGATTTAGTCCTCGCCCGCTTCCTCTACCTCGCGCTGCCCACTGCCATTGAGAAAACATGGATGGCATTGCGCGGACACCTTCCAATTCACTATCAAGTCCTTTCCATCTAATGCGAAGCTAGGTGATGGTAGCATGAAGAACATCGAGAGAGGTACAATTGTGAGATGGGAGGTTGAATTTGGAGTGGTTGATCCACAAGAGTTGCAGAACATGGAACAGAAGTCTGTCAAGAATATGGTGGAGAAACTTGGGCATAGTGTCCTTTCGGGTCTAGAGCAAGAAGTAGCAGTGTTACGTTTCAGAAATTTGAAGGCCGTGCGTATGTGAGAATTGAGAACGGCGAAAAGGTAGTTGATGAAATTGATCGGCAAGAAGTTTGGACATGAAAAGAGGCTACTTTTCATGCAGACCTCGTTGATTTGAAACCAGATTTGAAGGTTTCATATGTGCCCTCAAAGTTGGCTTCGCAAATATCACATGATGATTGGGCTTCACATAGGCAGATAGTGCACATACATACATAAGTGACAATATTAGCCGAGGGGGCTGATGCCGATGCGGATGGTGTTTGTGTTGATTGGAATTCAGCAAAATTTGATGACCGTACTAATTTGATCATTACATCAATCGATGACACTAAGATGGCCAAAAAATGGCCTCCAAGTAGATGATAGAGTTAAGGAGAAGGAAAGGGATGAGGCTAATTTGCCTACAGATGCTAACAAACATTCTTCTGAAGATGTGGATGGAGAGTTGATGCAAGATGATGTAGATGATGCACATGATGTTGAGGTGCAGGTAACTGTCCATGACAAGAAACCCACTTGGGAAGCCGTGGCCAAACATTCATGAGTTTATGATGTGTTTCAAGCCTTATGCAATCAAGAAGAAGTTTTACACCAATACTATGTGGGCTGATAAAAAAAGTTTTATGTGAGGTGCATGTGGAGGTTTTGATGGGAGCATCAAGCCTTGGAAGTGATACATTTTTGCTAGACACCAACCTGATGAAAGTACCATCGGGGTTAATCAAATCGCACATCAACATACTTGCATTACTAGTTCACAGATAGTATCAACCATAACATCATAGGCTTGGGTTGCAGAAGTTCTCTCATATCTTATCCAAGACACCGAACACTACTGCAAATAAGCTTAAAGTAGATTTTGAAAAGGACTACCCAATTAAGGTTAATTATAACACAATTTGGAAGGCAAAACAAAGGGAAATGGAAAAATTATATGGTAGTTGGGCAAATACTTTAGGATGTTGCATAGCTTTCTAACTAGAGGTGGAGAAAAGGTCATCTGGTAGTGTTGTGGAGATATATCCTAAGGTAACATAGAATGGGAAGGTCTACTTCTATAAGTTTTTGTAGATTTAAAGCCTTGCGTCGATGGCTTCAAAGCTGGGTTTCGTCTATATCTAAGCATAGATTCCTCTTTTTTGACTGGAAAGTGGAATGGTCAATTGGCAGCATGTAATGCTCTAGATGAACATAACTGGATATTCCCTATTGCTATTGCTTAGTTTCAATCGGAGATAGATGCTTCATCAACATGGATGGAAACCTACCATTCTCTATTATGGTGTAGATCAAGATTTAATACTGCCATCAAGTGCGATCATATCAACAACTTGATAGAAAGTTTTAACAACAAGGTGAAGGAGTTAAAAGACTTGCATATGCATGACATAGTTTACCAAATCAGGATCATGAGTGAGAACTGTGTCGAGGGTACTCCTCGGCAATGCCCTCCGATTGGGTCTTAGGGTTGATGGAAGCCTGTAGGCTGACACGAGACATCGGTTCACAGACAAGCGGGGAGAGCGATTTACCCAGGTTCGGGGCCCTCGATGAGGTAAAACCCTTATGTCCTGCCTGTCTGATCTTGATTATCAGAATATTGGGTTACAATGGGGCTCCGAAGGGTTCGGCTGAAATCTCGTCAAGAGGCTAAGTGCTGCGGTGACCTAGCTCTAAACTTCTGGTGGCTAAGATTGCTAAGATTGATCGTGTGTCCCTCGGCAGCCCCTCTCCTGGCCTTTATATAGGAGGCCAGGTCTCAAGAGGTCTAACCGAGTACGACTAGGTTTACAGTAGTCCTAGCTCTAAACTTTCTTTGTTCGGCTCCTTCCTTGTCTTGTCCGTCAAGGAATCTTCTGCTGCGCCATCCAAGTGGCCCGCCTTGCCATCGAGTACCTTCATGGGCCTCCAGTTAGATCGTATAGGGTAGGGCAATGTCGGTTACCCGAAGGGTAATGCCCACGTCAGTAGCCCCCGAGTGTCTAGCCGAAGATAGTTCGGTAAAGACTAAAGCATGCCTCCACCTAATGTTCTTCTCCTTGATTGTTTTTGTCCATCTTGTACCAGCATTATCTTCTTCTATCGGGTGCGCGTCCAGCGCTCCCGATGGGAGTAGCCCCCGAGTCTAGGTACGGATGCTTGCAATCCGTGCGTAGACTCAAGTTGTACCACTCGAACGTTTCGCTCTGCCGAAGTTTTTCTGCAAGTCTTCATGGGTCATCCGATATTTTTGCACTAAGGCTTTTTTCCGCGCGTAAGGGATAATGAGTAACGTGCCCAACTTTTGCTGGTTAACTGCCGATGGCAAAACAACGTCACCCTACACAGAATCAAGTCCCCGGGCATGATCCTGGAGTGCAAAAAAGTTCTATCGGGTGCGCGTCCAGCGCTCCCGATGGGAGTAGCCCCCGAGTCTGGACACGGGCGCTTGCAACCGGGTGCAGACTCGAGCTGAGCATTCCATCCTTCTCTTCAAATGTTTCTTCACAGGAATATCTTCGAGTCCTCATTTTATCGAGTGCGCGTCCAGCGCTCCCGATGGGAGTAGCCCCCGAGTCTAGGTGCGGATGCTCGCAATCCGTACAGACTCAAGTTCACCATCCGATACCTTTTACATTTCTTCGAATGCTTCGAGCGTTCCTCACGACGTCACTGATGACGTTATTGACACTTTGATTTTGACTGACAAGACGCGACCCGCTGGGCCCATCCTACCTCTGCCTGGCTCTGTTTTTAAGTAATATCCGCCTTTCTCGTACGGTTACCAAGGTGCCTCCTCGATTTCCGCGATCAACGATGGAGAAAGGGTCCTCTTAATGAACTGGCAGCAACGACACGTGCCCACGCAATCCTCAAGTTCTCCCCTTCTTAAAATATCTCAGGGTAAAATCCTTAGCATTCTCTCATATTCATCGTAGCATCCTCCTGTTCTTCTTCTACCTTTCTCTTTCACAATCGCTACGCCGCCACCACCGTTTTTAGATCTTCTCCAGATCTTGCGATGGTGAAGAAGAAGAACCTCGCTGCCGCCGCCAGCTCCACGAGCGGTGGCGCCGCTGCCAAGGCCTCCTCGAATCTTCCGAAGAGAAGCGCGCCAGATGCTCCTCCCCCAACTCCGGCGCCGCCAGCACCGCCAAGCTCGGTAGCCGCAGCCAAACCCGGAGACTGGCTAGTGTCCTCCATCACAAAGCGTGATGAGAAGAGGGCCCGAAGCCTTGGGCTAATCTCGTCCGATGAGGGGAATGTGATTCTCCTAGGTGCGATCTCTCGGCCCAATCCTCCTGCTGGTTTTATCGTGATGTTCCTGTCGTTCTTGTATCGGGGTCTCTCGCTTCCTGCTCACGAGTTCCTCCATCGTCTTCTGCGGACTTACGAAATCCAACTGTGGCAACTCACCCCTAACTCAATCCTCCACGTAGCTGTGTTCATCACCCTTTGCGAAGCGTTCTTGGGCATCGAGCCTCACTTTGGGTTGTGGACGAAAATTTTCTTCGTAAAGAGATACAGTAGTAGCAATGGACCCTTTGTCATTGGGGTAGTGGGGTTTGTTGTCCGTTCAGAAGTCAACTATTTCAGTTTCCCAATGAGAGAATCCGTGCAAGGATGGAGATTGAAATGGTTTTATGTTAAGGATTTCTCAACAACCGAGTCCCAGCTTCCTTGCTTTGCCGACGTCCTTGAAGCCAAGCCTAAGCATTCTTGGAAGAACATCCTCTCTCCCGCTGAAAGGACAGCAGCCGATGAGTTATTTGCCAAATTCCTTCGGATCAAAGAATCCGATGGCCAAACCATGATCGGCACAGAGGTGGCCGCGGTGTTCTTGAAACGTCGAGTCCAGCCGATCATGGCCAGGGTTCGTCTGATGTGGTTGTATTCAGGTCCAAAGGATGAAACCAAGATAAACATTGCTGAACTATCGGAAAAGGAGTTGCTTGATGAAGTTCGTCGCCTCACTCTCTTTAGTCAGGAAGACTCGATCCCGTTGATATCTTCTTATTCTCCTCTTGATGCCGATCATCCGCTGACAGAGGTAAATTTTCCTTCTCATACTCTTATTACCCTGTTCCACTTTGTCGACACAACTACTATTGTTCTTATTTGCTCTTTTCTTCGACAGATCCCCGTAGTTTCTGAAAACTTGCATGATTTACCAAACGACACTTCCGAGGGAAGAGGTTCCTCAGCCCATGTTGGTTTTCATGCTGCCGATGACATGACTGGATCTGCCGATGACCGATCTTGTGCCGACAGGGTTCCCACAGACGGCGCCAATTGTCGAGGGTACTCCTCGGCAATGCCCTCCGATTGGGGCTTAGGGTTGATGGAAGCCTGTAGGCTGACACGAGACATCGGTTCACAGACAAGCGGGGAGAGCGATTTACCCAGGTTCGGGGCCCTCGATGAGGTAAAACCCTTACGTCCTGCCTGTCTGATCTTGATTATGAGAATATTGGGTTACAATGGGGCGCCGAAGGGTTCGGCTAAAATCTCGTCGAGAGGCTAAGTGCTGCGGCGACCTAGCTCTAAACTTCTGGTGGCTAAGATTGCTAAGATTGATCGTGTGTCCCTCGGCAGCCCCTCTCCTGGCCTTTATATAGGAGGCCAGGTCTCAAGAGGTCTAACCGAGTACGACTAGGTTTACAGTAGTCCTAGCTCTAAACTTTCTTTGTTCGGCTCCTTCCTTGTCTTGTCCGCCAAGGAATCTTCTGCTGCGCCATCCAAGTGGCCCGCCTTGCCATCGAGTACCTTCATGGGCCTCCAGTTAGATCGTATAGGGTAGGGCAATGTCGGTTACCCGAAGGGTAATGCCCACGTCAAACTGCGAAGAAGGATTGGTGTTGTGGGTATACTTCATGGGTGTACCATCGACAGTGCCTAGATCCGGCAAGCCCGGGTGGCCCACAGACGGTGATGTGGCATGTGGCCCATCGGGCGGCCTAGTTGCTATTGATCATGAAGGATGAAGTCCAGCCCAGGATCGGGGAGCCGGATCCTAACCGACCTTCGGAGGAGGCCAGATCCGTGGAGGCCCATGAGGAACCCGGATCCAGTACGACGTAGATGGAAGGCGGATCCTTGACGTACACGGCAAGATATTGTACCGTAGTTAGGTAACCTGTAATCCGGCTAGGACTCTCCATGTAAATCCTAGATCCGTGCGCCTTTATAAGCCGGATCCTGGGAGCCCTAGAGGCACAACTACAACTCATTGTAACAACGCGAAAGCGCCCATATAATTCCAGACAAGCAGCAGTAGGCCCTGTCTTCGAGCAGGTGTCCCGAAGCTGGGTAAATCGCGTACTACCGTCCCGAGGAGTCTCCGCCCTATGGCCCCTACTTCTTCTCCCCTCCATGAGGATCCCTCCTCTGGAGTACCGTCGAATAGGCAACGACAATTGGTGATGTTCTGTAACGGGATAAGTTGTCTGTAGTGGTACATCAGGTTGTCACCATGAGCATAAAACTTACACATTTGTCGGTTGAGAAATCTTCATTGCGGGTTATTGAAGTTAGAGATATATACCAAGACTGAAAGGAGGCATGTTGTTAACATTGAAGTGCATGAGCACTTGTCTCGAGTAGCAACATACTAGGAAGCCATGTGAGCATGCATACTTTTCTTGGCCTCCAAACCAAAGATAAACATGCACCTGTATTTGCATGAATAATACTAAGTAGCTAAATTTAAGGCTGCATTTGCAACTCCAATTCCACCAGTTATGGACCAGTCTTAGTGGCCTGAGGTGGAAATTGAATTTTCGTTGTGTCCTACTATGATAAAAAGAAAGGTTGGCAGGCCTAAACAAAGAAGATACAATGCATGATTTGAGAAAAGTGGGAGTAGTAAGAAGGGAGGAAACATGAAAAGCCAAAAAGGTAGCAAAAAGGCAACAAAAATAAATACAAGTTGTGCGAGGAACTTGGGTATCGAATTGGATCTTTCAAATGCCATTACACTTGATTTTGTTGCTTTTTTCACTTACCAACCAAATGACATGATTTGTTTTGCAGGAGAAAGCATGCAGTTTAACCCCTTGTTGTTGAGGTATGTTGGCCAACGAAAAAGGCAAGACTCAATGGATGTATAAAAAATAGAAATGGCGATGAAACAGTGCAAAACGACCCAGTTTTGGATGTTGCAGTGCAAACAGGAGCAATTTTGGATGTTGTGTTGTAGACTGATCCAGTTCTACATGTTGCAGTGCAAGCTGGACCGGGTTTGGATGTTGTGTTCCAAACTCAGCTATTTCTGGATGCTGAAGTGCAAACATTAGCAGTTTTGAATGACGTGATGCAACCTGAAGCTACTACAACTATGGAGGTGCAAATTGAAGCACTCTTGATTGTTGTGCTGTAAACTGGGCATATTCCAGGTCGTTGAGGTGAAAACTCAAGCACATGTGGGTGTTGAGGATTACACAAGCAAAATCAAGCTCTACGACTTGTTGTGGAAACGCTTACTGATAGTGAAGCAAAGAGAACTAAGAGTATGAGTGAACTTCTTGCTGTAGAATCAAAAAAAAAAAAGAAGTGGCAAGACGACGAAGAAGAAATCGAGTGGTAAAAAGAACAAGTGCAAACTATTTGAAAACTTTTGATGTAATGTTATTTGTACTTTAATGCATGAAAACTTGTGTGGTTTAATGCTATTTGTATTTTTATGTGATTATGCTTTTAATTCAACTTGGAACCAAAATTTGATTTTTTCCAAAATTTGAAATGCGATTATTTTGCAATGTTTTCTAAACTATTATACACGTTAGGTAATCAATTCGATCCCTTTTGCGAAGTAAAACTCATAGTCATGAAAATATGCTCCAAATGAGCTCAAAAGCTAGGGTACACAACCCCTTTTCTAAGCAAGTTTTTCCCGACCTTCTCCAAATGAGCCAAATATGTTTCCTTAATATATACTCTACCTATATAGTTTCAATGTGAAGTTTCACTATATATTGAATTATTCTTCATATTCATATTTTATTCAAAAAATATGCTTTAAAAGAAAACCATTAAAAGCACATTTAGAATATGAAAATGAAAACATAAGTTTTCATCCTTCATAGTCACTCCAAAATGAAGCTTGGGTGAAGGTTTTGATATTTTGAATTTTCAAAATCCTAAACCCTAGATCATTTACCTTGAAATCCCTGCAAACCTCGTTCGTGGTAGCTCAGATATGTGAAGGTTTTTTCATGAAATTGTGCGTAGACCAAGTTTCTTATTTTTTCCTTGTAACTAAGTCGCATTAAACGATGATGTGTGCAATTTTGTATTTTTCTGATATTTTTAAAATTAGTTGTGGTTATTTAAATGGTGGCCAAACCTAGATAACCCCATTGCCCGCCTTGAAGTCCCGTCATAACCCCGCATATATACCCTCTCCTAACCCTAACACACCCAATTTTGGTCGTTGGATCATACCCTAACACACAACGGTGGTTGTTGGATAGGGTCTGCTAGAAAGACATCCGTGGGAAGGTTGCTTCAACGTCTAGACTTTCCCAGGCCGTTGGATCACGTGGATGGTTTGGATCAATTGATCTTAGGACGATCCGCTAGAGGTTTGTTGGACTTTTTTTTGAGACACTTGGACTTTTTTGAGACACACTCGTTGGACCCGTTGATGCGTGATTTTGGCGCCCATGGTTCTGTCCATGCATGCACACGCGCATCCATGACGTCGCCATGTAGGCGAGAATTGGCTATGTTGCTATGCATGCGAGCATCCATCCGACGTAGCATAGGGAAATAAGTGCAGCCTCGTACACAGACATAGCTTTACAGATCGGCACGCCACGATTCGCTGTGAAAAACACCTAGGCTCTGTTGGGCTATTATTGCGATTATTAGAGGCATATAGTTCTAGTTCAACTATGACACGATCAAATGGGGCACTACGGATATTTAAACACTTCCTGGATATCTTTTCCTTTCCACTCGATAACATCCATATGCGCACCTTCTTCGCTAAAATCCAAAGCAAAAGTCCGATCACACCCAAGATAAGATGTAGGTCAATGGGTCAACTTACCGTAATTCGGCCACCGTGCCAGAGAGGCTGTACCCTGCTGGAGTCTTCGTGGAGAACACCCTCTGGGTGTGGGCGAATAAAAGAAGCGAGGAATAACTTCGTCGGAAAAGTGTAGACGTGTCGCTTTTTCACGCGACATTAGGAGCTGTCGCACGCTCTTGCATTGTGGCACCACGCCAATATGTATCGGTAGATCAATAGAATAAAAAATTAGTATCGTGTAGACGTAAGTTGTGCCACATTATTTTTTATGTGCTTTGTACACCTTTCGACGGTCTAATAGTTAATCACAGTCAGTGCTAACAAATTTGTTTGACCATTCCATTCAGATTGTAATTTCCTTATCGTTAAGATAAGATAATATATTTTATTAACACTTAAAACTCATTACATTACATAAAAGTGCATCCAACATAAACAACCTACTTTAGAAATAATCTACCCCCTCTCTCCTAAAATAAATTGCTCAACTTTATCTAGATATGAAAGTATTCTAGTTCTTCTAATACTCAACTTGCCTTACGCTGATTATGACCTCACCGATGGCCTGCCAGCCATTCCCCGTGAGGAAGTTCTGGCCACAATCCTCAACTTCCATGCACCGATGACCTCACCGATGACCCGTTGGTGTTCCTTCGGGCAGGGGTTCGGCCAACCATCCTACGTGACGGGGTTTAGCCCGATATCCTTTGTGCAGGGTTTCAACCAGCCATATTTCGGTTGATCTAAAAGAAAGATAAGCACGACTAAAACGTGAAATAAGAAAGTAAACATAATGCATGATGGATAACAAACATGTACTTGAGAGAGGGAGGAATCCGCCGTGACTTGATTAGGTCGAGCCACATGACCGCCCAAGTACCGCTTGGACATATCTGCACTAGGGAGAGGACAGAAGAGTGAGAGATATCTTCAGTTCGAAGTGGAGAGAGGAGTTAAGGGGGTGGAGGAGTTCCCGAGATCTTGTATTCTAAATGGATAGAGGAGGCTAAGATCAATTGAGGGGAGAGCGGAGAAAGTGCAGCGCGCTGTGGATAGTGGGGATGTGTGGCAAGTGTGTTCCTTGTATTATATAGGAAATGGGTGTGAAGATAGGGTTTTTGTTATGGTCTATTTAGTAGGTCCGATTAGGGGCCTCCATATCTTAGAGGCCCTAAAATGGGGCAATTGGTTTGACTTTGAGTCCGAAGCTCACAATTATTGGTATATGACGATAATACTTGATGATACAAGTGCCTCCGTATATACCAACAAAGAGAGTCAAACTAAGAGTTTCGTCCAATAAATCCATATCACTGAAAGAAGAAGAGTCTCAAGCTATTAAAATAATGACAAGAAATGATCTATAGTTTGATTAGATATGTCGGGATGCAAAGGGAATGAGATATATGACACACTGTTAATGTTCTTTGTTTTAACTTTACGACACTAGGGAGTCGGTATGTTCTGCTAGGAGCTGCTACAGGTCGACTATCGATTTGAGGCTAAGTGTTCATGGGAGTGTTTCCGATTCAAAGCCATGGCAGGAGCTTGGAAAAGTAACTTTAATGTTTCCGAGTGGTTTTGAACCTATGGGACCACATACGTAAGGGGACGGAGCCATTCAGAACGTAGGCCACCTGGGTTGGAGCCGAATCGGTCCAGGAAAAACCATCCTCACATTGGGATTTGTGTTGTACTTGATTAGTATTTGGTAAAACCTTAAGTGTAGTGAGTCCACATGAACGCCTATAAGGGGTTGGCATGGGCGATCAAGGATTCGTCCCAATTCCCTGTGGTGGAAACCCTAGCCACCACCAAGCCCTAGGTGGAACAAATGGATCTAGCAATCCATAGTGAACCAAATACACACTCATGAACAACTCAAGTACTCGTATACGGATCCATGTAGAAATAGGCACGCGTCATTCTTTTGTAAATAAGTACTCCCTTTGTCTGAATTGCTTGTCCTGGATTTATTTAGATACACATGTATCTAAATGAGTTTCAGTTTATAGATATATACAAATCTAGATAAATTTGAGTTATCTAATTCAAGTTAGAGCAATGTTCAAGAAATCATTAATCTTAAATTATCGGTCAGCCTTAAAATAAAGATTAACCGTTTATCGGTTGATAAATCGATTTTATCGGTCAGAAATTTGTTGGCTTATTTTTTGCAAATCCTAATTTTCGACACTAAATTTTCTATAATATGCTATGCAAAAAATAATATGGGAGCATTGCACATAAGTGTTACCTTGATTCCTTACATTTGAATAAATAATAATGAAAATTTTGAGCTAATGCACAATACTATAAAACCATAGGACGAAAATATCGACTGCCATACCTAATTTCATTGAAATTTCACTATCAGTCGAAATATCGGCCATGAGATTGAAAATCGGGAGAAATATTAGCTCTCATGCAGAAAATCGTCCGAAATATTGGTGGCGCGATAAACTGGCCGGTATGTTGAAATCTTATCGGTTACCACCCAATTCACGATAAATCGCTATCTCGGCCGATTTTTTGAACAGTGAGTTAGAGGGAGTACAACATTATTCCAAAAAATTGCATGCACTTTCAAGATCAATATCCTTATTTATCATGATATTATATTATTGTACGGATGCAAAAAAAAAAAAACATAAGACCATATAGTCACGGCTTTACATATAAAGCCAAAGGGCAACCATAAGATCTGGAATTCTGGATACAACGGGTTGTGAGCCCACATACAACCATAAAAGCATCTCCAGCCATGTCTTCGGGAAGACCCCAGGATCTCTTTTTTCATCCGGATGGACGAAAACAGCCCAGTTGCATCCTCAGATCCTCGTTTTTGCTCGGATTTGGGCTTTCATCCATCCAACGAGCCCAGGTCATCCCCGGCCCCTCGGGGAGCGCTCGGGAAGTCCGGAGGAAACGAAAGCGCGAAACATCGAGAAAACTTCCCGCGCGGCTGGTGGCCCCGACTTGTCGGCGAGAAAGGCCGATCGTCGTCCTCATCGCAATGTTTTGGCACATGGGTGCGTATGCTCCCTTTATTTTGAAATACATGTTAGACATATTTTAAAATGTCAAAAAAATTGAAACAAAAATTCCGCACGTACATCTTCATGTGCTACACGCTCACAAAGTCGTTTCATGAAAAATCGACATATCATGTGGTGTGTGTAAAAAAGACAAAATTCGGTGCTGAAACAAAGGCTTGTCACAAGATAAATTTTCTCTTTTTCGCTTAGACTACAAAAAATATCATTTTTTCGTGAAACTTGACGAATACACATATATTATGGAGATGTACATGTACATTTTTTTGTCAAAAATTTTTAACACTTGCAAATATGTTTTTATGGTAGAGGGATCATATGCACCCGGGAGCCGAATTGAGTTCGTCTTTCGTGCGCTGCAAAAGCCTACCGCCGGTCAGTCATCACCGGACGCGCCGATTCCACACGGCGAGTAAATGTCGTCGCCTCGAATTCACGCGCGGTTCCCTCTATTTATCGTGGAACTACCGCGTCTGGCCGTATTCACCACCCCGTCTCCCTATTCACCACCAAACTTCTCTCCCCAATCTCCTCGACCGAGCAATGGCGGACTTCGGCGACGGCGCGGTGAACAAGGGCTTCGGCCGGCGTTCTCTCCACCAATGGGAGGGGAGGTTGCTGCACGCGGCGGGCTACCTGAACGCGGTGCTCGTCACCCTTAGCGACGAGAAGCGCGTGGAGCCGTGCTTCTACCCCAACAACTACGAGGCGTGGACGGACTTCTTCCGGCAAATGTACGAGCGCGAACTCGCCGCCTACGATGGCCCTCCCCCTCCTCCCGCGTGCAACAACGCCGCCGGCCGCCGCCGCAGGTGGAGCGGGCCGGGCCGCACCCTCGAGAATGTGCTCGCGAACATCGGGGGCGGCAACTACCCCGTACTGGGGATGCTGCCGCCGGTGGCGCCTTCCTTGTCGCGCCGGCACGGCAGCTCATGGGCGCCGCGACGGATGGCGCCGTTGTCGCCGTCGTCTGGGTCAGCGTCGAGGTCGGCATCGAGGTCGGGCGGGTCGGCTCCTCCACCAGCGACACCGAGGGCCATCAAGAAGGAGCCGGCGTCGCCACCGCCGACCAGAGGGTGCAGCAGCGGCGCCCTCATCATCCGCGAGAGGGGCTCAGGTCGTCGTCTCCATCGCGCGGCTGCAAGAGAAAGACGTCCAAGAAGGAGGCCGCAGCGGCCGCAGCTGCGTCCCAGCTCGCCGAAGAGGAGGCCAAACAGGCCGAGGACGCGGCGATCCGCGAGGCCATCGCGAGGTCACTGACCGACCTCGTCCCCGCTGACAACGCCCTCCCGATGGACGCGGCGCTCGCCTGGTCCAGGCAGGACTGAGAGAGGCAGGAGGCGGAAGAGCAGAGACGTCTGCTGGACCTGGCGGCCGCGCGGCGCCCCGCCGTCCGCGCCACACCCACCGCACCCATCGTACCCGTGCCGCTCATCAAGCTGGAGGAGAGCAGCGACGATGAGTGGTATCGGCCGACGCCGCCACACAGCGACCCTAGCCAGAGTTCCAGCCGTTTATACGGAGACGCCGATCAAAGCAGCCAGCAGGCGCCGCCGCCCGAGGACGCCGGCCACTCCAGCGACGACGACGGCGGTTAAATATCTCTAAATTTCGCCTATGTTTGAACCTATTTCGTCTGGTTTTGTTTGAATTCGCCTATATTTATTCAGATTTTACATCCATTATGGGCTCGCCGCTGCGAATATGGGCATCCCCAGGCTAAATTTTGCATTCATCCGGCGGATTTCGGCCTGGGGAGCCCAACGGCTTAAGATGCTCTAAGACCATATAGACCGCTATTTCGTTTAGCCCGTTATTTTTTTCCTTGATCATACATGGAACTCGTTAAAGGCTGGAATCGGATGCAATTTACAAACTGGAGTTGGGACCAAAATGTGCGATGAAGTTCAATCCAACAGAACAGTAAAGAGCAAATACACCCTTCCTGAGCATGCGCGTCAGCTCGTAGTCTGGGTGCTCCCGTCCGTCGTCTCTTGCAGGAACCGGCGGCATGGTGGTCGAAAATGGCGCGCCCTGCGGATAGCGTTTTCATCAGGGGTAAGTCGCACGGTGGCCATGGGATGTTTTTGCGAGCGAGGAGAGGTGGCCGCGCTAGAAGAGGTCGCACCTGTCGAAGTTTTCGTGGCGCGCGAAGTCATGGGTGCAACTGTTGTGTCTTGTGTGAGCTGAGCCGGACTCGGACTGGAGCGAGAACGCGCTTCCGTAATCGACACCGTCTCCAATCGTAAGTCGATCCATATAAGCTACAGGAGTTCTGCTGTTCTGTCTGCATACATCCACCGGCTTGAGAGTTGAGAGCCCTAGATTGCAAGCTCGATCGTGATTCGTGACATGGCCACGCCCACGCAGAGCCCGCTCCGCCGCTGGAAGCCCTTCTTCCGCGCCTTCGACTCCATCGACGCCGCCATCGAGGCCTTCGACCCTGTAGAGTTCTCCCGCCACGAGCTCCGGAGCGCGAGGGGCGACATCGTCGAACGCCTGTGCGACGCCGACGACGACGACCAGGCGGAGCGGCTCTGCCTCCTGCTCGACGACATGATGGCGGAATCCCTGGAGACGCTCCGGCTGATCCCGCTCATGCCCACGGTGCTCGCCTACACCGACCT
The DNA here is from genome assembly GCF_019359855.2 of Lolium perenne. Taxonomy (NCBI): domain Eukaryota; kingdom Viridiplantae; phylum Streptophyta; class Magnoliopsida; order Poales; family Poaceae; genus Lolium; species Lolium perenne. The sequence goes on along the minus strand of NC_067250.2, from coordinate 288,004,647 downwards.
GGCCAAGTCCGTCCGCGCGTTGCAGAAGCACAAGTCCGAGCGCGTCCGCGTCCTCGCCGGGGGAATCATCGCCGCGTGGAGGGCTTCCGTCAAGGACGACGACGCCAAGGTCAGAGAGGTCACGCACAAGGTGGAGAACCTGCCGCAGCCCAAGGAGATGGACCATCGGACGCAACCTGCCAAGATCCCGGAGACATCCGCCAAGAAGACGGTCAGAAATGCCATGCCCCCCAAGCTCCTGGACAACCTGCCGCAGCAGCTCAAGACGATGGACCATCCGACGCAACCTGCCAAGATCCCGGAGACACCCGCCAAGAAGAAGACGGTGGAGATCATAACAAACAGGGCGTCTGATCCCGTCGCCCCGGGCCTCATCTTCCGCGGCGACCGTGTCGGGCCCATCCCCGAGGAGAAGATACAAGCTGCAAAGCGCAAGTTCAACGAACGGTACCGAGAGGCGGAGGACGCCAAGCGACGACGTCTGCCAATAAAGGTGGTGGCGCCGGAGATGATCAAGCAAACGCTGAAGAAGAAGCACCCAATCATGAGGGAGAGGAGCCAAACGAGGTGCGGCAACTCCATGGTCAAGAAGACCCTCACCGTCACCAGGCCGCCTTCACATCATAGGGTTTAGGGCTCTAGCCTTCTAGCTAGGAGAGTTTCGATTCCAAATGTCTCGGCGTAGGAAGTAGCAGAAATTATTTGCCTTGTCTGTAATTGTAAACTAATTTGTGATGTCAATGAAATTCTTGATCTTTAGCGATACTGTTAGTTGCATGGTTTCGAATTTGCTGCGATGTACGTAAACCATTTAGCTACAAGACTTCTTCGAGATTGCCTACCGAAGAGATGCTTTGGTGGTTTGAGCAGGCCGGGAAGAAGTGGAGACCTGTACGTCTTGTTTGGTATAAGTTACCAGGTTTGGGTGTAGCTCCCCTTGAGGATGAGCTTGGCTGGTGTGAGTTATTCATACTAAATTAAATTTCTGGTGACTGCCAAGTGGAATTACTTACTGGCTTTATTCTTACTGCTATAACTTGTTGATTGTGAGCTTTAATGGATACTCACATTAGCTGATTAGCGCTAATGATGATTAGTATAATTTGACATGGTTTATTTCTAAACTTGAAATCTAGTTTAAATCCAAAGGGTTTTATAGCTTCCCATGGTTTACCATTCTTGTTATGATTTGTTTCATCTAATATTCTTGTCTATGACTTCTCGGTTTTCCTCTCCACATCATGTTTATTCATCTATAGTTGGACCCTGCATTAAATTGTTGGGGCAATAGCTCATGTGCGATGTTTTTGTGTGGTGTTGGAAGGAAATCGATGTCTTTCGCAATAATACCTTGTGTGGGGCGTTTCTAACAGCCAAAATAGCAAAGAAGCGACACAGACGATAAAATGGGCATAAGGCTCTTGTATGATGTTTTTTTAAGGAAGCGTGAGGCTAGGTTAAGAAAGTGAGTTGATTCAGGTGGGTTCCACTTATTTGCCCGCGGCATTGAGGCAGTGATACTTCCCCGTGCCAGACCGTTCCCCACTCCCCCTCTTCTTCTCTGTCGGCATCGGCATTAAGTTTGTTCTCGGTGGTGCATCCCATTCATTATGTGGCGAGGGAGATTTCAAACCCTAGTACCGCAGTGTTCCCATCCATTTCGATTTAAATTTGACCCCATTCGCCTTAGCCGATTTGTGACCCATATTTCCCGTGGGGTGGGACAAAGGAGGGGCAACAAGATGGAGCCGCCAGAGACGAATTGGTAATGCATCTTTTTTCTGAATTTGAGTGTGATTTAGTCCCCGTTCGCTTCCGCTACCTCACACTGCCCGCCACCATTGAAAAAGCATTGGTGGTGTTATGCTGACCTTCCAATTCACTATCAAGCCCTTTCCATCTAATGCCAAGCTAGGTGATGGTAGCATGCCGAACATCGTGAGAGGTACAATTGTGAGATGGGAGGTTGAATTTGGAGTGGTTGATCCACAAGAGTTGCAGAACATGGAAGAGAAGTCGGTGAAGAATATGGTGGAGAAACTTGGGCAGAGTGTCCTTTGGGGTCCAGAGCAAGAAGTAGTAATGTTACGTTTCAAAAATTTGAAGGCCATGAGTATGTGAAAATTGAGAACATCGAAAAGATAGTTGATGAAATTGATTGGCAAGAAGGCTGGACAAGCAAAGAGGCTACTTTTCACGCGGAGCTCATTGATTTGAAATCAGATTTCAAGATTTCGTATGTGCCCTCAAAGTTGGCTTCGCAAATGTTCAGATGATGATTGGGCTTCACATAGGCAGATAGTGCTCATACATACATAAGTGACAATATTAGCCGAGGGGGCTGATGCCGATGCGGATGGTGTTTGTATTGATTGGAATTCAGTAAAATTTGATCCATACTAATATCTTCCCATCGTGTAGTAGGTGCTGGTAATGGAGTATACAAACTGTGAGGCTTCAGCTTGGACTTGAACTTGTTGCAAGTAATGCATCTCTTCACATACCTGTCCACATCCCGCCTCATCTTAGGCCAATAGAAGTGATCAACGAGCATGAGTAGCGTCTTCACACGCCCAAAGTGACACATCAAACCTCTAGCATGTGATTCCTGCAATAAGAGCAAACGTAGAGACGATTTTGGAACACATAGTTTGTTAGCTCTAAACAAGAATCCATCATGTATGTGATATTTTTCCCATGCTTTACCAATAGCACACAAGCGACATGGTTCAGCAAAATCATGATCAGTAGCATACAAATCACAGATTACCTCTAATCCAGAAATTTTAACATCAAGTTGAGTTAATAGCATATTTTTCCTAGATAGAGCATCAGCAACAACATTATCCTTTCCCTTCTTATGCTTAATAATGTATGGAAAAGATTGAATGAACTCAACCCACTTAGCAAGACGCCTATGCAAGTTAGATTGAGCTTTCAGATATTTCAAAGCTTCATGATCAGAATGTATGATAAATTCTTTTGGCCACAAATAATGTTGCCAAAACTCAAGAACTCTAATTAAAGCATACAATTCTTTATCATAGATAGGATAGTAACCGTACTGATTTGGTCATTGCATAAATGGATGACACTACGATGTCCAAAAATGGAATTGAAGTAGATGATAGAGTTAAGGAGAAGGAAAGGGATGAAGCTAATTTTCCTACCGTTGCTAAAAAAAATCTTCTCAAGATGAGCATGGAGAGTTGATGCAAGATGATGTAGATGATACGCATGATGTTGGGCTGCAGGTAATAGTCCATGACAAAGAAAACCATGTTATTGAACTAGGGAAGCTGAGGCCAAGCATGGATGAGTTTAGGATGTGTTTCAGCCTTATGCAATCAAGAAGAAGTTTGACACCAATACTATGTGAGCTGATAAGAAGAAGTTTTATGTGAGGTATGGGAGGTTTTGATGGGAGCACCAATCCTTGCAAGTGATACATTTCTGCTAGACACCAACTTGATGGAAGTACCACCGAGGTTGATCAAATCGCACATCAACATATTTGCATTACTAGTTCATAGAGAGTATCAACCATGACATCATAGGCTTGGGTTGCAGAGAAGATCTCTCCTATCTTATCCAAGACACCGAGCACTACTGCAAAGAAGCTTAAAGTAGACTTTGAAAAGGACTACCCAATTAAGGTTAATTATGACACAATTTGGAACGAAAAACAAAGGGCAATGAAAAAATTATATGTTAGTTGGGTAAATACTTTAGGATGTTGTGTAGATTCTGACCAGAGGTGGAGAAAAGGTCATCTGGCAGTGTTGTGGAGATAGATACTGAGGTAACATAGGATCGGAAGGTCTACTTCTCTAAGTTTTTTATGGCTTTAGAGCCTTGCATTGACGGCTTCAAAGCAGTGTCTTGTCTATATCTAAACATAGACTTCTCTTTTTTTAATGGAAAGTGAAATGGTCAATTAGCAGCATGCAATGCTCTAGATGAATGATACGTTGCAAATGTATCTATAATTTTTGATGCTCCATGCTTGTTTTACATGAATTTATATATGTTTTGTTTACACTTCGTTGCACTTTTATACTTTTTTCGGCACTAACCTATTGACAAGATGCCACAGTGCCAGTTCCCTGCTTTCTGCTGTTTTGTATTTCAGAAAAGCTGTACATGAAATATTCTCGGAATTGGACGAAACAAAAACCAAAGTTCATATTTTACCGTAACGAAGACGGAGTCCAGAGGAGAGACGAAGAGGCGCCACAGGGCGGCCACACCAGGCCTTGGCGCGGCCCAGCCCCTGGCCGCGCCAAGGGGTGGTGTGCCCCCCTCAGGCGTCCACCGACCTCGCCCTTCCGCCTCACGGTGGGCGTTCAGGTCTACCCGAAAATTCGGGTCGGGTATATCTGAAAGAACATCTCTCACATTATGTTTTGTGTGTTTGATGTCAATACATGTGATACACTAATGTTTGTTTAAGTGGTACAGGGATTACATAGTTTCATATTTGTGTGTGTTGGATTTGGTCGGTCTGTCAAAAGTTAACAGGAAAAGTGTGGCCAGGCCGGATAATCCGGGCCGGATATTGTTGAAATATCCGGCCCCCCTGATTTTGGCTAAGTCCTCGAGGAAAAGCTGCGCAGTATGGGGGCCGGACATTTGCCCGGATATTGTCCCGGTATTGTACCAGGGCCGGAATATCCGGGCCGGATATTTTGGAAATATCCGGCCCCCTCGTTTTTGGCTAAGGACTGGAAGAAATGTGAACCAGTACATGGGCCGGACATTTGGCCGGATAATGTCACAGTTTTGTCCCGAAGGCCGGATTATCCGGGGGGGGGCGGATTATCCGGCCCTTACTTAGGCCGGAATATCCGGCCCCCCGGAAGCTGCAACGGCTCAATTTTGAAGGGAGGTATAAATACCCCCCCTTCTTCTACCTTGGTTGCTTGCTCAATCATTACACAAGAAATCTGCCAAGCCACCTCCATTAGAGCCACCTCAAGAAAGTCAAGATTTGCAAGATCTCCTTCCTCCCCCAACCAAAGCTCTTGATCTTTGGAGATTCGAAGGAGAAGACACCGATCTACATCCTCACCGAAGCGTTCTTCATTTCCCCCTCTCTTGTTTGAGGGATCTCATGCTAGTGTTCCTATTTGGTTCCCTAGTTGATTTGTGTTGATGTATTGTTATTGATTGTTGTGTTGTAACAGATTTGGGAGCCTCCAATTTGGTTGTGGATGTGTGCCCCAAGAACCTTGTAAAGGCCCGGTTTCCGCCTCGAGGAAATCCCTTAGTGGAAGTGGGCTAGGCCTTCGTGGCGTTGCTCACCGGAGATCTGAGTGAACCCTTCGTGGCTGTTGGTTTGGCTTTCGTAGCAACCACACTCCTCCAAACGTAGACGTACCTTCTTGCAAAGGAAGGGAACTACGGGAATCATCTCCGTGTCATCGCGTGCTCCACTCTCGGTTACCTCTATCCTACTCTATCTCTATATTGCTTAGATATATCTTGCTTAGTTGTTAGCCTTGTCATATAGGTAAATTCACTTAGTTGCATATCTAGAGAATTTACCTTTTGTGTCAAGCCTAAATTGAAAAAGAACTAAAAATTGGTTAGCACCTATTCACCCCCCCTCTAGGTACGGCATACGATCCTTTCAATTGGTATCAGAGCCTCGGCTCTTATTTCGGGCTTAACCGCCTAAGAGTATGTCGGACGAGGAGTCCTCGGAAGGGGCCGCCAAGACGGTCTCCGTGGAAGACTTCAATTCGTTGAAGTCCTCCATGGAAGCCCAAATGGAAAGCATGAAAAAGATGATTGCCGAGCTTTTGGCTCCGGCCCTTCCCAAGGCTCCTAGTGTAGAGGTAAAAGACACGGGTGCGTTAGATGAGGGAGGGGCTTCGGACTTACCCTCATCTACCAAACCCGTGGAAGGTGATAACTTAAACACTATCAAATCTCCCAATGCATCTCCTAAGGGAACTAGTGGGAGTGAGAGCTACAATCGAGTACCTCCACCTTTCCAATCTCCCGATATACCGGTTCCCCATCCCTATTTGAACATTCGGGGCGACCCACCTAAGTTTTCTATTGAAAATTTCGATACTTGGCAATTTGAGTTCCGCTCTCATGTTTGTAGTGCCTCCAATGAATTATGGAGAATCATCTTGGAGGGCTTCAAGCCATACAACCCCGACAAGTTGACTAGAAGAGAAGCGGTTGATAGTCAACTCAACAACACCGCCTTGTACATGATTCAAACTAGTGTGGGGACAAAGGAATTGCATCGTGTCCGGAACTACACCACCGCCAAGGAAGCTTGGGATGGCTTGACCCCTAGTTGCATTGGAAGTGAGAGCACAAGGAGGAACAAGTATAATGCTCTTAAGAATAAAGCCGATGGGTTCATGAGGCTACCGGATGAAGACCATGAAGACATGTATGGAAGACTTCTCACCGTTGCCGATGCCTTCCGGCTTATTGGTGCCACCCACATCAATGACTCTTGGATCAAGGAGAAGTACATTGAATGCATGATGCCATTTGTACCCATTGATGTCAATACTCTTGTGGGGAGGGAATGCTATTCCTCTCTCACCTCTCAACAAGTCGTGCACGAGATGCAAGCTCTCAAGGTGCTTGAGGAAGCCTCTCATGATTCTCGCAATCGTGCTCTTGGGATGGCAAAAGGTTCCAACCTTGCCTTGGTGGTCAACTCCGTTGAAGAAGTGATTCCTCAAGAATCTTATAGGGCATCTTGGAGCATGACCTATCCGGAAGATTTGCAATGCCACTACCATGACCACATGGCCTTCCATGCAAAGTCGTTTTGGATTGATCCGTCCAAGGCCAAGGAAGACAACATCAAGAGAAACAACAAAAGTGGGTTCACTAGCTTTGGTCCAAAGACAAGATCATGCTACAATTGTGATGACAAGCGCCACTTCATTGCCGAATGCCCCTATGAGAATAGAGAGCTTCATAATGGGAGGCTCATTCCCAAGGACAAGAGCAAAGACACAAAGGGCAAATATTCAAAAGCCCCCAACAAGAAATTCTACAACAACAAGACCAAGAAGGGCAAGAGGCCCTCAAGAATTGTGCTAGTAACAAAGGAAGAATATTCTTCTGGTGAAGTGGGAAGCTCTAGTAGTGAGGAAGATGAAGAAAGCTCAAAGGAGTTGGCCGCCATCGTCACCACCAACATTCCCTCTTCATCTCTCTTTGACTCTCCCAATGAGAATCCTCATATCAAGAATGCACATTGCTTCATGGCAAGGTCCTCCTTGGACACATCTATTGTGCTATCAACTCAAGAAGAGTATACCTCCGGAGATGATGATGTTGATGATGAAGAAGATGCAACCTCTAATGGATTGGTCGCTCTTGCCTCTCTCTCCACTAACTCTTCATCACCAAGTGAATCCCCCAATGAGGTCATTCATGTGGAGGAAGAAAGTTGCCTCATGGCTAAATCCTCTGAGGTATCATCCCCTAACCCCTCTATGCCTAACTTATCTAGTGATCTAGGGGTTGATGATGCTAGTCTAAAAGTGAAACAAGAAATGCTAGAGTTTGATGATTTCATTCTCAACCTACAAGGTAACACTAAAAAGCATGTTTCAAATCTCATGGTTCGTATAGCTCAACAAAGTGATATTCTTGAGAAAAAGGGTCAAATAGAGAGAGAAGATTCTCTTGAAATCCATGCTCTTAAAAATGCTCTTGAGGAAAGTCAAGAAACTATAGCTTCTCTTGAGGAGAGGCTGTTATCACCAGAATTTGACCGAGTCAGAGGTGGGCCGCGATCAAGGTGGACGTGAAGAATATATATATATATATAGAAGAAATACGTGAATCGGCCTTTTACCAAGTTGGGCTTAATTGTCCATGTATCTGTAACATATTAGATCGCATCTTAGTTTAGAAGTTAGAGTTTATCTCGTGCACGGTTTAGTGCACGCCCACATTAGAAAGTCCCCTGGACTATAAATATGTATCTAGGGTTTATGGAATAAACAACAACCAACGTTCAACCACAAACAAATCTCGGCGCATCGCCAACTCCTTCGTCTCGAGGGTTTCTACCGGTAAGCATCATGCTGCCTAGATCGCATCTTGCGATCTAGGCAGCACAAGCCTGCCTACGTTGTTCACGCGTTGCTCGTACTGAAGCCTTTTTGATGGCGAGCAACGTAGTTATCTTAGACATGTTAGGGTTAGCATTGTTCTTCATATTACATGCTTTCGTAGTGCAACCCTTGCATGTCTAGCCGCCCTTACACCTATCTTAGGTGTAGGGGCGGCACCCCGCTTGATCATAGTTTAGTAGATCTGATCCGTTACGATTGCTCCTTGTTCTACAAGGATTAGTTTAATATCTGCAATAGTTAGGCCTTACAAAGGGGGGGGAGGATCCAGCGGCACGTAGGGTGTCGTTCGTTGGCCCTAAGCAGGATGTTCCGAGGATCAACCTCGTGTTGGTTTTTAGGCCTTGTTTAGGATCGGCTTACGATCACCGTGCGTGGCCGCGAGGCCCAACCTGGAGTAGGACGATCCGATTATGCGGTGAAAACCCTAGATCGTCGTAGATCTCATTAGCTTTACCTTGATCAAGCAGGACCACCATATATTCGGACACCCCGTCTGAATCATGGGTGGATCGGCTCTTTGAGCCGATTCACAGGATAACCTGAGAGCCGATCGAGGCTCGTATTTAATGTTTACGTGTGTGCCCTGCAGGAAACTAAGCGAGGCATCATCCACACCTTCCTGACCAGGTATAGGTCAGGTGGCACGCCCTTGTGATAAACATCGGCGCGTGCGACCAGGAGGCTTTGCGGGCCGTCGCTCTGAGGGACTGGGGCCAGCCGCAGCCCTAGTTGTTCCCGGCTCTACCGTGTTGACCGTCTCTGCCCGCCAGGGGGTTTCTGACGTCAACACATTCTGGCACGCCCGGTGGGACAGTCGACGACATCCACGACATCGCCATCTACATCCGAGATGGTGGAAGACACTCCGGTCACGTACGCGGATCTGCCTGATGAGCTCAAGAAGAAGCATGACGAGATCAAGGCAACCCTCGAAGCCGAACTCATCGGCTCCTTCCACCGAACCCGCTCCCATGGCGTCAGGTGGAAGGGTTTCACACCTGAAGGCGCGCTCGATGGAGTGGACCTGTCCGCCCCGTCAGAAGAACGCACCAGGTCGCTGCGGCAGGAGATCAACTACATGGTGGCTCATTCGCTGCACCGCCACTCTGAGAGCCTGGTGAACACCTTGGAGCGTGTCGCTCTGCGCGTCGTCCAGGAAATCATGAGTCACCGGTACTCCCCGTCGGGACCGGCTCTGGGGACTTTCAAAGGAGAGATGCCGCTCCAGCCCCAGCCGTTCGCATGGGTAGCACCGGAACTGCCGAACTCATCGGCATACGTCGTCTACAAGGTTGGTGGTGATCCTAGTGACTACCAATTCCTACCTGAGCCACCTAAGGAGATCCCGCACGGATACACGTGCGCATACGTACCGGACTGCAACGCCTGGACACTCTCGAACCAGGCTGCAATATCAGCGGCCTCTGGAACGGCAGGAGGAACGTCAGGAGCCGATCCTGAGAAGCAATCGTGGCTGGCTAAGTACGCCACCCCGACGAACCTCCAAAGCCCAGCTCCTGCAGTTGGCTTAGAACCGGAAAAGCAAGCATGGCTGGTTAAGTATGCCACCCCGGCGAATCTTCAGGGTTCGACACCTTCAGCCATCACAGCGGATCAGATTTGTACAATTCTGAAAGATCAGTTCGGTATGATGCCGAAAAGGAAGGCGTTCGGCTACACCAAGCCGTACCCCAACAGCTACGAACTGATCCCGCTGCCACCCAAATATCGGCTCCCGGACTTTACAAAGTTTAGTGGATCAGATGGGTCCAGCTCCATCGAGCATGTGAGCCGATATTTGGCACAGCTGGGCACGATCTCAGCGTCAGATGAGTTGCGCGTGAGGTTCTTCTCACAGTCCCTCACAGGATCGGCTTTCGGGTGGTACACATCGCTGCCACCGAACTCCATCCAAACTTGGAAGCAGTTGGAAGAACAGTTCCATGAGCAGTATCACTCAGAGGCTTCCGATGTTGGTTTTGCCGATCTAGCGCAAGTACGACAGAAGCGCGGGGAGACAGTGGCAGAATACGTCCAGCGCTTCAGGACCATTAGGAACCGATGCTTTTCGGCTCGTATAAGTGAAAAAGAAGCAGTCGAGTTGGCGGTGGTGGGTCTCTCATCATCAATCAAGGACGTGGCCTCCCAAGCAGACTACCCTTCGTTAGCGCACATGGTGCAGAAGCTGACCGCATATGAACAGCGCCACCCAGATGTTTACCAGGACAAATTCAAGCGGGTGGTGACTGTGGTTGAGGCAGACGAAGATGAAGGTGCCATGGGAGATCAGGAGGTAGCAGTGGCTGAATGGACTCGAGCGACAGGCCCCGTGACCTGCAAATGGGTGAAGCCACAAGGCCCTCCAAAAGGGTTCGACTTCGACGTGACTAAGACGGAGCAGATTTTTGACCTCTTACTCGCGGAGAAGCATATAAAGGTACCCGAAGGCCACAAGTTCCCCACGGTGCAAGAGCTGAACGGAAGGCCATACTGCAAATGGCATAACACGTTCTCCCACACCACCAACGACTGCAGGGTGTGGCGGCAGCAGATCCAAATGGCGATAGAAAACGGACGGTTAATTTTCAACCAATACGCCATGAAGGTCGACACACACCCCTTCCCCGCCGTAAACATGGTGGAGTATGCTTGCCATGCAGGGTGCCAGCCGGGTTTCCTGTGCAATATCAACATGGTAGATCTTGGACACCACGCTGGCAAGGATGGAGATGAGGGCAGCTGCTCTCATAGCAAAGAAACAGAGGAAGCCGCTCCACGCGATCGGCTCCGCCAAGACGGCAAGCGCTACGTAACAGAGGGAGAAGTGAAGAACATAAGATATCAGCGACCTCTCTCTGATCACCTCCTCAACAAATATGTGAGTCAGTACGACCAACGCCGACGGTCCAGCAATGATGATGAAAGAAATCGGCTGGCTAGAGAAGCCAGAAGACATCGTCGGCATAATCTCGATGAGGGGGAGCACGAGCGTTGTGCCGAGGAAAAGGCAAGGGAGCAAGACGACGAGGACAAGCACTGGGATTGCCCCTTCTTCAGGCACTGCTGGGATTCAGGAATGAGCCGATTGCCAACAATCGGCAATTGCCCAGAATGCAACCGGAAAAAGAAGGAGGCAGCCAACGTGTCCGTGTTCGAGCGCTTGGGACCTCTCCCGCCACAGAGCAAACGAGATGAGTCCCCTCGGTTGGAAGATCTCGAAGATTCAGAAGACGAGGGAGAAGAAGAAGACAGGTACCACCGGCCAAGGTGGTGCCCTGACGGACTCAGCCGTTCCCAGAAACGCAGGGTTCAACGATTGCGCGGCCTGGAAGAAGCCGAGAGGTTATACTTGCATACATTGAGGAAGGCAAGGCCTGATCTGGCTGCGAAGGTTCAGCGAACCCTGGATGAAGAGGGTCGTCCACGAAAAATGGAGTGGCGCCCCAAGCAAAGGAAAGCCAATGATGAAACATCGGCTGGCACAAACATGGTGCTCGTTCTTCCGACGAAGCTCAGGGCTCCACGGTTACACGATACATCCAAGGTGGACGACAGCAAGCGCACCAACATGATAAAGTCAGAGATTGGGCTGGTTCTGTCTACCGGCCTGAACGAGTAGCAAGAGCACGTCAAGGAGCAAACATGGCGAGGCTGATCACTGTAATCGGCCCCAAAAATTTATGAAGGGACATTACAAAACCCTTCATCGAACAAGCAACATGGAGGCCGATTCCAGCAATCGGCCAAAATTATCCTCACCATCCATTTTGTCTGGGTTCAACATGTTATCCAACAGAGCCGATACCATCAATTCTCTTGACAGAATCGGCTCGGGGGGGCACCCAGGTGGATAAAATACGAGGATATGCAACGGAAGCGTCTCATCTTTTGGTGATGGGTATCGGAATATGGGGGCCGATGCGCTAGTCGGCCGTAAAAAAAAAATTTTGAGATCAGGTCAAGGATGGATTGCATGAAAGGAGCCGATCTAGCCGGCAAGGTGCAGGAAGAACTGAAGAAGCTCGGGGGGCAGCTCCCCTTGAAGGCTCTCTGCCCTGGGAAGCCGATTTAGGCTCAAATCGGTTGGTTCTGCATAAGAGGCTCCCTCAGGCATAATCAAGCCCGGGTCCATGCAGCTAATTGGCGTATCCTCGTCTCTGTTTTGCTTTGGCTGAGACTCGGGGGGCAACAGGCCTGGTAGATGCTCTATTGAGGAACCGATTGGGGTACCATCGGCTGATCTCCGTTGCAACCTTCTTCACAAAATGATGAGCGCTCGCTAAGAAGGATCGCTGAAACTGGTGGGAGAAATTTAAGGGCTCTCTTGGAAGTCCCGCAGTATCTACCGGAAAGAGAATCATCAGTTGAAGAATGGAAGGGTAAATGTCGAAGGACCGATGCGTTGCTATCGGCTCGTTACGCATTGGCAACAGGGACGAATCGGCAGGATCAGTACGAAGGACAATCGGCTAAATTGTCCTAAAGGAAATCGGCAAAATCGAAATGGGGAAAGTTCTTCATTGGTTGATTTCTTACATAAGGAGCTGATTTCTCCCAAAAGGAAGCACTAAGGGATACATGGCCCCACCTACTGCTACTGGTCCTATGCTAGATGTCCTATCTACGGGCCGTCGCTGCCATCGCCGTCGCCGTCGTCACCGCCGTCGGCGCTACTCCCGGCAGGCTCGTCGTCGCTCCAATGGCCGCCGACCAGGCCTTCGTTGTCCTCGTCTTCTTCGTCATCGTCATCATCATCACTGTCGAAGTCGCTGAGGTTTCCCGGCCAAGGGCAGAACCGCTTGGCCGGGGGCTCGTCGGAGGAGGTGTCGTCCTCCTCCTCTTCCTCTTCTTCCTCCTCCTCCTCCTCGGGAGAGGAGAAGTCACAGGAGAAGCGATCGTCGTCGCTCTCCTCCTCCGCTGTCCCGTCGGCGAGGAAGCGGAGGTCGCTTTCCCCGTCGGTCAAGGACTTGTCGTCCTCTGACCAAAGGGAGAAGTCATGGCTAGACTCCTCCCCGGCCGCGATGGCGCGACGGGTGTTCGCTGCGTGGACCTCCGCCGGGTTCGGCTCCGGCGTCGGCTCGCGAGACGAAGAAGACTGGGCGGAAAGATCCGATGAAGCAGAGGAGGAAGAGGACATGGTGGCACAGGAGGGTTTTTGGAGTGCTAATGCGAAGAAGTGATGTCTACGGGAGCTTCTATTCTTGTAGACAGTGTTGGGCCTCCAAGAGCAGAGGTTTGTAGAACAGCAGCAAGTTTCCCTTAAGTGGATACCCAAGGTTTATCGAACTCAGGGAGGAAGAGGTCAAAGATATCCCTCTCATGCAACCCTGCAACCACAAAGCAAGAAGTCTCTTGTGTCCCCAACACACCTAATAGGTGCACTAGTTCGGCGAAGAGATAGTGAAATACAGGTGGTATAAATAAGTATGAGCAGTAGCAACGGTGCCAGAAAAGTGCTTGGCGTGTAGTTGATGGTGGTGGTATTGCAGCAGTAGTAACACAGTAAAACAGTAAACAAGCAGTAGTAACTCAGCAGTATTTAGGAACAAGGCCTAGGGATTACACTTTCACTAGTGGACACTCTCAACATTGATCACATAACAGAACAGATAAATGCATACTCTACACTTTTGTTGGATGATGAACACATTGCGTAGGATTACACGAACCCTCAATGCCGGAGTTAACAAGCTCCACAATAATGCTCATGTTTAAGTAACCTTTAGTGTAAGATAGATCAACAGACTAAACCAAGTACTAGCATAGCATGCACACTGTCACCTTCATGCATATGTAGGAGGAATAGATCACATCAATATTATCATAGCAATAGTTAACTCCATAATCTACAAGAGATCATGATCATAGCATAAACCAAGTACTAACACGGTGCACGCACTGTCACCTTTGCACACATGCAGGAGGAATAAACTACTTTAATAACAAATCACTAGAGTAGCACATGGATAAATTGTGATACAACATGCTGCAATCTTAAAGAGATATAAATAAGCACCTCACTATGCCATTCAATGAGTAAGTATTCTGTGAAATCTAGCCTAAGAGACCCACACGGTGCACACACTGTCACCTTTACACACGTGGGACGAGGAGTCTCCGGAGATCACATAAGTAAAACTCACTTGACTAGCATAATGACATCTAGATTACAAGCATCATCATATGAATCTCAATCATGTAGGGCAGCTCATGAGATTATTGTATTGAAACACATAGGAGAGAGATGAACCACATAGCTACCGGTACAGCCCCGAGCCTCGATGGAGAACTACTCCCTCCTCATGGGAGCAGCAGCGGTGATGAAGATGGCGGTGGAGATGGCAGCGGTGTCGATGGAGAAGCCTTTCGGGGGCACTTCCCCGCTCCGGCAGGGTGCCGGAACAGAGATCCTGTCCCCCAGATCTTGGCTTCGCGATGGCGGCGGCTCTGGCAGGTTTCTGTGGGTTTCGTCAATTGGTATCGGGTTTTCTGATCCAGGGGCTTTATATAGGCGAAGAGGCGGCGCAGGAGGGCTGACAGGGGGGCCACACCATAGGGCGGCGCGGCCCCCCCTCTGGCCGCGCCAGCCTAGGGTTTGGTGGCCCTGTGGCCCCCCTCTGGTCCTTCCCGGGTGTTCTGGATGCTTCCGATGAAAATAGGAACTTTGGCGTTGATTTCGTCCGATTCCGAGAATATTTCGTTACTAGGATTTCTGAAACCAAAAACAGCAGAAAACAGGAACTGGCACTTCGGCATCTTGTTAATAGGTTAGTTCCAGAAAATGCACGAATATGACATAAAGTGTGCATAAAACATGTAGATAACATCAATAATGTGGCATGGAACATAAGAAATTATCGATACGTTGGAGACGTATCAAGAAGATGCAGGAATATAACTGTGCGGAGCGGTTAAATAAAAGGGGATATAGTGGAAGTTCAATGCCACAGCAGTTTCCGAGGAAGTGGTTCCTAAAAAAAAAAAAAAAACTGCCAGGTCACGCGGAGAAGTTGAGAAGGCAGGGCATCATGATGACGGATACTGCAACAGTTCTGCCACGACATGACCCGACGGAAGGAAAGCATAATGATTTTGGAAATGTCATTTCCAAAACCAGGGGGGCATGTGTTATCACCAGAATTTGACCGAGTCAGAGGTGGGCCGCGATCAAGGTGGACGTGAAGAATATATATATATATAGAAGAAATACGTGAATCGGCCTTTTACCAAGTTGGGCTTAATTGTCCATGTATCTGTAACATATTAGATCGCATCTTAGTTTAGAAGTTAGAGTTTATCTCGTGCACGGTTTAGTGCACGCCCACATTAGAAAGTCCCCTGGACTATAAATATGTATCTAGGGTTTATGGAATAAACAACAACCAACGTTCAACCACAAACAAATCTCGGCGCATCGCCAACTCCTTCGTCTCGAGGGTTTCTACCGGTAAGCATCATGCTGCCTAGATCGCATCTTGCGATCTAGGCAGCACAAGCCTGCCTACGTTGTTCACGCGTTGCTCGTACTGAAGCCTTTTTTATGGCGAGCAACGTAGTTATCTTAGACATGTTAGGGTTAGCATTGTTCTTCATATTACATGCTTTCGTAGTGCAACCCTTGCATGTCTAGCCGCCCTTACACCTATCTTAGGTGTAGGGGCGGCACCCCGCTTGATCATAGTTTAGTAGATCTGATCCGTTACGATTGCTCCTTGTTCTACAAGGATTAGTTTAATATCTGCAATAGTTAGGCCTTACAAAGGGGGGGAGGATCCAGCGGCACGTAGGGTGTCGTTCGTTGGCCCTAAGCAGGATGTTCCGAGGATCAACCTCGTGTT